>NC_068923.1:30862032-31487032 GCF_023091745.1 Budorcas taxicolor | reverse complement strand
TATTCTCCAAGCAAGAATCCTGGGCTGGGTTTACATGTCCTCTTCCAGGGGATCTTTCCCACCCAGGGATCAAACCCATGTCTCCTGCATCAGCAGACAGCTTCTTTACCACACCTGGGAAGCCTATCTTAAGCAAGTAAAAACTGCAGAGGGACACCTAAAGCAATGGCTCTATTTATTCATTATTCTACCAGAACCTCTATTTATTTATTATTGTACCAGAAGATAAATAAAATATTATAATCAATATTATAATATGGAATAATATTCAATATTCTACCAGTATTAGCAAGCAACTATACTTGCTAAGAACACTACTGCTAAATTCTATGGTTAAGGTAAATCGTTCCTGCATCTGGATATTTGCTCTCTTGGCAATTAATTACATTGCTCCTTTTATTTGTCTCTCTCTTGCAAGAAGTATTATGGATGTGGATGATCTTGTTAGTCCTATATCTCTGTTCAGAGGCCCCTTACTTGTATATTCTTTTTATTTAAATTTTTAATAAAACTTATATGTATATGAGGCACACCATGGTGATTTGATATACAGAGTGAAATGATTAACACAGACCAGCTAATTACTGTCGAAAAAAGATGTACCACTTGAGAGTTGTGAATTTTGCCCCAAATAAAACAACTCACAACTCTCTAGTTGTAGATCTTTTTTTAGTCAACAGTTCTAGTGACCAACAAAGGGACCCAGAGTGGACTTCCTTCCTTTGACTGGACTCCACAAGGAGCTTTGATACCAGCAGCAGCCCCTTGCACCCATTTGACTCCTCGGGGAGTACAGACAAATTTGGGTAAGTCTCTCCTGGTTTTTGAATCTCCCATATTGGTTGAGATTCTGAGTTTTATTTGGCAGTGGAGCAGGTTACCTGCTCCCTCCTAGTAAGAAAGATACCAAGTGGGGGGTGGGGCGGGGGTGGCAGGGTGGGGGGTGCAGCTGGGTGAACATCCCGGGCATACCCACTCATGGTCTAGACACTGAATGGGGTTCAGTTGAAAGATACTGAGTAATTCCTATCCGGTCAAAAGATGCTGGCCGAAAGATGCCAGGAGAATTGCCCACCCAATGGAAAGGTACTGGGTAGGGGGGCTCAATTGGGAAAAAGTCGAGGAATAATACCTGGGGCTCAGCTGAAAGATGCTGAGGTCACTCCGTTGTAGGGGACTCAAATGGTCTTGGCTGAGTTGTTAAGTAAGAGGCTTATCTGACACTTCTCCTCAGTTTGACTGCCATTATAGAATTTGTCAGGATAAAAGTGAGGAAAATACAGGAGAGCTTTGCTCTGAAGAAAAGGGATAAGACGCCTCCTGGCCGCTTTCGGGTTTTCCCAGGGGACTGAGAAATTGATGGGAGTGGTGGAGGCCTTGTCCTCATACCGTGCAGTGTTCCCATAGGGAATCCCACTCATTAATTAAAATACTTGCTGGTCCAGGGGTCGCACATAAGGACTGGCCATTCAGCAACCTGAGCAGCCACGGTGGTCTTAGATTGCTGGAGGCAGAATCCGAGACACGTAAGATGAGCTGAGATGACTCTGGGGTGACTCCTGGAGGAGTTAAGCTCACAAGCAGCACGTGGGCCTACTGCACAAGTTCACTCGTGATTTTTATCCCTGACAAATTCAGCTTAAAATGGAAAACAGAATCTCTCAAAAACAGAAACAAAGGGATATCAGAAAGCCACCCTCTGACTAACACTCTAGCCAGATTCATGTACAATATATATGGAGCTCATACTTGAAAGGACCTAGTTAGTTGGAGAAATTATACTAAAAGAGATCTCAGCCTAAAATGGCCAAGTTGGGGTCCTTTTGATATTCTAAAATTGATATTTTTGCATGCACAATTAGAAAAGGCTGGCCGTGTTTTGACTGGTATCTAGAAGCTTCTAAAACAGAAAATGATACAGTAACTTGTTTGCAGAAAATCAACAAGAAATTGCTTGAAACTATCAGAACTAAAAAGGCTGCTACCACTGACTTTGCCAGGTCACAGGTCTAGTGGAACTGGGAAGTCACGTTTGGCATTTATGCCATTTGGTTTTTGCTTTTTGGAGCACTCTTGCCACTTGGCTTTTGATTTCTGGGCATCTCTTTGCTTTTTGTTTCATTTGGAGTGTGACTCCTGGCTGGTGAAGTTCTGGTTGAGTTTGGTTTGTTGGTTTGGTTTGAGTGCACAGACATCTGGTACAAACTGTTTGAGCTAATATGTGAATTGCTCACTCTAAGTTTCCACACTCCACCTGGGAACCCCTTGGGAAAATTTTTTAAATTACTGGTCGGTCAATCTATAGCTATGATCCAATGACAAGAAAAATGGCCTAAAAAATATTAGATCTTTACTGACATAGGATAGGAAAACAGGCTGAAGTTCCCGTAAGTCCAGGACTTCCTCCTGTAATCAACAGCCAGAGGCTGATCAAACTAAGACCCTTACTTCTCCAGAGGGACAATCTCTGCTGGGGCCAATCTGCCCTTGTTATCAGGGCCAAGTTGAGCACTATCTGGTCTAAATTTCAGCTATAAAACTATGGTCACACAAAAAAATACAGTTTTTGACAATGTGGTCACAATATTCTTTAGACTCCAGAGAAAGCTTGAAAAAAAAAATTATCTCTTTAAGAATTCTTGCCCTGAGGAAATACTATTTTAGACACATATTCCTAAAGAGCATAATTATCCTATACCTTTAGTCCAGAGCTCTCTGGATCACTTATCTAGACCATATCTACTTCCTGAAATCAAAAGGAACAAAAAGGGGAACAAAGCCTTTTAAAATCTTACTCCAACCATTTTTTAATTCATAACTAAGTTTGGAAAACTCTCTTCTGTCTATTTGTATGTATGTATGTCTCTGTGTGTCTTTTTTTTTTTTTTTTAATAATATTGCTGATTGCTGAGATCAGTTTGTAAATGAGCTTTAATCTGCTGCTGCTGCTAAGTCGCTTCAGTTGTGTCCGGCTCTGTGTGACCACATAAACGGCAGCCCACCAAGCTCCCCGATCCCTGGGATTCTCGAGGCAAGAACACTGGAGTGGGCTGCCATTTCCTTCTCCAATGCATGAAAGTGAAAAGTCAAAGTGAAGTCGCTCAGTCATGTCCGACCCTCAGCGACCCCATGGACTGCAGCCTACCAGGCTCCTCTGTCCATGGGATTTTCCAGGCAAGAGTACTGGCGTGGGGTTCCAACGCCTTCTCGAGCTCTAATCTAATTGGCCTTAAAAAAAAAAGTAAGTGCTTGCAAATCAAATACTTCTAAATACAAGAGAAATTAACCTAAATGAATTTCAGGTTCATGTGAAATGGGAAATATTCAGTGTTAACTACCTGATATCAGTTCTTATTCCTTGATCTAAATAATGTAGGCATGTCTAAGAGTACTTAACATTAAGCAGAATATTTTCATTGTACCTAGGTTCAATATAAGTTAAATATTATTATATCTGTTACAAGTTTATCAGCAACGAAATTACCATCCAGTGAAGAAACTTCTAAAAAATGTAAATGAGATATGAGCCTTTAGATAGACTCTATTAAAAATAATTATGCTCTTTAGGAATATGTGTCTAAAATAGTATCTCCAGATTGGGGTAACTTGAACTTCTAAGGGTTGTGCTAAACTAAGTGTTGGAAGTCTATTGAATAGCTAAGTTATTTCTAAATAACATAAGATTTTGAAACATTTACTACTAAACACTAATTACCTCTTACAGAGAAACTAAAGTGATATGGGATTAAAAATAAGTGATGTTTGGTGCCATTCTAAAATGTTCTCTAAGAAAACAAAAGTTTCAGAAATTATCATTGGTATTTATTTATCTATAAAATGCTAATATAAAAGTTAGTTCTTTGTTGCTTAAGGGAAGTAGGAAGTATGTTTTTGGTAGAGAAGTTATGAGGAATGGAATTGCATTTTGTGATGGGAAAAGAAAGTAAGTCTGACTTACAGGTGGCTTTTTAGAATGGAAGAACACAGTGATGGGTACAGAAAGTAATAAGGTTTGTGAAAAGTGAACCATGAGGAAAGAGTTTTGTATATATATGTGGTTAGAACTAAGTTTAAAATAAAGTTAATTAAATTTACCTTTTAAATAAAGTAAGCTGGTGCAAACACTTGAATTTAGCTTTTCTCTCTATTAAGAGGAGACCTTTTCTTTAGATGTTGAACTGCCTTTGATAATAGATTTAAGTTTCTTTATCTCTTAAATGATTTATTCTGAAATCCTTTATTGTGACTTTGACTAGGTGAACAGTATTGTTTCACAATGACCTATAGTCCTATCTGACTAAGTGTTCTAAACCTTTTTGATATTTGTTGACAAGACTTCTTAAATCATTCTAATGAAGAAGATTTCTAGCTAACTTTGGCATGCTTCAGAGAGCCCCTAAAATATCCCAAAGAGAGATATTACACTAATTAGGTTCATTTTGTATACAGAATTACATAGGAAGTATTGTCAAGTGAGTAATAAGTCTCAGGTTATATTGTATGGTAATATGTTACTAATACAGATATCCTAGAAGCACCCCACTCCAGTACTCTTGCCTGGAAAATCCCATGGATGGAGGAGCCTGGTAGGCTGGAGTCCATGGGGTCACTAAGAGTTGGACATGACTGAGCGACTTCCCTTTCACTTTTCACTTTCATGCATTGGCGAAGGAAAGGGCAACCCACTCCAGTGTTCTTGCCTGGAGAATCCCAGGGACAGAGGAGCCTGGTAGGCTGCTGTCTATGGTGTCGCACAGAGTCGAACACTTCTGAAGCGACTTAGAAGCAGCAGAAACTGTATGGAGTTCCTAAAATTTTAATATGTTTGGGTAGAATGTTATCAGGCATAATTCTAGTTACTATTTCAAAATATTGTCATAGCACTAACCAAGTTTCACAAAAATGCTTTCTCTTCAAGATGTATAGAAAGGACTTTTGGATAAATACCAGTTTCTGAACTGGGTAAAGATTCTAATGAAAAACCTGAGGACTTCACAAAGGTTAATAAAAGGACTGAATGAACTGGTGAATATACTTAAAACTTTTATGGTTTCTAGTTTTCCAGGTTTAAGAAAAACCTTCCCCTCAAACTAATTATGATGGTAATTTGGATAATTATATTTTATAAACAAATTGAAACATTTATCTTTTCTTTCTGAACCCTCCAGACTAAACCTTATTTTCCAATAACTATATCAGATAAGTTAGGAAGGTTATCTCACTAACAGGTACAGAAATCTGAAGGAATTGGAAGGAATCTGAGACCTTGAGAAGGGAGGCATTCACTTAGATCTGTTAGTAAAATCTGTGATAAACCTTTGGCATGACTTTCCTATCCCCGAAAGGTTTTATTTTAAAAGTTCAGTCTGAGACTTTTATAGCCTCAGCAAAGCAAAAAAGTCTATGATCAACTGTGGTTATATAAATCACCAGGCCAAGTTTATTGCTACCAGACCTATATACAAACAAGTCTTAATTTGGTTATATTTGGTAAAAATGACGGCGATTTTAGAGAGAAAAAGATGTTTCAATGAATGTTAAATCCCTGTTAATGGGGGTCTGTATCTACTAAGACTCATTTCCTGGATAGTTCTTTGTTGCTCAGTTCAGTTCAGTTCAGTCGCTCAGTTGTGTCCGACTCTTTGTGACCCCTTGAATCACAGCATCCCAGGCCCCCATCCAT
Organism: Budorcas taxicolor; assembly: GCF_023091745.1. Classification (NCBI taxonomy): domain Eukaryota; kingdom Metazoa; phylum Chordata; class Mammalia; order Artiodactyla; family Bovidae; genus Budorcas; species Budorcas taxicolor. The sequence goes on along the minus strand of NC_068923.1, from coordinate 31,481,349 downwards.
CACCAACTCCCGGGAGTCCATCGAGTCGGTGATGCCATCCAGCCATCTCATCCTCTGTCGTCCCCTTCTCCTCCTGCCCCCAATCCCTCCCAGAATCAGGGTCTTTTCCAATGAGTCAACTCTTCGCATGAGGTGGCCAAAGTATTGGAGTTTCAGCCTCAGCATCAGTCCTTCCAATGAACACCCAGGACTGGTCTCCTTTAGGATGGACTGGTTGGATCTCCTTGCAGTCCAAAGGACTTTCAAGAGTCTTCTCCAACACCACAGTTCAAAAGCATCAATTCTTCAGCGCTCAGCTTTCTTCACAGTCCAACTCTTACATCCATACATAACCACTGGAAAAACCATAGCCTTGATTAGACAGACCTTTGTTGGCAAAGTAATGTCTCTGCTTTTCAATATGCTATCTAGGTTGGTCATAACTTTCCTTCCAAGGAATAAGTGTTTTTTAATTTCATGGCTGCAATCACCATCTGCAATGATTTTGGAGCCCAGAAAAATTAAGTCTGACACTGTTTCCACTATTTCCCCATCTATTTCCCATGAAGTGATGGGACCGGATGCCATGATCTTCATTTTGTGAATGCTGAGATTTAAGCCAACTTTTTCACTCTCCTCTTTCACTTTCATCAAGAGGCTTTTTAGTTCCTCTTCACTTTCTGCCATAAGGATGGTGTCATCTGCATATCTGAGGTTATTGATATTTCTCCCAGCAATCCTGATTCCAGCTTGTGCTTCTTCCAGCCCAGAGTTTCTCATGATGTACTCTGCATAGAAGTTAAATAAGCAGGGTGACTATATATAGCCTTGATATACTCCTTTTCCTATTTGGAACCAGTCTGTTGTTCCATGTCCAGTTCTAACTGTTGCTTCCTGACCTGCATACAGGTTTCTCAGAAGGCAGGTCAGGTGGTCTGGTATTCCCATCTCTTTCAGAATTTTCCACAGTTTATTGTGATCCACACAGTCAAAGGCTTTGGCATAGTCAATAAAGCAGAAATAGATGTTTTTCCAGAACTCTCTTCCTTTTTTGATGATCCAGCAGATGTTGGCAATTTGATCTCTGGTTCTTCTGCCTTTTCTAAAACCAGCTTGAACACCTGGAAGTTCACGGTTCATATACTGCTGAAGCCTGGCTTGGAGAATTTTGAGCATTACTTTACTAGTATGTGAGATGAGTGCAATTGTGCAGTAGTTTGAGCATTCTTTGGCATTGCCTTTCTTTGGGATTGGAATGGAAATTGACCTTTTCCAGTCCTGCGGCCACTGTTGAGTTTTCCAAATTTGCTGGCATATTGAGTACAGTACTTTCATAGCATCCTCTTTTAGGATTTGAAATAGCTCAACTGGAATTCCATCACCTCCACTAGCTCTGTTCGTAGTGATGCTTTCTGAGGCCCCCTTGACTTCACATTCCAGGATGTCTGGCTCTAGGTGAGTGATCACACCATCGTGATTATCTGGGTCGTGAAGCTCTTTTTTGTACAGTTCTGTGTATTCTTTCCACCTCTTCTTAATATCTTCTGCTTCTGTTAGGTCCATACCATTTCTGTCCTTTATTGAGCCCATCTTTGCATGGAATGTCCCCTTGGTATCTCTAACTTTCTTGAAGAGATCTCTAGTCTTTCCCATTCTGTTGTTTTCCTCTATTTCTTTGCATTGATCACTGAGGAAGGCTTTCTTATCTCTCCTTTGGAACTCTGCATTCAGATGCTTATATCTTTCCCTTTTCCTTTGCTTTTCATTTCTCTTATTTTCACAGCTATTTGTAAGGCTTCCTCAGACAGCCTTTTTTTTTTGCATTTCTTTTCCATGGGGATGGTCTTGATCCCTGTCTCCTGTACAATGTCATGAACCTCCGTCCATAGTTCATCAGGCACTCTGTCTATATCAGATCTAGTCCCTTAAATCTATTTCTCACTTCCACTGTGTAATTATAACGGATTTTATTTAGGTCATACCTGAATGGTCTAGTGGTTTTCCCCACTTTCTTCAATTTAAGTCCGAATTTGGCAATAAGGAGTTCACGATCTGAGCCACAGTCAGCTCCCAGTCTTGTTTTTGCTGACTGTATATTAATGTAAATTTTAATTGCATTATTAAAGGACATTCTAGGGTTGTTTCTGAAGCTTATTTTAGTAATCTGTCTTTGGATAAAGATTAGATGACTCATGCATGACCTGCAATCAAGACTGGAAGACATAATTTAAGGAACTGTTTCCAACCTGGGTTGAAGGACCTTTCTATCAAGTACTGTTTACTAGCTCACGCCCAATGAAACTGAAGGGAAATTGACTCTTGGGTTCACTCCCACTTCCAAAGGCTCCTAAGCTGGACTGGTCTATAGAGAGGCCTGAGGACCTCAAACGCACCTTAAAGCATTGCTCAAACAGAGGGAAATACACTACACTAGGATGAGAGGAAGATGACATCAGAAGCAGACAGCTTGCCCAAGATGCTGATCTGACTTTTATGATCATTTGTAATGTTTTCTTGATTCCTTGGACCTATGACTATCCATCAAATGTTTTCTTCATGGACACAATTCTATGCTAGTTTAAAACCCAATCCAATTGTTTGGTTGTGGCCAATTACCTAAGTCTAGTACTTCTGGGTTAACTTGTTGGATTTCGGTTCTCTAGGGATACCCACCAGGAAATTCATTTTAGATGAGTGTTCAGTCCTGTTCTATCTTCATGATATTAATAGATGGGATTCTTTCACCTGGCCAATACCTGTTCTGGGGATTCTAGCCATAGATTTAAGTTTTCTCTTTGTCATTTAAACTCAATCGGAGTGATGAGTTAAGTCTCAATAAAAAAAATTTACCTCTCATCTACGAAAAGGAAAATTCCCACAATTATGGAGTGGATCTACAAGGTTAATACCCACCTATGGTCATTTAAGTTTAAAAGCTCCTCTATGTTGGGAAGGGTTAAATCATGCTAAAAATGATCAATCTGGTAATTATGAGACAAGGCTGGGTACTTTATAAACCATGTCTATTTTCACCCTTAGAGAGAGTGATTGTATGCAACTCAGTGGATTTGTGGCACTAATTTATGGCCTTCACATCTATAGGGATGGATACGAAGGAATAGCCTGGGATTCCCATGAATTTAAGGTCATACATGTTAATGAATTAGAGGTAACCCTAACCAATCTACCATTGGTATGATCCCAGTGGGTCAAAGATCTGTATTCTACTGGTATGACCATTTAGCAGCTTGTGTGTGCGTGTATGTGTCCGCCGTCAATGGGGTTCAGTTCAGTTCAGTTCAGTTCAGTCACTTAGCCGTGTCCCATTCCCTAGTGTTACTAACTATACCATTTGCATTTTGCTTGTTTCACAAGATTATTATTTCTTGTATTACCAAGTGTATGACTGAGCCTCCAACAAAAATGACGACTAAACTTGAAGCAGTTGATCAAATGTATAGCTCAATATATGAGCAATGATTGTAATAGTGCAATTCTAGGTATGAAAAGATGCAACAAGGGGCAATACTTTCCTGGACCAAAACTAGAAGGCAGGTGTCCAGAGATTTTTGACTATTATGACCTAGTCCAGTAATAGCCCATTGAGTGTCTTATCAACAACAACCTTCTTCAGAACTGGGAATGAGCCTTCCCAGCAACACAGGACCAAAGTATGGTCAGAATTACGACCACAAGGGGGCCATGTCAAGTACAAATTGGCACCTACCAAGAGCATTGCCACTGACTGAAAACAAAGGCCTTTGCCATCTGCCTCTACAGAGATTGACCCCCTGCTGCCTTAGCGGTTGACCTTCAGCAACCCCTGAGGGAGTTCACGGTGGAGTGAGGCACCCTGTGCCCCAGGGAATCTGGTGGGACAGGCCTTTAGCTAGCTGGATGTTTTTAGGAACAGATTTTATGATCTCAGTCCTTGCATCTCCTCATATCTAGAGAAGCACTAAATCCCTTCACGGCAACACCAGATCCTCATGACTAACAAAAAGCCTTTTGTAAAATGAGTGCTTTATGGTACTGAATTCCACTTTCACCAAAATCTTACATGTCAGCTTTTCCCCACTGCTGCTTTGGAGCAGTCTTTCGGAGCTATCTGAGATGCTGCCTCCTAGGCTGCTGTCCTCATTTTGCCTCAAATAAAAGTTAATTCACAACTCTCAAGTTGTACATCTTTTTTTAGTCGACATTACTATATCATCTCATACAGGTACCTTGTGTGTGTGTGTGTGTGTGTGTGTGTGTGTGTTACAGGAAAACCTGAAATCTAGTTTCTTAGGATTCAGTACAGTATTATTAATTTTTTTTTTTGAAGATTTTTTTTTTTTTTGATGTGGACTATTTTAAACTCTTTATTGAATTTTGGGACAATATTGCTTATTTTATGTTTTGGTTTTTTGGCCCTGTGTCATGTGGGATCTTAGCTCCCAACCAGGGATGGAACCTGAAATCCCTGCACTGGATGGCAAAGTCTCAACCACTGAGCCACCAGGGAAGCCCCTCAATACAGTATTATTAACTACAGTCATCGTGTTGTACATTCAACCTCTAGATGCATACGTCCTACGTAATGACAACTTTTTACACTTTGGTCAACACATCCCAGACCCCGGTAACCCCTGTTTTACTCTCTATATTCACTTTTTTAGATTTCGCATACACATGAGATCATGAAGTTTTTTCTTTCCCGTGTTCCCTTATTGTATTTTCTGTTGCTTGAGGAAAAGACTAATTCTATTAATACACAGAAGATTCAGCTATTTCACTTGTAATTAGGAAAGCCTGGGCACAGGTGATGGTCAGCCGAAGACGAAACAGAACTGACACTAAAACCCACACAAGTCTAGATGAAATCCTATTTCTCAACTCTGTGGGGCATAGGACGTGGCGTGAGGCCTGAGATGAGAACTGTGACTATCACTACTTCATACATTCTCTTCCTGAGGCTTAGGCTTTAGAAATCGGCAAGATAAGAGCTTGGATTTTGGGGGGTTTGTTTTTACTTTGCAGAAAAGACTATTTGGGGCTGCAATTGGAGTGACCCTTCAAATCAGGAAAAGAGAGCCTTAGCAAAGCTAATATCAAAATAAACTCATAATAATAATTTTAAAAGTGCAAATGAAAACACAGTATCAGAGAATAAGCAGTGAGTGAGTGCTCTCCTCTTACAATGTCTGGGGTGAGTTTTGTGTTCGAGTGTGACGAGTTTCCAGACTGCGATCAAGATTAAAGACCATTTGCTGGATTTTGGTATGCTTTATATTTCACTTATGTTGCTGTTATTTTTATTCACAAGGCCATTTGATACAGTAGACTGTTGAATCAGACAGGCCTCAGTTTGCTTCCTGGGCACTTAATTATCTATCTGACCTTAAATAAGGCTTGGCTTTAGTCTTCTCTCTTGTAGATAGGAATCGTGATACTTATTTCATAGTGCTGCTGTAAGATTTCATCATACTGATATAATATGCCTAGTACTAAGCATGCATGTCAGTCGTGTCTGACTGTTACCCCCTGGACTGCAGGTCACCAGGCTGTTCTGTTAATGGGATTTTCCAGGCAAGAATACTGGAGTGGGTTGCCATTTCCTTCTCCAGGGGATCTTCCCCACCCAGGTATCAAACACCTGTCTCCTGTTTTTCCTTCATTGGGAGGTGGATTTTTTACCACTGAGCCATCAGGGACTAAAGGATACTCTTTTCTTCCCACTTTTCCTAGCTTATGGTCTTCTTAAGTTCTTATATTCTGTTCTAAAATTAAAGCATTTCCAAAGAACTGGAGGAATATCCTTTAGTTACTGACCACATCCTTTAGAAGACAGAAGAATCATTCAATAGCTAATAGCAGAAAAGTAATTAGTGGTGCGATGATGAACTGTTTTGAATAAGTGGCAAATTAAACTTCACAAATGCCCCAGATGATAGCATTATAAACTTGGTAAGTTTAAAAACTGGATTCCAACAGGTGAATGCATCTTTTAAAACTGTTGGTTACTTGTTTTTTCTCTCTTTTTTTTTAGACTCAATAAAAACTTTCTTTAATCACCATAATCTCATTGTCCAGATACAAGCAAAGATAATTTTCAGCACACAATTTTATCTTAATGGTCCAAAAATGTACACATAGAAAATTTGGGGATCTAAATGCATGTTCTACTTTGCAGTCTTTTTTCTATCTAACATTTCATGCAAAACATTAAAAAGCTGCATGATGTTTCCCTTGGGAGTGTACCACTATCTTATTTAAACATTCCCAAGATGTTTACTATTTTTTTCAAGTTAAACTTTTATCCTGATCTCCTTCAGAGAAACGCTTGAAAATTATTGAGGCAAAAGGAGTGCACTTTTAATTTTTAATATTTTTTTCATAAATTACAGAAAATTTGTCTTCACTTTCAGATCCCACTCGAGACAAAGTCTAGGGTAGCTTTAAACCAGCTCAAATCAAACCACCCCAAGTTCTCTTCCAGGACTATTTTCAAGGGCTTAGTGAACATCTTCTGTCACAATTGCATGGACCTGTTGGTGATTAGGATATTTTTCATATTTCTTGAAGCAGAGTATCTAGGGGAAACCTCCAAACTTGGTAAGTCAAGTTCCATTACCTACCCGGGCTGATAGGTTCTTTCTTTAGCCTAGAGCTAAATACTTCAACACTGCCTCCTGGTGGTGGAGAGAAGAGGTATTTTTATAAACAAATCAAAAGAGCCTGGCAGCCTCCTGTCCTTGGGGTCCCAGAGTTAGACATGATTGGGCACACACTCAGAAAAAAAAAAAAAAAAGGTGTAGGAGGTTTAATTGGGTAATAAAAGTCCCAAATGAGAAATAAATTCTGAGAACCAAAAAGGGAACAGTATCAGATCAAATCTATATATGTTTCCTACTCTGGTCAAGAAACCATGTTAATATTGCAATGGGCTGGATTTGAAAACCGTTTTATAAAATATGAGCAAAGGGTGTTCCTTTGGCAGAGGACAGACTGAGTGAGGAAGACTCACAGATTGGTTGAATGAAAGAGACAGGGATTATTTCATTTTAGTGTTTTTGGGAGGAACACTGTTTTTCTTTGTCGTCATTATAGTAAACTGGTGGACACCCAGGGAATTTAGTCAAAAACTAGTAAAATATCAGAATTGGAAAAGATAGTAAGCATCCTTGAAGTCTAATGTGACTTATTGTATTAAATTGCTAGACCAAAATGACACAGGCAATTAGTAGCAGACTGTAGGACCTGGAATAATCATTATTCCCTGAGCCATTATTAAGTGCCTGGTATTGTGCTAGATCATAAAGGTTCAGTGCCCCTGCCCTTTGGAGCCATTGGGACATTGATAACTATACCCTTTGTCTTCTATTACGAGAAGACTGTGAAATAAATGCTCTTCAAAACCGACAGCTAGGAACTTTCCTGGCGGTCCAGTGGTTAAGATTCTGAGCTTCCACTGCAGGGGGCATAGGTCCAATCCCTGGTCAGGGAACTAGGAACCCATATGTTGGAAAAAAAAAAAAAAAACCTCTCCAAAACTGTTATTTATTTGCTTGTCTGGAGCTATCCTCAGGCTGGACAGTGGGATTACTGGGAATTTAAATTCCCTAGCATAGGCAGGATTCCAGGTACCCATAGGCAGGCCTAAGATAGGCCTCTGTTTAATTTATAATTGTCAAGAGCAATGATGTCAAGCCTTTGTAGAAGATAAAAACCTTTAAATTATAATAGATAGATCTCATTTTAACATTACTGGTGTATGTCTATAGAAGTCTGGGTGTGTCCAAAATCCTCAGTCCCCACTGAGGAAAGTCAGTACTTATTCATTTTAGCCAACATGGAAGGACTTTACCTGTCACTGTTTAGTCATTACCCCCATGTAACACTGTAATCGCCTAAGTATGAGATTCATGAACTAGTTTATAACATATCTCATCATTATGATTAATCTGGGTAAATAATAGTAAACAGACTCTATCCTTTTCTAATAGTGTAATGAACTCCCAGTGCATTTCAATATAGAGGCTCCAGTTTTCTCAGAAGTCACTGTTGATAGTTTTCAGATTTTCATGTTTACCTAAGCAGCAAAGACTGCTGTGTGTGTGTGGGTGTGTGTGTCTCATTGTCCCTCTCTCCCCAACCCCTTTTCCAAAATGAAACAATATGGCTCTAAGGAAGTGCTCTCATAACTTCTTAGCTTTAATCTAATTTTCCTGGATGGTTAAGGGGCAAGTGATCACCAAATATTCATTTTATTGATAATATAAGGATTTATGATTTCTGTGCATGTTTTATAAGGATTTAAACACATAGACCCTGGGTTTCCCTGGTGTCTCAGTGTTAAAGAATCCACCTGCCAATGCTGGAGACACGAGTCTGATCCCTGCTCCGGGAAGATCCCATATGCTGCAGAGCAACTAAGCCCACAACTATTGAGCTTGTGCTCTAGAGCCTGGGAACTGCAGCTATGGAGCCCACGTGCCACAATTACTGAAGCCCTTATGCGCTAGAGCCGGTGATCCACAAGAGAAACCACCGCAATGAGAAGCCCGTGCACCACAACTAGAGAATAGCCCCTACTCGCCACAACTAGAGAAAGGTCCACATAGCCAAAAACACACAAATAAGTAAGTAAAATGATTAAGAACCATGTAGACCCTTATTTTCCATCACATAAAATGTTCTTTTCAAGTTGTTTTGAACAAATTTATCTCTTTGCTTTCACACATGTTTGGGGAAGCTATCCTGTCGGCTCAAGTTTAAATGGGATCAGTGACGCCTATCTCTCACAAGGATATTTTAAGAAACAACTTCAATAACCCTGATAAAATGCTTAGCACACTACCCGGCAGTTACATGCCCAATAAATAGCCATTTCTTATTATTTGATAAGATAATTAGCAAATGAGCTGATAACTAGCAATCAACAAAAGTCCACGTAGGCCGGGAGTTGTCAGTTCATCACACTATAAACATGATGGATCCAGTCATAGGGAGACCACTGCCCAAACATAAAATTGTATCCACCATGGAGGAGGATGAGATACAGGGCAAGTATATAATTACTGTGAAATTGTGCCAGGAGATGGAAATTGGAGTGATTGGAGACTTTGGGGACCAAATAAGCTATTTCAGGGTACGATTGATAAACAAATGAGGGAACGTCTGTTCTGGGAATTAGAATCTCAAATCCAAGCCAACCAGCTGGGAATGATCCTTGCGAAAGGATACACATCCTCCACAGGGCATAGGGACCAGCGCATCTTCCCAAGTTTTTATCAGGGCTGCGCACCTCCCCTCCAATCTTTGTCAGCGTCTGCTAGTTGGGAACGGGCTGAACTAGCAACTAGTTCTCCATTGGCAGTTAAAATTGGTTGGGAAAAAGAAGACTTTAATTATAGCATCCAGAAAAATGGATATTTGTTCATCTAAAGATAACTGGCCATGAAACATCCACAAAGAAATTGATCCTCAAATGAAATCTAGAAATCTTGTGTTCCACGGAAAAAAGAAAAAAAAAAGATTGGAGTAAAGATTTTGTGTTTGATTTCCCACTCAATTTTGGACAAAGTACTTATCCTTTCTAAATCTTAATTTTTTTCTCTAGAATAATAGTGTGTATTGGGACTTCCCTGGTGGTCCAGTGGTTAAGATTCATTGCTCCTAATGCGGGGTGCATGGGTTCGATGCCTCTTCAATGAACCAAGATTCTAAATGCTATGCAGTGTGGCAAAAAAAAAAAACCCACCAAATCCCAGGGCATATTAAAAATACAGAATGATGGCGCTAGTGGTGAAGAACCTGCCTGCCAATGTAGACGACGTAAGAGATGTGCGTTCAGTCCCTGGGTCGGGAAGATCCCCTGGAGGAGGGCATGGCAACCCACTCCAGTATTCTTGCCTGGAGAATCCCATGGACAGGAGCCTGATGCACTATAGTCCATAAAGTGGCAAAGAGTCGGATATGACTGAAGTGACTTAACATGGCACCATTATAGCAAATGAGAAAGTGCATAGGAAAGCACGTAGATTGTAAATACTGTAGAATACCTGTCATTACTTATTTATTTATTTTTGTTTGCAAGCAATACTATTTATTTACCCCCACATTTATGTTCTGATTTTCCGTTATCATAGAATTACAATGTGATGTAAAATATTTTCTACTATTATCATTTCACAAACAAAATATAGCAAATATTCTGCATAATTATCAGACACAATATTAAAAATGAAAGCTAATGGAAGCATAGTCAGCTTAGGTTAGCAGTTTTCAAACTTTTTTCCATAAAAAATATTGGGAAAACTATTTTTTTAATAAATAAAAAACTTAAAAAAATTATTGGGGACTCCATAGAACTCCATAGAACTTTTGTTTATGTGGTTTATATCTATAAATATTTATTATGTAGAAATTTTTAATTTCCTCAGTTTTCTTAGAAAAAATACATTTTATTTAAACATGGTAACAATAAACCAATTATGTGATAATATACACACTTAATGAAAAACATGGTAACAATAAACCAATTATGTGATAATATACACAGTTAATGAAAAAAAGCTATATTTTTCCTAACAAAAAGGCCAATAAGAAGAGTGACATTTTACATGCTTTGCAAATCTCTTCCATATCTGGCTTAATGGCAGAGTCATTATTTATTTATCAATATTTATTTTTACCCACTCCCTGCTGTGCCTTTCTCCACCTTTTCCTTCTCTTTCTGACTAAAGAACACATATACTCTTACACTCAGAAGACACTAAGTTAGACCAGTGCTCTCTCTCCTCTGAGCCTTGGCCGTAGGGGTAGATGAATCTCCACTGCCTTGAGCTCTCACAGGACAAATGAACTGCAGCTCTGGCTGAGTGACTAGACCATAACCTAGGAGTCTAACAGAATTCTAGACCCATTAGCTCTTAACCTCTCATTCTTTACTGTTAGCAAAATAAAGACAGCATCTGACACAGAACAATCCCCAATAGGCAATGGACTCTCAAGAAGCTGTCCTTTTGATGGGAGGTTCTCTTTTGCCTATGGATCCCATTAAGTTAACTACCCTCTTCTAATCTTATGGTTTATTTTTATATCATTAATTAATTATTATTTTTAAAACTTTTGGCTGCACTGTGTAGCACCTAGGACCTTGGTTTCCCAGTCAGGGTTCGAACCCACATCCCCTGCCTTGGAACCCCCAGACCTCCAGGGAAGTCCTTATTTGTATTTTATTATGACGCTTTCTCCATCTAGAATATCAACTTTCTTTTTTTTCTATAGTCCATCTGAAGTCTCTTCTGCCATCCTATACCTGTGGAAACAAGAAGAGGGAAGTTATTTTATGTCAAAGGCAGGGAGGGGACCCTGTGAATGATGCAATCATTTCTAATGTGAAAGGAGACACACTTGGGTTTTTTATATATAATATCCACCCAAAGTTGTAGAAACAAAGGGCGTTGAAGAGGAATTTGAGATTATTCTCTGATGAGAAGAGAACCATGACATCACAGAGGAGGGATTGGCACCATTTCACTGTAGTCAGAACTTGTTGGCTAATTTCACTCCTAGGTGGGGTTAAACAGTTTAAAGCTTACGTCTGTCTGCATGTCTTGCTGCTGACAGTTTGGCAAAAGATGGACCACAAGGTATAACCATCAGAGTAAATTTATGGAGGGATCATTATTTGTTACTGTCCTCATTTTAATAGTTGCTTTGGGATTCAGGTTTCCCCCCCTACTCTAATAGTGATTTTTATGATACTGAGCTAAATCCTTTCACTCTGTTCTGAAACACAACATATTTTTCTTTCTTTCACAAATGATTATCACCGAATGCATGTGGTTTTCCCACACAGAGGAATTACTCTGTCGATACATTAACTTTTCAGATTGCACACATCTTAACCATCTATGTTTGTGTACTTTTTGTTTCTGGCAGGAATTTCTCAGCATCCCAGCCTGAGGCAAAAAGTTGGAAAGATATTTTTCTCCAGGGAGGCCCTTTGTCAACATTCAGGAAAGTTACATTCTTTTTTTCAGTTGATAATTACTTTTATCTATCTATCTGTTTATTTTTGGTTGTGCTAATCTTCATTGCTGTGTGGGCTACTCTCCAGTTGTGTTGTCTGGGCTTCTCATTGCAGTGCTTCTCTTGTAGGGTCTAGGGTGCACAGGCTTCATTGGTTGCCGTTCGCTGACTCTAGCACACAGGCTCAATAATTGTGGATCACAGGCTTAGTTGCTCCATGCGCGGCATGCAGGATCTTCCCGGACCAAAGATAGAACCCATGTCTCCTACGTTGACAGAAAGACTCGTTACCACCGAGCCACCAGGGAAGTTCTGTCTGTCTGTGCTTGGTCCCTCAGTCATGTCCAACTGCAGGCCCATGGACTGCAGCCCACTAGGCTCCTCTGTCCATGGGAATTCTCCAGGCAAGAATACTGGAGTGGGTTGCCATGCCCTCCTCCAGGGGATCTTTCCAACCCAGGGACTGAACCCAGGTCTCCTGCTTTGCAGGTGGATTCTTTACCATCTGAGCCACCGGGGAAAGTTCAAATTTCCCTTCACTCAGATGGAAGGGTGCCGAATCCTCAGCAAACAAAAGAGATATCTATGTTCATCTAGTCCAAACTAGATGATAAGTTAGTTTGGTGGGGTCACTTCTTTTAATGTTGGGATCCTTAGGAGAAAACCCTCTCAATTATATTTTATGGCATTGGGACAAAGTCTATTAATATCATCATCATTGGTTTAATTATGAATGTTTGTTGTCCATTGAAAAAAACTCAGAGTATCTTCATGTCTGTGGTGACCTGGAAAGTTGATATTAGATTCTATTTCTTTATGCTTATCATTTAATTCACAGTTAATTATACCATTCTATTCTAGTTGCAAGTATTCAACCAATATCCTATTAGTTGACTATTTGTCCATTCCTGCTTCTGCCACCCAGCAACAGAAATCAGTCACAAATTAAAAAATAAAAAAAATGAGTACCTTTCTCATTTGGCCCTATATCAAATATATTTATCAACATGCAGAATTAACTCAGCAAATGCAACTCAAATTGAGAAAGCTGCCTTCTTTTTCCATCTATACTGTGTGTTGTATGCTTACTCACTCAGTTGTATTCGACTTTTCAAGACCCCATTAACTGTAGCCAGCCAGGCTCCTCTATCCATGGGATTCTCCAGCCAAGAATACTGGAGTGGGATGCCATTTCCTCCTCACTATTTTAGGTCAAATTCTCATCACTTCACCTGACTTATTATGATGGCCTCTTGCTGGTCAACTTGCCTACATATTCCTTCTCCTCCAGTCTGTTCTACTAATGTCTGATTCCCCTTCCTAAATCTCAACTATGATCAGGTCATTATCCTTCTCAAACATCTATGAAAGTGAAAGAGTTAGTCACTCAGTTGTGCCTGGCTCTTTCCTTGTGACCCCATGGACTGTATGTAATCTGCCAGGTTCCCCTGTCCATGAGATTCTCCAGGCAAGAGTACTGGAGTGGGCAGCCATTCCAGGGGATCTCCCTGACCCAGGGATTGAACCCAGGTCTCCTCCACTGCAGGAATTTTCTTTACTGTCTGAGCCACCAGGGAAGCCCTAAGTTTCTGTCCTCAGGACTCGACATCTCTATCTAATTATCTCTCACCATTTACACTCTGGAAAACAATCTCAAAACCTTTGAAACAGTTAATCCCTTTCCATTAAAAAATTTTTAATTATGAATGTGCTTACTCACCCAGAGATTATATTTGTATTTATATCTTTCCTACATAGTAAATTGGCAGGAAATTCCCTTTGGATTACTGATGGCAGTATCTACCAACTCTACCCTCTGCTCCAGAAGAGTAGGTGTCTGTTGTCTGGAGTTGCCTTGCCAGTTCCTTTGAGAAGGCAGGCTCCCTTAGGTGCATTGCAACATCGCTGAAAATCACCTGTCCTAGGACTGTGAGTGTTTGTGTGTGTGGTAGTGAGCGAGGTGGAGAGGGGAACACAATCTTGGATGTTTGAGGATAGCTTCCTTTACAAGTGTGGACAAATGGATCACTATCCAGGAAACAAGAATGGAGAAAGGGATCGGTCTCTACATTTTGAGATTTCTTTCTTTGGCTGCTGTCTTTGGTCTGAGGCTTCACTGCTGTGCAGCTTTAATCTAGCTGCAGTGAGCGGGGGCTACGCTATAGTTTCAGTGCTCAGGTTTCTCATTACCGTGGCTTCTCTTGTTGTGGAGCACAGGTTATAGGCACTTGGGCTCCAGTAATTGCAACATGTGTGCTCAGTATTTGTGGCACACGAATTTAGTTACTCTGTGGCATCTGGAAGCTTCCTGAACCAGGGAATGGACCCGTGGCCCCTGCATTGGCAGACGGATTCTTATTCACTGTGCCACCACAGAAGTTCCATTTTGAGATTTTAAATGGATATGCCCCTTTGGAAGCTAGCTATGAAACCCTGGGGAAGGAAAGAGGCTGTCATTTTAAATTCATGGGATGCTAGATGGGGATCGAGTCCTAAAATCTTCAGTATAAGCTCCTAAGGGCGGGGTCTTTGTCCAGGTTGGTGGACATTTTACCTTTAGAGTCAAACATAGTACCTGGGACATGGTAGACACCCCACATCTAGTAGGCACATAATAAGTATTTAGTACTTGTTAATAAATACTCAGTACTTATAGCTATTATAAATATTAGTGCTTGTAAATAAATTGCCTAACATACCTGATCCATCTTATTTGGAGGTGCTGTGTATTTGAATACAAAAAGCTGCAAACTTACACACACATGCTCAGAATATCTGAGATGGGTTTGGAAGAAGACTGGATTGGGCTCAGGTCATGTGACCCCTGCGCTCGCAGGTAGAAGGCAGCTCTATCATGTGACCATCATGTGACACTGGGCAATCACTTCATTCCCTGAGATTCTCCTCTGTCCTCTCTAAAGATTGATGCAGCTAGATTAAATAATCTTTTCATTCCAGGTTTAAGATTCTTTCATCCCCTGGATGGCATATTTTGTCACAGAGCTTCTTCTATCTTGGTTCTAACAGCAACATTTTTATAGGCTGTGCTTTGGCAAGTGAGAAACTGAAAAGACAGGATTAGTGGTTATAAAACCAAAATGGTTTTCAGGTTCTTAAAAGTAGTATTGTTCAGGGTGTTTTATTCATACAGCAAAGTCTAGTGATGAGCTCATCATTTCCAATACAAATTGAATATAAAGAAGTGTTTGTAAGTTGATTGAAACATTTTGCTTAGAATTTAACCTTGCCAAGAAGAAGAGCTCTTAAGACAAAAGTGATATTCTGCCATTAGATCAGAATCCATAGGAAAATAAATATGTAGAAAAATATCAGCGACTTTAAAAAACCAGATCCTTACCTTCAAAAGATGTAGGAGACCAAGAACCATGAAGAGAACTTAAGGCTCTGTCAGGGCAGCCCTGTTTCAATTGGGACAAAATATTTCTTTTATAGGGTTTTGGATGTATAGAATATGAATGTCAATAGTTCAATATAGGCAATACATCATCTGAAAACGAACACTCAACTTCTCGTTACAATATTATAAAGTAATTAACCTCCAATTAAAATAAATAAATTTATATTTTAAAAAATTGATAGACAAGGTTACTTGAAAGCACTTTCTAATAAAATCCTGTGGATGATGGATAAAATATAACATACTTTCCTTTTAAATGCACCACTGAGCTCACAAGAAGGCAAAATGTGTCCTCAGGGTCAAAAACAAAGTATCTCTAAAAGTCAGATTTTGAAAAAAAAAAGTCAGATTTTGGGGAACATAAGCAAATATTAAAAATTTTCTGGGGGTTAGGAGGATGGGGATAACTAGTTTTTGATATCCAGCCAGGAACAGGAAAGAAAATCTTAAACCTATACTTTGTTGTAAGTTGAAGGTGGCATCCCTCAATTGGGTTTAGAATCTTTGAAGGTCTATACCCAAAGCTAAAGATAGGAATACTAGAAAAATCCACCTACCAGCATACGATGATAGGAAGAAAATATTGCTCTTCTAATAACAAATGAGGCAAGAGAGGCTATTATTGTTGTTTAGTTACTAAGTTGTGTCTGACTCTTTTGAGACCCAATAGACTGTAGCCTGCCAGGTTCTTTAGTCCGTGGGATTTCCTAGGCAAGAATACTGGAGTGGGTTGCCATTCCCGTCTCTAGGGGGTCTTCCCCACCCAGGGGTCAAACCCTGTCTCCTGCCCTGCAGGCAGATTCTTCACCACTGAGCCGCCTGGGAAGACCCAAGAGAGGCTGATCCAAGTTAACACATTCTCTGCTCCTTGCATTTCTACAGAGGAAAGTAGCTGTATTGATTAACATTAAATTTTGTTTAATCATGTTTAAAGAGAAGCTCCAAAATACTAGCAATAAAAGGGTAAATGCATGGACTGGTCATCATTCATTTATTGCTTTCTTGTCTTTGCAGCTAGTCTGTGAGTTCTGGGAGACTAGAGATCATGACTTAGGCATTGTACCACACCCTTGCCAACACCGACTTCTTTAGTGGCCAGTCCTGAGCCTGGTTAAATGTGTGTGGATTGAAACGATGAGCCAGCCAAGAGTCTTTCCTGGGAGTGACTGTTTGCGGTCTGGGGCCGCTGGGACTCCTACCGAGCCAGGGACCCACCAGACACCCCACCCAGACCCTGGGTGCGCTGCTGTGTGGCCTCTCGCAGCTGCTCCCCGCACCCCGCCTCAGCTGCGGCTGCGTCACTGCGAGGATGAAGGGATCCCTGTGTACCGTGCGCACATGGCCTTGTTTGTGATTAGCCGACCCCGAGGGAAAACAGGCTGTCCAGCCCCTGCTGCCCTTAGCGTTTCATGTGGCTGTGCTCTGCAGGAGGGTGGGCCGCGGGGCCGGGGAGACGTGTTTGCACCCGGGGATGACTCGTCTGCATGCCGCTGTGCCCCCTGCACGGCTCCCCAAGCAGCCAAGGAGGGGACCCGGGCTGTTCCTTTCAGGGCCACCCGGTCCCGGAACGACGGGGGAACACCCGCTCCCTCTGCCAAGTGGGCAGTGTTTAGACTGCGCCTGGAGGGGAGAGTTGGTTGAGTCACTTGGAATTGAAGTAAACCCTGCTGCTGGGCTGGGGGTTGGGGGATAGGCGAGGTTCACAACCTCCCAGCCCGCAGTCTCCCATGTGCTGGAGATTCCGAGCCAGAAAAAAAAAAGAAAAAAAAGAAAGAACAGCAATTGGTCTAAGCGATCGCTTAAATATAGCTTCTTTTGTGAGTGGCAGATGGCAATGTTCTTGTCACCCTGAGATCCAGGGCGGGAGGGCAGCCTGCTTTAGGGGGTCTGGAGAAGATCTGGGGGAAAAAAGTACTTTCCAGTATTTCTCAGCTCTGTGTCCTCCTGCACAATTTGAATTCCACTTCCTTCCTCTATTCTCCCCACACCGACCCTCCCCTCCTAAACAAAACAGAAAACCCTTAGATCTCAGGCCCAGGATATATATATATATCTGTTACTTTTCAAATTCTTAAAAAGAAAAAAAAATATTGTTATTTAATTGTGTTATTAAAGAAAAGCTAGAGCAGTTTGATCAGGGCTAAAATTAAACAAGTCTTCATGAAAAAAAAAAAAGTTTTCGCCACAGGAACAGGTAATAAGGATATAGATGAAACAAAATGTTGCCTGGGATTTAACTTCGGGTTGGGAAAATCACATAGCAGTGTTAACTAAGTTCCTGTTCCCCACACACAATGCAGCCAAACAAACTGAGTTTGGAGCAGGGAGAAGCTTATTGCAAGGTCATGCAAGGAAGACGAGGTGCTCTAAAAAGCCTTGTGCTTCCCGAAAGATTTCAGCAAAGCATTTTTAAAAGTTAGATGAGGGAGGAGAAGGGGCCCAGAGTACCTGATCAGCTCAGGCACGATTCCCTGGTTGGCTGATGGCAAGGGCACAGGGTGGTGTCACAGGGCGAGCTTTCGGTCCTTAGACTCTGAGAGGCCTGGGGCTTAGTGCCCATGCTCACAGTCATCAGGTAGCAAACCTCTTCCATTTGGTAGGGGGTGTTTCGCAACTGCAAAACAATTTAGGAAATTTGCATCACATACTATTATCCAGGTACTTCTGAGAGGAGTTGGCTTCCCCAGTGGTGCAGAGTTAAAGAACCTGCCTGCCAAGGCAGGAGATGTAAGAGACTCAAGTTCGATCCCTGAGTCAGGAAGAACCGCTGGAGTAGGAAATGGCAACCACTCCAGTATTCTTGCCTGAAAAATCTTATGGACAGAGGAGCCTGGCGGGCTATAATCCAAGGGGTCGCAAAGAGTCTGACATGACTGAACATGTGTGAGTGTATGCGTGTGCACGCGGCACATGCACACACACACACACACACACACACACACACACACACACACACTCTGAGAGGAGCTAAAGCAGAGGATATGGGGGAAGACCTGTCTGAGGAAGGCCCCATAGCGTCCTGCTGGGGTACAACAGTGAGAATCAAGAGTTGGCAGTGCATCTCTGCCCCTCTCCCCCACAGTGTTCTCATCTGGAGATGGCAAGACTTGGCCCAGAAATCTCTGAGTGTCTCAACACAACAATCTAAAAGTTTAAGCTGCAGCGATGAAGCTGAGAGGGTTTGTGGTGCTATAACTTTAAAATTCTCGCTGGGATTTCTCAGCCTGCTGTGTCAGTGGAGTCTGAACCCCAAAAAGGGCAGCTCCAAATTAAAGGATGGGAGCTTTGAATGAGTGCAGAAAAGCCCAAGCGACACAAGGAGTGGGTGTGTCTCTGGGAAGGGGCAGTGAACTGTGAGAACGAGGCTCAGATACCTGGATCTATTTCATGATTTGCCTCATGAACTCTGTACATTTGCTCATTCGGAGATTTGATTTAATGATGCGTGAGAGGCTCAGGTAACACTGAAAGCCTGTGTTTCAAATGATTATGCTGGGGCACAGTGCAAGGGAGGCAGAGAAGAGATGGAGGTAGGGCTGGGAGAACTGGGTGCTCAGCTGCGGTTCCCCCTGGCTCTCTGGGGATTGGTAAGATGGGTTCTGCTGTCCTCCAGTTAAATATGTTCTGGGGGTATCAAACCATTCAGCAACAGGTGGATCCAGAGTGGCTTTGGGGTGCAAAGTTACAGGAGGTATTCTGAGGCTCACTGATATCATATCAATATTTGACCTCCAAGCATGTGCGCTAAGTCACTTCGGTCGTGTCCAGCTCTTTGTGACGCTATGGAC
Source organism: Budorcas taxicolor (assembly GCF_023091745.1). Lineage (NCBI taxonomy): Eukaryota > Metazoa > Chordata > Mammalia > Artiodactyla > Bovidae > Budorcas > Budorcas taxicolor. The sequence goes on along the minus strand of NC_068923.1, from coordinate 31,462,143 downwards.
TGTAGCCCGCCAGGCCCCTCTGTCCTTGGCATTCTTCAGGCAAGAATACTGGAGTGGGTTGCCATGCCCTCCTCCAGGGGATCTTCCTGACCCAGGGATCGAATTCACATCTCTAAATCTCCTGCATTGACAGGCGGGTTCTTTACCACTAGGGTCACCTAACCGCTGCTGCTGCTGCTGCTGCTGCTAAGTAGCTTCAGTCGTGTCTGACTCTGTGCGACCCCATAGACAGCAGCCCACCAGGCTCCCCCATCCCTGGGATTCTCCAGGCAAGAACACTGGAGTGGGTTGCCATTTCCTTCTCCAATGCATGAAAATGAAAAGTGAAAGTGAAGTCGCTCAGTCATGTCCGACTCCTAGCGACCCCATGGACTGCAGCCCACCAGGCTCCTCCATCCATGGGATTTTCCAGGCAAGAGTACTGGAGTGGTGTGCCATTGCCTTCTCCAACCTAACCGCTAGGCATTCTGAATTGCTTTCAAGCGATAGCCCTCTCCTTATGGACATCTATCACATTGAAAGGGATAGTTGCTTGTTATAGGATCACAAACTCCAAATCACACAGATTCAAGTTCCAGCTCTGTTCTTTCCTGTGTGTGCTGCAGAGCTGCTGGGTACAGTTGTGCAGGATGTTCACTGCTCAAGAATGTCAGACTCAAGAAGTGAGTAGGATCTGAAACCCAGCCCTTATTCTGCTGTTTAAATCTAGTACCCTGACACAAGACCTGTCTTCACTCTGGAAGATGAAGTAAACATGTATAAGACAGGCTTATTAGAAGAGGCTTATTTTTCTTAATAAAACAGAGACATCAATTGCTTGCTAAACCATACACCCTGGTTTGCTTCCACCTGGAGAGACATTTTTCTAATTTGCACCAAGGCATCCTATGAGCTAAGGTATCAGGTCAGGGGTGCCCTTGTATACTTTTGTAATCTTCAGCTTCCTCATCTGGGAAGCGAAGGGAATAAAACGCACTTCATAGGATTCTGCAGGATACACTTCATAGGATACATATGAATAAAGAATCCAGTGTGGTGCTCAGTTCTGGATAATAAATGCTCAATAGCTAGCACCCTCATAGCATCTCCACAATATTTAGTTGAAAAATTTGCTTTGAAAAGTTATGATGATGAGCTTTTAAAATCATGGAACAACTGGTCTGTGCTCAATTAATGCTAATAGGGTAATTTTTTTGTCCTTTTTTCTCCCTAGTGTTCAATAATGACATGATAAATAGCAGAAACTGTGGATGAGATGGGAATTGTGAAGAGAGGGAGATTTTTAAAGTTAGGGCTCAGAAAACCTCATGGTAGAGGTAGAATTTTAAATTGGACATTCTATGCAATTTTTCCAAAAATACTTGCAAAGTGTGTGTGACTAAAGTGATGGGGATGAAACTGAAAAATTTTTCTTTGTTCTCACGAGGTCTTTTTTTTTTTTCCTTTGGCTGTTCCAAGCAGCTTGTAGGGTCTTAGTTCCCCAACCAGGGATCGAACCCCAGTCCTCTGAAGTGGAAATGTGGAGTCTTAACCACTGGACCGCCAGGGAATTCCCGCTATGTCTCCACCCACTAATTAAATAGCTGGAAAGTTCTTGGAAGGGGAAAAATAGCAGTAGATGATGGGAGAGATTCTTTGGAAATGGCAGTGGGTGAATATGCTTCAGCATAGGAGCCTTACCTCCGGAGCCGTGGCGGCTTACGAGAGGCTAATAACTGCTCCCTCAGGAAAGTGCCTGACATCTACGAGGGCTGGCTGTGCAGCCACAGCCGCACTCAACAGAGAATATCTTTCCTACAATTATGTTGGTGACATTTCAGCCAGTGGCAGGAGCCCACCGCACCAATGAATGGGTTTGTCACTATCAGACTCCTTCTGTCAACAAGCCTGGGCTGCTAATTTCCTAGAAAAGAGAGAGGGATGTTCTTATTTCTGCCCCACATTCAAAGGTGCATCTAGTCAACCTAAAATAAAGAACAAAAGACCAGTAAAAAGAACGAAATGTCATTCACAGCAACAAGGATGGACCTGGAGATTATCATACTGAGTGAAGTAAATCAGACAGAGAAGGCCAAATATCATATGATACCTTTTATATGTGGAATCTAAAAAAAAAAGAAATGAAACAAATGCACTTACTTGCAAAATAGAAATAGACTCACAGACTTAGAGAATGAACTTATGGTTACCAGAAGGGGAAGGATGGGGGAAGGGATAGTTAGGGAGTTAGGGATCAACATGTACACCTATGTTTAAAATGGATAAGCAACAAGGACCTACTGTATGGCACAGGAAACACTGCTCAATGTTATGTGGCAGCCTGGATGGGAGGGGAGTTAGGGGGAGACTGGATACATGCATATGTATGGCTGAGTCCTTTTGCTGTCCACCTGAAACTATCACAACATTGGTAGCTGGCTATACTCCAATATAAAATAAAAAGTGTTTGTTTTTTTTTTTAAAGAAAGCAGTTTTCAGGTATTTCAGGGGTAATATTAATATGTCTTGTACCTTTTCAAATCATCAAACACAAACATGAAAATACTTATTTTTTTTTTCCAATTTTTGCTGTGTGGATGGGATTTAGAATTTCATTCTGGCTCTTCCTCTGACTGCTTGTGCAACTCTGGTCTAGTCATTTAGTTCTTCTGAATCTCTTTCTCTTCATTGTTTAAATGATAAAACTTCCCTTACTATCCTGGCTAAGGTAGAGCTTTCCTCCCTGTTACTTTGCATAGCACTGTCATTTTTATTTCCTTTCAAGAACTTGTTAAAAGTTGTAGCTATTTCTTGTATTTTATCATTTAAAACTCTGCCTCGAAGTCTAGAAAAGACTTTGTCTTGTGCCCTGTTGAATCTTTAGTTCATATGCACAAATATTTGTTTCAGAAATGAATCACATCAGTTAAGCGTATAGAAATATTTTTTGAAAAGAATTAACAATTACACAAGTTTAAGTCATTATTGTAATCTTTATTTACCATTTAGTATTTATTTTCACTCTCATTTTCTCCTGCTAATTCACCCTTGGGTGAAAGGTAACAATCAGGAGAAAGATATCTTGAATCATTCATGTCACAACCACTAAAACTGTAAAAATCTTTGAACCACTTTTAACGCATAGCTATTTTGAGTGTTTTAAGGGATGTCACTGCTGCCCTCAGAAGAGCCCTAATTTTACCCTGAGACAATTTATTCTTTTAAGGAATTAAATCTCGAGTGCAAATAACAAAGGCTAGAGTGAGCTCATTCATGTATTATCAATCATTAACCATTTTTATTAAGATAAGGAGCATTGTCTTTCAGTAAACTCACAAGCAAGGATTTAAAGTAAAGGGGTCACACAGACCTATATAAATGTATATATATATATATATTTCCTTGTGAACAAGCAATAAATCCAGGCACAGGGCCATGTAATTCCATTTATAGTAAAGAATGTCTTTAAAGGAAACAGAGTCTGGAGAGATGTAGTTTAGTCATCACCAAACCTGTTTCATTGTTTTACTAGTCAATCTGGAGTTAGGGGATATAGCTCCTTAAAGGTTTAGAGAAGAGATTGTCTTTTTTCTTCCACTTAAAAAAAAATACAATTAGATAACTAACAGGATCTCAATTTAGTCTTTGACTTCTGCTCTCATAACTGGAGAAGTAGTCTGCTACCCAGTTCAGCCTCTGCTTCTTGGAAAGGAGGTAACTATTTGCAATTTTAAATTTATAGCATTTTCATTTTCAAGATTAACAACAACAGTAAAAATTCTAGGAGTCCCACGTCAGACACATCTCATTTCATGAACTGTAAATCAAATACATTCAGGAACTAGCAAATGTTTCTAAGTCACAATAAGAAATTACAAATAATAGCTTCAATTTATTACATCTTTAACAATATTTCATTCATTATCGTAGGTACTTGCAGCCATAAATATATCTTAATCCTAAAATTATTCTCAAAGACTGAATCTAATGATAATCTGTAAACTGCTATTATTCAAACTACTGGCTGTTTACCCCAATCCATTCTCTCTTTCATTAACAGGGCTATAGCTGTGTTCCTTCTGTCTTGCTTAAGAAAAACTTTTGGATTCTGTACTTACTCTGTTTCTCTGTTTCCTGATGAAGGCAATGATGCTGCTTACAGCAAACATGGACACCTTGTACTAAAGATGGTATTGAAGCTGTCAGTCTTGGTCTCTAAATGACCACAAGGAGGAGAATCTTGGATGCTTTTTTTTCTTTTTTGAGTCTTGGACCATGTGAGTGAGAAATAAGGTTCTATCTGTTGAAACCACTGAATTTTAGGGACTCTTTTTTTTTTTAAAACAGCAGTTATCATTATGCTAACTAATCTGAATGTTAAAGGAAATTTCCTGGAACATAGAAACAGTTGGATAATTGCTAGTTCTTATCATGTTTATTACTAGCAGTAATTTTTCTCACAAAAACCCTGTTTTAGATGAGAATTATGGTAGATGATACAATGAACACTGGAAAGCTATGTGCTGTCTGAATTAGTAATAAATTTCTAGTGAATGAAAGAAGTCTGGTGGAGGAGGTGAACATTCTTCTAGTTGTTATTTTAACTCCTGATTTGAAATTTGTCTTATTTTCAATAATGATACTTTTTTCTCTGTTTTGCAAACTTTTATGATAATGGGAGGGCTCCCAAGGTGCTAGCGGTAAAGAACCCACCTGCCAATGCAGGAGACATTAAGAGATGCAGGTTTGATCCCTGGGTTGGGAAGATTCCCCTGGAAGAGGGCATGGCAACCCACTCCAGTATTCTTGCTTTGAGAATCACCATGGACAGGGGAGCCTGACCAGCTACAGTCCATGTGGGAGCAAAGAATTGGACATGACTGAAGCGACTTAGCACACACTCACACATGATAATGGGAAGCTGAAAATAGTAAATGCCCTTAAAAGCAGAAGGATTCAGAATAAACCAGGTATAAGAAGGGACTCTATTTCATCACTTAACTCTTCTGGCACATGAAGGATCCTGTAAGTCTTAATTCTAAGGAGATGGGAGAGGAAATACTAGCTTGCCCCTCTAAATCCTTTTTGGCAAGTAGTGGTCCTTTGCAAAGCACAGGTTCCAGGGAGCCATTCCAGAAAAAGATGTGGGCAGTTCTCATTATGTGTATGAGTTGTGGCCAGGATATGGAGGAGGGTTTTATATTTCATTTTTTAATCTCTATCTATCCATACTTCAATGAGGCATATTCTCAAATTCTATCTCCTCAGAATTCCACCCCAAAAATGGTCTAGGCTAAAACTGCATAGACTCAGGAAAAGGGGAAAATAATTGATTGGAAACCCTCCAAAAGGAAGAACTGGGTCATGACCTTTGAGACCCCAGATCCCTCTGGTTTCCCTTTTCCCTATAATGGCACCACCTTGCAAGTTTCCAACAAACCCTGAGTGTACAGCAAAATCTGCATCTCATTTCTGCTGAAATATGTTTTCAATTTGGGATTTGAGTTTCCAGATTGACTTGTGAACATCTAAAGGACTCAATGTCACCATGAGATGATGGTCCCCAAGGGCCAGTTGGTCGTCAGCAGAGAAATGGGCAGTGATTAGCTGGCTGTCAGTGGTCAAAGGTGCTGATGTGACTGTGGAAACCAACATGGGAAAAGTGAGAAGGAAAGAGGGAAAAATTGATGGTGTTGTGGGGGAGTGGAAATGGAACAAGGGAAGCTTTATTAGCTAAAGGGATTGTTAGAAGATGAAATATGAAGAGGGTCGAAATAGGAAAAAATGAAAACTTTACAAATAATTTGGAATGAGTTTAAAAGATCACTTTAAATGGAAAAAGATATTAAGATATACATTTCAAACCAAGTAGTAACAACCAGACCAAAAAAAAAAGAAAGAAAGAAAGAAAGAAAAATAATCTATGTTTGAAGAAATTAGGTTTACAGAAGGGTCAGAAGGGTCAGGGGCTAATCATGACGTTAGTGTTAGCCACTCAGTCGTGTCCAGCTCTCTGCAACCCCATGGACTGTAGCCCACCAAGCTCCTCTGTCCATGGGATTCTCCAGGCAAGAATACTGGAGATCTTTCCTATCCAGGGATCGAACCTGAGTCTCCTGTGTTGCAGACAGATTCTTTATCAGCTGAGCCATCCCCCAAATCATGATAATAACAAATTTTAAAAAGTAGTAATTCCAAGGACTACTACCATCCATGAAGATCTGTTTACCTCCCAGTCATTTTGCCTCCATTTTATTTAGATCATCTCATTTAATTGTTTCTGGGAATGTTTATGTCCCTGCTTTACATGAGAAATCATAAAAATCAACAGGTTTTAAAAGTTGTTGTAATTTTCCTCTTCTTCCTCTCTACTCCCTGAAACAAAGGTTTGATCATGATGTTTTTGTTTGAAAGGTGAAAAGGCATCATAAAGTTATTTTAACAGACCTACGGAAGAGGGAAGAAGGGATTATCTTGCTATACTTATTTTGTTGATGATGGTTTAATAGAATTTAATTTATCAATTTATATTTGAATCTCCCCTCTCCCACCCCAAGCCATTTCTTTTCATTGGCCTCCCTCTGACCCCTGATGTGGCTGCCCATAAAGTAGGCATTCTCCTTGTGTTCAAGGAGGTACCCTGATTGATTTTGTTTGATTCATTGTATTTGAGGGATGACGGCATCCACAGTTCCTCTCCTGATGTAATAGAGTGTCAGGGAAGGAAAAGTTCATTTTTGTGCTATGCATGGGAAAGTGGTCTTGGAGGGAAGATGGCTTCTTTTCAGTAACTGGCTTGAGAGCTTTCTGCAAGAAAAGGAAGTGTCATTTGTTCAGCAAAGGTTTTTGTTGACTATTTTGAGTATTCTGGACCACTTGTATGTAATAAATATTTGCCATTAATAAGCACCCTCAAGGGCTTCCATGATAGCTCAGACTGAGCTTCCATGATAGCTCAGTCTCCTGCAATGCAGGAGACCCTGGTTCAATTCCTGGGTCTGGAAGATCTGCTGGAGAAAGGATAGGCAACCCACTCTTGTGTTCTTGTGCTCAGCTGGTAAAGAATTTGCCTGCAATGTGGGAGGCCTGGGTTCAATCCCTGGGTTGGGGAGATCTGCTGCAGAAGGGAAAGGCTACCCACTTCAGTTTTCTGGAGAATTCCATGGACTGTATAGTCCATGGGGTCACAAAGAGTCAGACACAACTGAATGACTTTCACTTTCAAGAGCCCTGAAAAATTTCCCAGGTGGCGCTAGTGGTAAAGAACCCTCCCGCCATTGCAGGACACATAAGAGACTTGGGTTTGATCTGTGGGTCAGGAAGCTCCCCAGGAAGAGGGTGTGGTAGCCCACTCCAGTATTCTTGCCTGGAGAATTCCATGGACAGAGGAATCTGGCAAGCTACAGTCCATAGGGTCACAAAGAGTCAGACACAACTGAAGTGACAGCATACACACAAAGGAGCTGCCCTCTGAAAAATGAAAAAGTTGTGAACTTTATTTGGGTGCCCCACAACCCTTTTTTATGTGTTTTCTCCTTTTATTCTGACTCCCAGACCTATTCCATTTTATCCTGATCACATGGATCACGCCTTGTCTAACTCAGTGAAACTAGGCCATGCTGTGTGGGGCCACCCAAGATGGACGGGTCATGGTGGAGAGGTCTGACAGAGTGTGGTCCACTGGAGGAGGGAATGGCAAATCACTTCAGAATTCTTGCCTTGAGAACCCCATGAACAGTATGAAAAGGCAAAAAGATTGGACACTGAAAGATGAACTCCCCAAGTGGGTAGGTGCCCAATATGCTACTGGAGATCAGTGGAGAAATAACTCCAGAAAGAATGAAGGGATGGAGCCAAAGCAAAAACAATACCCAGTTGTGAATGTGACTGGTGATAGAAGCAAGATCCGATGCTGTAAAGAGCAGTATCAGAACCTGGAATGTTAGGTCTATGAATCAAGGAAATGGTCAAATAGGAGATAGCAAGAGTGAACGTCAACATTCTAGGAATCAGCAAACTAAAATGGACTGGGATGGGTGATTTAACTCAGATGACCATTATATCTACTACTGTGGGCAGGAATCCCTTAGAAGAAATGGAGTAGCCATCATAGTCAACAAAAGAGTCCAAAATACAGTACTTGGATGCAATCTCAAAAACAACAGAATGATCTCTGTTCATTTCCAAGGCAAACCATTCAATATCAAGGTAATCCAAGCTTATGCCCCCACCAGTAATGCTGAAGAAGTTGAAGTTGAACAGTTTGATGAAGACCTACAAGACCTTTTAGAACTAACACCCAAAAAAGATGTCCTTTTCATTATAGGGGACTGGGATGCAAAAGTAGGAAGCCAAGAAACACCTGGAGTAATAGGCAAATTTGGCCTTGGAGTACAGAATGAATCAGGGCAAGGGTAATAGAGTTTTGCCAATAGAACACACTGGTCAGAGCAAACACCCTCTTCCAACAACACAAGAGAAAACTCTACACATGGACATCACTAGATGGTCAACACCGAATACAGATTGATTATATTCTTTGCAGCCAAAGATGGAGAAGCTCTATATAGTCAGCAAAAATAAGACTGGGAGCTGAATTGTGGCTCAGATCATGAACTCCTTATTGTCAAAATCAGACTTAAATTGGAGAAAGTGGGGGAAAACCTCTAAACCATTCAGGTATGACCTAAATCAAATCACTTATGATTATACAGTGGAAGTGAGAAATAGATTTAAGGGACTAGATCTGATAGAGTGCCTGAAGAACTATGGACAGAGGTTCGTGACATTGTACAGGAGACAGGAATCAAGACCATCCCCAAGAAAAAGAAATGCAAAAAAGCAAAATGGCTGTCTGAGGAGGCCTTACAAATAGCTGTGAAAAGAAGAGAAGCAAAAACCAAAGGAGAAAAGGAAAGATATATCCATTTGAATGCAAAGTTCCAAAGAGAGCTATACAAATGGGTCCATACCATTTCTGTCCTTTATTGAGCCCATCTTTGCATGAAATGTTCCCTTGGTATCTCTAATTTTCTTGAAGAGATCTCTAGTCTTTCCCATTCTGTTGTTTTCCTCTATTTCTTTGCATTGATCACTGAGGAAGGCTTTCTTATCTCTCCTTGCTATTCTTTGGAACTCTGCATTCAGATGCTTATATCTTTCTTTTTCTCCTTTGCTTTTCACTTCTCTTCTTTTCACAGCTATTTGTAAGGCCTCCTCAGACAGCCATTTTGTTTTTTTGCATTTCTTTTCCATGGGGATGGTCTTGATCCCTGTCTCCTGTACAATGTCACGAACCTCTGTCCCTAGTTCTTCAGGCACTCTGAGGATGAATCTGTATTATTGGATGCTTGATTCTTAAAGGGTGTGTATGAATTTTGCTTAGTGCTTCACATTCTTCTCAGATATGATAGAAACCAATCTTTTGCCCACTTTTGTATGTAACTGGAGCTTCTCAGGTGATGCTAGTGGTCAAGAATGTGCCTGCCAGTGCAGGAGACATAATAGATGAGGGTTTGATCCTGGGTCTGGAAGATCCCCTAGAGGAGGGCAAGGCAGCCCACTCCAGTATTCTTGCCTGGAGAATCCCATGGACAGAGGAGCCTGGTGGGCTACAATCCATAGGGTCACCGGGAGTCAGACACAACTGCAGTGACTTTGTATAGTAGGTAATTTGACTTTTTAAGACTTGCAATGAATCCCTTCTCCTAAAGTTTTCTAAAATCTTCCTTTTTTTTTTTTTAAATGAAATATAGATGATTTTCTCTTTCTTTATAGAGAGTGTTTCTAATGAAAAATAACCTGGCTTCTCTGGTTGTCCAGGGATGAAGAATCCACCTTGTAATACAGGGTACACAGGCTTGACCCCTGGTCTGGGAAGATCCCACCTGCCCCAGAGCAACTCAGCCTGTGCCCCACAACTAAAGCTGGCATGCTCTAGAGCCTGTGCTCTGCAACAAGAGAAGCCACAGAAAGAAGCCTGTTCTGCAACTAGAGAGTAGCCCTGGCCACCACAACTAGGGAAAGCCCACACGCAGCAATGAAGACCCCGCTTGGCCAATAAATAGGAAAAAACAAAGCAAAAATGACCAACACCTGCCCTCGGCTGGACAGGATAACACCTGCATCAGATGCAGCTGCCCTCGTAGAGCTTCCATCTGCAACACACTACATTTTGTGTTTAACAAAGATGATTTTTTTCCCAAAGGAATTCATTGGACTAAGAGAAAGAGTGACAGAAAAGCAAATGCTTTCCTCACTGTTTCCTCCAACTTTTCATTCAGATTTCAGGCTTTCCTTCATCCTTAGGCAACAAAAGAAAAAGAACATAACAAACTCAACATCCAAACAAAACAAAATCATATGAATCAATTCTCAGCTTGTCCCAGTTGGGATAGTTACTGCGGGGAGCAATAAATATCACCTGATTTCATATTGTACTGTGTGGAATCTTAGCTGAAGTAATTTTGTTTTCTGCATCAAATCTGCTTTTGAAATCTGACTCTGAAAAAAAAAAGATCCTCACAGTGGATCAATGAGTTTATTTTATCTACTTCTTTTCCTTACCTTTCTAGATTTTTGCTTGTATAAGTTTTGATTGCCAAGACTTTAAAAATAATTTTAAATTGACATTTTGACCAGAAAATGCAACAGGGAGTCTTTTTTTTTTTTCTTCTTCTTAGCTAATTTCCTAACCATGAAGTTGCTATGGAGATATTTAAAATTTTTTAGTGTCTTTTTCTTGTAGGGAAACAATTGAATATTTAATGTTACAGATGGTTTTTTTGTTCTTAGTCATATTATGCAAATTTTATATTGTTAAGGAGCATCAGTATATACTTTAAAAATATTATTTGTCTCCAAATATAATTACAGTTCCTGCTTTTAAGGGCTTGAAGAAGACAAGTTGGAACTTCGGGCATGGCTGAGTTAGATAGATATGAGTTGGTATTTAGTTACAAAAGCATAGCTTTCTTAAGGCTCCCTTTATTTATTTTCTTTCCTTTCCCCTCCAACACACCTACTGAACTGTTTTTTCAAGGTTAATAAAAAACCTTCTCCTATCTTTTGGCACTGGTGCCTTTCTGGATGACCAAGTCTTGTTAACGGTCTGATAATCGGTTCCCTTCTGAGGAAGTTCTTCAGGGGTCAGAGGCTAATGGTATCAAACATCAGGCTGTCTGGTTTATTGTAAGAGTGTTTGGTTAAGATCAGGATCTCAAGATAAGAGCAGTTTCTCTGGTTGGGGAAGGAAATGTTTTCTGTTGCCACACAGGGATTCCCTGAGGGAAAGAGAAGAGCAGGGGATCCCCTGAATCCACGATAACTTGTGATTGTTTTTCCCTAAAATCGTTGGATAGTCAAAACACCATCATTAAATGCTGGGAGAATCCAACCTTGAGTTATGAATGGAAATAAAACTTACCTTCAGATCTATGCCATTAAGATGAGCAGCAAATCAGATGAGAAGAAGCTGTGAAGCAAAACAAATGGGTTTCCAGCTCCCTGAATTTAAACCCCTCCACTCTGGATTTGGAGGTCAGAGCTCACCACTCAAGGGGACACCTCATATTTTATTTAAGCACTTTTTTTCCTAAGGAGTTGAAAGTACCTGGCAGACATTAACTCTTGTGCAGTGAAAGAAAACACAGATATTATTAAGCGAAGAGCTACATTCAAAGATAAGAGTCCCTTAGCCCATCCAGTTCAATAATATTGCTTTCATTTTCACATTACTTTGTTTTTAATGTACACTTTCAAGGTGATACATCATTTTAGCCAGTCCCCTGATTTACAAGAAGACGGCTGTATCTACTTGGAGGCTTTTTTTCAAAAAGGACTAGAATTTTGTCAATGTCATCACAAAATCCCTGTGCATGAGATTGCATGAGATTAAATATTGCTAATATTTGTTCCCATTTTCCTCTCAACTTTACGTTCACGGAACAAGAACTCTCTTAAAAATATCCAACCATCAACTGAGGAGAAAATGTTCAGAAGGACAAGGAGAATCATTAACATATGGCAAGAAGTGTAGGAGAGTGTTTATGGTGACACTGTAGTTCAGCATCATTTTATTGACGAGGAAATCAAAACCCAGAGAATGTCAAGGGGTTTTGTTTGTTTGTTTGTTTTGTTGTTGTTTTTCCAGAAGGAGAGAAAGATGCTTGCGTTTCTGGTGAAACTGTCCTTTGAAATTCTAACCTTAAGGAAGTCCCAGTTAGGGCTGCAACTAGCTTGGGAATGCCTGCTGTTCTGAATCTACCCCCAAGTAGTCATCTTGGTTCTGAACAACTGTACCCATCAGGGCTTGGGTTTTTCCTCTGAAAGGGAGAATAGCATATTAAACCAAGGGCACACCTCTTAGCTCTAAAAGACTTAGAGTTGCCTGGATCCCTACCTTGGATACTATTGCTACACTTTGTTCTGAATTAGTTATGTCCTCAAAGCCCATGGTTCATATGGAGTTGGTGATCTGCATCTGGCTTGCTTTTTCACACATCAACTCAGTTGTTATACTGACCTTGTTTCGCAGCTTTCTGGTGCTCTCTGGTCCACAGCAGAGGAAGGAAAGGAAACACTGTTTGCTCCATATAGCAGGTCATCCACTACCCATCTCTACTGGTTTCTGGGATCCCAAGGGAAGATCATAGCATTTCTCTGTATCTAGCCATCCTTCCAAAAACAGCCTGAGTCATTTCTCCCATGAAGCCCCTCCTGATCTTCTTAAGCTTCTTTTGTCTGGTTACAGCTCTTGCTGCATTGCTTATTTGACAGTGTTTTGTTTTTTTAAATTGGAGGATAATTGCTTTACAATGTTGCGTTAGTTTCTGCCATACAGCAATGTGAATCAGCCATAAATACACACATATACCCTCCCTCCTGAGCTTTCTGGTCCTCCCCAATCTCACCCTTCTAGGTCCTCACAGAGCTCTGGGCTGGGTTCCCTGTGTTACACAGCAGCTGCCACTAGCTAGCTATTTTACACATGGTGGCATACATATGTCAATGCCACTCTCTCGATTCATCCCAGCCTCTCCTTCCCCGCTGAGTCCCCAAGATGATCCTCCACATCTGCATCTCTATCCCTGCCATGCAAATATGTTCCTCAGTACCATTTTTCTAGATTCCACATACATCCAGGGACATACATTAACATACATGTCATTAACATGCATTAACATACATATGTTAATACATTAACATACAGTATTTGTTTTTCTCTTTCTGACTTACTTAACTCTGTATAACAGGCTCTAGGTTCATCCACCTAATTTCAGCTGGCTCAAAGTTGTTCCTTTATATAGCTGAGTAACGTCCCATTGTAAATATGTACCATAGCTTTTTAATCTATTCATCTTGACACTGGTTCTTACTTTGCTTCTTTTTTGTGTGTGTCTCTGGTACCCATCTTACATCCTCAGTGACTCTGTGAAGAATGTAAAGAAAGGAACTGTGTCTTTTATGTCACTGTCAATGTCTCTTCTTGGACTTAAAAATAGAAGCTTAACAGCACACTTTAACGTTTTCTCTGCTGGAAAGGTTGTAGTTACAAGAAAGATCTTCTCCCCCATTTTTCTCCTTGTTCACCTCCTTCCCACCCAATGTGACAAGGACTGCTCGAGTGTGACTAATGTTATGATAACTTTACACTGGTTTATTCATATACCTTGCATTTTCATTCCCATAATTATGTTGTGAGATAAATGTCATTATCTCCAATTTTCAAATGAAGAAATAGAGACTCAGAGGTTAAAGAATGTGCCCGGATCACACAGGCAGCAAGTGGCAGAGTAGACAGTGGAGACAGGATGTAGGGCTCTCTGCTCAGGATGATTTTCTTATTCCTTGATGTCCCCATATCTTCCCTAAAACGATGTGACAGAATTGCATTATATAACTGTTCTGTACCTACATTAAAAATGCTGATATAAATAACGAGGTTCTCCTGCATAGCGCAAGGAACTATATTCAATATCTTGTAATAAACCATAATGGGAAATAATATGAAAAGGAATGTACACCAGAAACTAACACAACATTGTAAATCAACTGTGTGTGCTCGGTCACTCGGCTGTTTCTTAACTCTCTGTGACCCCATGGACTGTAGCCCACCAGGCTCCTCGGGGCATGGGATTTTCCAGGCAAGAATACTGAAGTGGTTGCCACTTCCTACTCCAGGGGATCTTCCCGACCCAAGGATTGAACCAACATCTCTTGCATCTCCTGCATTGACAGGAGGATTCTTTTCCACTAGCACCACCTGGGAAGCCCAAAAATCAACTATGCTTCACTTAAAAAAATGCTGCAGTAAAGGCCTGATTACACCCTGGACCCAATTATAAAGTAGATGTCATTTATCTTAGCTACTATAATTTTACTTTCAGAGTTGTTCCCTTCTCTGAAAACACAGGATTTTTTAATTGTCCTGACACCTTACTTCCTCTCCTGTTCCTATTATCTTGCTTACTCCATTCCCTCAGACTCATTGACACTGAAGTATAAATGACTGATAAAATGTATTTCTTGTTCATTAGCAATTCTCAGGTAGAAAATGTAGAGCAAAAGAGATGATTTTTGGCTGGGAGTTCAGAGGTATACCAGCGAGTGTGGGACTGTCAGAAAGCACTCCTTGCCTGTTGTTGTCTCTTAAAAAGAGTCACATGATAAAAATGAATATTTGGGAGGAGAACAATGTCTGTTCCTTGGGCAGATTTCCAAAATTATGTCCTGGATTTCTAGGTCTCCGGATCATTCCAACAGAGCAGTAGTCTGTGTGAAATACTGCACAGTAATAAAATCTAGAGGTTGAGAATAAACCAGGTTAATGTCCCCAAGTGGGTATAACCCAAAGTTCAGAGCCTCCCCTCAGAACAACTCTATGGTAACTGTGAAACAAACAGGTGCCAGACAGGTGCAGGGGGATGAAGACAGCCTCCACTAGGGAGCTGTATGTAGGCAGTGTTGAAAAACACAAAGAAAAATGATAGCTCATGCCATGCCAGTCTTTTATATATTTTTTCTTATTAAACCATTTTACTTGGGACTAAAAGTAAAACAAACTTACCCACATTTTCTGATTGAGAATTGTAGCCAACTCCAGAAAATCTTTTCTGTTAGTTTTTTCCTTGTTTACTCAACTTAGGTTTTTTTTTTTCACTTATCATTTCCCCAAAATTCATCTGCTTTGTATAATTGAGTAGCCTTCAGAGCATTTAACCCACCCTTTGTACACTCTGTAGATGCCATGAGATTAGGACAGTATTAATCTACTCCTACTTTCAGGGGTGGATCTTCATTGATATGACCCTAATCATTTCCATTCCTCCTGCCACAATGACTAGTTCACAGATAAGCATGGAGCCCAGGCTTATTTGTTGAGTTCTCTTCTGACACCAGAACCTGAATTGTCCAAAGATAATCCTGATGACAAAAGTAAACTAGAGGGAGAAGGGGCTCTGAGATTTTCTTGTGTATTGTTTGATCTGTTACTGCTGAAAAATATCTATTTTACTGAATAATCACAGTGCTCTGTAATTCGAATCTGCATTGCTATGCCAAACTAAAGAAATACTTCTTTTCTTTTCATCGTGACCACATACCAGTCAATTTACAAAATGAATATTGTTCAGATTATTTATTTCATTCCCTGTTAGAAATGCATTATTTTAAAGAGAACGTTTTAAAATACAAGATGCCTAACACTTGGTGGGTATCTGATGCATATTTTTAACTTTCTTTTTCCTTCTGGTAAGTGCAAAGACATGCTTAAAGGTCAGTGGACATGCTATAGGCCATGTACATGGCAGGAATAAAAATATTTCTCACTATGTTCAAGTTGAAGAAGCAATGCAAGTTCTTGCACAAAACACTGATTGACAAACAAATTGGTCAATTTTGCCACAACTGGACAAATAGAGCTTATTCACAGCTAAACAAAACAGCTGGAATCACAACCCATAGCAATTTTAGGGAATTCTGAGATCTCACTCAATTTCTTTGTCTAAGAACTTTAATTCTAAGGAATATACTTGAATGCCAATATGGAGAAAGATTCTACATGAAACAGCAAGAAAACAAGAATACATGGGTGATCAAGACTTCTTGCAAAACACTAATTCATATTTACACTGAGTTTAGGGATATTTAACTCTCTCCTTTTTGAGAGAGTAAGGTCCGTCTAGTCAAAACTATGGTTTTTCCAGTAGTCATGTATGGATGTGAGAGTTGGACTATAAAGAAAGCTGAGCGCCGAAGAATCGATGCTTTTGAACTGTGGTGTTGGAGAAGACTCTTGAGAGTCCCTTGGACTTTTAGGAGATAAAACCAGTCAAACCTAAAGGAAATCAGTCCTGAATATTTATTGGAAGGACTGATGCTGAAGCTGAAGCTCCAATATTTTGGCCACCTGATGCAAAGAACTGACTCATTAGAAAAGACCCTGATGCTGGGAAAAATTGAAGGCAGGAGAAGAAGGGGATGACAGAGGATAAGATGGTTGGATGGCATCACTGATTCAATGGACATGACTTTGAGCAAGCTCTGGGAGATGGTGATAGACAGAGAAGCCTGGCATGTTGTAGTCCACGGGGTTATAGAGTCAGACATGACTGAGTGACTGAACTGAAGACATTTCTGTCTTGTAATTCCACCAGTTTTCATTGCTAGGAAAGGATATTCTCTCTCTCTCTTTATTTTTTATTTTTGGCTGCGCTATGTGGCATGTAGAACTTCCTTGGCCAGGGGAACCAGGCTCAGACCCATGCTTCCTGCAGTGGAAATGCAGGTTCTCAACCACTGGACCACCAGTGAAGTGTTAGTCACGCAGTCATGTCTGACTCTTTGCAACCTCATGTAGCCTGCCAGGCTCGTCTGTTCATGGAATTCTCCAAACAAAAATATTGGAGTGGGTTGCCATTCCCTTCTCCAGGGAAACTTCCCAACCCAGGGACCACCAGGGAAGTCCCTAAATGATTTTTTGGTATATGGCCACAAGTTTTCTCCCTTCCATAGAATTAAATATGTTGAAATTAATTTAAAAGATTTATTTATTTATAGCTGTTCTGGGTCTTCATTGCTGCCTAGGCTTTCTCTAGTTGCAGTGAGCAAGGGCTACTCTTTGTTGACGTGGGCAGGCTTCTCATTGCAGGGGCTTCTCTTGTTGGGGTGCATGGGCTCCAGGATGCTTGGACTTCTATAGTTGTGGCCCTTGGGCTCTAGAGTGTGGGCTCAGTGGCTGTGGCTCACAGACCTAGCTGCTTTCAGGCATGTGGGATCCTCCCAGACCAGGGATGCATTGGCAGGTGGATTGCTAACCACTAGATCACCAGGGAAGCTCCTGTTGCAATGTATTTATGTCACAGAAGAATGATCTGAGAAAATACGATATCTTCTTTCAAATTTATATAAGAGCTTGAAATATACTTTAAAAAACAATAGACACGTACTACTTCAGTTCAGTTCAGTTCAGTTCAGTCGTTCAGTTGTGTCTGACTCCTTGCGACCCCATAAATTACAGCACGCCAGGCCTCCCTGTCCATCACCAACTCCCGGAGTTCACTCAAACTCATGTCCATCGAGTCAGTGATGCCATCCTGCCATCTCATCCTCTGTTGTCCCCTTCTCTTCCTGCCCCCAATCCCTCCTAGCATCAGAGTCTTTTCCAATGAGTCAACTCTTTGCATGAGGTGGCCAAAGTACTGGAGTTTCAGCTTCAGCATCATTCCCTCCAAAGAAATTCCAGGGTTGATCTCCTTCAGAATGGACTGGTTGGATCTCCTTGTAGTCCAAGGGACTCTCAAGAGTCTTCTCCAACACCACAGTTCAAAAGCATCAATTCTTTGGCGCTCAGCCTTCTTCACAGTCCAACTCTCACATCCATACATGACCACTGGAAAAACCATAGCCCTGACTAGACGGACCTTTGTTGGCAAAGTGATGTCTGTGCTTTTCAATATGCTGTCTAGGTTGGTCATAACTTTCCTTCCAAAGAGTAACTGTCTTTTAATTTCATGGCTGCAGTCACCATCTGCAGTGATTTTGGAGCCCCCCAAAATAAAGTCTGACACTGTTTCCACTGTTTCCCCATCTGTTTCTTAATCTCCCCTTAATAGAACTTCCAGATTAAATGATGCTGTCCATTTCCTCTATTAATCAAACTAGCTGAAGCCCACAGTTATTGAAAGCTCATGACTAGCAGACTTTCCTTTAGGTGTCCACACACCTCTATTCTCATCAATGAGTTGATGTCAAGCGTCAAGTCTGGTGATTCCCAAACCGATTTACACCGGTAACACTTTATGGGTAGCCTCTGTGTCAGGCCCTGGATCCATAAGCAGTCTGGTATGATGACCATTCATCATTCATTATCCTGGAAAAGCAAAGGGGGATTAATGATATATGAATGTAAGGACATTAGTACATGCCTGGCACTCATTCAAAGATAGGCTTTGTTGTTAGCAATATTTTCATTACTTTGAATCATAACAGTAGCTGTGCAAAGTAGTATCTTTCCCATTTCATTGTTAAAAACTGAGACTCGGACAAGTTAAGTGTTTTTTGTTTTTTGTTTTTTCCCCCTAAGTTGCACGAAAATAAGCAACAAGGCCAGAGTTTTATCCTGTCATTTGCCCTCCCAAGCCTGAGGTCACTCCAGTGTACCCATAATACATTTAGAGAAACCAAGGCTTCCTTGAGCACCACCAGTTCAGGCCAGAGGGGAAAATGTGTTTCCAGTCTTCTTTCCAACACTAAAGAAATAAGTATTTTATGTTCCAGCCCTAGAAGATTAGCTGCTATTTTCTAGCCTCATGCCTTTACTGATGTTTCTTTTTTATTTTGTTTAGCACCTCTCCCTCCTCACAACAACCTATTTTCCATTTTGGAAATCCTATCTGTTCTTTGCTGATCCATGTTTTTGGTTTTTTTTTTAATCCTCTTGTTGTAAGCTACAGACATCACACAATTATTGACACTAAGAACAGCTATAATATTACACAAAATTTATTGAATATCTCCTTTGTACTAGGCAATGTGCTAAGTAGAATATGTGATACATGGGATATCCCATGAGGTCAGCGTCTGGATAAGAATCTTAAGGATTAGAAATGTTGAGTAAAATCCCTAGGTGACACAGCTGTTAAGCAACTGATACAGTCTGAATTTTTGTGTCTCCCCCAAATTCATGAAAACCTAACACCCAAGGTAATGGCATTAGGAGGTAGAATTTTGGGGAGATAATTTTGTCACAAGGGTGGTGCTCTCATGAATGCGATTCTTTGCTCACCCCACTATGTGAGATACAATGAAAAGCTGGCAGTCTGCAACAGGGAAGAGGGCTTTTCCATGAGAACCTGGTCGTGTTGGCACCCTGGTCTTTGACTTCTAGCCTCCAGAACTGTGAGGAATAAATTTCTACCATCATAAGTTACTCATTCTGTAGAACTTTGCTATCAATCAGAAAGGACTAAAATTATAATCAAGTGGGATTTAAACCCAGGAATACTGAGTTGGCAAGTTAGACTCACTGTTCCATTTGGTGAGTGGATGTGTTCAGTGGAGTCAATATTTATTCATAGGAAGCCTGGAGCAATTTATCGTTCTTTAGGATTAGTAGATCTATCAAACTGAGGGTAAAGGTTTCACCTGGAGTAGTTGAAGTCTTTCTATGAAGCAAAAGACATAATTTTTGAGCCACTAGGCTCAGAGAAGTTTGATTATGAAACTAAGATGTTTTCAGCATGAAAACAAAAACATGAAGGTGATAATGGCATTGTTATTCAGCTTCAAAAGAAACTGTCCTTGGGTAGGACATAGACTAGACTTCAGGGACAGAAGAAAGTGAACGGAAATTTAGAGTGAAATAAATCTCAGCAGAAGCTCCCTTCCTTCCTCCCACCCCATCCCCCAAAGAACCTGCCAGATACAGAGTAAACTTTTTAAATACTCAAATCACAGAAAACTACTTTTGCCAATTTTTTCTTTACAACTTAGTGTTTTCAATCAGGTCTATCTGATATCTTATTTTAAAAATAATAGATTAAATATATACATAAAGACATCATCTATAAATCAGTTTCAGACAAGTCCAAAAGAAAGGAAAATATGCAAATTACTGTATTAAGTAGAATTTGTTATTAAGTTGCGTAAGAAGTGTTCTTCAGTGGTCAAAAAGACCTTTGTGAAGTATTTCTGCTGCCATTGGCTTCTGCACTGCATGAGTAGACACTTAACTATGAACATAAAAATTCAGAGAATCGTTTAATAACGCCCAGTAAAAATGCTTGCCAATCTCTGCTGAGTAACTGATGGATGGATACTTACCAAATTGAAAGGACAAAATGTATTTTGACATCCAATATTTTATGTGCATGAAAATGAATTCTTTGTTATCACTGCTAATTCTATTATTTCCTAATCAGCAGTCATAAGTAAGTATATGGTTACTGCAATTATTTTAGTATTTTAGATTAGATATTTAATAACAAGCTCATAGAGTCATTGTAGATATTAGGCTTTGAATAAAGAATGCGTGCCAGACTTGCTTGAGAATGCAATGGAAATGTAGATTGCAAGCTTGATATCCTGAGTGTGTAGTAAAATGCCTGGAAAATAGTAGATTCTCAAGGATTTTATCAAAATCAAAAGAACTGAGCAGGAGGAATAAGAAACTGAGTCTATGGTAATCTCTCATACAGATTATACTGTCAAATTCTGTGATAAAACAAGATTTGTTTAGAATTTAGATGAACATATATTTGGAGAAGGCAATGGCACCCCACTCCAGTCCTCTTGCCTGGAGAATCCCATGGACGGAGGAGCCTGGTGGGCTGCAGTCCACCGGATCGCAAAGAGTCGGACACGACTGAGCGACTTCCCTTTCACTTTTCACTTTCATGCATTGAAGAAGGAAATGGCAACCTGCTCCAGTGTTCCTGCCTGGAGAATCCCAGGGACGGGGTGGGCCTGCTGGACTGCCGTCTATGGAGTCACACAGAGTCGGACACAACTGAAGTGACTTAGCAGGAGCAGCAAGTTATATTTTTAAGAATATTCAGTGGCAATATATATAAACTATTTTATACAGTAAATCATGTTTAACATGAACATGTCTTGTCTCGCACTGAGTTTGAATCACCATTCTTCTCCATTGTTAAATTGTGCAAGGTATTGAAAAGCATTGGGAAACTGCTCTGTACCTTACGTTATCTTTACTATAAAATGGGGATTGTCATGGAACTTTTTCATAGAATTGTGATGTTACTATGCCTGGCGCATAGTCAACAATGTATAGATGCCAACCTTTTCGATTTTGTATCATTTCTGCCTTCCTGATGATTTGGAAAACTCAAGATATGCGATCATTTTAAATTATGTGAAGCTGTTTGGCTTTAAATAATAATAGAAGTTCAGTTGGACTTTCGTGTTTTACATTTTTTAAAATAGATTTTTTTTGTCTTCATACATACCTCTCATTTTTTTCTCTATTCCCCTCTCAGTACCAATTATTTCCTTTCTTCTTTTGTGATACCCTGAATTTTTTAAGAGAACCAACCTTGTGCAGTATCAGTCTGCATATTTCAGGTCAGGATCTATCTGGCCTTACCCCACAGTTTCTCCCCCTTTGGCCTCTGCATCCTTTCCTATCTATATCTAGCACCAACCAGAATTAAAAGCAACTACTGAGAATAATTTGGAGGGATGGGCAAAAACAACTGCATACTTTTTCTTTCTGTTTTAACTGAGATCTTTAAAAAATATATATAACTTTAGATGGAGGTTGCCACCTGGGAGCAGAAAATGAAGATGGAAAGAAACTGAGTTCTAGCCTCAGGTTTGAGTCCCTGGAGTCCCCATGACGGGTTCACAGGTAGGTAAGTCATAAACCAAAAGATCATTTTTGCTTAATTGAGTTTAATTTTTCTGTCACTTGCAACCTAAAGAAAGTAAACTAACAGTCTCTTGTTTTATCAGTTTCTTTTACTTTTCTCCCCACTCCTCCAAACACCTTATTAATTTGCCATTATTAATCAACTCTGGGGGCTTCCCTGGTGACTCAGATGGTAAAGAATCTGCCCATCATGCAGGAGATCTGGGTTTGATCCCTGGGTTGGGAAGATCCCCTGGAGAAGCAAATGGCAACCCACTCCAGTATTCTTGCCTAGGAAATCCCATGGACAGAGAAGCCTGGCGGACTACAAAGAGTTGGAAACGATTCAGCGACTAACATTTTCACTTTCTTCTATCAGCTCTAGCCTTAGGAATGAGATAATCTAGTTTGTTAATATTTTATCCTACCTTGAATCAATATGCTCTGAGAAGGCTTGAGAGAGTTTTGTTACATTTATATTTAACTTCTTAGAAATGCCTTTATAAAAAATTAAAAAAAAAAAAATCTTGGCCATACCTAGCAGCAAATCTCAGACTTACCACTTACCACTTATTTGAAAAAGTTATGTCTCTCAATATCAGTTTCATATTTTGAAGCATGAGGATAATAATACACTACTTGATTGAAATGAGGAGTAAAAATACAACACAGAACAAGGCATGGCATTGATGACTGCATTTGAAATAAGCTACATCATTTGTAGCTAATTTCCAAGCTGATGAGATGCATTCAGCTATTCAGACGATTATTGATCTGTGTACTCTATGGATTTTTTTCTCTCTGTAAATGTTTACTTTAGGATGTTTTATTTTCTCCTTTACCTCACTGAAGAGAGGATCAGAAAGAAAGGGGAGGAATAACTGTAAATATTACTTTTTGTTGTTTAGTTTGATATCACACATGTCAAAAAAGCTGAAGCCTTTCATTTCAATAAACCTTAAGAATTTGGATTTGGTAGCATAGTCCTTCATTCTTGTGCTTCTTCTGTATGTAAAACTTTATTTTCCTGAAAATACTATTTTCGCAGAAGAGCATTTTACTAGACATTTAAATTTTCTAGAATGATAGTGCCTGAGGAAGCTCCTGATTTCATATCGATTTAGACATACCTGCAACTTCAGAGGAGTTATTATGTGTTGCTGTAGCATTCTAATAGTTTACATGTGCCTTAAACACGTATGATTTTATTGTCAATCTTCCTGTTTTACAGTCTCTCCAATCCAATCCTACCTTTCCCACATGGAAGAAGGCTAGGAAATCTGCTCGGATTTCCTTTTCTCAACCTCCCTGCTGCCAGCTTACCTCCATCTTTCTATCCCATAGGAAGCCAACAGCCATTTCAAATTTCCTCTGTGGAGGATGTATCCCACCTGGTTGCTTCTCTTGCCTAGCACCAGGTGGTTATTTTTGTACCATCAGCGCTTTGGACTCCCTGGCTGTCAGACCTCATTGCCAGTGGAAGTGTAGATGTTTGAGTTCCTTTCAGATTTCAATAGGTATATCACCAATTTCCACTTTTTGAAAATAATTTCCTTTCTCTCCTCCCTCCCGCCTTTTTTTTTTGTGGCCATTCAGTATGCCCTGTGGGATCTTAGTTCCCCAATCAGGCATGGAACCCATGCCCCCTGCAGCAGAAGCACAGACTGTTAACCACTAAGACTGCCAGAGAAGTCCCTGAAAATAAATTTTTAATAAAATAATCTTGTTTCTTAATAATTCCATTAAGTTAAAAAAATTGTTTTTAGTTATACTTAAACACTGAATCACTGTTAGATCTGTTTGTTGCCTCTTTTCTGATTTTTTTTTTTCAAGCAGTTTCCAAACATGTGGATTGTATCGCTTTAGTCAATGAACAGGGCTTCCTCAGTGGCTCAGAGGTAAAGAATCTGCCTGCAATGAAGACCTAGATCCGATCCTGGGGTCAGGAAGATCCCCTGGAGGAGGGCATGGCAACCCATTCCAGTGTTCTTGCCTGAAGAATCCTATAGACAGAGGAGCCTGGCAGGCTACCGTCCATAGGGTGGCAAAAAATTGGACACAACTGAAGTGACTAAGAACAACTGGTGAACAATGGAATCAGAATTCTAGGAGCTCCCATCTTTCAGCCAGATTGCACTATAGATTTAAGTGTTCTTCGCTTTACCATTATTTTGGGGTTTGAAAAAAATCAATGAATTGGGATTCCTAAGGAAGGCACTAGTGACCCACTCCAGTACTCTTGCCTGGAAAATCCCATGGACGGAGGAGCCTGGAAGGCTGCAGTCCATGGGGTCGCACAGAGTCAGACATGACTGAGCAACTTCACTTTCACTTTTCACTTTCATGCATTGGAGAAGGCAATGGCAACCCACTCCAGGGTTCTTGCCTGGAGAATCCCAGGGACAGGAGCCTGGTGGGCTGCCGTCTATGGGGTCGCACAGAGTCGGACACGACTGACGTGACTTAGCAGCAGCAAGGATAGAACACAGGACTATACCAGGACTATACACTTAAAAATTATTCACTGCAGGTGATAGTGAATGCTAGCCAGGCCTGGTAGCCACTGGACAAAACAACAGCTTTATAGTGGAAATGAATATGTTTAATAGGTGTTTATTTTTTCCCATGGGAAGAGACTAAGGAACTAAAGTTGTTGTTATTGTTGTTTTCCAAATAGAAAAAGCTTAGGGACAATATGATCAAAATATAAATGGCTTCATCAAGATATACAGGTATGAATTTTTCCCAGCAGTCTCAGGAATGTGAAAAATGACATGGTACGTTGTCTAAAGACATATCAAATGTTTACTTCAGCTGCACATATGCTAAAGCTGGAACAACACGAAGAAGATTAGCATGGACCCTGAGCAAGGATGACACACATTCATTCCATGTTAAAAAAAAAACTTATCTGACTAAACTTTAATCTGAGCTCTCATTTTGTTGATACGCCTTGAAGTTCAGTTTCTGTCTTTATTGGAGATTCCTCCTCATCTTTTCCTGAAGGGTTGCGCAAAACCTCATATGGTCTGATACATAGCAGAATATTCCAGAAGGAGCCTCCTTTTCTGCCCACATGCATCATCACTTGTGGGCTCTTCACAGTAGTCTTTGAGGTGACTTGGAGTCAGAAATCACCTGGGTTCCCTCTGCACTTTGGGCATTACATTTTTTACTTTGCTTGGAGGTCCAGTGTTTTCAGTTCAGTTCAGTTCAGTTCAGTCTCTCAGTCGTGTCCAACTCCTTGCGACCCCATGCATTGAAGCACGCCAGGCCTCCCTGTCCATCACCAACTCCCAGAGTTCACTCAGACTCATGTCCATCGAGTCAGTGATGCCACCCAGCCATCTCATCCTCTGTCGTCCCCTTCTCCTCCTGCCCCCAATCCCTCCCAGAATCAGGGTCTTTTCTAATGAGTCAACTCTTTGCATGAGGTGGCCAAAATACTGGAGTTTCAGCTTCAGCATCATTCCTTCCAAAGAACTCCCAGGGCCGATCTCCTTTAGAATGGACTGGTTGGATCTCCTTGCAGTCCAAGGGACTCTCAAGAGTCTTCTCCAACACCACAGTTCAAAAGCATCAATTCTTCGGTGCTCCACTTTCTTCACAGTCCAACTCTCACATCCATACATGACCACTGGAAAAACCATAGCCTTGTCTAGATGGACCTTTGTTGGCAAAGTAATGTCTCTCCTTTTCAATATTCTGTCTAGGTTGGTCATAACTTTTCTTCCAAGGAGTAAGCGTCTTTAATTTCAAATCCCTCTCTGAGATTAAGTCACCTTATCTAAGCCTCAGCAGGAGACCAGGCTTAGAGGGCTGCTCCTCATAGTTTGTTCTGCCATCTCTCCTTTCACAGTCTTGGGCAATCTCCCTGTCATTTACTCTCTGATCACTTCTGCCTCTACCATTTGATCTGTAATCCTTTGCCATATTTTATCATCATGTAGCATGAATGTGGTACTGTACAGTTCCATGTACAGATAAGATGAAAGCAGCTTTCATCAACCTTTTCATTTCTAAGGGTGAAGGAAACACAGGGCAGGGTGGTGTAATGTAAGAACATCAGCTTAAGATCTGTGTGTGACTGAGCTTAAAATTGAAAATGACTGTTTAAGAGCAGGAGTATATCTAAGTATAATTCTTTTATTCCTAAAGTAAGGATAGTAATACTTAACCTCTCTAGAGTTATTGTTGCTACAGAGACAATATATGTAATACATCTGGCCCAGAACAATTGTTCTTTTATTATTAGATTGAGGAAATAGCAACCCATTCTTTGCTGGAGAATCCTAAGGACAGAGGAGCCTAGCGGTTACAGTCCATGGGATCACAAAGAGTCGAACATGACTGAGTATGCGTGCACATACTGATAGTTGCCCTGAGACTGGGCAGACCATTATGAACAGGGGATGAATTTATATGTCTTCAGATCTCAGCCTCAACCAGAAGGACTCTGTGCTTTTGATTGTGTGAGTCTATTTTTCCCTCTTCATAGGATAGCTTTTCTTCCCTTTTTCATTCAACAAATGTTTATTACTTAAGATAAATTGTATATATTTTGCTCTAGTCTATGATTTTAATAAGATAGGCTAACACAGCTTGTCACAGAGTTTCTTATTGAGGTAGGCATATAGTGGGGGAGGGCAGTAAATTAAAATTTAATTTTTTAAAAAATTATTACTGAATTTGTTACAACATTGTTGCTGTTGTTTGCATTATGGTGTTTTGGCCGTGAGGCACATGGGATCGTAGCTCCCCAACAAGGGACTGAACCTGCTCCCCCTGCATTAGAATGTAAAAATATTAACCACTGGACCACCAGGGAAGCCCCTAAAATGCAGCGTGTGGAGTGCTAAGATATATGGTGCAAAGGGAACTTTTATTCATGTGGGCATCAGTCCATACCTGAGTGGTAGAGAGAAGTGATATCTACTCAAAGAGAACACCTTCTACTTGGTTGATTAACTGATTATCTGTAGCTCTGCCTTCTTTCAAAAGACAAAATGTTCCATAATTACTCAGCTCTGCTAGCCATACTTTAGAACACAATAAGTGCTTTGGCCAAATTCTATTCCCTTGATTAATTTACATTTAGTTGTATCAGATTTTAAAAAAAGTCCTAATGTCCACGCCAATAGTATCTCCTATCTTCTTTCTCTTAACTTTGCTGTTAAAAAGATTAAGGCAATGATATCCCTTTGTCTTTTTTTTCACTTGTTTAAATTGGGAACATTTTTTAAAACAAAAATATTATTGGGATATTAAAATTTAAAACAGAAAAATTGCAACCCAGACGTGTTTTATTAATCAAGAAATTCTCAAATTTTCTCCACCCTCTCCCCTCTATTCTTTCCTAATGCTCTAGAAATCTCTCTCCAGAACCCTGATGAGCTCAGATAAAGTAAGACGCGTCAAGGTAGAAGGCTTTCTGAAGGTGATTTATGGTGAAGGAGTCATTCAGTATATGTCACCCTGAAATTCAAGCATAGTCAGGATGGCGTTTCAAATTATTTCCAAAGATAAGAGTCTATAGATAAATGATGCATTAGTGAGATCCGAACTCTTTTTTCTCAGAACTGTTTTCTTGTATTTTAGTGACTTTTCTCGGTCATTCAGATTAAAAACTTGCTGGTGCCACTGGAAACAATAGAAAATGTGTCATAACAGTATATGGAGAAAGGATAAAGTGACATGGTCTTGACCATCCTAGTCTTGGGAAGAACATGCAAATTTCATGTTTCTTCTTGGTGTTCTTCAAGATTCAAAGTCTTTCTCTTTTCATAAATAGAGATTTGAGAAAGGTCAATGTTCAGTAAGAGGGGAAAGGTTTGGTCATATTTTATGAAACTCTTGGGAGAAGGAGAGAGAGAGAGCAGGAAAGACATTTTCCAAGTGGTTGTACGGATGAGATATTATTGTGTGGTGTACTTGCTTACAGCTGGTAGTAATCACTCCCCAACAGCATACGATTATTTCCCGGTATCAAATGTGAACACATGTGAGCCTTTCTCTTCAAGAGCACTTTTTATTCATGTTCTTCAATATAGGTTATCATTGTGATCCTAACCCACATTTATTAGAGTCTGTTTTTAATCAAATGAAAGGTCTTTACTGAGGAATATTTCTTGTGGGTAAAAAAAATGAACCCACTGAAAAGTGGATAACAGCAATTTCTTTGATAATTCATTTAATTTCTCTTCTTCATTTTTGAAGACCTGGCTTTGTGTAATACCTGGTAATGTGTATCTACAAAGACTGTTGTTTATTCACAAGCACCATAAATATCTACTTATAGTAATGTAGAGTTAGCTTACCAAGAAAGTAATGCTTTTGGAGAAGACCATGACCTATCTTATACTAAAATAATCTTAATTGGCTCCAAGGTAAAAGATATTTTGGTCTCACTTTCATTTATTTTCAGAAAATGTAAAAGCAATTCTTTAAGATATATGTCTATATAATGTCATCGTAACTGCAGCAGGCTAAAGAAAATGTTCACCCAAAGACATATTCACTTCTTGAAGCCTGGACTCTGTCAATAATATCTCATGTGGCAAAAGTATGATCTAGTTAAGGATCTTGAGAGAAGGCACTTACCTAGGATTATCTCATAAACCTTAAATACCATCACAAGTGTCCTTATGAGAAAGAGGTATGTTCTAGACCCTGTGTGTCACAACTACTGAAATCTGTGCACCTGGAGCTTGTGCTCCACAATAAGAGAAGCCACAGCAAAGAGAAATCTACACACTGCAACGAGGAGAGGAGAGCAGCCACAAGCCAAGGAATGCTGACAGCCACCAGAAGCTAAAAGGAGCAGGGAATGTATTTCCCCTAGTGCTTCTGGAGGGAGTGCAGCCCTGTCTAAACCCATGATTTCAGGCTGCTAGCATCTGAATCTGTGAAGGAACAAATTTTTCTTTGTAAGATGTCGTTTGTGCTAACTGTAACAATTACAGGGAATAAAAACAGTTATATTTTTAAAAATTGAAGCTATCTAAGGTAAGTTTCAATTCTTACTTTATGTGAATGCAAAATCACCTGCTAGTCTTTATGAATTATTGATTGGTTTATATTTTTAGGATACATATATTTCTATAGGATAAACTTATCCTTTATCCATTTTCTTCCCTAATCCCACATCCCATTTTTGTTGAAACATTTCTTTTGGTTATGGCTATACATAACATACAACTCTGATTTGCTTGGATAAAGCTGAGGCTATGGTTAAAATGTGAGATTGCTCTTGTTATTTGAATCACTTGATATTTTACTTCTCTCTCTACTGCCATTTACTGAATGCATATTTATGACCTAGAAATGATCTTAGGTTTTGCAAGACTCATGATCCATAAGTTTGGCACATCACTAGCTTTCATAGGGTCTGTAGTGAAAGAGTAAATAAATAATACTAATAAACAACTGTGAAACAGTGAGAAAATATTATCCCACTGTACCTGAAGACTTGTTATTTTGACTAAGTTTTATAATAGTAATTATTTTATAAAATTCTAAAAAAAAAATGGCTCAACATGGGAAAAGGTATTGATTGAAATCCATACAAACAGCATTCTTATACAGTTATTCTTTGGTTATCTGCAGGGGCTGGGGTTCCAGGACCTCTGAGGATACCAAAAGCTTTGAATGCTCATATAAAATGGCTCTAGTATAGACAGCCCTCCATATCCATAATTCCATGAATTCAACTCACCTGGGAAAGAGTATTTCAGTCTCATTTCCATTTATCTTCCCCAAACTAAAAAGCAGTTCTTTAAAATATGCTCCAATTTGATGTCCATGTACTGTGGTAGACTGGAAAAAAAAAAAAAAAAGAGATCCCTCCAATACATTCATTTCCTAATCCCTGGAGTCTGTGAATATTAATATTATATCCTTATGTGACAAAAGATGTGATTAAGGATGTTGAGAGATGGCACTTAGCTTGGATTGTCTGGGAAACCCTAAAGACCACCACGGGTGTCCTTATAAGAAAGAGTTAGAGGGGAGAGGAGATGATGTACAGGCAGAGCAGAGGGAGATGCAGCCAGTTGGGCTAAATCCATAAATGTGGAACCCAAGGTTGCCTGGGGCTGACTGTACATGTGTATGTGCAACGTATATCTTGGATTCTTTTTATAATTTTTGTTCTGTCACTGTAAAGAGATGAAAGGAACTTGACTCCAGTGCTCTGACAGTAAATGTACTAGCTATTGCAGGATCCAAGGCAAGCACTGAAATTCCTTGGGCCAGTTTTCCTGCATCACTCAAAGCAATACACCAAGTCCTAAGGAATGCCTTAGAATTTACTTCTTAAGTAAATTTACTTTTAAGTATAAATCCTTTCTTCATAACACTCTTCCTATTGTTGATTGTTTAGGAAGAACTTTAACTTATTCTTTAATTACTAGATTGTCAACAATTGTGCTATGCATACATTATGTAAAATGTTGGAAAATAAAGCAAAATCAAGTGCAAAGCCTGACAGAGGAAAGCTGATGAGGATGAATATTAAAACAGACTCGTTTCTTTGTAAAGCATCTTATGAAGTCATCTGAACCATAGGAAATCGCCAATATTTAATTATTTTTGACCTACAATAACTGTGATTTCATATTGTTCAGCACAATCATTATTAGAGATTTGGCAGCTCACTGGTGAATTTAACTTGACTGAAGTGTCATGTGCCAAACTGCGTAAATATATTCAGGCCAGTTTTCAGTTTGCTTCAATCATACACCAGAAATGAGTGGTTCTATTTGTTCCCCCATCGGTCTGTATAAACTAAACTGGGCTGTTGCAAACATCTTTTAGAAATATTCAACTTCTATTAGGTTGTAGTTTTAGCCAAAGAAGATATTCTTCTCACTCACTTTCAGTTCTTTGATACTCTAGACCAGGGATAGACAAACATTTTTTTTTGGTAAAGGGCCAGATAGTTAAGTACTTTAATCATACTGTTTGTTTCAGTTCAGTTCAGTTCAGTTCAGTCACTCAGTCGTGTTTGACTCTTTGCGATCCCATGGACTGCAGCAACAGGCCTCCCTGTCCATCACGAACTCCTGGAGTTTACTCAAATTCATGTCCATCGAGTCGGTGATACCATCCAACCATCTCATCCTCCGTCGTCCCCTTCTCCTCCTGCCTTCAATCTTTCCCAGTATCAGGGTCTTTTCAAATAAGTCAGTTCTTTGCATCAGGTGGCCAAAGTATTGGAGTTTCAGCTTCAGCATTAGTACTTCTGATGAACATTCAGGACTGATTTCCTTTAGGATGGGCTGGTTGGCTCTCCTTGCAGTCCAAGGGACTCTCAAGAGTCTTCTCCAACACCACAGTTCAAAAGCATCAATTCTTCGGCTCTCGGCTTTCTTTATAGTCCAACTCTCACATCCATACATGACTACTGGAAAAACCATAGCTTTGACTAGATGAACCTTTGTTGGCAAAGTAATGTCTCTGCTTTTTAATATGCTGTCTAGGTTGGTCATAACTTTAATCCCAACTTTTCTTTCAATCATCTCTTTAGTAGCTACTCAAACCTTGCCTTCTAGAGCAGAGGAGCCAAAGATAACATTTAAGTGAATGAGTATGGTTGGGTTCAAAAAAATCTTTGTTTATTCATAATGAAATTTGAACTGAAATATTTTGATATTTGATATTTTGATAATTTTTCTTTTGGTAAATTTTCAATAGTTAAATGCAAAATTTCTTCGTAGTTAATGGACATATGAAAGCATGCAAGGGTCATCATTAGCCCTTGGCCTGTAGCTTTTTCATGCTTATTCTGGAAGTATACTTGTCAAAATGTTTAGGAAACTCTTTGTAAGATTCTTTTGGGTCTATGAACTCTTAGGCTCAATAGAAGAGCCAAGAGAATCCTTCAAGTTTAAATTTCCTAGAATCCTATAATTTCTGCTCAGGAGGGATGCTACAAATATCATTATTCTAATATTTAGCAGATTCTGTTCTGAGAAAGGAAATGCCTTTTCTTCTCTAGGAGATAATCTCAGTACTGTACACTAACTGGGAAAACGGTGGTAACTGAGTCAGAGAGGAAACTCAACCAAGGGAAATTTCATTTCCTCTCTAGCATAGAAATACTAGGCTGTGTGATTTTTCTCCTCCATTTATCAGCACCTGTTCCAGATGAAGGTTGTGCTTTGAGGGTCAAATAGAACAGAGCCCTGGGCATCCCTATTGAGATCCATGGACTTCCTCATGAGTCAGTTTCCTCATTTTGGAAGTTCTAAATGAGATTAACTTGCTTCTTTCTTTTGCGCTCTCCTTTTAACTACTCATATCTGCTGAACAATCTTTCATTTTGCCAGCTATAATCACAAACAGCCACAAGGTTGGACAGTTTATGCCCCTGACTTACAAAGGGTTCATTCAGTGATTGATTTCGTGTCTAAAAAAAGAGAGAGAGAGATTACCTACAAGGTGTAAGTAATTGGGTGTGAGCAATCTCTGTTCTTTGGGAAAATGAACACTTCATTCTGAGCTGGAGATCAGCCAACCAGACAGTGATTTGAGAACATTTTTTCATCGTCTCCTTTAGCTGACTGCTCTTTCCACTCAAGATCACTGATGATTTTGCTTTCATCCTTGCCTGAAAATTAAGCCACTTGTAAATCCATGCCTCTTTACAGAGCCCATTGGAGAAAGAAGGCAGTGTCATTTCATCCTACCTCAAACAGAATAAGGTGATTACAGTAGAGCAGACAAAGGACTCTAAGTCACACTTGGGACTATTCTTTTTAAAGTGTAGAAAACTCTGGGCGTGAATTATTGGTTTGAGAATTGTGAGTGGTGGCTAATACATTGGAGTTATTTTCTTTCTTTTAAAAAAATATTTATTCATTTGACTGTGCCAGGTCTTATTAATATTTGCAGCATATGGTATCTATTTCCTTGAGCAAGGATTGAACCTGGGCCCCTTGCATTGGGAGCATGGAATCTGAGACACTGAACCACCAGGGAAGTTCCTGGAGTCATTTTCTTTCTTGCCATAAAGCTTGTTGTAGCTTTTTATATAATATGAATTTGCAGTTAGACTGTCCAGTTTAATTCAAAACTCATCATTTCTTTACCTCCTCGTGCCTCCATTTTCCTCATCTGTACAATGGGGTAATAATAACAAGCTGTTCTGAGAACAAAAGACGATTCATGTTTCTTTGCATGGTTTGCCTCATTTAATTATTATGTCCCAAATATCAATATCTCTACTACTTGAATTCTACTTACTTTGCACGTATATTGGGAATAAATGCCCTTGGAAAATCCAGCTTTCACTTAATTCTTGGTGCTTTTCTTCTCAAATCCTATAATCTAGTCTCAGAGATGACTTTGATTCCAAATGGCTATGTTCTCCCTACTTCTGTGCCTTTACACATAGATATTTCCTTTCTTCGACTGGACCTAAAAAACAAATTCCAGATGCGTGGGTAGCTTCTCTTTGAGAATGACATCTCCAGCCTTTGTCCTCTGTTTCCCATCATAAACCATAAAGTTACTGTGCTGCATGCTGTACTGAGATTGTATTATCTATGTATCTGACCCCCAGGTTTCTATACTATTACCTCTTCATAAGAAATAACTATTTTTTCCCTCTGTTTTAATATCTTTTGTGTTAATCATTCAGTGTGTCTGACTCTTTGTGACCCCATGGACTGTAGCCTGACAAGCTCCTCTGTCAATGGGATTTCCCAGGTAAGAATATTAGAGTGGGTTGTCATTCCCTTCTCCAGGGGATCTTCTCAACACAGGAACCGAATCTGGGTCTCCTGCATTGCAGGCAGATTGAATATCTTAGCTTAGCATTAAGTCAGAAATTAGAAGTGAATGTTGCTACCATTATTGACCTGTAAAAAATAATTTAATAGGAGATAAGATTAGAATTGTAGAGAAAAGCTTGGAGAGGTTTTTCAGTCTTAGTCTTGTACACTTAATAGGGGTGGGGGGGGGGGGGAAGCCACTACAGCCAGTAGATCAGGAATAAACCATGTCTTGGCTGTACAATCTGTCCTGGATTTCTGTATTCTCTTCGACTCTAGCTTCACTGAGTTGGCCATATTCTTTCTCCTATTATTGCATTTAGTCATGTCACATGCCCAAGTCTGTATCACAAGAAACCCAGTAAGAGGCAAGGCAAAAGCAGGTATAAAATAGTTTCTTCTTGAAATGTCTTGTTCATTTAAGCAGGAAAAACCAAGAGGTAGCAAGAGTAACAAATTAGGTGATATGAGTTCAGTTCAGTTCGGCTGTCACTCAGTCACGTCTGACTCTCTGTGACCCCCATAGACTGCAGCACACCAGGTCTCCCTGTCCATCACTAACTTCTGGAGCTTGCTCAAACTCATGTCCATGGAGTCGGTGATGCCATCCAACCATCTCATCCTCTGTCGTCCCCTTCTCCTCCTGCCTTCAATCTTTCCCAGCATCAGGGTCTTTTCAAATGAGTCAGTTCTTTGTATCAGGTGGCCAAAGTATTGGAATTTCAGCTTCAGCATCCGTACTTCTGATGAATATTCAGGACTGATTTCCTTTAGGTTTGACAGTTGGATCTCCTTGCAGTCCAAGGGACTCTCATGAGTTTTCTCCAACACCACAGTTCAAAAGCATCAGTTCTTTGGCTCTCAGCTTTCTTTATAGTCCAACTCTCACATCTATACATGACTACTGGAAAAACCATAGCTTTGACTAGATGGACCTTTGTCAGCCAAGTAATGTCTCTGCTTTTTAATATGCCATCTATAAGTGATATGAATATAAAATCCAGTCAGCAAACACATACTTGTTTCTACAACACAGAAAAGTCCAATTTGCAAGTTGTGTGACCAGCATCATAACAGGAATATTAGTGTATTAGAATGACGAGTACATTGGGCAAAGGGTCAGAAAGGTTTTTCACTCTGATGTTGCCATTTCCCAGCTATTTCAATTGTTCAGCATCATCCTGAACATTTCTCTTGTGGTTTTCTCATTTGTACAGCAGAGTTGGTTATACTGAGGTCTGGTATGCTTTTTATTTCACTGTCAGAGTATTCCTCTGAAGAGGTCTAGATACTCTTTGAGAAAACACTTACTCCTGGGACTTCACTGGTGGTCCAATGGTTAAGAATTTACCTTTCAATGTTGGGGACTCAGGTTTCATCCCTGGTTGGGGGACTAAGATCCCACATGCCACATGTCAACTATATATGTGCTGCAGCTACTGAGCTTGTACATAGCAACTAAGACCCCACGCAGCCAAAAATCAATAAATACTAAACAAAACACAACCCCGACTCCTCTCTAGTGCTTCTCAAGCTAAATTCTTTGTTCCTACCTTCCATCTATTGGGAAGTCACTCCATTTGGGAAGTTGTAGAGTTGCAAATTTGGGGCAAAATATTTCAGTAAAGGGCTTCTCGGGTGGCACAGTGGTAAGGAATCTACCCGTCAATTCATGAGATGCAGGAGATGCAGGTTTGATCCCTGGGTCAGGAAGATCCCCTGGAAAAGGGAATGGTACCCTACTCCAGTATTCTTGCCTGGATAATTCCATGGGCAGAAGATCCTGGCAGGCTCCAGTCCCTGGGGCCACAAAGAGTTGGGAGTGACTGAGCACGCACACATTTCAGCAAACAGGATAGCTTCTAGTTTTTAAAAGCCCGTAAA
This sequence comes from Budorcas taxicolor, assembly GCF_023091745.1. NCBI lineage: Eukaryota > Metazoa > Chordata > Mammalia > Artiodactyla > Bovidae > Budorcas > Budorcas taxicolor. The sequence goes on along the minus strand of NC_068923.1, from coordinate 31,426,638 downwards.
GAAAGCCCTGCAAGCTGGGCAAGCATTATCCAGGATGTTCTTTGATTTTTAATTTGGATACTTTTCATTCTCTTAATCAAGTGACTACAGGATGCGATCTACAGTCATCACTCCTCAAAAGAAATGTCTCCTAGGCTTTCTTTCCAACTCTGAAACCTAGTGAGCTGAAGATAAGCCAGCTGTGCTCCTGCAGCTGGGAAACTGCTGTAAAGCTGCTGTCCAAATCCTCCACCACCTAGTCAATCACAAGCTACTGGTAAGATTCAGATCCAGAAAATGGGCTCAAATGAGTTTAATTGACAAAAAGCTTCCTGTCTTCTGATGTAGATATCCTTGTCCTTGTTTCACACTGTGTTCTTTGCTTCCCACCCCTTAATCCTGGGTCCTAGAAGCCTACACGTTGGTGAAAAAAGTATTCATAAATTAAAAGAAATGACTGGTATTTGTGTGTCTATTCAGTGAATGCATTGGGTTGGCCAACTGTTCATTTGGGTTTTTCCATGACACCTTATGGAAAAACTCGGATAAATTTTTGGCTAACCCAATATATCTGAAAGCCAGCCATACTCCTTGTTGATTATAGGTAGTTACTCCTTCTCTCTCTCTGCAGTTACACTTTCTGCCTCCTTCCAGGGACCACTGTGTTCATATGTCTATCTCCCCAAAAATGAGCATCACCTCTTCACCCCACTGCCTCAAAACATCCATTAAGTTCCCAGTTCTGAACTCAACCCTGTCTGTGGTCTTCCATGTAAATTATTCAATAATCCACTTGAGTTTCATTGTCAGTAGTAGGCAAGAGAATATGGCATTACATTTCCTACAAATCAACTGTGTTTTAATGAGAATAAGTCATGAGTATAATCCGTGGATTAAGAGTTGCTAACATCAAACAGTCAAATTAACAGGTCTACATTCAACCCTCAATAAACTTGGCCCTGCCTATGTGTTCTGCCTTAGTGACCAGAGAACTTCATTTTAAAGCTCTGTGGAATACTATCTCTCATTGAAGACATTTACTTTCCATTTTAGGAAAAGAATTTTTGCTGAAGAAAGGGTATCGTATAAAATCACTAATATTGATAATGTTTGCATGCATGCTCAGTTGTGTGTGACTCTTTGGGACCCCACAGACTGTAGCCTGCCAGGTTCTTCTGTTCATGGGATTTCCCAGGCAAGAGTACTGGGGTGAGTTGCCATTTCCTTCTCCAGGAAATCTTCCTGATCTTGAACCCATGTCTCCTGCATCAGCAGGTGAATTCTGAACCACTGAGCCATCTGGGAAACCTCAATATTGGTAATAAACTGGCCAAAAACAAAATCTTGAGTTCTTCTTCCTTCTCATCTTTGCTTTTCTCTCTGTCCCCACACTCCCATTTCTGTAATTTGATGGCACTGTGTTTTATGAAAACATTCCTTGTACTGAGTGTGTTGAGGAAAGGATGAAGATTTATTCCAATCTGTCTCCTGAGACTGTCAAGAAGTAAATTGCCCCTCACTTTTCTATTCTGTTGATGATTATCAAAATTATTGAAAATATCAGCTGAGAGCATTCTCATGCAAATGGATAGACCTGAGCAGTAGAGTCAACAAAAATAAAACATACTGTATTTGGAGGACTCACACTTATTTGGAAACTTTCAAAATGAATTCATTTGAATATAATTTTTCTTTTAAAAATACGTAATATACTTTGTTCACCCCATGTGGTATCAATCTTTATATTACTCCTCTAGGAAAAAAGAAAAAGATACCATTTTGAACTTCAGTTTATTCTTAAGAGATTGGAAGTTACCAGACAGATTGTAAAGGAATTGACTCAAATATATTTGGCAAAAGAAGATAGCCTTTGTAACATATTTCCCCCATGTGCAATTTCGAAACCACCTAAAACACTAATAAATGGGAGGACTGCCTCTCCTCTGGATGAGCCAGTGTCATGGTGATGTCTGGATTGGATTAACTCTTCTAAGTCAATATACACTCTCTGACTGAAGCTGAAGCAGGGATGTGGTCAGATTGTAAACACTTAGCACAGGAGAAAAGTCCAGCAATCCCTAGAGTCCCTAGCCAACCTTTGGAGAATTCCCTGTCAGGTCGTAAAGAGAGTGGGCTAGTATATGTTTCCTTATTATTATTCTAAAGTTCTGTCCTTTTCCTCTTGCTGGCTAACTCCTGCAGAAAGGGGGAAAAAATGTGTAGCAGCAAGGGGACCGCACCCTGACATTTTATTTCATCAAAACTTCGTAGCCAACTTGGGACTAGTGAAAAAAAGATTCCAAGTCAAGTTACATTCTGAGTTGTTTTGTGGCAATTTGTCCTCATGCAGAAAATAAATAGCAGGGATGCAAGAAGCAACACGTCTGCTGTTTTTGATTTTTAAGATGACACATACAAAATAAACCAACATCTTGGTCAGGAGGAACTTTATCAGGGTCAATTGCTTTTGTTTCCCAGGGGAGATTTAAATAACACATGCAGAACTAGACCTTTAGCCTTGGCAACAGATTGTCCAGATTTCCCATCTTTGAGAAAATATGCATTTCTCTATCAGTCTACCTTAGTTTCAACAAACTGATGGAATTAGGTAATTTCAGTGTGGGCTCCAGACGTAGTACATTACGACATGTTTCAGTAGTTTGTGTGCGTGCTCAGTTGTGTCTGCCTCTTTGCAACCCCATGGACTGTAGCTTGCCTAGGCTCCTGTATTCTTGTAATTCACCAGGCAAGAAAACTGGAATAGGTTGCAGTTTCCTCCTCCAGGGGATCTACCCAACCCAGGGATAGAATCTGTGTCTCCTACGTCTCCTGCATTGGCAGATCCTTACCACTGAGCCACCTGGGAAACAGTCAGGTAGTACATATACGGCTAAATTCGTAAAGATAGATCCCATTTATACTCTCTCTCCTTGGTCTTCTTTGGATAATAAAAATTATAACTGAATTAGTATTTGTTTATTGTATTAGTAAGGTTTATTTAAATTCTTGAACTCTCCATAAAAATGTTGAGATTTGGGAGATTTGGTCTAGATCGTGGTGCCTATTTTCTAATATCCAAGATTCATAAACCAGATTGCTTGTAATCTAGGTAACAGTATCATTTTTTTCCAGTTTCTGAAATGGGCAAAGTACTAGAACAGAACCATTTGCCAGATTTTAAATAACAGATCTACTTCAATTATGTGAAATAAAGAAGTAGTAGTAGGAATATCAGTATCAATATTTTCATCATTGTCATCAGCCTATGAAATGCTAGTCAGATATCCCCTATGGACAATTCACTGTGCTAGGCATGAGGAATTTAAAGTTTCCATTTTGGTCCTTATTTTGTAAAAACATTTATTTGGGAAGATGGAACATACTTATAGATAGATTGGCATAATAGAAGCTCTCAATGAATGACCTAGTCACAAAATGCTGTGGAAATTCAGAAAGGGAAGCAATAGTGATGTAATAACCAAAAGAAAGAGAAATGATTTGAGTTGGGCCTAGGCTATTTGGACTTTGAAGAGGAAGAGAAGAGGAGAGAACATTCCAGGCAGGTTGGCCTAGATAGCAAAGCTTTGGAGATTGTAATGAGCACACCTATTATGGAAATAGTAAACCATTCCGTTTGATTTATGAGAGTCAGCGGAAAAAGCAGAGACATCATTTTGTCAACAAAGGTCTGTCTAGTCAAAGCTATGGTTTTTCCAGTAGCCATGTACAAATGTGAGAGCTGGACCATAAAGAAGGCTGAGTGCTGAAGAACTGATATTTTTGAACAGTGGTGGTGGAGAAGTTTCTTGAGAGTCCCTTGCACAGCGAGGAGATCAAACCAATCAATCCTAAAGGAAATCAACCCTGAATAGTCATTGGAAGGACTGATGCTGAAGCTGAAGCTTCAGTACTTTGGCCATCTGACGTGAAGTGCTGACTCACTGTATAAGACCCTGATGCTGGGAAAGATTGAGGGCAGAAGGGGAAGGGGATGACAGAGGATGAGGTTGTTGGATGGCATCATCAACACAATGGGCATGAGTCTGAGCTAATTCCCGGAGATGGTGAAGGGCAGGGAAGCCTGGCATGCTGCTGCCCATGGGGTTATAAAGAGTTGAACATGACTTAGTGACTGAACAGCAACAACAGTGGAGACACCAAAAGTCACATCCTGAGGCAACCGTGCAAAGCTTCTGTATTAGGCTGAGCGATTTGACTAGATCAAGAGGAAATGGAGAAACACATTCAACAGTACTGGAATTAGGTGTTCCAACCTAGGAAATCATGGACCCAGAAGGAAGGGATCATAATTTCAGGAGAAAAACCTGAGAAATGATATGTAGCTGGACACATCTTGGCTGATGGTTAGAACCTGCTGTGCTTTGGCTTATAATTTCCATCCTGATTTCACCTGGGCCAATCCTTTTGTGGCACTGAACACAGCAACTTGCAGTCTATGTTATAGGGCTGAAAGCGCTTTGTGGATAAGAATCTTTTTTCTTTTTTTTTCTAGTTTGCAGCACTTCAACCAACATATTACAAACTCAATAGCCATGTGCTAACTAAATGACAGATTTAATAAGTAAGACAATTGAATAGGGCAATTATAGCAATGTATCTTTTCGAATTAGATTTTTTTGTCTTTGCCAGATATATGCCCAGGAGTGGGATTGCTGGATTATATGGTAATTCAATTTTCAGTTTTTTGAAGAAACCTCCGTACTGTTTTCCATGGTGACTGCGCCAATTTACATTCCCACCAACAGAGTAGGAGGGTTCTCTTTTCTCCACACCCTCTCCAGCATTTAGTATTTGTAGACGTTTTGACAATGAGTATTCTGACCAGTGTGACTTGACACCTCATTGGAGTTTTGATTTGAGTTTCTCTTTATAATGAGTCACCAGGGAAGCCCCACTCAGACACATTTTAAATGTTTCTTAGAGCCAAGGCTAAAGAAAGATTTTAGGCTTTCTATGTTTCTATCCTATGTTTGGGGCTTCCACAGTGGCTGAGTGGTAAAGAATCTGCTTGCCGATGCAGGAGAACTGGGTTCGATCCCTGGGTTAAGATCCCCTGGAGGAGGAAATGGCAACCCACCTCAATATGCTTGCCTGTAAAACCCATGAACAAAGGAGACTGATGGGCTACAGTCCAGGGGGTTGCAAAAGAGTGGGACGCGACTTAGAAACTAAACAACAATATTAGTAATGCTGAGCATCTTTTCATGTACCTGTTAGCCATCTGGGTATCTTTGGGAAAATGTTTATTTAGGTCTTCTGTCCATTTTTTGATTTGGTTGCTTATTTTTTGATATTGAGCTGACTAGAAGTTTATTTTGAAAATTAATCCCTTGTTGGTCTCACTGTTTGCAGATATTTATGAACAAAGCTAGAGGAGGTGAGGGAATTCCAGTTGAGCTATTTCAAATCCTAAAAGATGATGCTGTGAAAGTGCTGCACTCAATATGCCAGCAAATTTGGAAAACTCAGCAGTGGCCACAGGACTGGGAAAGGTCAGTTTTCATCCAATCCCAAAGTAAGGCAATGCCAAAGAATGCTCAAACTACTGCACAATTCCATTCATCTCACATGCTAGCAAAGTAATGCTCAAAATTCTCCAGGCTTCAACAGTATGTGAACTGTGAAATTCCAGATGTTCAAGCTGGATTTAGAAAAAGCAGAGGAACCAGAGATCAAATTGCCAACATCCATTGGATCATGGAAAAAGCAAGAGAGTTCCAGAAAAACATCTATTTCTGCTGTATTGACTGTGCCAAAGCCTTTGACTGTGTGGATCACAATAAACTGGAAAATTCTGAAAGAGATAGGAATACCAGGCCACCTGACCTGCCTCCTGAGAAATCTGTATGCAAGTCAAGAAGCAACAGTTAGAACTGGACATGAAACAACAGACTGGTTCCAAATCAGGAAAGGAGTACGTCAAGGCTGTATAATGTCACCCTGCTTATTTAACTTACCTGCAGAGTACATCATGCAAAATGCCAGGCTAGATGAAGCACAAGCTGGAATCAAGTCTGCGGGTAGAAATACCAATAACCTCAGATATGCAGATGACATCACCCTTATGGCAGAAAGTGAAGAAGAACTAAAGAGCCTCTTGATAAAAGTGAAAGAGGAGAGTGAAAAAGTTGGCTTAGGGTCAGTATTCAAAAACTAAGATCATGGCATCTGGTCCCATCAGTTCAGTTCAGTTCAGTTCAGTCTCTCAGTCGTGTCCGACTCTTTGCGACCCCATGAATTGCAGCACACCAGGCCTCCCTGTCCATCACCAACTCCTGGAGTTCACTCAGATTCACGTCCATCGAGTCAGTGATGCCATTCAGCCATCTCATCCTCTGTTGTCCCCTTCTCCTCCTGCTCCCAATCCATTCCAGCGACAAAGTCTTTTCCAATGAGTCAACTCTTCGCATGAGGTGGTCAAAGTACTGGAGTTTCAGCTTTAGCATCATTCCTTCCAAACAAATCCCAGGGTTGATCTTCAGAATGGACTGGTTGGATCTGCTTGCAGTCCAAGGGACTTTCATCACTTCATGGCAAATAGATGTGGAAACAGTGACAGACTTAATTTGGGGAGGCTCCAAAATCACTGTAGATGGTGACTGCAGCTATGAAATTAAAAAACACTTGCTCCTTGGAAGAAAAGCTATGACCAACATAGACAGCATATTAAAAGGCAGAGATATTACTTTGCCAACAAAGGTCTGCCTAGTCAAAGCTATGGTTTTTACAGTAGTCATGTATGGACGTGAGAGTTGGACTATAAAGAAGGCTGAGCGCCGAAGAACTGATGCTTTTGAACTGTGGTGTTGGAGAAGACTCTTGAGCGTCCCTTGGACTGCAAGAAGATCCAACCTGTCAAACCTAAAGGAAATCAGTCCTGAATATTCATTGGATGGACTGATGCTGAAGCTGAAAGTCCAATACTTTGGCCACATGATGCAAAGAACCAACTCATTTGAAAAGACCCTGAAGCTAGGAAAGATTGAGGGCAGGAGGAGAAGGGGACAACAGAGGATGAGATGGTTGGATGGCGTCACTGACTTAATGGACATAAGTTTTAGTAAACTCCAGGAGTTGGTGATGGACAGGGAGGCCTGGTGTGCTGCAATCCATGGGGTCGCAGAGTCAGACACAACTGAGCAACTGAACTGAACTGAACTGATAGGTTGTTGAATAAAGAACTTGCTCTTAATTTCAACCCACTTTTGTGGTATTTCATTCCACTCTTCTAATGCATTTAAACTCTGCTGAACTCAAACTTACTGTTATCTGCAAGTATTAGCTTTCATGCTTTCACGGTTTTTGCTAATTTCTTTCTTCCACTTGGAGTGCAGTTTATTTGTACTTTCAGTTACTAAAATGTCACCTACTCTTCAATGGCTAACTAAAAATACACTGCTTCATAGAAGCAGCAGATGATAAATAATTATCCGTTGTGTGTATACTTCAGCATGTACTTCATTGGATTATATAATTATATTTGATGTTACTTAGTGATCCCAAATTACAGTATACAATTACTCATGAATGTTAAAATACTTAAAAATGTATTATATCATTGCTTAATGAGTTCAATAATATACAAAATACAATCATACTCTAGTAAAAGTTTAAAAAATTAAATTTGCAGTTTCAGTCCAATACCTTTCTCATAATCATTCCTTTTAACAGCTACAACTAAGCGTTTCCCTTTCTTTGTAGTGAAGGTTAAATCAACACACTTAAACATTTAAAAAAGTATTTTCTAAGTTCAAAGTCTTCTAGTGCAAACATGTAACTTTTGGGTTATCTTGATGACTAAATGGCAGTTTTGATGAACAATTCTTACATGGTCTGGTCTTCTGCCTTTCATTTGCTCAAAATGCAAAAAAGAGTCATCAGTTCATTATCTTTTCTTTTTAAATTATTATATAATTGACATATAACATTACCATCTCACTGTAGGTCCTGTCAAGTCACTTTGCATTTTGGTGGTTTTATGTCTGCGGTACCACAGCGCCAGAATGTATATAGTCTAGTCTCTCTTCCATAATGAAGTACATAATTCAATGATTTAAATAAATCCTGTTTTAGGTAAACAAAATTCTTTTTTAAGTAGTATAGATAGCTATATCTCTTGAATATGTTATCAAAATAACTAAAAACACAAAAGATGAATGTATATGGTTAATTCTATCATTCTGAATATTTTTTATTTTAAGAAATGATGAGTATTATTGAAATTATGAAATATTGAAATTATTTTTTATTTTAGGAAATAAACTCATTCTTAGCCAAGCTAAGCATGTATTTATGTAATAAGGTATACATTTATGTAATAAGGCCCATGTTGAATTCTCTTTCTAGGTGTTGTCCTATGTCATGGCCTTTCTCTCTGTGTTTCATTTCCTGGGTGCAAAGCTTCTCCAAGAACAGAATTAAAATTCACTGTTTATTTATCTCCAGATTTCTAACTAGACTGGATACAATCAAACATAAAATTATTGAAAGTGTGGTTCTAATAATGAAAAATTTAAAAGTCATCACACAAGGGCAAGATCATATGTAAATGTCTCATTTTACTAATTAACTAACTTGCAGAAAGATCCACTACTAAACCTTCAAATGTGGATTTAGACTACCACATTGACCAGTTCAAAAAAGTAACAAGATCAGGTTATTTTAAAGTAATTTTAATATTTAGGGAATTTTTTTTTAAAAAAGCAGTTATACGTTGATTGAAAAAGTTATATGCAATCATGCAATAGACATTAGGAAACTGTTAAACATGAAGTAGTCCTTTGCCTTGACATGCAATGATGTTCATAACATACTGGGAATAAAACAAATTGAATTTCAGAAAAGTCTGCTCAGTGTTGACACCATTTTTTTCAATCTCTCAGAATCAAACCTTGAAATTGTCCTTGACTCTTTTCTTTCTCTCATGGTTTGCTTTTAATTCTTTGGGAAATAATTTTGACTCTCAAAATATGACACCATCTCTCCTCTATGGCTTATAACAATTCTCCCTTATCTTCCCTTTGCACCTTTCAGTGGGCTCCCAACATATAGTCAGAATAATTTCTTTAAACACAAGTAATATCATGTTTATTGTTTTGCTCAAACCTGCCAGCAGCTTCTGCCTCATACAAAGTAAAAGCCAAAGTTCCCACAATGAACCACAAGGGCCTCCATGGTCTCATTTCCGCCTGGTGTTCTCTGCTCCGCTTCTGCTCCATTAGTTTCCTCACTGGTCCTAGAACAAGCTAGGCATTCTGCCTTAAGGCTGTTTCATATCCCTGGAATTGTTGCAGGGAGACCTCTTGTAGGGTCTGAGACTGGGCTCTTGTCTAACACCTGGAAATGAACTGTCGGAGGAGACACATGTGCAGACAAGGCAGGTGACTTTATTAGGAAGGGGTGCCTGGACAGAGAGCAGCAGGGTAAGGGAACCCAGGAGGACTGCTCTGCCACGTGGCTCACAGTCTTGGGTTTTATGGCAATTGGGTTAGTTTCCAGGTTGTCTCTGGCCAATCCATCTGTCTGGGAGTCCTTCCTTGGCACTCAAATCAGCCAAGATGGGTTCCAGTGAGAAATATTCTGAGAGTTTGGGAGGATGTATGGATTGGCATCTCCTCTCTCCTTTTGACCTTTCCCAAATTCTTAAGGTTAGTTTCTCATTCCTTACCAGGACCTCAGGTTTGAGTTAACTCATACAGGTGGTTTACTATGGTGCCTGGCCAGAGCGGGTGTTTCTCCTAACAAAATGATTTTCCTGCAGGCACCCACATGGTTGGCTGCTCACTTCCTTTAGGTATTTTCCTAACTGTCCTCTTCTCAATGAGACTTATCCCAAACACTCAATTTTAAAAGTCAAAATTACAGTCCCAGCTTTATCCCTAGCACTCTCCAGTTCCCTTCACCGTTTCTACCATATTACTCTTTATTTATTCATTATGGAAAGTAGGTGAAGTGAAAGTGTTAGTTGCTCACTCGTGTCCAACTCTTTGGGCCCCCATGGACTATGTAGCTCCCCAAGCTCCTCTGTCCGTGGAATTCTCCAGGCAAGAATACTGAAGTGGTTAGCCATTCCTTTTTCCAGGGGATCTTCCTGACCCAGAGATCGAAGCTGGATCTCCCATGTTGCAGACAGAATTTTTACCATCTGAACCACCAAGGAAGCCCCTTATTCATTATAATCATTATTTGTTATCTGCTTCAAGCTAAAGACAGACTACCACTACTATCCATTCTCCATAAGAGAATGGATATTTGTCCATTTGTTTATGCTTATATTTTAAGTATCTAGAATATAGAATGCAATTAATAACTATTAGTGAAATAAGTGTTTTTTTTTTATAACATAGAACCTAATCTCAAGGGATATATATCAATTGTTAGTGAAGATGATGATGGGAAAATATGGAGGGGTGGATAGAGTTTTTACCTTTCACTTCCTATCGATCTGCAGTGTTAGATATTTAAAGACAGTATAACTTTTATAACAACAATGCGTATCTAAAAATGAAAAGTGAACACATCAGTCTTAATTCCACTATGCTACCCATTCAATACTAATTTTTCCTATTGAATAGACTTGTAATATATTAAACAGACTTGTTTACTGTTTTACAGAAACCTGCCAGTAGCTATTCAATTACAAGCAATTGAATAGACTTGTGATAAAAACACATTGCTAGTAGCTTTTGCAGTCACATCTAGGAAACTTGATTCTAATATACTGTTGTAAATTTCTTTTTATTATGAAAGAAAGATTCTTAATACATGTTTCACTAGAAATTAAGGAGACTAGTTAAAATGCAGACTGGAACTTTCAGTGCTATCCACCTTTGAGACTGCATGTGCTCACAATTTCTGATAAAACTATACTTTGGAAGGAGAAGGAAAAAAGCAAACTCTTCAACTTGATATGACTCAAAAGACCAAACACAGGTACATAAGAATTATGCATGTGTTTATATATATTTGTAAAGCTCATCTGAATGTGGATATCATCTGTGATTCTTCTCCAAAACAGAGCTAGCCCGCAGAGGAAAAAAATGTTAGGCAGTAGATTGACGATTTCATAAGAGTTGACATTTGGTAAAATAAATTTCTATTGCTGGTCATAGTACCCCAAAATAAACAGAAACAAGAAATTGCCTGCAGGCTGTCTATTAAGATTTATCCATGTTTTCTGGGAGGATGAACATTGGCACATAACAGAACTGCATTTTCTTTTGATAAAATGGTATTTCCTAGCATAGTCTTGAAACAGTGGCTCAAAAAGAGGTAAACATTATGGGGTAAGAAGTAGATTTAGGACTGACTATGGAGTGACAGCAGAGAGGGCAAGGCAAGTTTGGGGTGGGGGTGGCTATGAAAGAAGCACGCACCAGAAGTCATTGGTTGCAAGGAGCTTGTTAAAGGTCTTTAAAATAAATCTACTTTATTATTGCTCCTACCAATGCTCACAGACAGAATTGCATCTCTTTCACCCAATTATCCATTCACTCGGCAAAATTTCATTGAGCACATACTGTGTAACAAGCTTTGGGGTATATAAAAGAGTATATTTGTGGAAGATTAAGACACAGCCTGTGCCTTTGAAAGTGAGTGCATTGGAAATTCAGTGAGGTCAAGTGTCTGTTGCTTCCTGCCCCAGAGCAGCCCTTGTCAAGCTCTCTTGGAGCTTTCCCTTCATTTCCTGAAGGGACTCAGCCAGTCCCTAAGCCGCCAGGAGCATACGGCAGTTTACACAATCTGACTTCAGACTGCTGGAGCAGCTCACGTGCCCAGCTGCTTGGACAGCAACAAGGAAGGCAGCTGTGCAAGCCCACAAGCCTTGCTGGGCCACCCAGGAGCTCTCTTGGAGGGAGAAGCCGGAGTTTCAGCCCACCTGGCTACTGCAGGACACTGAGAGGTCACCCCGGGAAGGGCCAGGACCCTACAAACCATCACATTTAATACTGAACGTGCAAAATGGGGCTTTGGGGGAACGTTCTGGGGCCCAAGTAAACTCTTGACCTTACTGATCTTTATTTTCATTGCCTTTTTTTTTTTTCTTTTTACATTTGCCAGTTTCTATACCACTTTTCTCATTTTCCTGATTTATCCTAGTATTTACTAAGCACCTACATCTTTTTTTGATCCTTCATATGCTTTTATTTATTTATTCATTTTTGAACTTTTTATCTTGTATTGGGATATAGCCGATTAACAATGTTGTTAAGCACCTACATCTTGCCAGACATTCAGATACTGAAGAATACAAAGGTGAAAAGGATATTACTCCTTCACTGAAAGAGCTCTCATACCATCAAAGGAAGTGGAAAGACATCCAACACTTACTGTGTATTTCCTATGTGTCAGAATCTGAAAGATAGGTAGATAGACTTAGATTCTCAGTCCTGTCTGAATCTTATGACTCCATGGACTGTAGCCTGCCAGGCTCCTCTGTCCATGGAATTTTCCAGACAAGAATACTGCAGTGAGTTGACATTTCCTCTTCCAGGGGATCTTCCTGACCCAGGGATCAAACCTTCATCTCCTATATTGCCAAGCGGATTCTTTGCCACTGCACCACCTTCTGACACATCAGTTTAGCTTAGTCGCTCAGTCGTGTCCGACTCTTTGCGACCCCATGCACTGCAGAATGCCGGGCTTCCCTGTCCATCACCAACTCTTGGAGCTTGCTCAAACTCATGTCACTCCAACCATCTCATCCTCTGTCATCCCCTTCTCCTGCCTTCAATCTTTCCCAGTATCAGGGTCTTTTCCAGTGAATCAGTTCTTCGCATCAGGTGACCAAAGTATTGGAGTTTCAGCTTCAGCATCAGTCCTTCCAATGAATATTCAGGACTGATTTCCTTTAGGATGGACTGGTTGGATCTCCTTGCAGTCCAAGGGACTCTCAAGAGTCTTCTCCAACACCACAGTTCAAAAGCATCAACTCTTCGGCACTCAGCTTTCTTTATAGTCCAACTCTCACATCCATACATGACTACTGGAAAAGCTGACACATGGATCCCACTAAACACAGGGATCCCACTAAACAATATTACCATTATGTTGTGCAAATTGACATTTGAATGTAGGCTTGTCTCACTCCAAAACTCAAAAATAAACTCTCCTATTATAATAAATTATAAGCTAATGGAATATTCACTTAAAAAAGCTTTAAAAGTCAGCTTTAAATATGATTCTTTTCTGCAATTTAAATGTCTCTCTCTCTCTTTTTTTTTTTCCTTTTTACAATCCCATGTAACCATTCACCCTGTATGCTTTTGCAACTCCATTTTAATTTTTGACAGGTTGGAAAAGAGATGTCTGTATTAATTATGATATAGACTATGTTGCTCTAACAAACAGGTCCAAAACACACTGGCTTCAATAAGATATAAGCCTACTTCTTTCTCATGCAATAGTATAAATATGAGGGGTCCAGGGGTCCAACCCACTCAGCTCCACAGGCTATCCAGAAAATCCAGACCAAAGCTAGATGCTGTTCTAGGTTTCAGTCCAGAAGACCAAGAAGAAGACAAGTAAAGGGTAAGTAGCATTCTTTAAGAAACTGACACAGAAGTTCCAAACATCACATCCACCTACATTCCAGGCGCTCCACCAAGTGGCAAAGGAGTCTAAGAAGTGTAATTTCTATCTGGACAGTCATATGCCCAGACAGAACACTCTATGCATGGCGATTTGAAAAGAGAAAAAAAGTCATATGTCTGGAGAAATGTAGAGCTGACTTTAAGTTACATAACTATATCGTGCCCCTCCAATAATTTGGTTGGTTTTTCTTTTATATGTAACTGAATGAATTGACTAGTAAGGCTATAGGCTTGACAATTTTGGGGGGGGCACAATTTTTGAAGTCTATAGCAGGCACTCCTTTAAGACAGAGCAATAGGTTCTCCTGGAGTACATCTTCTTTGACTACTACAGATAGAAGTATTTTCTCTCTACTTTATGAATCATTAATGTTTTATTTCAAGAACTTATTAATATGCCTATCTTTAGGCATTAATGTTTCAAGAACCTATTAATATGCCTATCTTTAGGCATTCATGTTTTATTTCAAGAATCTATTAATATGCCTATCTTCAGGCATTAATGCTTTATTTCAAGAACCTATTAATATTATCTTCTTTGCATGAGAAAGGGTACTGACTTACTTATTTGAAAACCTCAGGAGCATATCAGTAAGTCTGCATATGTTAGAAGATTAATATTGAATAAATGAATGAGCAAACTGAAATATATAACATAAATATGTTCATATATGCTATATATAATATATAAAATAAGAGTATATTATATATCAAAAATATATGTGTATTTCTGTAAATGTAGGTTGAGTTGATTCATTTATTGAGTTTATTTCGTGGGCTGTTGTGAGAAGATGATAAACCATGAAAGAGGACCGCACACTTTAAATATACTCAGATAAATTTATTCCTATACTGGGTATATTCTTGATTCCCAGAGGTATATAAAAGCTTTTAGTTATTTACATAGCAAATAGGGATGCTTGAGCACCTTCAAGGTCAAGGTAAATAGTTCTTCTTGACACAAAAGCTTGTAATAAAAGACACTTTGTTTCTCTTAGCCACCTCCTGCATCTGTCCCCATTACCAGCTGTGTCTTTGAAAGGTTTGTGATTCAAGTTTACAGGAAGCGTCTAGCCTTCCTAAAGCAGTTTATGAGAACTTAAGAGATTTCTCCTTTTCTCTCTTTTCCTGAAATTTCAATCTCTTAAAAAAAATTTGTTTGTTTTTAATTTTCATTTCCCTGGCAAGCTGTCTTACTTTTTCTTTTCTTCATTTTCCAGGAATGATGTCTTTCCCTCTTCTCCAATCCCTTCCCCAGGTAACAGTGATTTGAGCTTCTTTCCCCCAAATTTTTGCCTTTGTTTCTCAGCTACAGTGTAATGAAATGTACTCCTCCAAATGTTTTGACCTCAAACTAAGTTTCAGGGTATCTCTCATGTTACTCATTCTGTTATATATTATCATATTATATATCCAAGGAAATGGATGTATTGCAATTTGCTTATAATAACCTGTAATTTGACAAATATAGCTAAGATTACCTAGAATGTCTTTAATAGTTTCAAAGGAGACATTTAGAACACATAAAAGTAGTTGGCCATTTGTATATCTGGCAGAAATTATTTGCTTTGGTGAATGCAACTTATATTTTTCTTAGAACCATCTTGGCTATATTTATTCTTAATGAAATTATTTTCCAATAAATGTGTCTTTTGGTAAATAGCTTTTCCTAAAAAAAGATGGCTACATTAGTAAAGTTCAGTGAAATGTTCTCTGTGTCTATATATTGCATATAAATTTTGTTCTGTGTGCATGTATATTTAGACATTAAATGTATATGAATTTGTGTTTTTTTTGCTGTTCCTTAGTCACATCTTTATCTATCACAGAACCTAAAACAAAAACATCAGTGTTGAATATCGGTTTGTTGAATAAGGAACATTCCTTTATTCACTAAATTGAGCATCCACTGTATGCCCAGCGCTATACAAGCATTGACAAATGAAAGTGAATAAAACAGTCTTTGCCTTTAGGAGTTCACAATACAACCGAGGAGAGACAATTGTGATTATTATGATAGGACTACCTGATGAGTGTGTTAAAGTGAACAGATCCTAGATTTAATTGGTCCAGGTATGCATCTAGATCTGGGTAGTGAATGTTTTAAAACACAAATCTTAGTTTTCCGGACAAAGAAAACTAGGATGGAGCTGTACACAGAATACATAGCTGGGAGTCTAACTCTGTAAAAGAAATGTAAACATTGTTAAGTTTCTAAAATCATTAAATGTAATCATGAACATGAAATAGTCATACTCATATTCATTAAATTATGCTTTACTGAAATGAATAGCATGTTGAAGGTGGTGTGATTCACAGGGTAGCAAGTAAATGCCCAGTGTTGATGTCATTGCTTATCTGTAGAAATAAAGCCTTTGGAACCTTAAATATCTCTCAGATGTTGTGCCCTTCCTTAATGTGGTTTATGAACGCAGAGAATGACATGACTTGGGACTATGAAATTGAAGATGCTTATAAAAACCTCAGCCTAGTTATGTCCCCTCATACAAAGGGTATGGATGCTGAAGCGAGACAATCCCCAGCAAATATAGTGGGTCTTTATCAGGGGAGTAATCGTAGGTAAGTACCATAAAGTCACTGGGATTCACAGTCCTCAACTTTGAGAGGCCAAGAGTAACTAGTTCAGAGTGAGGATTAAATATGATAAACTATCTGTATTAGTCAGAATTCTCCAGATAAATAGAATAAATAGAATGTGTGTGTGTGTATACACACTGTTGGTTCTGTGTATATATTTACACTACTGGTTTTGTGTATATATATGTACATATACATACACATTCTAAGAGATTTATTATAAAGAATTGGCTCAGATTACCATGGAGTCTAATAAGTTCCCAAATCATCAGGGTGAGTCAGTAAGCTGGAGACCCAGAAAAGTGCATGATGTATTCCTTTCTAAATCAGAAGGCCTGAGGACTGGGAGAACCAGTGGGGCAGGTCCATTTCAAAAGCTGGCAGTCTCAAGACCCAGAAAGAGCTGATGTTTCTTTTCAAATATGAAGGCAGGAAAAACCCCAGTGTTCCAGTCTGAAGGCAGTCAGGCAGGAGAAATGCTTTCTTGAGGAGGTTCAGATATTTTGTTCCATTCAGGCCTTCAGTTTATTGGACAATGCCCACCCACACTGGAGGGCGGGGGTGGGGGGAGAGGTGGCAATCTACTTTACTCAGTTGACAAATTTAAACATTAATTTCATCTAAACACATGCTCACAGCCAACACCCAGAATAAGGTTTGACCAAATATCTGGGTACCCCATAGCCCAATAAAGTTGACAAATAAAATTAACTATCACAATATCTAAAGCTCCTTTCACAGTGACTGAAGTAGAGCTTTAAAAACATTTTAAGTAAATGAAATAATAAATAAAACCATGATTAAAAACAAAACTTTCTTAATCATGGTTTCATAGGAAAAAGGAAGAAATTGGCAACACATAAACAATTATTCATGCAGAAGCTAAAAATCACTTTAGGAGGGCGAGATAGAAGAGTAAGAAGGAGGAACTAGTGTCAGGAATTTACTTCAAAGTACACAGTATTATCATAGTTTTCCTGGGAGTGAATATGGCACACAATCAACCACAGCAAACCACAAAATGAGAAAATCAGCTTGTGGCCAACCCAAAGGACAACTTTATAACCACAATCTGGGATGCTTGATGAGCCATAAATTCTAGTGGAAATCCAACATGGAAATGAAGGGAAGTCGTGTGTTTGGTGCTGTGGACACCACCCTTATGGCAGAAAGTGAAGAGGAACTCAAAAGCCTCTTGATGAAAGTTAAAGAGGAGAGTGAAAAAGTTGGCTTAAAGCTCAGCATTCAGAAAACGAAGATCATGGCATCTGGTCCCATCACTTCATGGGGAATAGATGGGGAAACAGTAGAAACAGTGTCAGACTTTATTTGGGGGGGCTCCAAAATCACTGCAGATGTTGACTGTAGCCATGAAATTAAAAGACGCTTACTCCTTGGAAGAAAAGTTATGACCAACCTAGACAGTACATTCAAAAGCAGAGACATTACTTTGCCGACTAAGGTCTGTCTAGTCAAGGCTATGGTTTTTCCTGTGGTCATGTATGGATGTGAGAGTTGGACTGTGAAGAAGGCTGAGCGCCGAAGAATTGATGCGTTTGAACTGTGGTGTCAGAGAAGACTCTTGAGAGTCCCTTGGACTGCAAGTAGATCCAACCAGTCCATTCTGAAGGAGATCAACCCTGGGATTTCTTTGGAAGAAATGATGCTAAAGCTGAAGCTCTAGTACTTTGGCCACCTCATGCGAAGAATTGACTCATTGGAAAAGACTCTGATGCTGGGAGGGATTGGGGGCAGGAGGAGAAGGGGACGACCCAGGATGAGATGGCTGGATGGCATCACGGACTCGATGGATATGAGTCTGGGTGAGCACCAGGAGATGGTGATGGACAGGGAGGCCTGGTGTGCTGCGATTCATGGGGTTGCAAAGAGTCAGACATGACTGAGCAACTGAACTGAACTGAACTGAAGGCATCAAAACCATGGAGGATCGTTAAGACTTAATTTTCCCCAGAGAAATAAAGGGAACTACTTATGGAAAACAGAGCTTCCCTGGTGGCTCAGATGGTTAAGAATCTGCCTTCAGTGCAGAAAACCTGGATTAGATCCCAGGTTGGGAAGATCCCTTGAAGAAGGGAATTGCAACCCACTCCAGTATTCTTGCCTGGAGAATTCCATGGACAGAGGAACCTGGCAGGCTATAGTCCATGGGGTCGCAGAGAATCAGACACAACCAAACAACCAACACTTTACAGAAAAGAAGCTATAGACATGGGTGTGGTATGGGATATTTTCTTCAACAGATCCTGTTATTTTGACTTGAATAGATCTGAATGTTTTATACTTATTCAGTGCCTGTTAGCACCAGACATTATGCTGATTACTATCATTGGTGTTCCACTCATACGTAAACATTGTAAGTTACATGTAGATATCCATCTTACAGATGAGGATATTGGACCCTAGAGAAGCAAAGGTTAAAGCCACATATCTAGAGAACACTGGATCCAACCCAAGTCCTCCTGTTCCAACATCAGAATATTCAGTAGCTCTAGGCATTCTTTACAGTCACCCCTCTGTTGTTGCACGAAGCATGACAACAGGGATGCATCTTTTAAAAGATCCTTGAAGGCTCTACAAGCTACAAAATATCTGGCTTTCTACCTACTTGGATAAAATAACTCTTGTGCTTGTATTTTATCATGTGTATACAGAGCAAAATAGAGAAATCTTGTCTAAAGGAAACATCACGAAGCCCAGGTGGACCATCTATCATGGGGAAAAGGAAAATTTAACATTTATTTTGTCATAGTAGGAGGATATGGGGAAGAAATGCCTCCTTACAATGTCTCAAATTCTCCTTTGTGGTTAAATTAATGCCACAGGTGCTTGACAGTATTCTTTAATGACTATGAACATGGGCTTTGGTACTATTCTAGAACAAAGGAGGCTAAAGAGACATGAAAACTAGACATTTAGATCCTGGATTGAGGAAATATGTCTACAGTGACTACTACTGGACTACTACTGGTTTCAACAAAGCCCAAATGCAGTACATTTTTAACAGCTGATAAACCTAGGCAAAGGGAATATTGTTTTTTGCTTTTTTGGTACCCTTCTGTTAATTTTAATTTCATAAAAATGAAAATTTTGGAGATAAAAGCAAAAATAAAATAAGCCAAAATAACTCTGCTCCAAAAGCGTATAGGCTTTGTAGCTGGTTAGATTGAATAGTAGTTTAAATAGCAGCTATGGCATTTGCTAGATATGTGACTTTTAAATAAGAATTATTTAATCTTTCTAAGTTTCAATGTTATCTCAATGATTGATATAAAAAATCTATCACACAAATATGTTGCATGAATTGAATGAATTATTTCCTATAAAACATGTAATAGAATTCAACATATCATATAAAAAAATCTCATGCTAATTTTGCTTCTGTGTGCTGCTACTTAGTCATCTCTGATTCTTTTATGACCCCATGGACTGTAGCCCAAGTGGCTCCTCTGTCCATGGAGTTTTCCAGGCAGAAATACTAGAGTGGGTTGCTATTTCCTTCTCTGGGGGATCTTCCCAATCCAAGGCTCAAACTCGCACCTCTTTCATCTCCTGTATTGGCAGGTGGATTCTTTACCACTGTGCCACCTGGGAAGCACATGTGTCATATAATAATTATTAATTTGCCTATATTATCAGAACAATTAATTAACTTTTTTCACAGGGAGAACTGTCTCAGAATTACTGTGAAAATATTTTTGCTGCATCTAAGCTTCTTAAAACATCAAGTTTGATCTCAGAGATTGTCAAGGTATATTATACACTACACTTTCGATCATTGTATACCTCTTTGTGAAAAACCATGGAGTTATTTTTATAAAGTTAAAACTTCTCGAAATTGTGAACTGCTCTGTTGTATAGACTTCACTCTTCTGCCTAGTAGTGTTTGTCAAAATGAGGCCTTTTCCCACAGCAAAAACTGTGAGAAAACCCAGCTTCTCCCCAGCTATTGTTTAATACCTTTTCCCTTTTAGTGGGACAGCTAAATAAGCCAGAAGATCTGCTACCTACATTCTAAAAAAAGATATAGTTGGTGTGAAAAACAACATAAATTGCTGGCAATTATTGTAAGTAATGACTGTCAGCTGTCATATCTTTATGCCATCAGTTACTATATGATCACTTTTGTGTAACCTTCTTTAAATGACCAACTTATAGAGATAGACAATGGATCAGTGGTTGCCAGGGATTAGTGCCCAACGTGGGTGGTGGTGGGGGAGAGAAGGTCATGTAGCTATAAAATGCCAACATGAGGGATTCTTGTTATGACAGTAGTGACATTGTTCTGTATCTTGACCTTTGTAATGGATACATGTAATTACACCTGTGATAAAATTGCACAGAACTAAACATGCACACACATACACGTGCGCGAATGTAGGTAAAAGTGATAAGATCTAAGTAAAACTGGTGGATTTTATCAGTGTTAATATTTTGGTTGTAATTTTGTGTTGCAGTTTTGCAAGATGTTGTTATTAGAGGAAACTAAGAGTACTTGTCATCTCTCTGTATTACTTCTTTCAACTGCATGTGATTTTATAATTTTCTCAAAATAAAAAATTTAATTAGAAAACATATTACTTAGTGTCTTTTGTCTACCTTGATGTCCATAGTAACCTTTCATGGTAGAGAAATTTTTCTAGATTATTTACACATATTTTAAAAGCCCTT
This sequence comes from Budorcas taxicolor, assembly GCF_023091745.1. Lineage (NCBI taxonomy): Eukaryota > Metazoa > Chordata > Mammalia > Artiodactyla > Bovidae > Budorcas > Budorcas taxicolor. Next base: position 31,405,759 of record NC_068923.1, on the reverse strand, counting down.
TGATCTCTGTCCAACTTCCAGACAGAACCTTCTGCTTTTTAAATGGCCAGTAACTAGTGCATAATTGCTGGCTTCCCATCCTGAGATAAACAACCTAGGTAAATGTGGATATATTTGATTTGTCATTTGATGAATGAGAAAGAACTTCTCCAGGAAGAATAGGAGCAGCTTGAGTGAGTACATTTTCTTGAGCATGCCCAGGGGGAAAATGAAGGCATTGTTATCCGATGTGACACCTTGAGCAGACTGCCTGGCAAGCCCGCCACCAATGATGACTATCCATAACGAGAGTCTGGTATCAATTAAGGAAACGTGAACTTCTAACCTGTGTGAACTGTCACGGTTGAGTCCCGGCCTGGCTGATCTCTGAATTTCCAGAGGTTAATCATAGCACTCCACAACTGACAAGACCCTCCCTTCTTTTTCTACCTCCACTGATGAAATTTGGCTCTTCTGAAGCCACGGGGGGGTGGGTGGGGGGGAGAGGCCCCCTCCTCTTTATTTGTAAAATAAGAAAAAAAGAGATAAATATAGTCTTGTTCAAGGATGAAACTCCCTTATCTATAGCAAAGTAATAGATGCTCAATATATTTTTAACAAGTATTAATCTGAAATAAACCTTAAAAGGAATTCCAGCCCACAGCTTCTAATCTATTCACCAGAAAAAAATATATTGATAAACAACAAGGTCCTATGCAGGTCAGGAAGCAACAGTTAGAACTGGACATGGAACAACAGACTGGTTCCAAATAGGAAAAGGAGTATGTCAAGGCTGTATATTGTCACCCTGCTTATTTAACTTCTATGCAGAGTACATCATGAGAAACACTGGGCTGGAAGAAGCACAAGATGGAATCAAGATTGCTGGGAGAAATATCAATAACCTCAGATATGCAGATGACATCACCCTTATGGCAGAAAATGAAGAGGAACTAACAAGCCTCTTGATGAAAGTGAAAGAGGAGAGTGAAAAAGTTGGCTTAAAGCTCAACATTCAGAAAACTAAGATCATGGCATCTGGTCCCATCACTTCATGGCAAATAGATAGGGAAACAGTGGAAACAGTGGCTGAGTTTATTTTTCTGGGCTCCCAAATCTCTACAGATGGTGATTGCAGCCATGAAATTAAAAGACGCTTACTCCTTGGAAGGAAAGTTATGACCAACCTAGATAGCGTATTGAAAAGCAGAGACATTACTTTGCCAACAAAGGTCCATCTAGTCAAGGCTATGGTTTTTCCTGTGGTCATGTATGGATGTGAGAGTTGGACTGTGAAGAAGGCTGAGCGCCGAAGAATTGATGCGTTTGAACTGTGGTGTTGGAAAAGACTCTTGAGAGTCCCTTGGACTGCAAGGAGATCCACCCAGTCCATCCTAAAGGAGATCAGTCCCAGGTGTTCATTGGAGGGACTGATGTTGAAGCTGAAATCCAATATTTTGGCCACCTGATGCGGAGAGCTGACTCATTTGAAAAGACCCTGATGCTGAAAGATTGAGAGCAGGAGGAGAAGGGGACAATGGAGGATGAGATGGTTGAATGGCATCACTGACTCAATGGACATGGGTTTGACTGAACTCTGGGAGGCCTGACATGCTGCGGTTCATGAGGTGGCAAAGAGTCGGACACGACTGAGCGACTGAACTGAACTGAACTATACAGCACAGGGAACTATATTCAACATCTTATGATAAACCATAATGGAACAAAGTAGAAAAAAACTGTATATATATATATATAAAGCTGAATCACTTTTCTGTACAGCAGAAATTAACAGAACATTGTAAATCAACTATACTTCAATAAAAAAGAGAAAATACATCAATCATCAATTTATTAAATGCTTACTATGTATCAGGCACTGCTTTTGCATTTGTAAGTACCAAACTTTCCTTTAAGTATTCTGTACAATAGATGGCAGCTATTATTAATATCCATTCAATAGATGAGGTCATTGACTTCACAAAGATCACAAAGTTGTTAAATGGCAAGGCTGATCAATACAGTGAGAACAATCTCAGTACTTGTGGTCAAGCTATCAGCTTGTCTCAGATTTGATAATTCATGGGAAGTGTCCATTCATTAGGCCAAAGTATGTATTCAAAAGTGAAAACAACTATCTTGGCTTGGAGCTTAACCAAAATTGTCATATAAAATTTTGATCAGCATTCTAACAGCTGTTTTAATGCTTGTAACAATTCTATGAAGTAGAAGTTATCAACTCTAGTCTATTAAATGAGAAAATGGAGTCATTGGGGGTGATTACGTGGCTTAAAATGATAATTCATTTAATAAGTATTGAACTCTGTCTCCTAAGCTTTATCTTCTAAACCAGGCTCTTAGGTTTACCATGTATTGTTGAATCTTGCATTTCAGGGTCAACTTTACATCAGCAGAATTTTAATTCAGCTGGAAAGTCTGACGAACTAGGTTAATTAAGTTCCTTGAGGTAAAATTTGCTCATCCATTATATGAAGGTGGTTATAAAAACTGCACTTTCCATCTCAGTGGATTTTCATGAAGAAAAGATGACGGTAGTGAAAAGACTTTGTCAGCAGTAAGCTCACAAGCTTATTTAAGTTGCCACTATGCTTACGACTTTCCAGAATTTTTCACTTCTAGGGAGCAACGGAAAAATGGAAAGTTGATTGGATTGTAATTTGGGAGCATTATATATTCAAGTTTGGATTCATTGTTTTATTCATTCATTTGTTCAGTTATATGAGATGGCCTATTCTGGATCTTATAGAAAATACAAAGAAGTTAGTACTTTATATAAATCTGTCAAACTGTAGTTATACAAAAACCACGTCTTATTCACCATTACTTCATAACCATGTTCTGAACTTGACTCAGTCATGAATACTTCATACAAATTATTACAAACTTACTATAGTACTCATCTTTAGTGTCATCAATGTTTTCCACCCAAACACACCCACACACACTCTCTTGCACTTGGCACATACACCCTAACTAGGAAATGTGCTAGGCTGTGGGTATTCAAAAGGCTCATGAATCTCATAACCTCGGAGTGAAGTTAGACAATTAAATCAATTACTTTAATCACAAGATCTATGAGGGAGTTAGGCCGAGAAGTCACTGCACAGTCTACCACTAATGCATGACCTTGCAAAATCTCTTAGTCTTTGGCTTAACCGCATTGGACTAGAAGAATAAATGGGTCTAAAAAGTAGAAAATTCTATGTGGTGATGTTTGAAAACCACTAACAGCAAGGGGTTATTTGCAAACAAATCTAAATGTTTTCTATTCAATTCAGCCGGTGCTATTTCACACCCTCTGTATGGCAGGCACTGAATTTCTTAGCATCTTTGAAAATAACCACCTATTCTCTGCAGGCAGAGATGTATTCTCTAGAGCTGTTTTTCCAATAACATTTATTTTAACAATAATATGCTTAGTCTGCTGTGAAAATACAACTTCACTGATTAGGCAGCCAGCCCAGTCAAACATTGTTTGGGGTTATAATTATAGCTATTTAATTGTTGAACAATCTCATAAGAGCTGCAAAAGCATCTCAGTTTGTTTACGCGGCAATTTAAGCTTGTTTTTTTCCCTTTATCCTTTTTCCTCTTGAAAGGAAAGCTCAGGATAAGTCTAGCCTGAAGCCCCAGAGTATAATTAAGCCCCCCCACCCCCAAAATGTATTGGGACCAGGAGGCTCCTTTTTGGTTAAAGTAAGGAGCTGTTGCCATGATTTGTTTTAATTTGATAAACACAGAGAGCTATTCTGTTCTGAGACCTCTTTCCCCCGATTCAGAAAGGGGGTGTTTACGTACAGCTGTGGGGAATTACTCACAAGAGGTTTAAACAGTGGAAAAAGAAAACATCCTCTTTTCTTTCTGGACCCACCCAGCCCACCAAAGTTTACAGACTTAGCCAATGGAAAGACAGATCATGGTTCACTGAGAACTCCCTTTGGAAGATGGAGACCTAGACTCTATCAGAATAGCTAGAAGATCTGAAAGGCGTAGAGTGGCATTAGCAGCTACAGGGGGATGGCAAGGTGAATCCTTTGAAGAGACTTTGCTTCAGAGACAGCTTGTAGGTTGTATACTAACAGAAAGCCGTGGTGCCCAGGGTTGTATAAAAATGTGTAATGGGAATATGAATTGCACTATGGTCCTTACAGGGTCAGTAAACTCCCCCTTAGCCAACAGTGAACAAAATCTAGGTTTTCTTCTAATTTTGTGTAAGTGTTGGATAAAAGATAAAATGGTCTTTTTCAGTTTTCCCCTCAGCTTGAGTAATTTTTTTCTGTGCATTTTATTTAATTACTTTGTGCAAAACAGAAGCAGAGAATTTAACTAAATGAGAAATATGATTAAAAGATCTCAGAGCAACCTTGAAATGCATGGTTAAAATTTTAATAAATCAGTCACTAGCTATTCTGTTATTGGGCTTCCCTAGTGGGCTCAGTGGTAAAGAATCTGAAGAATCTTCCTGTCAGTGTAGGAGATGTGAGTTCGATCTCTGGGTCTGGAAGATTCCTTGAAGGAGTATTCCTACTCCAGTATTTCTGCCTGGGAAATCCCATGGACAGAGGAGCCTGGCAGGTAATAGTCCGTGGGATTGCAAGAAGAATCAGACATACCTGAGACTAAATAACAACAATAAAACTGTTATCATTTTAAATTAAACATAGAGTTGTGATTTTTAGTTTTTATGACTTTTTGAGAGGTGAGTCATGGAGTAGATTTCTCAGAGTATTTAAGAAATAATAACTATATTAGAAATTAATAAGTATATATATTATTTTGAAAGTATAGAGTCAAATTGTAATGCTTTGAGGCACTATATTTTACCTACTTCAATTTGAGAAAAGAAAGCAAAGAGAAAAAAATAGAGAGAAAATTTTATGTTCATTTCCTGGGGTGGCATTCACCAAAATAAGTTCTATCAAAATGTGCATTTCTGGGAAAAATTTATTTAAGGAGAACCTTCCTGTATGTATGGCTTAATTAAACCAAGGTTTGATTAAGTATAGTTTAATAATTATAGTTAATAGTTATAACTATACTTATAGTTCAGTAATTGATGTAATTTAGAATTCCTTAAAAAATTAGCATACCAGTTTTAAATATTTTCTTCAAATTGTCGTGAAGATGTCAACCCAGGAATGAGATTAATTTGTCTCAGTGTTTCTGCCAGAATGAACTTATTCTTAAGATTCACTACCTCTCATTTGCATGTTTTTGTAGACTGACATGAAAATAAGCTCCAAGTCAGTGGTACAAAATTAATTCTGTTCACCAATTCTCCATTTACTTTGAATACTGCTTCCAAATATTTTGACTCTATTTATTTATGGTAAACTCAGGTACTAGGTCATACACATAAACTTCAATTTTAAGCTCTCAAATGATATAAAAAGCAGCTTCTTTGACCAAATGGATTTCTTGTTTGTAGAAGTCTGTCATAGTTAATCTTTTTTTCCCTTAAAATATAACTTCCTAGAAAATGATTGTGCCTTTCACATAAGTGAATTTTCTTCTTCGTTAGAATGTGTATCATTTCCAGGTAGAGATGGATTGAAATCCAACATAGTCAATGATGATGGCTGTAAAGACATCATGAAGTAGTTAGAATTTTCCATTGTCCTCCATCTAAAATGATAACAAACACAGCTTTAATTCACCTAATTCATGTTTTGGTTTTTTTTCCCCCCAAAAAGATACAATACTTGGAAAGCGCATACTACATAATTGGGTAAACTCATTGATAAAAGCAAAAGTAACTGTTGCCATGAGATTACTCCACAGAAGATGTTTGGTTTAAATAAACTAGCCAGTATTTGAAGTAGAGGGACTCATTCAGTTTTCTAAGAGAAATAAAACCAAAACCTTAACTTTCAAGTCCTTGGGTCTTTTGCAGTAAGAATGACTTAGAAACAATTCTTTTTTCTTCTCTCTTCTATCCTTCTGTTTCTTTTTTGCTTTCTTTCACATTTTTAGATGTCCTTGTTAAATTTATTTTTGTTTCCTCCTTTAGAAAATAACATCTTATTTTTTGTTTTATTTCAATGTTGTATTTCTACAAAGTTATGGAGGTCTAGCTTACCTGGTGCATAAAAACAGCTGCTCAAAAGTAATTGTTGAGTAAAAATGAGTAACTTAAGTCACACAGATTACCGGTAGAGAATGTGGAAAATATCCCCCTTTTTCCAGGAGCAGGGACAGCACAGATGTTTCCTATGCTGGGTTTATCAAGCTCTGCAAAATCTCCCCATGGGTCTCTGAGTGCCCTTTGGTAAGTTTTCCATGCAGTTGTCTCTCTTCCCCTCTTTGAAGTCCACTGAGCTGGTAAGAAAAATCTAGAGAGGATGACAGAAACAAGCCCAGTAAAGGTAGCCTTTAGAACATAATGACCCTGGACTCCATGAGTTTAAAAAAGTCCATTCGTGGCTAGAAAATGAATATTATTTATCCAAAAGGTTGCAGCTGTTACAGTCTCTTGAGAAAACACCAAGTAAGACCTATCCATGCCAGGTTTTTCCGATTGCCTAACCTCAATGATTCTGAGATAAAATCCCAAAATAGGCATTTATAAAGGCAAGGAACGAAAGACAGCAAATGCAGAACCTGGGCAGTTTTTGCAGCTGCTGGTTTATAAACTACAAACCCAAAAGTTGTTTCTTTCCTGATGTTGCCAGTTTGCCTAGGTGATAGTCTTGTGCCAGTCAAAACAGTCACAGGCATTTCTGTACAATGTATTCTGTTCTGTCCACACTGGGGGCTGTTTCCAAAAAACAGAATAACGGAAGCACTGAATCAAAAAAACGAAACCAGAAAACTTAAGCCCTCCGATAAAAGAAGAAAACAAAAAGTAGCACAAGAAATGTGTTTTCCCAGGAACGTCCACATCACTACAGACCTGGTTTTCAAAAGTGGATTTTCTTTGAATAGGGTTTGGATTTGCCAACAGGCTATTAGGATATAATACACCACTCACAATTCTCCGAGAAAGGATCTAAGGTTCGTTGTAATTTTCCCACTTTCCCAGAGATGGGTAGAGCCAAGAGGAAGGGGTGAAGGAAAGAGAGCAAAAGATTGCAGGAGTTGAAGAAAAGTTGCTGGATCCTATCCAGTCATCTTCAAAGGATAACCTCTTCCAAACAGAGCAAACCTTCAGGCGGAGATTATGCAAAGCTCCTGCTTTCCAACACCCCTGAAAACCTGCTACCCTCGTCCATTCAGATTTGAGGATTAAGAAAACCAGGGGGATGAAAGCATCTATTTATCCCTGGTCCATGTCAAGAATTGTTCTTCTGAGCTGGACCCTATGGCTTTATTGGTGGCATGACTGTCCCTTTTAAATATTTTTTTTGGGGATGGGAGGAGGTGGGCGTCTGTATTATCCGATAGTTCTGTGTTTGTTTTTTCAGCAAAGATGCTTAATTGTGTAACTCCTGGCCAGGTTTCCTTTGCCAAATGATAAAAATCAGAGTTGGAAAAGACCTATTAGGTCATTTTATCCTAACTCCTGCCAGTGAAAATTTTGCATCTAATATGCACGACGAGGCGTCCACTTCTTCCCTTGGGAGATTAGCCTCTACAATCCAATTAGTCCCTGCTGCCAACACATTTTCCCTGACATTCAATTTACAATTAATATCATTGTTTTTCTTAATTCTGTGGTCACCAATGCAGTGTTTACTTTCTTTTATCGTTTTTGAATTTTAATCCGCTGATAAGTCTATTTTCTTATGCCTCCCCCAAATACACTCATTTATTTTTTTCCTATAGCCTTTAGTTTGTTTGCCATTCTTTTTGTCATTTGTTATTCTTTGCACTGCTCTGTATCTCTTTGATATGAGGAAAATGAAGGCTTCTCATTTCCCTACTTGGCACCTCTCATCAGCAGGCAAGGAAGTAGTGGAATTGGGCAGAGAATTGAGATGCTTTAAGGTTTCCATAAAATTCAGGCTTCCTCAGTATTTTACTTCTACTTTCCAGAAATGAGTGGCTCGAGGTAGGCTGGCAATTTCGAGTATCCCAGCTTTTCAGCTGTGTGTCTGTGTTTGCACATGTCAGATTTTCTGCTGTGAAGAACCTGGCTTAGATGATGGGATGAGATAAGGCAGGCAGAGATAAGAAGCTAGAGAGGAGGAAGAATATTACGATAGTGAACTTTGAGACTGAAGGAACTCGGCCACCTTCCAGAATACCTCATTCCCTGAAGAGCAAACCCTTTCAGGCCGAGGTGAACCACCGCGGACCAATGTGGCTCTGTGCAACCATCCATGAGACAGGCCTCTCCCCACAGCAAGACCCTTTCCTCATGAGATTTTGTTCCTTCATTGCTTAAGGCCCTGGCTTTGTTCCTGCCTTGTCTTGTCTCTCTTCTGATTCTCTGGCCTTATTTTGGCAGGCAGATTGCCTTCATCTATCCAATTAACCATGTCGATTTGGTCTCCACCTTGTGACCTCTGCTCGGCCTTTGGGCCTAAGGGAGGAGTCCCTCTTTCTGGATCCTGCCCTCTGACTAAGCCCTCTCTTGCTGCTCCTCCCTTTTCTGGGGATCCAGACAGATACCTTCCCAAATGCCAGTTTTTTCCGCTATGTCCCTAATTATTTCATTGTCAGGACTATCTGTTCATGCCAATTTACACTCAGCTCCATCACAGGCCACAGCCCTGACTCAGAGTAGCTTGCCTATATGGTTTTTAAGGGGCGTTTTATAGATAATTAAGTCTCACAAATGTAAGAAAAAATCCTTAATGTGGTCTATAAGGCCTTAAAAATTTCCTGGCTAGCATCACAATGCAATCACATACTGCTGACCCCTCTCACTCTGCCTCTCATGTTGGCTCCCCCTCAGGTCCTTTAGGCTTCCCTGTGGCTCAGAGAGTAAAGAATCTGCCTAGGGTGCAAGAGACCTGGGGCAGGTCTCTGGGCTGAGAAGATTCCCTGGAGAAGGGAATGGCTCCCCCCTCCAGTGTACTGCCTGGAGAGTTCCATGGACAGAGGCGCCTGGCGGGATACAGTCCATGGGGGTCACAGAGTTGGTCACAATGGAGTGACTAGCACTTTCACTAGCAGCTCTTTGCTGTGCTAGCACCACTCTCTTCCACATCGGGATCTTCATCTTACCCTTCTTTTTGCTTGCCTAAGGGTCACTTATTCATCCTCAATGAATAAGTCACAGCTTACATGGAGCTTAGATTCAAGTGCCCTTCCCCTGGCCTAAGTTAGGTCCTACTGCTATACTTTATTATTGAGCCTTATACATACATTGAAAGCACTTACCAAAAATTGTGAGAATGCGTTTCCTGATTTGTTATTTGACGTTTGTATAACTCTATGACATGTGAAAGTGGTCCCACGATTACTCTTCATTTCTGTTTCTCATAAGTGCTCAGTATATCATAAGTGCTTGGTCAGACGAGTCATGGAAAGGATAGAGAGCAGAACAAAAGTTAACAATCAGCTGTCATGACTGATAATTACTTGTCTTAATCTAGCTGCTTTGGTTATTTTTCTTTGCACGTATATAGTTTCAGTTCAGTTCAGTCGCTCAGTCGTGTCCAACTCTTTGCGACCCCATGAATCGCAGCACGCCAGGCCCCCCTGTCCATCACCAACTCCCGGAGTTCACTCAAACTCATGTCCATCGAGTCGGTGATGCCATCCAGCCATCTCATCCTCTGTCGTCCCCTTCTCCTCCTGTCCCCAATCCTTCCCAGCATCAGAGTCTTTTCCAACAAGTCATCTTTTCACATGAGGTGGCCAAAGTACTGAAGTTTCAACTTCAGCATCATTCCTTCCAAAGAACACCCAGGACTGATCTCCATTAGAATGGACTGGTTGGATCTCCTTGCAGTCCAAGGGATTCTCAAGAGTCTTCTCCAACACCACAGTTCAAAAGCATCAATTCTTCAACACTCAGCTTTCTTCACAGTCCAACTCTCACATCCATACATAGCCACTGGAAAAAACATAGCCTTGACTAGACGGACATTTGTTGGCAAGGTAATGTCTCTGCTTTTCAATATGCTATCTAGGTTGGTCATAACCTTCCTTCCAAGGAGTAAGTGTCTTTTAATTTCATGGCTGCAGTCACCATCTGCAGTGATTTTGGAACCCCGACACTGTTTCCACTGTTTCCCCATCTATTTTCCATGAAGTGATGGGACCAGATGCCATGACCTTAGTTTTCTGAATGTTGAGTTTTAAGCCAACTTTTTCACTTCTCCTCTTTCACTTTTACCAAGAGGCTTTTTAGTTCCTCTTCACTTTCTGCCATAAAGGGTGGTGTCATATGCATATCTGAGGTTATTGATATTTCTCCTGGCCATCTTGATTCCAGCTTGTGCTTCTTATATAGTTTGGCTTACATTAAAAAAAACCTGTCATTTTGAATATCTATATCAGGTATTGTACTAGTAAGTTTTTGTTTTTGTTTTTAATTTCAGGCAAGAGAGAGCCACTATACAATTTTTACTTGAAAGAGGACTTCAGGAGAAAAATAGGGAGCTCATAATTAATGAGAAAATGGAGGAGTACGTTTGGAGGAATGGTTGGGTAATTCAGCCCTAGTCTCTGAGTCAGAAAGAGAAAGGATTCCTCACTTTCTGTACAAGCATTCTGAAGTAGATACTCAAATTTCCAACTCCCCACACACTGAGTTATTTCTCCCCCTCCCTTGCTTTTTATACATTAAGTCATTTAATTGCCTCAAATACTTTATGAAAATGTAGGTATTATTATTACCCCCATGTAACTTTTGAGGAAACAGAGGCTGATAACTCAGTCAAGGACACACAGCTAGCAAGTGATGAAGCAAGAATGATTTTTTTCATTACTGCTAGGTGTGTCAAGATGACCTCAGCATATTCCAGCAGAGTGCAGTTCACTTTGGCTCTGAATTAGATTTCTCATTTCAAATTAATGTATTGAAATCTGCAAGAGTAGTAACCCTCTGCCCTTTGGAGGAATATATACCACAAATGACACACTGTCAGCAAAACAAGCTCTAACCTGGCAGCGGTGGATGTTGCGCATTTCTCTCTTTTATTGGATTCCTCTCATGCTCATCACTATGTGCGTACATGAGTGGTCCATAAACCAGAATGAAGCTAACTAATTGGTTGATCCAGGAAATGAAAGTTAATCTCATCAGCACTAATATCTATCATTTCCAAGTCCTTAGCTAATACTATGCCAAGGACTTTAATAATGAAGATTCTGTTTTGCTACTTGTCTGATTTGTCTTGTATCTTTTCTTCCCTTTTTTGGTTGTAGATCATACATCTCACATCACAGGCCTGGTCATATCACAGAGATTGGGGCCTGTCACAGTCTTCCACCCGACTCCCACTGTTTGATTCAAAAATGAATATGAGGACCAATTAGCAGGACTAATCAGTTTTATTCTCCAGGATTTTTCTACCTGGAATTAGTTGGATAGAATTTTTTTCCTTTCTACTCATGAAATTTGTGAGAATTTAAGATCCAACCTGGTTACAGTCTTGTTTTTAACCTTATGAAGATGGTTGATTTGTGATAGCACAGCTCTTTGTAAAAAAAAAAGAGCAAATATAGAAGTCAATATGAAAATATAATGATTTGAATCCATGGATGCACTCACTGTTTTTTGCTTTTTCTTTTTCCTTTTTGGTGTATGGCTTGAAATATAAATTTTTTGGTTAATTGAAATATAAATTTTTTGTCTTACATTTCCTGCTTCTTGCAATCAAAGTGTTGTATGTAATGTATGTATGTCATTACTGATTCATATAACCACCCCCCCCCCCCCCCCGTTAGGTATTATTGTTATCATTTTACAAATATGAAAATCAAGGCCCAGAAAATTGATATTACTGTCCCAAAGTTGCAAATTAGCCAGTAAGGAGCAGATGTTGGATGACAGATTTTCTTACTTCCAAACCACGAGCTAGATGCCGTGACACTCAGCATGCAGCCTGAGGTGCTGCAATCCATGAGTTCCCAAAGAGCCGGACATAATTTAGTGACTGAATAATAACATATAACATTCAGAGAAAAATCTGCATTAATTAAAACTAATTCAATTATTTATCAATATCTACAATATCCTGACATGAATCACAGTAGTGATTTATTTATGAATTTTTGGCTTTACTGGGCCTTCATGGTGTGTGCGGGCTTTCTCTAGTTGCAGTGAGCAGAGGCTACTCTCTAGTTGGGGCACATGGGCTTCTCATTGCAGTAGCTTCTCTTATTGAGAGGCATGGCTATAGGGAGCATGGGCTTAGTAGCTGTGGCAATAAGGCTTAGTTGTCTCAAGGCATGTGAGATCTTCCAGGACCAGGGATTGAACCTGTGTCCTTTACATTGGCAGGCAGACTCTTAACCATTGGACCAGCAGGGAAGCCCACACAATAGTGATTTTACACGTCTGACAATATGTATATCTTAGCTCATGATTATTTGCTTTATTTCTTATAGTTTACCCAGGACTTTTGGTTACTCATTCTTTTACTCAAGATGGAAAGTATAAATACAATGTCCAGGGAATGGAATAAAATTGAATAATCCTAAAAAGTTTTTTAATTTTTAAGAAATATTTTTAACCATGTATGTAATACCATATCAGATGGGACAGATAAATAAAAATCTGACTGAAATATATCCTTTTTCATTATTATACAAATCTGAAAGGCTTGGAGCATTGATGGTTTTCTACTGATCCTAATATGTTTTCAAACATTAAGACAACTCACATGCTTTTTTTTTTTTTTAGTCCAGAACATGTTTATTGGGCTGGTTTCCCATTCATCTTGATGCAGGATACTTTTAGTGCTGCTTCCATCTGAAGGAGCATCCTTCTGTAAGCCTTGCTTTTCCTCCTGTAGGCTGGCAGAGGACAGTACAGCAGCCAGCACACTAAACTTCTGTTTGTGCATGGCTAAAGATGGTGGTGATTTTACAGCATCCTGGGCATTTTACATCCAAGAAATAGGAATTAGGGCTCTGGACCAGGCGCTTCTTCTTGTGTTTCCTCTTCTCGTCTGGAGAGGGATGAAGAAGATCCTTTGTGAGAGGCATGTTCTCTTGAGGAGGTCACCACTGCAGAAAAGCCCTCACATGCTTTATCATCTAAGAAAACCTGCCTAATGGATTTTTTATTCCTTTACTATATTATATATACAAACCATTTTTTAAATTATAAGATGAAAAAGTAAGAGACATTCTCAGTTTTATGATGAACTCACACAAACAGAATAAGAGTTGTTTGTATATTTCTTCTTCTATTTGTATCATTTATTAAAGTTTACCTGAGAGCCCTATGAATAGTCCAAGACCCAGTCTAATTCCACTGCCTCTGAAGTGTCCTCCCAAAGATCTCAGGTATTAGGTTTCAAGAGTTAGGGATATTTGGAGACATAAAAGTTCAAAGAAAATTATTGTTATGAAAAAATACGGAGTGAGAAAATTCTAGTCCATTTCTGATCTTATTGACTTGCCTTATAATTTATTTTTCTCATATTTATTCAAATTGGGCTTCCCCAGTGGCTCAGTGGTAAAGAATCCACCTGCAATGCAGGAGATTTGGGTTTGACCCCAGCTGAGCACTTAATACATGACAAGCATTCTGCTAAACACTAGTGGTGCAATAGTGATACAGGTGATGACAGAACAGGAGTAACATACATTAATGTGAAAAGGTACATTTTTTTTAAATTTAAGGAATCCTCCATATACATTTCTATTTATGCAGAGATGCATAGTCATACAATTTAATGGTGTCGCATTTTGTCCTCTGAAGTGGACTTTTGATTACATGAATGAATGAAGATATGTACTAAGCTCCTAGAAAAGCTGTAAAAGAACATTTGCTCATTGGTCATAGGATTAGTATGAAATTGTATCTATGATTTAATGTTAGAGAAACTTCTCATGATGGATGGGGTTCCCTGATTAAAAAGACACTGTAATGTGTAGTGAATTCCCCATAAAGCAAGGGATATGTATACTGGTGGCCTAAATTTAACTTAAAGGCCAAAGGCCAGAGCTGGAGATGGGCATGGCAACCCACTCCAATATTCTTGCCTGGAGAATCCCATGGACAGAGGAGCCTGGTGGGCTACAGTCCATAGGGTGGCAAAGGGTCGCACACGACTAAGCAACTAACTCTTCTCAATTTTTCAAGGGTCAGAGACGCAAGGTCACTTTCAGCACACAATGCAATTGCATTTTTTTCTTTTTGGCCCCAACAAGTGGCATTCAGAATCTTAGTTCCTTGACCAGGGATCAAACCATGCCCTCTGCAGTCAAAGTACAGAGTCTTAACCACTAGACCACCAGGGAAGTCCCTGCAATTTCATTTTAAGATGCTGAGCAAGTGAGGGTGAAATAAGAGAGTGGTGTGCCCATGATAATGATCTAGGGCAACAGCTGTAACACAGCATCAGTAAGCAAACAGCACTAGACCAGTCCAAGACAGATGTAATCTTTAATAGCTGTGTCACATGACCGTGAAAGAAGCATGGAACCCAGTGGACTTCTTGGAGTTTTTGATCTTTTTGTTTTCCTTCTATGCCTAGAGTATTGGCCCACTCTGTACAGAGTAAACTATACTGTGCAGGATTTTTGAGCAACTTGAAGGATAAGGAAAGGGGATGGAAGCCTAAAGAGGAAGTGACTTGGCTTCTTAAATTAATGGCAGAGAAATGACTAAAGGATTAATTAAAAGTGAAATATATTAGGAATGATGATAATCACAAACTAATGAAATTAGGCTTTACTAGCAACATATTGTTGTCTGTTTATGTGGTTTATCAGTTAGCTTTTTCACTTTGTGATAACATAGGGACAATCTTTAAATCTCAGTAGATTATGGCATTTAAGTTTTAGGTCTCCCTTAAATTCCATGTCACTGTAGGTCAGCTGCTCCAGTCTGTGGCTCTGTGGCATGTTTCTTATTTATTTGGGGATCCAGGCTGAAAGAACAATTCCTGTGTGGGCAAGGGTGACCACGTGGCAGTTCTTAATGTTTCTGCGTACACGACACACAATTTGCTTCTGCACACAGTTCACTCATTGGTCAAAAATAGTCAACTGGCCAAGTCTGTCTCAGTGAGGTGGTAAATTTGTTCATCCCACGAAAAGACCATGTAGGTCTCATAGTAAGAGAAGGAATGCACAATCTTCTTAAAAGAAAGGTAGAAAATAAGGGGAAGGGGGAGTGGAGGGAAATGATATAATCTACTGCATGTGGAATTTAAACTCTGGACAGCTCAAAATACTAATTTTTGTTTCCCTTTATGTTGCATTGTATTTCTATGAAAAACAGAAACGAATCCCTTCAAGTTAAGGATATACTGGTTTTAATGGAATCTGTAGGATGTGATTCAGGAGAAAACCCACATGCACAACTGGACCTCCACGGGAGAGCTGGGTGACCTCAGAGCCATCATGCATGAGTGTATGGTGATGGTCCTCCTAGACATTCCAAATCTCCATGTGTGGTTGCCAGTGTCCACAATAGTGAAGATTCTTTACCACAGATGGATGAGTGATTCATCAAGCAAATGTTGTGGTATATCTCCTCTTTAGTGAATCAACACCAGCTGTCCCAACCAGATAATTTTTTAGAATATTGTCCATAAAGGGACATAAAAAATCTATTGCTGTATCTCCAACACCTAGCAAAGTTAGCAGATACCCTGTTGGTGGTGAACATATTTTTTAAAAAATGAATTGTTCTTAACTCTGACTTTCAAAGCAGCAAGAATGCTGGCAATATAGTAACTGAGATAAGTGAAGTCTTTGTATTCGCTAAATAATTATTCTAAATGGAGATAAGATATGCTTGATTAACTTACTTAAATTTGTTCTCATTAGCTCTGTAGATAGTCTCCTTATATTTGAAAACATTTCAGAGAGTCGTAGCACTACCCAAAGCCATGACAATCATGAGGGCAAAGTGTCAAGGATTTGAAAATCTCTAAATATCAAAATAAATCTGAGCAAAGTTTTTTCTCCATAAAATGTGGCATATGGGAAAAAATTAAGAGAGCTCTTTACACTCTTAGTGATTATATAGATTTACGACATATACATGTATATATTTTATATACAATGATATATATAACCATTTATAAAAAGATTATATTCCACTCTTATTAAATCATACTTTCATTAAAAATAGCCTCATTATTCAAGTTAATTTTTTTTTTTTACCCTTTGCTAACATTCAATCACTCAGTATGAAAATTTGGCATTGGCCAGAGTATTTACTAAAACAATTTCACAAGGTATATTCTTGTTTTTGGAAAGAGGATATAATGGAATTATTCATGTTAGGGAGCATTCCTACAATGACATTTGATATTGCTCTCTTTAATATATATAATATTTCTCTTTTGCCTTATGAGGAACCTCAGTAAAGTTTCTTCACTTGCTCTTCATGTCTGGAGAAATATTGTTTGAGTTTTTGCTTATTTACTGTCAGAGTTTTTTTTTTTCTTGACGTAGAAAATAATATTTTCTCAATTTCTGTAGATTTGTGACATTATAAATGGAAATGAAGGAAGATGATGCCACATACAGAAGTGAGGACCTCTGATTTAGCTGGAATCTCTCTAGAAAAACAACTCATCCTTGCATGTCTTCCTCTCTCCTGACTCACAACTACTTCATAGGACATATCACTCAAATTTGTGTCCCAGTAAAATACCCATTACTTTATGACATGGTTACCAGCCAATAAATATATCTCCAATGTTAAATCTACAACTAGCCACCCACTATGTAGGTATTCTAGAATATCATTAATAATGTGAAATTTTGCTCGAAGAGCTTCTGAATGAGATTTTGACATAAATTTCCATACACACATGTGAGATTGTTGCGCCATGTGAACTCATTTAGCTATTCGTTCATTTAGCTATTTATTTACTCACTGTTCTATCCTTCACACCTTTATGTTATGCAAGATCCAAAATCCCATTGAAATAGAGCAACTACAGAATGACTGAAGATTTGAAAAGGCTTTATAGAGCACAACTATGTGTCTGGACTAAAGTTATTTGTCTCTAACCTTGCAAAAATTACATCATGGAAAAATTTAGCTTCTGAGTGCTAAACTGGCCCTCATTAACCTCCTCGTTCCTCTCTATTAGTCTAATTAAAACCGCTGATTCTTTGTTAACAGGTCAGTCATGTCTGACTCTTTGTGACACCATGAATCGCAGCATGCCAGGCCTCCCTGTCCATCACCAACTCCTGGAGTTCACTCAGACTCATGTCCATTGAGTCCGTGATGCCATCCAGCCATCTCATGCTTGGTCGTCCCCTTCTCCTGCCCCGAATCCCGCCCAGCATCAGGGTTTTTTCCAATGAGTCAACCCTTCGCATCAGGTGACCAAAGTATTGGAGTTTCAGCTTTAGCATCATTTCTTCCAAAGAAATCCCAGGGTTGATCTCCTTCAGAATGGACTGGTTGGATCTCCTTGCAGTCCAAGGGACCCTCAAGAGTCTTCTCCAACACCACAGTTCAAAACCATCAATTCTTCAGTGCTCAGCCTTCTTCACAGTCCAACTCTCACATCCATACATGATCACAGGAAAAACCATAGCCTTGACTAGACGGCCCTTAGTCAGCAAAGTAATGTCTCTTCTTTTGAATATACTATCTAGGTTGGTCATAACTTTTCTTCCAAGGAGTAAGCATCTTTTAATTTCATGGCTGCACTCACCATCTGGGTGATTTTGGAGCCCCCCAAATAAAGTCTGACACTGTTTCCACTGTTTCCCCATCTATTTCCCATGAAGTGATGGAACCGGATGCCGTGATCTTCGTTTTCTGAATGTTAAGCTTTAAGCCAACTTTTTCACTCTCCTCTTTCACTTTCATCAAGAGGCTTTTTAGCTCCTCTTCACTCTCTGCCATAAGGGTGGTGTCATCTGCATATCTGAGGTGATTGATATTTCTCCCGGCAATCTTGATTCCAGCTTGTGTTTCTTCCAGTCCAGCATTTCTCATGATGTACTCTGCACATAAGTTAAATAAGCAGGGTGACAATATACAGCCTTGATATACTCCTTTTCCTATTTGGAACCAGTCTGTTGTTCCATGTCCAGTTCTAGCTGTTGCTTCCTGACCTGCATAAAGGTTTCTCAAGAGGCAGGTCAGGTGGTCTGGGATTCCCATCTCTTTCAGAATTTTCCACAGTTTATTGTGATCCACACAGTCAAAGGCTCTGGCATAGTCAATCAAGCAGAAATAGATGTTTTTCTGGAACTCTCTTACTTTTTCCATGATCCAGCAGATGTTGGCAATTTGATCTCTGGTTCCTCTGCCTTTTCTAAAACCAGCTTGAATATCAGGGAGTTCATGGTTCACGTATTGCTGAGGTCTGGCTTGGAGAATTTTGAGCATTACTTTACTAGCATGTGAGATCAGTGCAATTGTGCGGGAGTTTGAGCATTCTTTGGCATTGCCTTTCTTTGGAATTGGAATGAAAACTGACCTTTTCCAGTCCTGTGGCCACTGCTGAGTTTTCCAAATTTGCTGGCATATTGAGGGCAGCACTTTCACAGCATCATCTTTCAGGATTTGAAACAGCTCAACTGGAATTCCATCACCTCCACTAGCTTTTTTGGTAGTGATTCTTTCTAAGACCCACTTGACTTCACTTTCCAAGATGTCTGGCTCTAGATTAGTGATCACATCATCATGATTATCTGGGTTGTGAAGATTTTTTGTACAGTTCTTCCATGTATTCTTGCCACCTCTTCTTAATATCTCCTGCTTCTGTTAGGTCCAGACCATTTCTGTCCTTTATTGAGCCCATCTTTGCATGAAATGTTCCCTTGGTATCTCTAATTTTCTTGAAGAGATCTCTAGTCTTTCCCATTCTGTTGTTTTCCTCTATTTCTTTGCATTGATCCCTGAAGAAGGCTTTCTTATCTCTTCTTACTATTCTTTGGAACTCTGCATTCAGATGCTTATATCTTTCCTTTTCTCCTTTGCTTTCCACCTCTCTCCTTTTCACAGCTATTTGTAAGGCCTCCCCAGACAGCCAGTTTGCTTTTTTGCATTTCTTTTCCATGGGGATGGCCTTGATCCCTGTCTCCTGTACAATGTCACCAACCTCATTCCATAGTTCATCAGGCACTCTATCTATCAGATCTAGGCCCTTAAATCTATTTCTCACTTCCACTGTATAATCGTAAGGGATTTGATTTAGGTCATACCTAAATGGTCTAGCAGTTTTCCCTATTTTCTTCAATTTGAGTCTGAATTTGGTAATAAGGAGTTCATGATCTGAGCCACAGTCAGCACCTGGTCTTGTTTTTGCTGACTGTGTGGAGCTTCTCCATCTTTGGCTGCAAAGAATAAAATCAATCTGATATCGGTGTTGACCATCTGGTGATGTCCATGTGTAGAGCCTTCTCTTGTGTTGTTGGAAGAGGGTGTTTGCTATGACCAGTGCATTTTCTTGGCAAAACTCTATTAGTCTTTGCCCTGCTTCATTCCGCATACCGAGGCCAAATTTGCCTGTTACTGCAGGTGTTTCTTGACTTCCTACTTTTGCATTCCAGTCCCCTATAATGAAAAGGACATCTTTTTTGGGTGTTCATTCTAAAAGGTCTTGTAGGTCTTCATAAAACCATTCAACTTCAGTTTCTTCAGCGTTACTGCTTGGGGCATAGACTTGGATAACTGTGATATTGAATGGTTTGCCTTGGAGACGAACAGAGATCATTCTGTCATTCTTGAGACTGCATCCAAGTACTGCATTTTGGACTCTTTTGTCAACCATGATGGCTACTCCATTTCTTCTGAGGGATTCCTGCCCGCAGTAGTAGATATAATGGTCATCTGAGTTAAATTCACCCATTCCAGTCCATTTTAGTTCTCTGATTCCTAGAATGTCGATGTTCACCCTTGCCATCTCTTGTTTGACCACTTCCAATTTGCCTTGATTCATGGACCTGACATTCCAGGTTCCTATGCAATATTGCTCTTTACAGCATCGGATCTTGCTTCTATCACCAGTCACATCCACAACTGGGTATTGTTTTTGCTTTGGTTCCATCCCTTCATTCTTTCTGTAGTTATTTCTCCTCTGATCTCCAGTAGCATATTGGGCACCTAATTACCTGGGGAGTTCCTCTTTCAGTATCCTATCATTTTGCCTTTTCATACTGTTCATGGGCTTCTCAAGGCAAGAATACTGAAGTGGCTTGCCATTCCCTTCTCCAGCAGACCACATTCTGTCAGACCTCTCCACCATGACCTGCCCGTCTTGGGTTGCCCCTCAGGCATGGCTTGGTTTCATTGAGTTAGACAAGGCTGTGGTCCTAGTGTGATTAGATTGACTAGTTTTCTGTGAGTATGTTTTCAGTGTGTCTGCCCTCTGATGCCCTCTTGCAACACCTACCATCTTACTTGAGTTTCTCTTACCTTGGGTGTGGGGTATCTCTTCACAGCTGCTCCAGCAAAGCACAGCCGCTGCTCCTTACCTTGGATGAGGGGTATCTCCTTATCGCCACCGTTCCTGACCTTCAACGTGGGATAGCTCCTCTAGGCCCTCCTGTGCCAGGATCCACTCTGAATTGCTCTCTTCCTCATGCTTTCCTGCCATGTATGCATTTATAGTACAGCATTTGGGATTTCACTGCTGTTAAGAACAAGATTCAATCTTGTGCTATTTATCTTGGGGGCATTTGACCCGTGACTTTCATCTATCTTAAGTTAAAGATCTTGAAACAGTGTGAAAGAGATGGGAAAGGTAGATTAGTTTTAGATATTAAAACAGAAACTAATGTACAGAAGGGTTTAAACATAAACTTAGACTTGTAAGTTTTAGATTGTGGGATGCTTCCAGGAAATGGGGAGCAAAATAGGGCTGTCTTGTAAAGGATCCCAAGAGCTAGACTAAAAACAATTGTTTGGCTATCCTTGGACACAGATGAGCATATTTGAACATTGTTGACTTCTTAACAACTCCTTTCTTCCCTTCACCTTAGGCTTTAATTCCTATTGGTGTATCTGTCTTCAAGGTGACATCTCCTTTCCTCGTATTATTTTGTCCTGGGTCAAGAAGCAACAGTTAGAACAAGACATGGAAAAATGGACTGGTTCAAAATTGGAAAGGAGTGTGAGAAGGCTGTCTATTGTCACCCTGCTTGTTTAACTTATATGCAGAGTACATCATGCACAATGCCAGGCTAGTTGAGTCACAAGCTGGAATCAAGATTGCCGGGAGAAATATCAATAACCTCAGATATGCAGATGACACCACCCTTATGGCAGAAAGTGAAGAGGAACTAAAAAGCCTCTTGTTGAAAGTGGAAGAGGAGAGTGAGAAAGTTGGCTTAAAGCTCAACATTCTGAAAACTGAGATCATGGCATATGATCCCATCACTTCATGGCAAACAGATGGGGAAACAGTGTCAGACTTTATTTTTTGGGGCTCCAGAATCACTGCAGATGGTGATTGCAGCCATGAAATTAAAAGACACTTACTCCTTGGAAGGAAAGTTATGACCCACCTAGACAGCATATTAAAAAGCAGAAACATTACTTTGTCCACAAAGGTCCATCTAGTAAAGGCTCTGGTTTTTCCACTGGTCATGTATGGATGTGAGAGTTGGACTATAAAAGAAGCTGAGTGTCGAAGAACTGTGGTGTTGGAAAAGACTCTCGAGAGTCCCTTGGACTGCAAGGAGATCCAACCAGTTTATCCTAAAGGAGATCAGGCCTGGGTTTTCGCTGGAAGGACTGATGTTGAAGCTGAAACTCCAATACTTTGGCCACCTGATGCGAAAAGACCCTGATGCTGAGAAATGTTGAGGGCAGGAGGAAAAGGGGACGACAAAGGATGAGATGGTTGGACGGCATCACCGACTCAATGGACTTGGGTTTGGGTGGACTCTGGGAGTTGCTGATGGACAGGGAGGCCTGGCGTGCTGTGGTTCATGGGGTCACAAAGAGTTGGACACGACTGAGCTACTGAACTGAACAGCAGTTTCACCTCTGTTCCTCCTTTTTACCAAAGCCAAACTACTGAGCATCTTTGGAGGGGGATCCCTTTCTGGTAAATTGTAAGACTGAAAACATTTTGCATTTTTTTTTCCAGATTGCTTGGCATCAGTGTTCCAGTTGCTTTGTGCTGATCACTTGGATGTATCTGGGAGACTCCTGGATACAAGCTTTTGTCACCAGTCCTCTGTGGGTTTGCTCTGAAGGCTTCCATGCGGGCCTGGAGAAAGGCTGGATTGTGGAAAGATTATAAATATGAAGTTTGAGTTGGGCCCAAGTCCTCCAGATGTTACTGCTTTCATATTTTCAATGTGATTCCAGGGACCTACCCTCCTCTCTGAGGAAGATAACTAATGCCTTTGGCCTCATAGCATATTCAGAAAAATGTGGTCATTTGAAAAAGAATGTCTACACACAGCTCTTTCTTCCACCTACCCCATGGCTAATAAGGATGATACGCCTGGGCTTCTGTCCTCTCTGGCCAACTTGGACATTCTAAGGTCATGTCTGAATACTCACTGCCTTTTCTATGTCAAGGATTTTGGCCCGATCTCTACCTACCCTTCTATGAAAACAAATGAGAGGTTTCTAGTTGGACAGGAAAACTATCTGAGGAAGTAACTTATCAAATGAGTCAATGTGTATCTGACCAGAACTTCCTCTTTCTGTTGGCATCCCTGATTCTGACATAGTCAAGCTTAGTGGTGGTAGAAAGTATTTCAAGCTAAATTCCTGTGGTCACTTTTTCCATTTTCAGGCAATGGGTCATTCATTGTACATGGCGGTGAGCCAGAAATTTTGCTTCTCTTTTTGTATCATTTAAGTCTATTCCTTCTAAGACACATTTCCTACACAATGGGAAAACAGACAAAATATAAAGAAATCTTAGTCAATGGCTGTTTGTTGTGGTACTGAATTCAGTGGAGGATTTGGTGGAATAAAAGGTAAACTTACCAGAGGCCAGTGAAATTCTACATACAACTAGCATTATTTCTTTTGAAATATGATGTATTTCTAGAGAAGGAAATGGCTACCTACTCCAGCATTCTTGCCTGGGAAATCCCATGAACAGAGGACCCTGGTGGGTTACAGTCCATGGGGTCACAAAGAGTTAGGCATGACTGAGCGACTGAACAACAATGCTGTATTTCAGTGTACCCAGTCTTTGGATCCAAAGGAATAAGTATGGTTATAATTTCAACAAGTTTTTAATAGGTACACCTCAATGAATATACAGTTTTTCAAAATCTATAAACCTATTTCAGCTATACTTCCATTGTTTAAGAAACAGTGCTCCTCTTTTTGTATAGATCAGTAGATTTCTTTTCTTTCTCCCAATCTAACATATCTGGAGTATATCATGCACTCCCTCTAGCCCTCCCTCACCACTAGCACGGTGAGTCTCAAATGGAGGTGACAGCAAGGCAGACACTCCTTCGAAGGGTGTATCAGAACTTTGGGGAACACAGAAATGTCTATTTTGAAGTTAGAAAAATATTATTTTGTCATATTTTGTATGAGTTGGGAAGTTTGGAGATCATAAAAATCTTCATTATTAAAATTATAGAATATCTATATAATTCTATGAGTTATTTGTACTACTTTTTACTATTAAAAAGATGCTTATAGAGAGTTTTAATGTATGGAAAAAAGGCTAATAATATAAAGCAGCATATAAAAATAGGTATAAAAGAAGGATACATTTCAATGTCATATTACCTGGCTTCCCTGGTGGCTCAGATGGTAAAGAATCTCCCTGCAATGAGGGAGACCTGGGTTTGATCCCTGGGTTGGGAAGATGCCCTGGAGGAATGGCAACCCACTCCAGTAGTCTTGCCTAGAAAATCCCCATGGACAGAGGAGCCTGGCGAGATACAGTCCATGGTTGCACAGAGCTGGACACAACTGAGCAACTAAGCACAGCACAGCAGATAACACAAAAGAACAGGAAAAAACTGGAGAGAAATGTGCCAAGAGTAACAGTAATGCCCTGTGTTTGCTAGGATTATTGATATATTTCTGCTTCTTTATGATTTTTTGTCTAATTATCTGTAGTAAACAGATATGTTTTGATAGTGAACTAATATAAACGTAGAATAAAATGAAAGAAATGAGTATTGAGGCAGAAATGGAGGTCATGAATTCTGTTTCCCATGGTAAGCATTTAGATATTAGGGAATTATCTCACTTTGAATAAGCAGAGCCATCGATAGATGACAGGTAGCCTTGTACCCGTATAGATTCTTGAATTGTTTTCAGCACTCCCTTCTATTTAAGTTTCCCCTTCAAAGTCTTCAACTGCTTACCACTGGTGCCTCTTTACCACTGAGGCACCGAATCCAGCTGCCAATGCAGGAGACAGAAGTTCGATCCCTGGGTGGGGAAGATCCCCTGGAGAAGGAAATGGCTACCTCCTCCCGTCTTCTTGCCTGGGAAACCCCATGGATAGAGGAGCTTTGTTGGCTACAGTCCAAGGGGTCACAAAAGAGTCGGACAAGACTTAGTGACTAAACAACAATAAAAACAACTTCAAAGTCAAGTAGACACAGCTCTGCTTTCAATTTAATTTACTTTCATTCTTATATTGAGAAAAGCTCTCTTACTGGAAGGAAGTTTCAGAAGTCTGTGGGTGTCCTTCGTGTTCTCACACTCTCATCTTGAGCTGCTTTTTTAGCCATTGCCTATTCGTTTCATGAGGCAGAATACTTAAAGGTAGCTTTGTCTGCCTGTTCCCATTGGTTGGCAGATGCCTCTGAAAAAAGACAGAAAAGCCCATCCACTCTTGGACCATAAGCTAGCCATTCATGTATTGAAGTCATTGGAGGCTGATGTAATGATAGCAACTATTCATGTTGCCAGACAAGAGAACTCTGTCTGTAACACAGAAGTCTGGGGTGATTTTAGCTGGCCATTCCTTGCATAGAAATGATGTTGTAGGACCCTGACTGGCTGGGCATTGACAGATTTTAAAGGGAATATGAGGTGGTCTGAGCTAGTACAAGGCTTTGAGAGCATTTCCCCTTCCATCTGATAAGAAAAACTTCAGCTTCTAATTGCAGTGGCCTTTGGGATTAAGTGGTCAAAATATGTGAACTGTTATGAAAATGAAAATGATAAAAACTTACCAACTTGATGAAAAGTCATCATGGAATTTTTTTGAGCTCAGAGGTTAGTACCCCCCAAATTGTCTTTTTTCCCATTTAAAACTAAAGCCACAATTAAAGAAAAGGTTACTGGCAAAAATGTGAGTGCTAGGCACTGTTTTGTGTCTCTGGATCAAAGGCATACAATGGGGTGATTAAAAACATGCTGACTCTAGAAATTTGGGGCTTAATTAATGAGTTAATAATGGGAATAAAGCTCCTTTCCTTTATAATTTAAAATTCCAATTATAAGCAATTGTGTTTTTGGCAGTTCATCCACAAAAGGTCTTGAGCAGATTGAATGGCTGATTTCTAATAACACCTAGGATATGTAGATTGTCCAAGGAGGTAACAACCAACCTGGGATTCTACTAACATTTCCATGCGAGAAGTTGTGAGCACAGATTTTTTTAAGGAAATAATTTTCCATAGTCTCAATTAGAAAATCTGTCATCAACAAAGTACAAAAGAGATTTAAACACTTATTAGACAGTGCATTCAGTATGTGAGCCAAAGTACGAATGGTCCTAAGTAGTACTTGTCTGATAAATTCTTCCTTTTATAGATCAGGAAAGTTTGAGCTAAATTGTCTGGCTATTGTTTAATTTCAATTATTTATGTAGCAGCTTGACTCAGGACACAATTTTCTTGAGATTATGCTAACAATAAGCTTTACTAAAGTTCATTTTCTTTTCTTTTTCATAGGGTTGATTTGTCATCTCATCTAAATAAATGTGATGGTGTGGCAGGCAGATAACCAGGTGGATTTAAATAATTATGGGCAGTCATTTCATCTACTCCTGGCTTCCAGTGACTTTTGAACTCCCATTTCAATCTCTCCATTGTAAGAAATAGCAACGGAGGCAGTTAAAAGCAAATCTGTAAGGAATGTGTGTGTGTGTGTGTGTGTGTGTGTGTGTGTGTGTGTGTGTGTGTGTGTGTTAATCGCAGATTTGTGTTCAACTCTTTGCAACCCCATGGACTGTAGCCCACCAGGCTCTTATGTCCATGGAATTCTCCAGGCAAGAATACTGGAGTGGGTTGCCATGTCCTTCTCCAGAGGATCTTCCCGACCCAGGGACTGAACCCAGGTCTCCTGCACTGCAGGCAGATTCTTTACCATCTGAGTCATTGGAGTGGGTTGCCATGCCTTCCTCCAGGGGATCTTCCTACCCCACGGATCAAGCCCATGTCTCTTATGAATTCTGCATTGACAGGCAGGTTCTTTACCACTAGCACTACCTGGGAAGCCAAATACTCACATTTTGAGCTCTGAGTAAGGTCAGCCTTACCTGAACTTAAAGACTAAAAGTAGAGACTGTATTTTTCCTCAAGGAAGATCAAAATGCTATTATCAGAAATGGCCAATGCCCAGGAAAGCCATAGTAGCTGTCACCAGTCAGAACCATCTATTAGAATTTTCACTCTGCTAATGAAAAGATATGGGCTTCCCTGGTGGCTCAGTGATAAGAATTCACCTGCAGTGCAGAAGACACAGGTTCAATCCCTGGATCAGGAAGATCCCCTGGAGAAGAAAATGGCAACCCACTCCACTATTCTTGCCTAGGAAATTCCATGGTCAGAGGAGCCTAGTGGGCTACAGTCCAGGGGTCACAAAAGAATTGGACACTACTTAGCTATTAAAAGGAGAAGGCAATGGCAATTCACTCCAGTATTCTTGCCTGGAAAATCCCATGGACGGAGGAGCCTGGTGGGCTGCTGTCTGTGGGGTCACACAGAGTCAGACACAACTGAAGCGACTTAGCAGCAGCAGCAGTAGCTATTAAAACAAAAAAAATGAAAAGAGCTAAGAAGTCTTTGCTAATTGCACCTCCAAGGAGGTGGAAATTCTTTAAATTAGCAATAGAAAATGAATTCGGTATGCTTCTGGACAAGGAAGAAAAGCATGAACTAGAAGGAGTTGAATAAAAATAATGGAAGCATTTCAAATAGGAAAGTGATGCTCTGTATGACTCTGATAGTTAAAAAAACTTCTAAAGAAAAAACAAAACTTTTCTGTCTAGTAACCTGGGTAACCTGAGCAAAAGTCTGTTTCTTCTAGGGTCCAAGTCAGTCTAAGTTACAGTCATAGTCTGTGGTGAGATAAAGAGACAATGAAAGGTAAGAAAGGGAGGATATAAAATCATTCACATGAATAATCATCAGTTCCACCAGTATATACCTAGCCCCAGAGTCAGACCTTTTATGATTTGAAAACAATTTTCAATTTTTGAAAGGCTCTCTTTTATGTCAAATCTCATCAGATGTATTAGAATTAAAACTTTAAAAAATAAGAATGCTTATATATTAGAGAGAAACAAAGCACTTGATAGATTTTTAAAAATTTTGTTGGTTGTTTTGGCTCATGAAAGGACTTTCTATGATATATTATGTATCTCTATGATATGGCAGATGGCTCCATCATCTGTACTGAGAAGGATTAATTGAATAGGATCTCATGATTTTGCAAGCAGTTGTACTGCAGGATGAACGTGTACTACTCCTGCCAAGAAGTTTAGCCTTAACAGCCCTCACACGCACTAGATATTTCTATCTGCAAAGGATGTTTATATTCACCTTGGGCTGCTTCCAAGGTTTTACTTTGGGTATCTCTTGGATATAGCCCTTCATTAGAGAACTCTTTTATTCTTCAGAAGGAATAAAAAATCTTCCAACATGAACAGAAGAAAACCACTAGTGAGACATCCTGCATTTTTAATGATGCACTGCAATCACTGTCTACCACCAGACCAGTGCCTGGAGATGAAGAAAGTGTGTCATGTCTAAGATAAATCAAAGGGGAACGTTAGCTTCTACAGAATAACAACCGAAGTGCTTCCAAATTTTGAAAGTCAGGAAACCTCAGCTAGTAAGTTCCAGAGATTCTTCAGATACGTAAATAATATCAAAAGAGATGGGAAATTCCAGTTGTCTTTTGCAGTATCCTTTATTTGATAGAGATTGCCTTAAGAGGTTATGACTGAGAAGAAGTGCAGACAGACTTTTATTCTAAGACTATTGATAAATGCTCTCCCTCAAAGACAAAACATCCAGGAGAAGCTACTTCAGTTGTGATCAAGTATCTAATCCTTTGGAAATGGGTCTTCCTTAGCATTTCCTTTATTTATTTTTTAGCAAAATTTCCCACCAGTTCCTTCATTCCAATTTATTAAATTTTAATCAAGACTCTGTATGTCTCCACTCAAAAACTGAAAAGAATCATAATTTGAAAGAAGTGGAAAAAAATAAGACCTCAGTTCAGTTCAGTCGCTGAGTCGTGTCCGACTCTTTGTGATCCCATGAATCACAGCACGCCAGGCCTCCCTGTCCATCACCAACTCCCGGAATTCACTCAAACTCATGTCCATCGAGTCCATGATGCCATCCAGCCATCTCATCCTCTGTCGTCCCCTTCTCCTCCTGCCACCAATCCCTCCCAGCATCAGAGTCTTTTCCAATGAGTCAACTCTTTGCATGAGGTGGCCAAAGTACTGGAGTTTCAGCTTCAACATCAGTCCTTCCAGTGAACACCCAGAACTGGTCTCCTTTAGGATGGACTGGTTGGATCTCCTTGCAGTCCAAGGGACTTGCAGGAGTCTTCTCCAACACCACAGTTCAAAAGCATCAATTCTTCAGAGCTCAGTTTTCTTCACAGTCCAACTCTCACATCCATACATGACCATTGGAAAAACCAGAGCCTTTACTAGATGGACCTTTGTGGACAAAGTAATGTTTCTGCTTTTTAATATGCTGTCTAGGTGGGTCATAACTTTTCTTCCAAGGAGTAAGTGTCTTTTAATTTCATGGCTGCAATCCTCAGTAATTCCCAGATCAATGCTCAAAGATGACTTATTAACATAACTTTATAAACTGTAGTGAATTAGATATCTGGTAATTCTCTCTCTCTCTTTCTTCCTTCTTTCCTTTCTTTCTTTCTAGCAAGAATGTCGTGCAAAAACTGATTGTGATGTCCCGGCAAAGAAATGAACAGAAAGAACGAATTCCTAACAGCAAGAAAAGCTTTTACAAGCTTGAGTTACCAAGAGAAGACATGTGGCCTGCTCAATGCCAAATATCCCAAGGTCAGCAAATATCTAAATGCTTTAAAAACACTATGGAGTTCCCATATGCAAATTATTTTTATGAATTTAAACTAAGGTTTAGTGATATTTCTTCTGACTATCATCTTCCTCTGAAATTGAAATTGGCATTATTTTGTACACATCTAGAGTTCCAGATCTGGAACTGGAGTTAAACTCACTTATGTAATTCAACTTCTTTTTGCAAAGAAAAAAAAAAAAGATACAGAAAATCAGTGGCTTCTAACATCCACTCAGTTGATCGAGGCATTAATCTAGATTTCAGCTTTTAGTTTCTTTTTTTCTTTTCTCTCACTACATTCCCATCCTATAAAGTCTTGTTCATTTCTCTCCATCTCAATTCCAGTAAAAACAATTATCAGCACTCAACTCATCTACTGTAGTAGCCACTCTTGTCTCCCTACATACATTCTCAA
Organism: Budorcas taxicolor; assembly: GCF_023091745.1. Lineage (NCBI taxonomy): Eukaryota > Metazoa > Chordata > Mammalia > Artiodactyla > Bovidae > Budorcas > Budorcas taxicolor. The sequence continues at coordinate 31,376,103 of NC_068923.1, read as the reverse complement.
TCCAAAATCTTCATAGTGATCTTTAAAACCTGTGATCATAGTATCCCAGAATCAGCACAGTTCTTTTTAGAAAGAGAAATAAAACAATACATGTATAAAATTTCCAATTTAAATTTAATAAAAGATTATGTAACTTTTAAACTCTAATTTTGTATTTGTATCTCTTGTTTCTTATACTAAAAATCTGATTCTTAATGATTCCTGATACATTCAGTTATTTGCTTTATATATGTTTGTGTGGGTGTGTTTTCAATTAACATTATCTAAATCATTACTGACAATCAGACCGCTGAGTGCAGTGTATGACTCTTTTGTTATATTTTCTTGCCCTTTGGATATATCTCATCCAGGCTGTATAGTCAAAACATTGTCTTTTAAAATCACTATGCTTATTTTTTTTATTTGGTTATATGACTAATTTGACACAAAGTAGCAGATTTGTTTTTGTTTTATTTCAATTTTTAGAGTTTGTCTTTTTTAGATATAAATTTTGTTTATTTAACTAGCGAAATAATCCTGTGGTCTCACAGAACTCTAAAGCAAGATTAATTAAGAGAAGTATATCTTTCTTCCCTGGCCCTTCCCCTTTTTTCATCCTCAATAGGTAACCATTTTTAAGAAAGCTTGTCTTATTCGTCTATTTTTTTTAAAGTTAAAACATAAACATTAATATATTTTACACATTCCCTTCTGTTTCTTCTGGTTTTGCCTTCAAAGGTATATGCTTGTGTAAAGACATTAAAGATAGAAGACATTTCTTTATGTAGCAGAATACTATAGATAGTGGACATACCATTAATTCAATGCATGATGATTGCTCATTAACATGTGAGTGATTCTCATTCTTTTACAATTGTTTGACAACTACTTGTATCCTTGGGTATGCATCCTTTCGTAGGTTTGCCAAGGTATCTTCAGCATAGTTCCCAAGAAGTGAAAATTTTACATCAAAATATAAATACATATTGAATTTTTCTAGATAGTGCTAACATTCATTAGAACTGTGACATTTTGCAATTCTATTAACAGCATATGAGAGTGTCTGTACCCTACTGCCTTAACAAATAAGTCTTCAAACATTAGGACTTCTTGCCAAGTCCTAAAGAAAGGGGGATGGTACCTCAATATAGTTTTAATTTAATTTTTCTTATTTAAATAAAATTAACTTTTTAAATATCTGCAGCCCATTTACACTTCTTTCTGTGAAATGTCTGTTCATATCTTTCACTCATTTCCTGTCACATTGTTTTCTTTACTTCTTAATATTTAGAAGCTCTTCATATATCAGTGAAATAACCTTGTATGATATAATTTGCATATATTTATTCCTAGCTTGACAATGTTTTTTTTCTTTTTAATTTTTTTTTCCATGTGAAGCTACCTTTCAGATTTCATGTACTCAGATTTATCTCTTTGGTGCATCTAGATTTTGGCTATACTAGATCATTTTTTTGTCCCTTAAATTAAAAGGGAAGTCATCCATGTTTTACTTCAGTATTTATATAGTTTTAGTTTTATTTTAAAATAGCAAAATCATTTTTAATTAATTTGGTTTTATGGCATGAAAAATATATCAATTTAATATTTGTGCTTATCGCTAATTAGTTGTCTGCCCAGTTATTTAAAATTCTTATGTTTCCTCATTGCATAGAGAAAAACCTCTTTATCAGGGCTTCCCTGGTGGCTTAGATGGTAAAGAATTTGCCTTCATTGCAGGAGACCCAGATTCAATCCCTGGGTAAGGAAGATCCCTTGGAGAAAGGAAAGGCTACTCATTCCAGTATTCTTGCTTGGAGAATCCCATGGACACAGGAGCCTGGGGGCCTATGGTCCAGGGGTCTCAAAGAGTTGAACATGACTGAGTGACTGCTAACACTTTCACTTTTCACCCTCTTTATCATATATTGAATTTCCATATGTATTTTTCTTTCCTCTGGGTTTTCCATTGCATTTCATTGGTCTGTTTGTGCACCAACATCACTTTTTTTTTTAATAAAGAGGCTTTATGATTTACTTTATTGATCTGTGAGGATCAGATCCCTCAACACTTACTTCTCATTTTAAGGCTTTCCTACCAATTTTCTCTTTTTATTTTTTCAAAAATTCTTTCAAAAGAATGTTATAATCACTTTGCCTTACTCCAAGGACATTGTCATTGAGATCACATTACACTGAGCAATTAACATAGGGAAAATTGACATCTTCATTGTGTTAAGACATCCTAACCAAGAAGATGAAATGCTTTTCCACTTACTGAGTTTATGCCTATGTCTTTTTAGTGTGTGTCTAAAACAGGTTTTCTACTTTTTAAGTTTATGCATGTGCTATTTCACTTCATTTTATTTTCCTATTAAAAATTAGATTGGCTCTTCCACTATTTCCTTCATCTGACTATCTTTGTATATATGTAGGTTGTTTCTCTTTGCAAATTTTATACCCTCTGGTTTGCTAAACTGCCTTGTTTGTAGTAGCCTATTAAGTTATTTAGATTTTCCAGGTTTATAATTTTCTAATGTGAAAATAGAAATTGTTTCACCTTTCCTTTTCCTCTATTTGCCTTTTTTTTAATTTGCTTTTTATAATATAATCATATTAGCTAATTCCTTCAATACAGTGTTGAATGGTAGGGGAGAGAATGGGTAATGTTGGCTTGTTCCATGATCAATATCCTGAGATTTTTATCTCAACATAGCTTTGGAGGCAACAAGGTAAAACTTGCCTTCAGACTCAAGCAGTCGTGGTTTGAAATTATGCCTATACTTACTGGCTCTATGATTTTGGGCCAAGAGCTTAAACTGTCTGAGTTTCAGTTTCCCCATCTGTAGAATGGGAGTGATAACTTATAATTTGCCTTTGTGTTTTGGAAACGAATTGCAATGACTAACACGATGACTGGCACATGGTGGATATGACTAATATGATGACTGGTACATCAATAAACGTTTGTTCTCTATTTTTGGGTTCTCTCTGAATGAACTGTCCATCACCTGACGATTCCTCAAGACTGAAAGCAGAATTAGAGACGCCTAAACTGAAGACAGTGCCACATTTACAGTCCTGAGTGAGTCTGGCATAGGAGGCACCATGGAGACCAACTACTCTGAGCTGAAATTTCTAGGTAGCAAGCCATCAAATGCTTCAAGCAGCAAATAGGTGTACCCAGCTTCAATGAAAGATCTGGCTGTTATCCATGCAGTGCCCTCTGGTGGTTAGGCTAGTGCTGTAGTTTAAAAAACTGCCTTGAAACTGATTATTAGTAAAAAAAAATTTGGTGGCTCAGTGGTAAAGAATCCATCTGTAATGCAGGAGATGTGAGTTCAGTCCCTGGGTCGGGAAGATCCTCTGCAGCAGGAAATGGCAACCCACTGCAGTATTCTTGCCTGGGAAATCCCATGGACAGAGAACTTTGGCAGGCTGTAGTCCATCAGGTTGCAAAAGAGTCGGACACAACTGAGCAACTAAATAACAACAACAAATCAATATTTAGGGATTGCTTTCCGTCTTCTAGGCCTGCCAAATAATTGACACGTATTCCCTCATTTTAATTCTAATAAAATCCTATGAGATATGCACCTATTGGCCTTTTTGGCCAAGTGGGATATTGATACTTACAGAGGTTAATTAGCTTAACCCAGATCACAAAGCTAATTATGGGGGTATGGGGTGCTGAGATTCCACACCAGTATGTTTGAATCTTATCTACTGTGCTATTCTATATGCAAGAGTATAAAAATATAAAATAAGAAGAGACTTAGAAGCTAGAGCAATTCCTCCCCCATAATGGGCAGATGAATAAAGGCCCAGAGAGAAAGCTGCACAGTTAGTTATTAAACAATCTGAGCTACATTCCTGGGTCTCCTGACTCCTAATATTTGTTCTTTTGATTGCACAAAAGCTGCCTGGCCTTATTTGATTTAATTTGCCTCTCCTGTGATTGTCTTACATTTCCCCAGGAAAGTAAGACAGCCCTACCTATCGTTACAATAAAAAAAGGGGGAGTTGAGGGAATAATCTCTACCAAATTTGACAACTCATTAACTACACTTTATTAAAGGGATTTAATTGCTGACCTTATATCCTGTTTTCAGCTTTCTTCTCCAGTAGCAAATATCAATTAAATTCTAATAACAAAGAGTCTCATTGCAGTTGACAAATAATCCTTTTCAGGAGAATTGCCCTCCGTGACTCTCCACAGGCAAAACTTACATTCTTGCAGTCACAATTCTTAGCTGTTGTTTCCTCTAACATCTGATGTGACAGGCCTGCCAGGACGAGAAACAGACTTGCCCTCTGAGGGCATTTTCCCATATAATGAGGTGGCCCTTGCAGAAATCACTCTGCCCATGGTGACAGGTCACTATAACTCCTGAGTGCTGACCATACGGCTGCCTATAATTTACTCAGTTCATCAGCATCTGTACAAAATGGATTTCTTAGAATGATGCTCTAATTTTATAGTTAAGTTGTTGACAATATAACAGTTTACAAAGCATGAGGATGAAAACTAGATCCCTGATGGCAAGTTTCAGGGAGACAATTTTAACTCATTTGTAGATAATCTTTTGTAACAACCAAAACATAAAAAAATGTTATGTACTGTTTAGAACTTACTGGCCTCCAACCATTGGTTGGACACTTGCTCATTAACTGGTCAGAATATGGTATGAATGACCCAAACTAGATGATTTTCAAATTATTTTCCATGCCTTAGCATGCATGCTTCTTTGATTTAATCATAGCTTTTCATCCAATGTCAATTGCTCTTAATTCAGTCGAAGCAAAAATATACTATATTTACCTAGCTATAGACTTCAAAAATTATAAAAACAGTGAAACATTACTATCAGGTTGTACATAAACAAGAGATGACCACTAATATTTTTGTGTGAAGCTCAACATTTTGTCATTTTTGATGTTAGGCAAAGGAAAAGTGACAGAGCTTATAGTTTCAGGGAACTTTAGTTGAATAATTATTAGCCAGACCATGTGAGTTCATAGTGGCATGAGAGACTCAATATCTCTTGCACAAAATATATGGGGAAAATGTGATGAGTTCCAATATCTCTTTTAATTTTAGTATTCTGTGTTTCTAGAAATGACTGAGAAGATCATCAGTTGTTAAGTGAATAAATGTAATAATAAAATCTATACTAGATTAAGAGCTATGAAATCTGTGTTTAGTCTTGTTCTTATTTTATTCTATGTGCATATACATCTTTTACTCTTGTTTGTATAGCCTATCTATATCTATATATTTTAAAGAAATCTAATCATGTCATGTGAGGAACAATGGAATCAGTTGAAGGTATTAAACCAAATGAAGAGAAAACATGAGAATTATGTAATAGGAGTTTTTAAATGTAGAAAGGTCCATTCTGTCAGCAGGATCCAACTTATTTTGTATGACTCTAATAGATATAGGTTAGGAGAAGAAAATTCCATGTGGATTTAACAAACTTGCTACCAAGTTGTTGGAGGGTAGAATAATCCACCTCGCTTTTCAGTATGCTTCACCTCAGTGAAAGTTTCAGGGTACATCAATACTGTTTGAATAGAATATTGAATAAGGAATTCAAAGATCACGTTCCTTGCCACCCTGCACTTTATCATTCCATGGATCTAGTCCTACGCTCTCATTTATGAAGTAGCAGCAACGAGTCCTCCTGTAGTCAATCAAATCCTTTTAGAAAAGTTCACTACTCTCAGAGAATCTCTACAAGCCAAACAAAGGGGTCATGGTCTAATCTTTGATAGTTCATAATCCCTCCTGTAGCTACTCTACATTGAAGAGAAAGAAATTACCCCTAAATAAAGTTCCCACAAAACCTGAGGCTCCACAACCCTCGGTCTTTAATTCACTCCTCCCGGGTGGAGTCAAACTTCATCATGCCACAGAGTGAAGGGATACCTACCACAGTCAGGAAACTAACCAGGGAAGTATATCTGTCAGAACCTCTAGCCACCCAGAAGGAGCTCTAAGAATCTTAATCCTTAGTGAACCATCAAACTCCGGGGCAAGCAGTTTACAGCTGGGGATTTGTTTGTTTATGCAAATTCCATCATAAATCACCTCATCCTTAGCTATAGCCCAAGGCTAAAGCCAAGGTGCCTGTGCAGCTTTATCATTGGGTCATAAAGGTTCAGGATTTATGGGACAAACCAGCTATGCATTGGCTCAACTTTTTATTAAGTTACTCGAACTCCCGTTTTCCAGAGGAAGAAACCAAGATCTCAAGTATGAGAGACTTTCCTTAGTCATTAGGAGTTTGTGGAGACAGACATTCTGCCATCTGATGCTCCATTTCCTCTCCAACTAATCTGCTGAGATCAGTGACTTAAATTCCTGTTAACGTTTCAAAAGCCCATACTGGTAGGAAGGATGGTGACATTAGGTCAGAGGATAAGCCCTCATTGCCTCTAATCACTGACTGTGTAGCCCTGTATCACAGGATGTTGCTAAACAGTCATAAGGCATTCCTCCACTCACGTCATCAATTCCACGTTTCCTTGGTGAGGAGTCACAACATGTGTTTCTTGACAAAATGGTTTCTGTCTTAAGAGTATTTAATGATCTCTCTCTGCTGGCTCTGAGTGGTAATAACATCTTAGTGAATCAAAGGGATAAGTTTGATTTTAAGAGGGATGGGGATTAGTCCAAGGAAATAAAGAAAAGGAGGGAGATAAGATGCAGAAGACGCTTCACTATAAATCCCATCAGTAGTATTACAGTGCTGAATTTGTCTTGATGTGGTTACAAGTTTATGGGTACATTTCAGCTCTATCTTTCCCTCTGATACACACTCACTAATCCTGAAGGCTCACCTTCCATGAGGCTGAGTTTTCTTAGCTGAGAAAAGGAGTAACAATGCCCCCTGTCCCCTGACACACACACACACATCCACACACACACAAACACACACACCCCTACATGCATATACTCACGCAATCTAGGTGTCTGTGAGAACTTAATTAAATAAGATGGCATATGAAAAAATTCTTCTGAAACTTATCAAATAACATAATGTACTAATATACTAAGTACATGTACTAATGTACTAAAGATAATCATGTGTGTAAGACTGACAAAGAGGTAGCAACAAATACTCGGTTACCACAAGGAGTCATCTGATGTTAGCTTCGGGGAGTGTCAGCACCTCAACCTAGACTCATTTGGGTTATAATCTTTACTCCATCACTTTCCAGTTATGTGGCACTAAACAGTTTATTTAAATTCCCCAAGGCTCATTTTCACCATTATTAAAGCAGAGACAACAGTCTCTTCTCTGTCTACCTCCCAGGGTTCTTGTGAGGAAGGGGTGAAGCAAGAGATATGAAATAAAATGCTCTTAAACTTAAAACCTAGACTGTGTCCACGATGAAAGGAATATATTATTATTTTGGAATCTTAGGCTCGCAAAAAAGGCTCTGGACCTCTTGGTCCTCTGGTTGAGGAAAGATTCAAAAAGACCAGGCTTCCCAGGAATGTTATAATCTCTTGCTTGTGAGCCTTCCCAGGTGGCATTAGGAGTAAAGAACCCGCCTGCCAATGCAGGTTAGGCATAACAGACATGGGTTCGATCCCTGGGTCGGGAAGATACCCTGGGGTAGGAAGATACCCTGGGGTAGGAAACGGCTACCCACTCCAGTATTTTTGCCTGAGAAATCCCGTGGGCAGAGGAGCCTGGCAGGCTACAGCCCATAGGGTCACACAGAGTCAGACACAACTGAAGCAACATAGCATGTGAGATAGTAGGAGGCAAAGGTTCAGACAAGGGCTCTAGGGACACACTATTGAGATTTAAATCCTGGCCCTGCCATTTCCCAGGCATATGACCTTTTACTTCTCTATGCCTCAGTTTTTCTGTTTGTCATGTGTATGCTCATTCAGTCGTGTTCGATTCTTTGTGACCCCATGGACTGCAGCCCACCACACTCCTCTGTCCATGGGATTGCCTTTTCCAAGGGATCTTCCTGACCCAGGGATCAAACCCTCATTTCTTGCATTTCCTACACTAACAGGTGGATACTTTACCACTGCACCATCTGGGAAGTCCCTCTCTGTCTATTAAATTTGTATAAATTATAAACTCATAGGGCTGTTTTAGACATTAAATGAGCTAATGCATATAAAGAGCTTAGAGCCCCTCTAAGTCCTAGCTACTGCTCTAAATGTTCCCTTTCCCAGGTGGGTGCAGTCTAATTCAGACCTCCCTTCCCCAGAATTATCCTCAAAACAAGTTTATCTCTAGGACCAGGGCACAGAAAGGCAGGTTAATATTATCCCTTGGTTTGCCTGTCAGAATTCGCCTCATCAAAGTGGCTTGGTCTTGGACGTTTAGAGGCTTTTTGTTGCAAATCTCTCTAAGACAACCGTATGTTGTTGCTCAGTCACTGAGTCCTGTCCAACTCTTTGCAACCCCATGGACTCCAGCACACCAAGCTTCCCTGTCCTTCACTGTCTCCCAGAGTTTGCTCAAATTCGTGTCCATTGAGTCAGTGATGCTATCTAACCATTTCATCCTCTGCTGCCCCCTTCTCCTCCTGCCCTCTATCTTGCCCAGCATCGGAGTCTTTCCCAATGAATCAGCTCTTTGCATCCAGTACAAATACTTTGGAGCTTCCAGTACTTCAGAACTTCAGCTTCAGCATCAGTCCTTCCAGTGAATATTCAGGACTGATTTCTTTTAGGAGTGACTGGTTTGATCTCCTTGCAGTCCAAGGGACTCTCAAGAGTCTTCTCCAGCACTACTGGCAAACAGCAAAACGTCATATAATGCCTTATGAAAGTTCAGTGGGATCCCAGTTCTTTGTTGTTTCAGGATTTAGGAGCAGCTTATATAAAAGAGTCACTTGAGATGAGTATGACCAAATTCTCACTGGGATGTGGACAGAAAGTCCGACTTGAGTCCTGTGAACTGGCCAAATCCAAAGCTGGGCAGAGAAATTCTTAGAAATTAAGCTTATGGTTCTGTTTCTACTGGTATAGACACTTGGCTGATTAGGTTCCTCACAGCTGACCTCTACAAAAGAGAGAGGGTCTCTGCAATATTTCTAGCCAATCCACATATATTCAACCTCACTAATTTTTCACTGATACTCATTTCTCATATCCATTATGTTCTGGTTTCACCAATTAAACTCCTCATGTTTAACATCTGTTAAATTAATTAATATACGTTTTTGGTCTTGAGTGGAGATAAGGGACTTGACTCCTGTGTGTTAGCTGCCTCTGAGGTAGGATTTGCGATCAAAATTTGGCGTGTAAATTCCCAATTAGATTAAGTAATCGGTTCTATAGATTGAAAATTCACACACACACACATACACACACACACACACTATTTTGACTGAAGCACTTTTCTAAACTAAATTATAGACCACGGATCAGTTATGGTGGGTATAGCTCATATATTTCAGAAAATGAATGTATTAAAGTCATTCTGTCCAAGAATTTCTCAAAAAGCTTCTTCTGGCTTTTTAGCTTAATCATCATCAAAGAGGCAGTGGTTGGAATAGATCCAAATTCTTCAGACAACTTCCTCTAACTCAAGAATTGAAGTCATTGTTTTCCTTCAGGCACCACTAACTTCAGCCAGACTGTTGCTCACATAAACCTGATGCTTTCTAATCTTAAAATTTTGCTTCCATTGGTTCCTCTATTTTGAATGTCCCTTTCCACTCATTCAGCTTGCTAATATTCATCCATACTTCCAATACCTAATTGATAGCTCCCCTTTGACAAAACTTCCCTGATTCTTCTAACGTAAAGCTCTCACTTTTCTAAGACACTTACCTGTTAAACTCTAATTTAATTTTGTATTTGCATCTACTAGACTGTGGGTTCCTGAAGGTCTGAGCCATCACTATATTCACCACAGTAAAAATATAATGCCTTGCCCATGTTAGTCAATCAATATCTACACTGATGGAAAAGACCCATTCTTGGAGGAGCAGAAAGAAAACTTGAATTATGTGAATGATGACTTACTTATCAGATGAGTGAACTTGTGAGAATCATTGTTTTTTTTTTTCATCTACAAAATATAATTATGTCCATCTGACTTATTTCAGAATTTTTACAAGAATCAGATAAAATGAAGATATGAAAACTCTTCATTCATTGCAAATGTATTACTGATACAAAGGATTCTCCAATTCATAGAATTCATAGAATTAAATGTTAGGAAACCATCACCATTTAACAGATGAGGACAATGTGGTCCAGGAAGAAAAGTTGATTTAAACAGACTAAAATTACCATGAAGATGCCGTGACTTCCCACTCACTGTGTTATGTTTCTCAGAGTTTCCTCTTTTGATCTAATATTATCAAAACTATTTGGTATCCAGTGAGAGGAGACCCAGAGGTTTCTAAGCAACTAGAAACCTCTAGTAGGTCTCTCACTGTATATATATATTTGTGCTAATTTTAAGGAAAACATGGTTCATCTACAATATTTTTAGTCTGACCACTGCAAATGTAATATTCTGAGAGCCTATTTTCCATAATAAGCATTTTGGAAGTAAAGTATCAACATAGTGGAGGAGGGCTTCCTCTTAATTATATTATCTTCTTGATCATTTATTTTTTTCTCTCTTATGCTCTAATATCAATGAATAGATGTCAGATCTCCACCAACTTTCTTAGGAATCTCATTCCACGTCCTTGCCATCCATTTGGGCCAAGTTGTCTTCTACGATTTAAACAAAGCCAACCCTTCTTCCTCACAGGGCTTTTGTGATAACTAAATGATATAAATGTATGATATTTTGCTACTTGTGCATTTGATATGAAAACTTAGTTAACTGCCAAATGAAGATTTCTTGGGGCTTGGTGTTTTTTGAGTCAAACAAGTTTGGTTTGAATCCACTTTTCACCATTCACCAGCTCTTGACCTTAAGCAAGTTAATCAACTGCCCGTATCTCATTCTCCTCATTATGAATTAGATTTAAAAACAGGACCTAATATTATTGTCTTGAGGACATATATATATAGTTTCAACCCTCTGGACTGCAGCCCGCCAGGTTCCTCAGTCCATGAAATTCTCCAGGCAAGAATACTGGAGTGGGTAGTCAGTCCCTTCTCCAGGGGATCTGCCCAACCCCGGGATAGAATCCAGGTCTCCTGCATTGCAGGCAGATTCTTTACACTTTGGTAAAGAATGGCTTCCCTGAGCCATCAGAGAAATCCAACACTTGAATGAATAGCAACTGTTTTTAATGTGCTAAATACTTGCAAAGAATTTTGTCATTATGGCTATACCTCTAGCAGCTATGAACGAGGGCAGGGATTGGAGTCTCCCATTTTCTGCTGTATCTGCAAGCACTAGTATAATGTTGGCATAGATAATGCTTACTAAATGTTTGTTAAAACCATGGATGAATAAACACCTGAGAGAACTCATAAGAGAGGACTCACCTAACTCCTAGTCTAGTCTTCACACTAAAAACACATCCTGGCCATCCTTTGTCTCTGACGCAGATCAGCGCAATGACTAAAACAGGATCTACTGGGGATGTGAAGATGCATTCTTCAAATTCCATTTCTTCCCCCACAAAGTCTGACACCCAACTCACAGTTTTTGTCTTTCTCCTATTTTAAGGCAGGGTCTTGGGGAGGGAGAAAATATGATTTGAGCCCTCAGCATCATTTCTAGAAGAGAAAATGGCACTGAGTCATTTATCCTATGGATACCTTCCAGCAGGAGTAAATTAATGAGTTTAGTTGTTACCAAACAATTGAGTATCAAACAATGATGTTTCATGTCCTCATTTTTCCGACAGAGACAAAGTGAAGGGTGGCCCCATGTTTCCTGCTGTTAAGTGGAACTTAAGTGGGAGAGAAGAGGAACTATGTGTTTGAGCTGATAATCAGCTAAAAAAAGGCACATAAAATCCAGAAGGGAGATCAGTTGGAGCCTTTATGAAGCTCAACAATGTTCTATACTTTAAGACCTTTATAGATTAGACACAATAACAAATAAAGTTGGAGGAAAGATTGACCAAAGCCAATCACATTATGGTATAAATTTATGTAATTTAAAAAATATTTTGAAATTATATTTTATGCTGATACTTTTTTTCTGATTTTCCCCCCCCACAAAATTAGCTAAGAAAAATTTCAAAATAGCACAGGTTGCAAAGTAACTTTCTGCCTTGGCCAGATTTGGAAAAGAGATCAATAACATCCATGAATAGTGACCTTTTGGTCAGACCATCTGTCCCAGGAAGTCACTTCACATAGTGGAAAGTCAGACATGTTAGGTGTGAATGCTGACTCTGACACTGCTATGTATATGCCTTTGGGCATAAGTGAAGTCGTTCAGTCGTGTCCGACTCTTTGCGACCCTATGGACTGTAGCCTACCAGTCTCCTCTGTTCATGGGATTTTCCAGGCAATAGTACTGGAGTGGATTGCCATTTCCTTCTCCAGGGGATCTTCCCAACCCAGGGATCGAACCTGGGTCTTCCTCATTGTAGACAGACGCTTTACCGTCTGAGCCACCAGCACCACCTAAATGAAGGTATTAAGCCTCCTAACTGGGGCTCCCCTTGTAGCTTAGTCGGTAAAGAATCTGTCTGCAGTGCAGGAGTCTTGGGTTCGATCCCTGGGTCGGGAAGATCCTCTGGAGAAGGAAATGGCAACCCACTCCAGTGTTCTTGCCTGGGAAATCTCATGGAAAGAAGAGCCTTGTGGGCTGCAGTCCATGGGGTTGCAAAGAGTCTGGCAAGACAGGGCGAGTAACAATTACTTACTAACACTTATGCCTCCTAAAGAGAGCTCCCTGCTTTTGTCCTTGCCTGTCAGTCTGTCCTCTGCACAGCAGCCAAGGGGGAGGGTGGGACAAAGTGGGAGAGTAGGATTGACATATATGCACTGCTGCTGCTGCTGCTGCTAAGTCACTTCAGTCGTGTCCGACTCTGTGCGACCCCATAGACGGCAGCCCACCAGGCTCCCCCGTCCCTGGGATTCTCCAGGCAAGAACAATGGAGTGGGTTGCCATCTCCTTCTCCAATGCATGAAAGTGAAAGTGAAGTCGCTCAGTCATGTTCGACTCTTCTCGACCCCATGGACTGTAGCCCACCAGGCTCCTCCATCCACGGGATTTTCCAGGCAAGAGTACTGGAGTGGGGTGCCATGCACTATCATGGATAAAAGTGGAGAAGTATTCAAAGTAGTGGGAAGCTGCTGTACAGCACGGGGAGTTCAACTTGGTGCTCTGTGATGACCTAGAGGGATGAGACGGGGGTCGGGGGGAAAGAGGCTCCAGAGGGAGGGGATATATGTATACATATAGCTGATTCATGTTGCTGTACAGCAGAAACTAACACAGCAGTGTAAAGCAATTATCCTCCAATTAAAAAATAAAAATAAAATTACTCTCTTTCCCCACAAGATACTCTATCTCATTTCACGTTGATTTTTTTTCCTTCTTATCTCTTATCACCACCCCATATACTCTATGTTACTTATCTCATTTATTATGTCTTTACCCACTGGAATGTAAGCTTTATGAGGATAGGGCAGGGAATTTTGTCAGTTGTTTGTTTCTAGAATGAATGCCTAGCACTTGGTAAATATTTAATTCAGTAAATAAATATTTATATTCAGTAAATATTTAATGAATGAATGAGGGTGATAATGAATTAACTAAACATACTAAGGTTCTCTAAGACTCTTTGTTTCCAGAATGAATGCTTGGCACATGGTAAATGTTTAGTAAATATTTATTGAATGAATGAAGGAAACAAAGAATTAACTAAACATACTAAGATTCTTTAAGACTCTTTCCCTCAATTGTAAAATGGAAATAATACCTCCCAGCATAGCCTTATCATATCCTAGGTATTAATTCATTGCAAGTCTCTTCTTTACATCCAGGCTTATATAAAAATATTTTCTATCATCTATCTATATCCTGAGGATAGAATTAACAATACATTTCTACTTATAGCACCAGCATTTCAATTCCACAGTCCCACTCTTATGATATCATTTTTCAAGTTACTTTGACAAAGAGGCTATATCTGGTTGGTTCATGCCCTTTTGGAAAGATCCTCTGGAGAAGAAAATTAATGGCAACCCACTCCGGTATTTTTGCCTGGAAAATCGCATGGACAGAGGAGCCTGGTGGGTTACAGTTCATGGGGCTGCAGAGACTGAGCATGATCTTTTACAGAATAAATGCCTAATAAATATTAGGTTTTTTTCTTCTTTCTCCCTTCACTTTTATGCATATTAAGTACTGTCTCAGTCAACAAAGTCCTTTCAAAGATCCTTTGCTAGTCTCAATAAAATTTAAAATACCACAATTCAAACACTTAGAGACTCAATAAATATTGGTTTAAATACATATAAAAGATCAGGACCTTAAAAATATTTTTATACTTGCTGAAATGCAGATGCCTTAGCTGCCTGTTGTCAGGCATAAGTTAATTTTGAGGGAAAGTGAGGACCCAGCTAGAAGAGCGATGGATTTGACATATAACCTTCAGGTTTTTACGTCTCTGAGTGACAGTGAACAAAGGCACAGCAGGCCCTGGAGCTGCATTGGTTAGATTGTACTTTCCAGAGATCCTCAGTGACCACAAACAGGCTTCAGTTTATTTATCCAAAGCTCTTCTTTCAGGGCCAGACCAGAGAAAAAAGGGAGGGTGCTGCCAGATGTGTTAAAGAAGGCAAGTGCCTAGAAAGCCTTGGTTTGGGCTTCAGCTAGTAATTATAAAAGGCTAAGTATAATCTGGGGCACTCTAGTTTCCCTTCCCAGACCACAGAGCCCTAGGGGAAAGGATCCCATAATAAATAAAGGTGCCCTCTCAGTATACGGGGAAGTATTCACAGATTTGCAGAGAATTTGTCATCCAAGAATCCAAATTAGAATTGGGTCAAAGTTGGAGTGTGTGTGTGTGAGTGTGTATATTTGTGTGTGTGTGTGTGTCCTACATAACAATGGGTGATGAAAACAGAATGGTTGGTTAGTAAAATCCCAAGCTTTGAGGCCTGAGTGATCTGACTCGCACTTTGTTTGGGATGGGGTCCTCTTTCCTTTAGGCCAAATATGGAAATTGCTAAACAATGGCATACGTTTCCTTTCTGTGCTGCAGAGGGACTAATGGCACAGATAGAGCAGATACAAAGAGGAGCCCTCAGGGAGAGAAATCTTCAAGGTATTATTAACATAGAGAGAAGCAATTATCTGGGAGATACAAAGATATCAGATTGGGAGACGGGAAATTATTAAAGGAAAAAGATTCCTTGAGATGTGTGTAATTAAAAGTGAAGAACTCAGTTCAGTTCAGTCGCTCAGTCGTGTTCAACTCTTTCTGACCCCATGAACCGCAGCATGCCAGGCCTCCCTGTCCATCACCAACTCCAGGAGTTTGCCCAAACTCATGTCCATTGAGTCAGTGATGCCATTCAACCATCTCATCCTCTGTCATCCCCTTCTCCTGCCCTCAATCTTTCCCAGCATCAGGGTCTTTTCAAATGAGTCAGCTCTTCGCATCAGGTGGCCAAAGTATTGGAGTTTCAGCTTTAGCATCAGTCCTTCCAATGAACACCCAGGACTGATCTCCTTTAGGATGGACTGGTTGGATCTCCTTGCAGTCCAAGGGACTCTCAAGAGTCTTCTCCAACACCACAGTTCAAAAGCATCAATTCTTTGGCACTCAGCTTTCTTTACAGTCCAACTCTCACATCCATACACGACTACTGGAAAAACCACAGCCTTGGCTAGATGGACTAAATGTATGTAAAAATTTCCATGATGCAATACTACAAAATATTAGCTTTTTTTTAATATCTAAGAGCTATATGGCTGGCCTTGCATGAAACATTCTATATATCCTTATCATAGCTAATCCCAGTAGTAATCTTTTCCAGTAGTTATATTCTAATTTTATAGATGGTGAAACTAAAAACACAGAGGGCAAGTGACAGACCCAAGTTAGTAGCTTGTGAAAATGAACAATCTAGGTTTAATTCGAACAACAGAGAAAAATAGACTTAAAAAAGAAAGAAAAGAATGGAGTTTTAGGGATCTGTAGGACAGTAACAAAGATCTAATAGTCTAACTATCAGTGTCCCAGATAAATAAGAATGTAGGGCTGAAAATTCATTTGAAGAAAGAATGACTGAAAGCTTCCCAAATTTGGCAAATAAAACCTCACAAATCTGCAGATTCAAAAAGATGCTGCTGCTGCTGCTAAGTCTCTTGAGTCGTGTCCGACTCTGTGCGACCCCATCGACAGCAGACCACCAGGCTGAGCTACCTACAAATAGGATAGGCTCAAAGAATTCCTCACCGAGACTTATCACAATTAAACTTCAAAAAAAGACAAATCAAAACTTTTGAGGGACTACAGGATTAAGAATCTGTCTTCCAAAGCAGAGGACACAAATTCTATCCCTGATTGAGAAACTAAGATTCCGCATGCAGCGGGACAACTAAGCCAGTGTGTCACTACTAGAGAAAGCCCCTGTACAACGCAAGGAAGAGCCCATGTGCTGCAACAAAGCCTCAGTGCAGCCAAGTAAGTAAATAAATAAAAACTAAGGAAACCTCTGGAAAGTAGCCAGGAAAAAATGATGCTTATATGTAGGGGGACACCAATTCAAACCCATAGATTTTTTTCATATGAAGTCACTATGGCAGAAGGGAATGACATTTTTTTATTTTTAATAATTGTCAAATTGAATCCTATATTCAGTGAGACTGTACTTTAAGTATAAAGTGCAGTGGGGAGGACTACCAGATAATGGAAAACTAAAAGTATTTGTTGCTAGCAGACCCAACGGAAAGAATGGCTAAAGGAAGCTTACCAAAGAGAAAGAAAAAAATAACTGAGAGGTTTTAAACTTTA
This sequence comes from Budorcas taxicolor, assembly GCF_023091745.1. NCBI lineage: Eukaryota > Metazoa > Chordata > Mammalia > Artiodactyla > Bovidae > Budorcas > Budorcas taxicolor. The sequence continues at coordinate 31,359,240 of NC_068923.1, read as the reverse complement.
GGAAGGACAGGAGAAGAAATGGATAAAGTAGGGAAAGATAATAAACTATATTTCATATTTTGAGCTTCTTAAATCATATTTGGTACTGAAAGCAAAAATTGTAACATGAGACACAGTGTTCAGTGCATGCAGAAGAAAAAATTAAGACAATTAAATTTTTATGGGATAAAGAGAAAACAAAATAGAGTAAGATTTTACTACTCTGAAAGTGGTAAATATCATATAATTTAAAATAGTAAATAAATCAAAGTAGAATTCTAAATAATATTATTGTAACCCAGAGGAGCCCTGCTGCTGCTACTGCTGCTAAGTCACTGCAGTCATGTCCGACTCTGTGCAACCCCATAGACGGCAGCCCATCAGGCTCCCCCATCCCTGGGACTCTCCAGGCAAGAACACTGGAGTGGGTTGCCATTTCCTTCTCCAATGCGTGAAAGTGAAAAATGAAAGTGAAGACGCTCAGTAGTGTCCGACTCTTCGTGACCCCATGGACTGCAGCCTACCAGGCTCCTCCATCCATGGGATCTTCCAGGCAAGAGTACTGGAGTGGCGTGCCATTGCCTTCTCCGAGAGGAGCCCTAACATACCACTAATTACTTGAAATTCAAGCAGGCTAAATGGACCAATAAAAAGGCAGAGCTTGGCAGAGTGGATAAAACAAAACAAGGCCAATATTCTGTAATAACTTAAATGGGAAAAGAATTTGAAAAGAATAGATACACGTAGATGCATAACTCAATCACTTTGTTGCACACCTAAAACTAACACAACATTGTTAGTCAACTATTCCTCAATATAAAATATAAAATAAAAGTGAAAATAGATTCTCCATTCATGAAACAAAAAATAAGCAAAAATCCATAATCCAGCTATTATGAACTGAACGTTTGTGGCTCCCCCCCAAAAATTCATATGTTTGACACTCTACCATCCCCCTCAATGTGATAGTATTAGGAAGTGGGGTCTCTGAAGGGTAATTACGTTTAGTTGAGGTTGTGAGGGTAGACCCCCAAGCTAGGATTAGTGCCCTTAAAAGAAAAGAGACACTAGAGCATGAGGGTACAGAGAGAAAGCATCCATTGGCAAGCCAGAAAGCAGGCCATCACCAAGAACCAAAATTGAGGGCTCCTTAACTGTAGATTTCCCAGCATTCAGACCTAAGGGAAATAAATATCTGTTTTAGCCAACTGGTCTAAGGTATTCTATTATAGCAGCCTAAGCTAAGACATGAACAATATTCTGTCTCGGCTTCCATGATGGCTCAGTGGTAAAGAAGTCTGCCTGCTAATGCAGACTTGAGTTCGATCCCTGGGTCAGGAAGATTCCCTGGAGAAGGAAATAGCCACCATTACAGTGTTCTTGCCTGGGAAATCCCATGGACAGAGGAGACTGGCAGGCTACAGTTCATGGGGTCACAAAAGAGTCAGATATGACTGAGTGACTAAAGAGCAACAATATATTCTGTCTATGAGAAATCACTCCAAATTTAACATGAAGATCATGGCATCCGGTCCCATCACTTCATGGGAAATAGATGGGGAAACAGGGGAAACAGTGTCAGACTTTATTTTGGGGGGCTCCAAAATCACTGCAGATGGTGACCTGCAGCCATGAAATTAAAAGACGCTTACTCCTTGGAAGAAAAGTTATGACCAACCTAGATAGCATATTCAAAGGCAGAGACATTACTTTGCCCAGTAAGGTCTGTCTAGTCAAGGCTATGGTTTTTCCTGTGGTCATGTATGGATGTGAGAGTTGGACTGTGAAGAAGGCTGAGCGCCGAAGAATTGATGCTTTTGAACTGTGGTGTTGGAGAAGACTCTTGAGAGTCCCTCGGACTGCAAGGAGATCCAACCAGTCCATTCTAAAGGAGATCAGTCCTGGGATTTCTTTGGAAGGACGGATGCTAAAGCTGAAACTCCAGTACTATGGTCAACTCACGTGAAGAATTGACTCATTGGAAAAGACTTTGATGCGCTGGGAGGGATTGGGGGCAGGAGGAGAAGGGGACGACAGAGGATGAGATGGCTGGATGGCATCACTGACTCAATGGACGTGAATCTGAGTGAACTCCGGGAGTTGGTGATGGACAGGGAGGCCTGGCGTGCTGCAATTCATGGGGTTGCAAAGAGTCGGACAGGACTGAGTGACTGAACTGAACTGAACTGAAGTAGGAATCAAAAAAGATGGAAAAAGGTCTATTATATAAACATTAAAAACAGCTACATGACTATTGATATCAGATAAAGCAGACTTATAGAGTGAAGACAATTAGTAGGGACAAAGACATTATATAATGACGCATCTTAAATCCTGACTTCAGGCAAGAAATCATCTTATATTTATAGGGGTAATATATATAAAATAAAATATACAGGACTTTTGCTTTATTATACAAGAGAAGGGGGTTTCCCAGGTGACTTAGTGGTGCAAAACCTGCCTGCCAATGCCAGAGACTCAGTTTCAGTCCTTGGATCAGAAAGCTCCCCTCGAGAAGGAAATGGCAGCCAACTCCAGTATTCTTGCCTGGGAAATCCCATGGACAGAGGAGTTTGGCAGGTACAGTTTATGGGGTCAAAAAGAGCCAGACACAGCTTAGCAATAGACCATGAGCATGAGAGAAGGGTATACAGTTTATCACAGGGTTCTTTATACAACCTGGAGTCTTTACTAATATTAATATTATCTTTTTTTTTTCTGATTAACCAATTACAAAACAAGCAAAAAGTCATCAAAGTAGAAGAATAATCCAAAGACTTAGAGTCAGAACAGTTTTCAGCATGTTGGCAAAAAGAGATAAAGCCTGTATGGCAGGAAGGAACTTATTTGAATGAAGAGCAGGAGATGAGTTTAGAGAGACAGGCTGAGGTCAGACCATATAGGTCCTTACAGGTTACAGCAAGGAGTTAGGTGTTTTATTATAAAGGCAATATGAAGTCACAAGAATATTTTAAGTAGAATAGTGATATGATTACAGTTGTGTGATTCTATAGTTGTTGGGAAGAAGGAGAGCTTGGATATAGCTTAGAGCATAGTGAGTTTGAGATAAATGTGGAATGTCTAAGTAGTTCACTTCAGTCGCTCAGTCGTGTCTGACTCTTTGCGACCCCATGAATCGCAGCACGCCAGGCCTCCCTGTCCATCACCAACTCCCGGAGTTCACTCAGACTCACGTCCATCGAGTCAGTGATCCCATCCAGCCACCTCATCCTCTGTCGTCCCCTTCTCCCCCTGCCCCCAATCTCTCCCAGCATCAGAGTCTTTTCCAATGAGTCAACTCTTCGCATGAGCTGGAGTTTGAGCTTTAGCATCATTCCTTCCAAAGAAATCCCAGGGCTGATCTCCTTCAAAATGGACTGGTTGGATCTCCTTGCAGTCCAAGGGACTCTCAAGAGTCTTCAACACCACAGTTCAAAACCATCAATTCTTCAGCACTCAGCTTTCTTCACAGTCCAACTCTTGCATCCATACATGACCACTGGAAAAACCATAGGCTTGACTAGATGGACCTTAGTTGGCAAAGTAATGTCTCTGCTTTTAAATATGCTATCTAGGTTGCTCATAACTTTTCTTCCAGGAGAAACTGTCTTTTAATTTCATGGCTGCAACCACCATCTGCAGTGATTCTGGAGCCCAAAAAATAAAGTCTGACACTGTTTCCACTGTCTCCCTATCTATTTGCCATGAAGTGATGGGACCACATGCCATGATCTTCATTTTCTGAATGTTGAGCTTTAAGCCAACTTTTTCACTCTCCTCTTTCACTTTCATCAAGCGGCTTTTTAGATCCTCTTCACTTTCTGCCATAACGGTGGTGTCATCTGCATATCTGAGGTTATTGATATTTCTCCTGGCAATCTTGATTCCAGCTTCTGCTTCCTCCAGCCCAGCGTTTCTCATGATGTACTCTGCATAGAAGTTAAATAAGCAGAGTGACAATATACAGCCTTGACGTACTTCTTTTCCTATTTGGAACCAGTCTGTTGTTCCATGTCCAGTCCTAACTGTTGTTTCCTGAGCTTCATATAGGTTCCTCAAGAGGCAGGTCAGGTGCTCAGGTGCTCTGCTTTTCACAGTTTGTTGTGATCCACACAGTCAAAGGCTTTGGCATAGTCAATAAAGCAGAAATAGATGTTTTTCTGGAACTCTCTTGCTTTTTCAATGATCCAGCAGATGTTGGCAATTTGATCTCTGGTTCCTCTACCTTTTCTAAAACCAGCTTGAACATCTGGATCATCCCCATGGAAAAGAAATGCAACAAAGCAAAATGGCTGTCTGAGGAGGCCTTAGAAATAGCTGTGAAAAGAGGAGAAGCGAAAAGCAAAGAAGGAAAGGAAAGATACAAGTATCTGAATGCAGAGTTCCAAAGAATAACAAGAAGAGATAAGAAAGCCTTCCTCAGCGATCAATGCAAAGAAATAGAGGAAAACAACAGAAAGGGAAAGACTAGAGATCTCTTCAAGAAAATTGGAGATACCAAGGGAACATTTCATGCAAAGATGGGCTCAATAAAGGACAGAAATGGTATGGACCTAACAGAAGCAGAAGATATTAAGAAGAGGTGACAAGAGTACACAGAACTGTACAAAAAAGATCTTCATGACCCAGATAATCATGATGGTGTGATCACTCACCTAGAGCCAGACATCCTGGAATGTGAAGTCAAGAGGGCCTTGGAAAGCATCGCTACGAACAAAGCTAGTGGAGGTGATGGAATTCCAGTGGAGCTATTTCAAATCCTGAAAGATGATGCTGTGAAAGTGCTGCCCTCAATATGCCAGCAAATTTGGAAAACTCAGCAGTGGCCACAGGACTGGAAAAGATCAGTTTTCATTCCAGTCCCAAAGAAAGGCAATGCCAAAGAATGCTCAAACTCCTGCACAATTGCACTCATCTCACATGCTAGTAAAGTAATGCTCAAAATTCTCCAAGCCAGGCTTCAGCAATACATGAACAATGAACTTCCAGTCTAAGTAGAGATGTCCAGTTAAAAAAAAAAAATCAGGAGCAAAAATGGCAGTTATGGGCTTGCCTGACGGTCCAGTGGTTAAGAATCTGCCTGCCAATGCAGGGACACTGGTTCGACCCCTGGTCTGGGAAGATCCAACATGCCGCAGAGCAACTAAGCCTGTGAGCCACAACTACTGAGCCCCTGCTCTAGCCCACAAGCAGCAACTACTGAAGCTTTCGGGTCTAGAGCCTGTAATCCACAACAAGAGAAGACACTGCAATGAGAAGCCCAGGCATTGCAACTAAAGAGTAGCCCCCATTCGCCACAACTAGGGAAAGCCTGCATGCAGCAGTGAAGAATCAGCCAGCCAAAAATAAATAACTTAATTTAAAAAAAACCTTAAAATAAATGGCAGTTATAACATGTGAGTCATTGGCACAGAGTTGGTGCCCAGGGCAACGAAATGAATCAAAGAAGTTTTTTGAAGGAGACAAAAACTTCAAGAAGAAAACCCCAGCGAATGCCATTATAGAAAGTGAGAGTGAGAAAGGAGCTAAAGGGGATTCCCAATTGTATAGCTTTTACATCTAGATTTATTTCTAGACTGAGCATCTACTCAATAATCTTATATCTTTTCCTACCCTGATAGAGTAGATTAGATATTTAATTTAACATAGGTTTCTGAAACATTTCCTCATATAAAATGTAGTACTTGTGATATTGCAGAGAAGGGACTAGGGTTTAAATCTTCCAGGGTTGTTTGATTTGCATTCTTATGTAGCTGAAAGAATAAACTACACAAAGCTCATTTAATTTGGATGTCCATACTCTCCCATGTCTGATTGATAGCAGTCTTAATATCATCTTCAAATCTTAATTATTAACTTGAATGTCTAAAATTGTTCTCCTTGGAGGGCTTATCATACCTGAGATTTTTGAGCCAATAAACTATAAAGTTGATGAGATTCCAAATTGTTGTTGTTGGTGGTGTCTGACTCTTTGCGACTCCATGGACTGCAGCATGCAAAACCACAAGAATCTAAATTACCTGCTCTGAATTTCTTCCCAGTGTTACCACAAAATCAACCACAGAAACGATACATTTTAATAGCCCTTTTCATTCCTATCTTGTTTTCAAATAATCACATGTCCCTTAAGTTAAGGACTTTGCTGATAGAGGGAGACTACCCCTCTCCTTTCTGTTTCCACTGTCCATCTCTTGTTCAACACGCTGATCATAATTTTGAACTTAGATCCACCATCTAACATTAAAGAAGACTAAAAGTTTTGAATATAAAAGTGTAAAGATTAAAAGAAAGTAAAACCAATAGACTCAGCAAAAGTTTTCCTATTTGGGATTGGATTAGTATATTTAATGCTGCTGCCGCCGCTGCTAAGCCGCTTCTGTCATGTCCGACTCTTAGCGACCCCACGGACTGTAGCCCACCAGGTTCCTCCATCCGTGGGATTTTCCAGGCAAGAGTACTGGAGTGGGGTGCCATTGCCTTCTCTGCGTATATTTAATGAGCAAATATTTAATTTGAAGTTTCTCTTAAAGAAAGGTCGACTTGAATATTGAGCTAGTACACAGGCTGTCAATAAGGTTTTCTAAACTGTCAATAAGGTTTTCTAAGCTGAGAAAAGCTTTGACTTATAGATAAGTATGTTTGTAGCAGGAGGCTCTTGAATTTGGCAGCAGAAAGGTGACTCAACAGGTCAGAGCCCACCACAAAGAGTAAATAAAAACCTGCAAGAAAATAGAAAGGCAGCAACACATATTTCAGACCACAGAGTTTCTGCCTCTTATCTCCTCCCACAGTTTACTTCTTTGGGTGGGTTTAATTCTAGAACAGTTAGATTATTTCTTTTAGTAATGCTTAAAATCAAAAGTAGATAATTTTAAAATCTTTTCTAAGATAAAGAAAGATGACAAGAAACAAGCCAGAAAGTTCAAACAGACAGGCCCACATTTCCTTGTTCTTTTCTGCATTGAAGGTGTATTAGAAAAGATTTGGATTTTAGCTCTAGTTACGTGGTCCTTAAAGTGCAATCTCATTTTATTCATTTGTATCATAGGAGACAACTTGTACTCTGTAAAATTTCAGATCATTAACTTAAAGCAGCTGGTACATAAAAAGTAGGTAAAACTAACCTTAATCATTGTCTATCTCTAAGTTTTACCAATCTCTTTAATACCGAGAATAGCTATACATTTCTAGATCTTACCGAAATAATTTCTTTACCAAGTTTTCCAAACTGAAATTCTTTTATAGAAGAGGAGGAAAGAGCAGTGGTCTGGGACCTGGGAGTCATGGTTTTGTATCACTTATGCAATGAACTTGGATAGAATCTCTCGACTCTGGACTCCAGTTTCATCAGATATAAAATGTGTTTATTTGCAAACCCATTTGCTGTTATTGCTGCTGTTTAGAAATTAAGTCATGTCTGACTCTTTTGCGACCCCATGGACTGCAGCCCACCAGGATCCTCTGTCCATGGGATTTCCCAGGCAGTAACACTGGAGTGAGTTGCCATTTCCTCCTCCAGGGGATCTTCCTAATTCAGGGATCAAAGTGCGACTTCTGTGTCTTCTGCATTGGCAGGCAGATTCTTCCCACTGCACCACCTGGGAAGCCCACAGACGCATTTAGTTGTCTCAATTATCCCACATTCAATAACAGTGAACTCAGTCATAGTATTAATAGTAGTGGGCAGTAATAATAATAGCAGTGCTCATTACATTCCTGGCATTATTCTAAGCTCTTTATACATATTAACTGACATAATAAAGGGGATGACAGGATGAGATGGTTGGATGGCATCATGGAATCAATGGACATGAGTTTGAGTAAACTCCAGGAGTTGGTAATGGACAGGGAGGCCAGGCGTGCTGCAGTCTATGGGGTTGTAAAGAGTAGGACATGACTGAGTGACTGAACTGAACCTAACTGAACTGAACTAAACCTTATGCAGTAAGTACTATTACTATTATACTCATATTTTTCAGAAAAGAAACTGAGTCACCAGGAAGTTAAACAATTATCCTAATATCACCACATATGGTAAACTGCAGCAGGAGGATTCACATGTGGCATTGTGGTGCCCCATCCTGGTCCCTAACCATCAGGCACACCACATGCTATGTGACGGGTACATGTGACCACCTCCACTGCTGAGATTTTTGGAGAAGGAGTTAGGACTCTTAAAATAAGTCTTTATGGGTAGAAAGAAAGAAAAGGGCCTCGAAACAGTGATTTAGTACTGGAGATGTCTACTCAAGTTCCCCAAGTATCCGGCAGTCTGGAATAATTTTAAAGTTTGTGCCTATGGAACAAAAAAGTATAGCTTGAGCACAGTGGCAATTTCTTGCACGTTTTGCATTTTTTCCATACCCCAGTCCTATCTGCGCTCTGTGTGTGTGTGTGCTCAGTTGCTCAGTCCTGTCCAACTCTTTTGCAACCCCATGGACTGCAGCCCACCTGGCTCCTCTGTCCATGGGATTCCCAGGCAGGAATACTGGAGTGGGTTGCCATTTCCTTCTCCAGGGGATCTTTTCCACCCCTGGAGTAAAGGGATTGAACCCAAGTAACTTGCATAGCAAGGTGTATTCTTAACACTGAAGCACCAGTGAAGTCCCCTAGAATTTTGATTTTAAAGCATGATATTACTGTCATTTGTGTGCTAACTTCAACGTCTACAGAGTCAAAGTTTGAATGCGTAGTTGAACCCTCATGGTGGTTGGGCCATCTTTTCTTTGTTCTTTAATGAGTCCAGTGCACACTGCTCTCTTTCTCTCTCTGCTCAAGCTTCTACTCTTTGGCAATTCATCACATATTGTCTTGCAACATCTTTGGAATCTCTGTCTGGTGTTATTTAACTCATATTGTTATTAAATTCTTGAATATGTGTTTCTATTCCTCCAACTAGGCTCCAAGTTACTTGAGGTTAAGGAGAGTATTTTATAATAACTGGCCATCATTGTCATTTGTGTGCATATTACAGCATAAAAAGTTATTCAACATGCATCTTCATATTTCTTTATATACCAGTTCTATGAGAAAGCTAGCCACTTTCTACAGGTGAGGAAATGGAGGTCAGAGAAATGACTTACTTGTCTCCAATACTGTTAGGGGAATCACACCGATTGAAATCGCCCACCCTGGCCAGGCACCATAGTAACCATTTGCATGAGCTGTTTTATGACAGGAGATCCTGATAAGAAATATGAAACTAATAAGCCACCATCAACCAGAGGAGTTCGGGAAAGGTCGAAAGGAGACACCGCGTGTCCGTCCACTTCCCAGAATCCCTCTTGCTAGCATCCATCTTGGCTGGGCAATGCGTGCACCACCAGGGAAGACTGTGAATTAGAACGATTGGCCAAAGACCACCCAGAAACTAATCCCATCACCATAAAACCCTAGACTGCGAGCCACACAGCAGAGCAGTTCTCCTGGGTTCCCTTACCCTACTGCTCTCCACCCGGGGGGCCCTTTCCCAATAAAATCTCTTGCTTTGTCAGCAGATGTGTCTCCTTGGACAATTCATTTCTGAGTGTTAGACAACAGTCCAGTTTCAGGCCCTGGAAGGGGCCCACCTTCCTGCAACAATACTATCACATTTTATTAAAAAGGTTTTTAAAGTAACATTTATTTCTTAAAGGTTAACATGTGCATAATGGGAAACCAAAAAATACAAGAAGCAAAACACAAAGTCATCCATGATCACAAGCAGTTTACCGCTTGATCTGTCCTTCTAGGTCTCACTTGTGTATTTACACAACTAAGCATCCATTTGTATGTAATTAAGATCATATGGTTATGCATCACGCTTTTTCACACGTCATGAATATTTACTATTGCAAAGTCCAAAGCTATGAGTATTTTGATGACCATCAATTTTAAGAGTAAAAGCAGGTCGTTGAATTTCTTTTTTAAAGTTTTCAGTTTTTAACTTTCCCCACGACACCAAGCTACCTTTTACATGTGTCCATCGTGCCTAGCACAGGGTCTTGTACACAACAGATACTTAAGAATTATTTGTGGATTGATGTTAGATTTCAAAGGACACTAAAGGAAGAATCGTCAGGATCTGGAGCTGCATGGCAAACATCTGTAGGAAAAGTAAATAAATGAACTCACTGCCTGGCTTCTTCCAAACTGACAGTGTTTGGTGTCGAGGAAGCAAATTATTTGGCTGAGTTGACTGAGATTTTCCTTTTTTAAATAATATTTATGGCTTTAAGGATAGAATACAGCTCACATCTTGCAAAAACTGGAGAGCACGTGTGTGTGAATTAAAGTCAGTTTTCGCAAGGTTCTGTTTTTTCAGAACCATGTCTGCCTCTGTGATTATTGTTAAATGAGTAAAGAGCTCTGCTTAGCTTTCAGCTCATGGCCAGTGAGGAAAGAGCTTGGAGCCTGGCTGGGAAGTCAGAAACACATGGTGGCTCAGGATCTTGGGCAAAACAGGGTAACAATAATAGTCATTTTTCATCTTCTAGTCCTTGGTGTCTAGAGGCCATTGGGGAATTTAACAAAATATACATAAAGCCCAATTCTGAAAACAAAGCTACACATCCCCCAGCCTTAACCAAGCAGGGCCTTAGGGAAAATGATAATAAACGTTTTCCTTCCTTGCCACCAACGTTACAAACCATCAGCAGTGACACTGAGAACAAAGAAGCCAGAGGTTATGGGAAGGGGAAAGAGTGAAACTAGAGAGGAGCTCAAGAAGAAAATAAAGGTGCACGACTGCTTGAGAAATTGCTTCTAGACATAGATAGAAAATGAATTTGATGTGAAACGCCAGCCACCCCCTCACATACATGCACAGCACACACACACACACACACACACCATCACCAATGATGAGAAGATAACTCTGAGTGATAAGTTAGCACATCAACATGGGAGAGGAGGAAACTGTTATAGTCACAGGAACACATACTTGGCTTGCTTAAGAAGTGATATAATGAACCTAAAACTGCTTTTAAAAGTAAAGTTTATTCATTTTTAAAAAAGCAAAAAAACAGAATTGCGGTCTGCTGCCAGTCCTATGAGTCACTTGCACTAAGAACAATATATAATAAATAAACCTGAGGGAAATATCATTTTTTTCTTAAAAAAAGGAAGTGATAGAACACATGTTAACAATTGAAAGATGCTTGCAAGATATTACCTAAAAATCAGGTTGTAATCAACATGCACATTTTGTTTCACTTTTGATGCAAATGTGTTTTATGTACTTGGGTACAAATACATGGAAGTTAGGAATGCATTAAAATATGAAAAATTATTTTTTCAATATTTGGTGCTTGAGAATATAGGTCTTTTTATACTCCTTTCCATGCTTCTCTGAATTTGATATTAGAATTCATCCTATTTTCATTTATGTTTAGCTAAGAATCTGCCTGCAATGAGGGAGACCCAGGTTCGATCCCTAGGTCAGGAAGATTTCCTAGAGAAGGGAATGACAACTCACTCCAGCATTCTTGCCTGAAGAATCCCATGGACAGAGGAGCCTGGAGGGCTACAGTCCATGGGGTTGCAAAGAGTCAGCCATGATTCAGTGACTAACCCTTTCACTTCCACTTTCATCCTCATTTAGTTCTATGACACATAACTCGTAAATTCACTCACCATAATCCACGGAAGGTGTTGGGTGCACACTTCACGTTAGTTCTCTCCCTCACTGTCTTTAATGTACATGTTGATAGACGGATGGTAGCCTCAGAAAACTAGTCACCCAAGAACTTAGGTGCCACTGTAGTAGTGCAAGTGTTAAGTCTCTCAGTCATGTCTGACTCTCTGTGATGCCATGGAATACAGCCTGCCAGGCTCCTCTGTCCATAGAATTTTCTAGGCGAGAATATTAGAGTGGGTAGCCATTCCCTTCTCCAGGGGATCTTCCAAACCCAGGGATCGAACCCCAATCTCCTGCTTTGTAGGCAGATTCTTTACCATCTGAGCCACAGGGAAGCCTGAGGTGCCACTGCTGCTGCTGCTGCTGCTAAGTCACTGCAGTCGTGTCTGACTCTGTGCAACCCCATAGACGGCAGCCCACCAGGCTCCCCCGTCCCTGGGATTCTCCAGGCAAGAACACTGGAGTGGGTTGCCATTTCCTTCTCCAATGCATGAAAGTGAAAAGTGAAAGTGAAGTCGCTCAGTCGGAGGTGCCACTAGGGTAAGAAAATTCACGACTGCTGAAAGAAGACATGTGGTTGCATGGGTTGGAAATAATACCCAACAGTAGCTATCCTGAGTTCAGGATAAAGTGTCTGAATTCCTTTATCTCATTTCCTCAAGGTAATAAACTGAGAATATCAATCAGCCTTTAGAGGTCCTGTGAAAATAAAACAGGTTTCCCTTGGTAAGAGACTCCTCCAGTCTTCAGTAACTGATTCTGTAACAAGACTGTTGTCTCTCTGTAAGTTTTGCAATAAGAGAGTGAGAGAGTTTTGCTGGAGAGTGGGAAAGCTTCTAAGAGACAACTGGAAAATTCATAAATAAACACCAAATTAGTGTAAAAGTCCTATGAACATTCTGTAACTAAAAAATTTGTGACATTTATCCAGATCAAAACAGGAATGCCTAGGATTTCTTTCATAAAATCCAAAGGGTTCAGGAAGGCTTGAGGATTCCTTAAATTTCTGGAGACATCAAAGGATCTAAGAAGAATGGGACAAACTACTATATACCACCTTTCTAATAACAAATGTTTCTTTGTGCAGGATCTATGAATGATATTGAGATGTTCCTCTTTGGGGATCTGTAGGATGTAGAGATTGTTCAGTTCAGTTCAGTTTCAGGTCAGTCGCTCAGTCATGTCCTATGCTTTGCAACCCCATGGACTGCAGCACACCAGGCCTTCCTGTTCATCACCAACTCCTGCAGTTTACTCAAACTCATGTCCACTGAGTTGGTGATCTCATCCAACTATCTCATCCTCTGTTGTCCCCTTCTCTTCCTGCACTCAATTTTTCCAGCATCAGGGTCTTTTCCAGTGAGTCAGCTCTTCGCATCAGGTGGCCAAGTATTGGAGTTTCAGCTTCAACATCAGTCCTTCCAATGAATATTCAGGACTGATTTCCTTTAGGATGGACTGGTTGGATCTCCTCGCAGTCCAAGGGAATCTCAAGAGTCTTCTCCAACACCACAGTTCAAATGCATCAATTCTTCAGCACTCAGCTTTTTTTATAGTTCAACTGTCACATCCATACATGACTACTGGAAAAAACATAGCCTTGACTAGATGGACATTTGTTGGCAAAGGAATGTCTCTGCTTTTTAATATGTTGTCTAAGTTGATCATAACTTTTCTCATGAAAAGTTTGAGATTGTAGTGTTCTTTAATTGCTTTAGGTTGCCTATTGGAGAATAAGTAATAAATGATATGTACTTTCTTTCCTTTGAATAAAATTTCCCTCTGATGCAGAATGACTAGCCGGCCTCTGAATGCACAGAATTTCCTAGGTTGTTGCATTGCAGCCAAGTCCAAATGAGCCGTGTCATCACCAGGAAGTAAAGAAAAACAAGCTCTTTGTGCCAAGGACTTTTCAAATACCATGGAGGCCGAGGCCATGTGGTTTGAACAGCACAGATCAGGGGAAGTGAGACTCATGAGTGTCAAAGGAAGTCCAAGTGGCACAGAATCTCCACCTACATTTTTTTTTTTTTTTCTGCTACACTGCACTGCATGTGAAATCTTAGTTTCCTGATCAGGGATCAAACTCATGCTCCCTGCATTGGAAGTACAAGTCTTAACCACTGGACTACCAGGGAAATCTCTTCCAACTACGTTTTTCAACATAGAACCTATAGCTCAGCCACGTTAGGAAACCTGTGATATGCAAAAGATATTAAAATTATTCTCACTGTCAGGATTTTAAAGAAGGTCATTGCTGGTTTACATTTCTGGGAAGAATATCAAGATGAAATGGCGAAAAATGAGGCAGAATCTAGCATCAAAATGGCAAGAACTACTCTCTCACCTTTTGCTTTCTTTGCTTCCTGACCTCCTACTTTTCCATGGGGTAGGATACATGACTATTGGCATTATCATTTTAGAAGCCCTAGTAGAAAGTCAGAACATAATTTCTCCAGCATCTATATCAGCCTCTGAGAAGGAGAATTACCAGCCCAGAATAGCCCAGTTCTCCTTGCTTTGGAACAATTTTTGTTGTCAGGTCCATCTCATGCTATAATTGGGCCAAGTCTGGGCCATGAATATGCAGGAAAAAATGAATGTGAAGTAGGCAGACTAAAAATGGAAATCAGCGGCTACTACAGATTACTATAATCTATGAAATTTCCAAAATTACGATTAAAAAACAGTTTAGACACTATACAGAATATGATTTTAACACAATATTGTGCTATATATATATATATATATATATATATATATATATACTGGCTGGTGTGCTCATTTGTGTCTGACTTTTTGTGACTTTATGGACTGTAGCCCACCAGGCTCCTTTGTCCATGGGATTCTTCAGGCAAGAATACTGGAGTGAGTTGTCATGCCCTCCTCCAGGGGATCTTCCCAACCCAGGGATTGAACCTGTGTCTCCTGCATCTCCTGCACAGCAAGCAGATTCTTTACCCACTGAGCCACCTGGGAAGCCCCATATATATATATATATATATATATATATATATATATTATTTTTAATAAATACAGACACACAAAACTCCTACAAATGAACACTTATGTATTAAGTATTTATTAGTAGTCAAAATTGTGTAAAGATGTTGAAATAAGGTAATTTGTAAAATAGCAAGTTGCCCATCTATAAAGGTATTCAAACAGAGGCTGGGCCTTAAGCCCACAATCATGTTTGAAAAATGTTTTTCAGTTGTATCTAGTTTAGCCTTCTGAGATATGGAGAAGACATTCAGGATTTGTACAGCATGGCAAAAAGAGAAACCTGTCCTTCCCTGAAATCCAACCAGAGCATTTCTACTTGATCTGTTTCACATACTGGACTCCTATACAAGGTTTTAAGAGTGGTTTGTCAACTAAAAATTAAAAACTCTCAATCTACAGGAAAAACTGTGTAGAGATGTTTCTTAGATAGCAGGTAAGACAGCTTTAAACTCTGAGATGTTCTACAACCATGTGTATAGAAAAAGATCAATAAAACTCATTAAAGTTCATTTTAAAGATTAAGTTCTATGATTTTACAAACATTTTGGGGTGAGGTGCTTCAGCTCTGGGGCACTAGAAAGTACTAACACACATTTCAGAGTCTGGCTAGGTTTGGTGGTAGTGGTTTAGTCACTAAGTCATGTACATCTCTTGCGACCCCATGGACTGTAGCCTGCCAGGCTTCTCTATCCATGGGATTCTCCAGGCAAGAATACTGGAATGGGTTGCCATTTCCTTCTCAAGGGAATCTTCCCAACTCAGAAATTGAAACTGTGTCTCCTGCACTGCAGGCAGATTCTTTACTGACTGAGCTATGAGGGAAGCCCTGGGTTGGCAATTTCAGCAAATGAAGCTACTGTGTGAGGTCTTCCCACATTAAGTTCTCATGAAGCTTTACAGAAGCCTCCATTAATAAGTATTTTTTTTTTCACATGTTGTGGCTCCACATCCTAACTCAAATCAAGCTGTTATATTTAACCAGTTCCATTATCTGTTTTCTTAAGAAAACAGGGGAGACAATTCCCTCCTAATCTAGTAGTTAGAACTCTGTGCTTCCAACTGCAGGGGGCACAGGTTCCATCCCTGGTCGGAGTACTGGGAATCCACACGTCTCAGCTCAGCAAGAAGAAAATAGTAAATAAATCAAATAATCTTGAAAAAGAAGAGAGCATGGGAAAGAAGCTATGTTTTTCTCATTTATTTCCAGCCCCTGATTCATGATCTTTATTATATCATCTAGGAAACATGCAAAATAGAGACTTCAGGTATGCATTTTACAGATGAAGAGACTGAGTTAACTAAGTTGACTGAAATTCCACTGATAGTTACATTTCCTATGGTTTAGGTTAGTCACTGCTTTTATTTTAAAAAGAAGATTGGACTTTAGAGTTAGAGGCAGAAGCATGAGGATAGAAAAGTAAGATGATTCAGGCAGTCAGGTAGATCCGGGATGCTGAAACCCATATTCTCAAGGATGGCAGAGAAAGGAAACCTGGTCCAATTCCATTCACACATTCAACTAAAACGTATCAGTGCCTTCCCTGTATCAGACCTTTGCTAAAGGCTACTGTACAAATATGGATTAGATGGCTTTTTGTTTCCAGTAAATGATCATCTACTGGGGGAAAGATGCTAAATATAAAAATAGATACTGCTTCATCATATTCAAGTTCTTTGTGGGGATATCATAGGGCATAAAAGACTTTTTATAAAAAGGACCTTGAAGGGAATGCAAATATATGTATTTGTGCTAGTGAATATCTTAATATTTCAAAAGGCACAGCACAGTAATGTGAAAAAGAATTATAAATAAAATGCTCTGAGAGAATAGAGGAGAAAGAGACTTTTTCACCTGGCAGGTCTGTGGAAAATTCTTAGAAGCAGCAGCACTGCCAGCCAACCTGGAAGGAGGAATGGGATTTTTCTGCCTCATTTAAGAATGATTCTACTATTAGGAATTTGTGATACTCTGCCAGCTCAGTATGAATGATGCTTGATATTTCTCATCAGTTGGGTCAGTAATATCATCTCTATATGGACTCTGCTAACTTGTAGACTTGGACATCTGTAGAGTAGTTGAAAATGATGGTATTGCAGATTATTCGTGTATCTATTAAGACTTCACTGCCAGGCATCTTGTTTTTGCCAGGCATCCATGAGATTGTTTTTCTCATGGAAAATGTTTTGTTTTCTCTGATTTTTTTTTTTTTTACTAAAGTTTAGTGGATTTACAATACTGTGTTAGTTTCAAATGTACAGTAAAATGATTCAGTTTTGTATTTTTATATATTTCAAATTATTTTCCATTATAAGTTATTGCAAGATATTGAATATAGTTCCCTGTCTCCGCGTTGGAGGAATGTAAATTGGTGTAGCCACTGTGGAAAACAGTATGGAAGTTCCTTTAAAAAAAAAAAAAAAAGAAATCTAGAAATAGGGTTGCCATATAAACCAGAAATCCCATTCTTGGGTATATATCAGGAGAAAACTCTAATTTGAAAAGATACATGTACCCTAATGTTCTAGGCAGCATTATTTACAATAGCCAAGAAGTGGAATCAACCTAAAGGTTCATCCATGGACAAATAGATAAAGAAGATATGGTACATATACACAATGGAATATTTAGTTCAGTTGCTCAGTCGTGTCCACCTCTTTGCAACCCCATGAACCTCAGCACTCCAGGCCTCCCTGTCCATCACCAACTCCCAGAGTCCACCCAAACCCATGTCCATCAAGTTGATGATGCCATCCAACCATCTCATCCTCTGTCATCCCCTTCTCCTCCTGCCCTCAATCTTTCCTAACATCAGGGTCTTTTCCAATCAGTCAGCTCTTTGCATCAGGTGGCCAAAGTATTGGAGTTTCAGTTTCAACATCCATCCTTCCAATGAACACCCATTACTGATCTCCCTTAGTGTGGACTGGTTGGATCTCCTTGCAGTCCAAGGGACTCTCAAGAGTCTTCTCCAACACCACAGTTCAAAAGCATCAATTCTTTGGTGCTCAGCTTTCTTTATAGTCCAACTCTCACATCCATACACAAACATTGGAAAAACCATAGGCTTGACTAGACAGCACTTTGTTGGCAAAGTAATGTCTCTGCTTTTGAATATGCTATCTAGGTTGGTCATAACTTTCCTTCCAAGGAGTAAGCGTCTTTTAATTTCATTGCTGCCATCACCATCTGCAGTGATTTTGGAGCCCAGAAAAATAAATTCAGCCACTGTTTCCACTGTTTCCCCATCTATTTCCCATGAAGTGATGGGACTGGATGCCATGATCTTACTACTCAGCCATAAAAAGAAGGAAATAATGCCATTTGCAGCAACATGGATGCACCTGGAGATTATCATACTAAGTGAAGTAAATCAGAGACAAATATCATATGATATTGCTTATATGTGAAATCGTAAGGAAAAGATACAAGTGAATTTATTTACAAAACAAACAGATTCACAGACTTAGAGAACCATCTTATGGTTACCAGGGCATAATTGAAGGAGATAGATTGGAAACTTGGGATTGACATATACACACTGCTATATTTAAAATAGATAGCCAACAAGGACCTACCGTGTAATACAAGGAACTCTGCTCAATATTCTGTAATGACCTAAAAAGGAAAATAATTTGAAAAAGAATAGATACATGTGTATGTATAACTGAATCACTTTGCTATACACCAGAAACTAACACAACATTATAAATCAAACTGTACTTCAATAAAAGAATATAGTTGATTGTAATTTGTTTTTTGTATATGTATGATTGCAAGATTATGTATACACACATATATAAATATGAATATAAATATATATATAAATGTATATAACTGAATTTTTTCCTGTTTCTTGTTCCTATAAGTTGAAACCAGCAAGTTTTCCCATTAACTTGACTCCAGGTATGTTTCTCGTGACTGGTAAATTGAGTCTCTTGATTTAAGAAAGCTCTTTTTTTGTCATGCATGCTGATTTTTATGGTGTAAATATTCCTATTGTAGTTGATTTCCAGCTTTTGTCTTGACACCCTTGAACACAGACTTCAGATAAGACGTGCACTTGATAGATGGTACAGATGGCTCCAGCGCACCACCAAAGGGCTCTGAACAGTACTGAGATTTACAAACAAGAAGGAGGGAAGCCAACTAAAAAAAAAAATCACATCTAAGGAAGAAACTAGCATCAAAATTATGACCACAAGTACCAGAAACATGGGCTTCCCAGGTGGCATTAGTGGTAAAGATTGGCAGGTCTCCTGCCTGCCAGTGCAGGAGATGTAGAGATGTGGGTTTGATCCCTGAGTCCAGAAGATCCCCTGGAGGAAGGCAAGGCAGCTCACTCTAGTATTCTTGCCTAGAGAATTCCATGGATAGAGGAGCCTGATGGGCTACAGTCCACGGGGTCGCACAGAGTCAGACATGACTGAAGTGACTTAGCACACATCCAAACCAGAAACATGAAAATACATTTCAAAAAGAATAACTTTTGACTTCCCTGCTTAAACTATGGTTACTTACTAGTGATCTTAGGCTAAAGCTCAACATCTTCACCAAGGCCTACAAGTATCTGTTTCACCTGTCATCTGACCCTCTTCCTTATTGGCTTCCCTTAGCTTCTTGCAGTTTTACAAACATGGAATCTATTCTTTCCCACCATAACCTCCATAGGAGCTGCTCCTCCTGTCTAGAATTTTTTCTTGTTCTCCTCTCTGCCCTCCAGTTATCCAATAGCTCATATCCATTCTGAGGTTTCAGATAGAATGTCTCTTCCTATAGAGAAGGTCTCTGAACTGCCCTCTCTCCACTAGATCATGTCTCTTGTTATATAATCTCCTAGGATCAGTTCAGTTCAGTTGCTCAGTCGTGTCTGACTCTTTGCGACACCATGAATCGCAGCACACCAGGCCTCCCTGTCCATCACCAACTCCCGGAGTTCACTCAGACTCACGTCCATCGAGTCCGTGATGCCATCCAGCCATCTCATCCTCTGTCGCCCCCTTCTCCTCCTGCCCCCAATCCCTCCCAGCATCAGAGTCTTTTCCAATGAGTCAACTCTTTGCATGAGGTGGCCAAAGTACTGGAGTTTCAGCTTTAGCATCATTCCTTCCAAAGAAATCCCAGGGCTGATCTCCTTCAGAGTGGACTGGTTGGATCTCCTTGCAGTCCAAGGGACTCTCACAAGTCTTCTCCAACACCACAGTTCAAAAGCTAGGATACTTGTAAGTTTTTCTAGGAGCACTTGCAGCAACTCTAACTACACAGTTAGTTGTGAATCTGTCTTCCCTTCTGCAGTGTGCATTGATAAGGTCTGTGTCTGTCTTGCTTACTGTCAAATCTCCAGCACTCAGCACAGTGCCTAGCCTATTAATTCCATTAATAACTGATGGAGGAATGAGTGAAAAAGCAGGAGTTCATGAAAGTCTCAAAAATGATCAGTAGAGAGTCTCTAACAATTGGAATGATTCCCTTCCATCACAACCTTCCTTTAAAACAAAGAGTTTTATTTGCATAGTTATCATGCTATAGACTGGTTGAGTTCAGTCGCTCAGTTGTGTTTGACTATTTGTGACCCCATGGACAACAGCACACCAGGTTTCCCTGTCCATTACCAACTCCCAGAGCTTTCTCAAATTCATGTCCCTGGTGTTGGTGATGCCATCCAACCATCTCATCCTCTGTTGTCCCCTTCTCCTCCCATCTTCAATCTTTCCCAGCATCAGGGTCTTTTCAAATGAATCAGTTCTTCGCATCAGGTGGCCAGTGTATTGGAGTTTCAGCTTCAGCATCTGTCCTTCCACTGAATATTCAGAACTGATTTTCTTTAAGATGGACTGATTGGATCTCCTTGCAGTCCAAGGGACTCTCAAGAGTCTTCTCCAACACCACTGGTTAGATGAAGGTAAAGCTACAAACCTAAAATAGTCACTTGGCTCTGTGTTAAGCTAGTAGCGAAACCAAATTTTAAAAAATGATAATAATAATAGCAACTTCTCTTTGGGGAGGAAAGCTCTGAGTAGTACACATTTTATTTTTAAATAATTTTCCATCTCTAAAAATTGCATATTCATCGGTCTTGCAGTGGTTTGACCAGTGATATCATCTTTCCTTATGACTTCTGTCCACACTTGTCTCATCAAATCAATCACCTCCATTTAGAAAAGAGCTCTTAGCAGCCTGAAACATTTTACCAAACCTCCTCTTATTTCTCCACATCAAGGTGCCTCTCACTACAGAGCTGGTGTTGGTTCATGGGGTAAAGAAGGGAAAGTGCAGGGGGACATTTGAAGTACAGTAGTTTCTTTGAAAATTGTAAACGCTTCTGGGGAAACCTGAGTCCTCTTAGGTCCTCAGCCCAAGGTCCTGGGAATGTTTTCATGGCTATAGGTCAATATCAGGAAATACAGAATTCTCCAGACAGAACATTAAGAGAGTTTTGAGTTTCACATGTGGACTAGTGAACCAGCTCCTTCAGCATGTGTAGATTTCCACACTCTTTGGTTCAACACCCTCAGAGGCAAACTGAAGTACTTTTCACTTGAAATACATATATTTCACATGAAATATATATATATAATATATATTCAAGTTAAAAAATATATAATATATATTCAAGTGATATATACCAATATATACTAATATACGAAGTGTATGATATACATTATATATTATATATATAAGTATATATTTTTAAAATAAGTATATATATATTTTTAATTAACCTATCTTCTCCCCTTGTCATTTGACATTTCCTTCCCAGGTTGCTTTTTCTCCAATAGGCTGGCTTCGGATTTTAAATCTCTAGTGTTTAGCTATCCAGACACAAATTTTCCCTCCTTCAGCTGTCTTCTATTTCCCCAACTACAGGGTGCTTCTTTTGGCCACGTGCCACTCCTCACTGTATTTACAACTTTCCCAGTCTACTTCCTATCTCTGTAATCGCATTCCCCATTCTTGTGTTACTGCTTGAGAGTCCAGCCTCTGTTTCTGGAGTTGGCAGTATGGTTTCAATTAGAAAGCTGTTTTGCCCCTGGTCATTATACACTGGCTTTCAATACCCCAGTCCACTCTTCATTACTGTCTTCCTCTGGCCACAGTTTGCTCAAGCATAATGATCTCATCTTTTTCTCTTTAAGGACTTGACCCCATTTCTTTCCCTGAACCATGTTACATTATGGGTGACATTATTTATGTTTTTCTTTTTGCCCTAGTGACATGCTGAAGCTGTCCATTTTCCCCTAGACTGGGTCAGAAAACACAGACTATGTGTTTAGCACCACTTAAGCTAATTCTTTCTTTTAAAATGACCCCCTCCAGGTTCTACAAAAGTTCTCAGATCTACATTTTTGAAGTCACTGAGACAACTTTGCAGAGGATATCAACCAGGTTGGAAAACCTTGAATTTGGAACCAAATTTCTATTTTTAGCTCAGGAAGGGACATAAACTGTTGAGTCTCCTCTTCAGTAAATGAGGGAAGAAACAACTGTCTTGCTGCTCATGATTCCTGGACTGTGAGGGAGGCAGGGAAACAGGGAGACAAGGAGGAGACAGGGGACCAGGTTTTATAATTCCATCTAGGGTCCTTGCTTGAGTAACTTCTTCAGTCCTAAAGCTCATGATTTATTTTGTTTTTAACTTACAAAAGCGGCCCTAATAATACTTTTCTTGTTTGCCATGGACTTAATCAAAGAAATCTAGTATATTTTTAAATGTTTTGGGCGTCAGTGAAATGGCAGAGGTAGGATATAGGATTTAACAGTCTGGGCTTTGGAGTCAAACTTGATAAAATTCAATCTTGATCCCCCTTGAGTGAATTATCTAGTGTCTATAAAAATATATAAACCTAAGTTATTTAACATCTATAAATTGAAGTTTCTGTAGGTAGAAAACTGGAAAACAAAATTTTTATCTCTCAGGATTGTTTTAGGGATAAGCATGGGGCTTCTCCAGTGGCACTAGTGATAAAGAACCCACCTGCCAATGCAGGAGACTAAGAGATGCTGGTTTGATCCCTGGGTCAGGAAGATCCTCTGGAGAACATGGCAACCCACTCCAGTATTCTTGCCTGGAGAATCCCATGGACAGAAGAGTCTGGTGGGCTACAGTCTATGGGGTCTCAAAGAGTCAGACACGACTGAAGTGACCTAGCACACACACATAATAATTAATTATAAGCCCTCAAATATGTGTTTCACGGAATATGATTAATAAGCTTTGGATATTATCACTCTTAACAATATCTGCTATTGCTACATCTTCTAAAGCAGTCTAAAATAATGGAATTATGTGGAGTTACATTTGTTTATACATTCACTTCTCTCAGTCAAAATTTGGATTCCCCAGAAGAGGGCATATCTTCAGTTTATCTCCTTAGCCTCAAACACAGGAAATGAGACATAGAAACTCAACAAAGATGTATCAGTTTTAAAATATGGTAAGTGACAATATTACTGTCTTTGTAGCTGACTCTTCTGGCACAATTATTAGACAATTTCAAGTCCCTTCTTTCACGTGTCAGAATCTAACCCATCCATTTTGCTCTGTGCATAGGTTGATCTTTGCTTCCTACTATTTGGAAGGTTCTGACCTGTTACTTTTCTCTTCTCTTTATTTTTTTCTATGAAGTTCAACAAAAATTCCAAAGGAAAAAGTAGTACACAGTCTCCCTGAAGTTCTAATTCAGGTGTAAAAAAAAAAGTTAAAAGTGAAAGTCACTCCTTCTTTTCCTTCTATTATTACTTAGTGTTGATAATCTGGTATATACATTTCCAAATTCTTCTTTGTAGGCAGAAACATATCTATGCATATCACATAAAGAGTTTTTAGTCACTTTGTTTCAGGCACCACATCATGAAACTGAAAGTCGCTCAGTCATGTTTGACTCTTTGCAACCCCATGGACTGTAGCCCACCAGGCTCCACTGTCCATGGGATTCTCTAGGCAAAAATGCTGGAGTGGGTTGTCGTTCCCTTCTCCAGGGGATCTTCCTGACCCAGGGATTGAACCCAGGTGTCCCTTACTGCAGGCAGATTCTTTACTATCTGAGCCACCAGGGAAGCCCAATTAAAGCAACCAGCACTTCCTCTGAGCCAGAATTGCTTTTTCCACTTATATTGATAAGTAAAATCATGAAAATATACACTTTGAAGACTAGCATCTATACCTGGGTATTTAGGTTATTTTCTTTTTTAGTTTCATTTTTCAAATTATTATCTATATATTGTTATCTCTTGATTCAGCAAATTTAAATATTAACAACTTGTATCTTACTAAAATAGGCAAGAATTTTAATTCTCATCCTTTTTCCCTGACATTTCACCAATGTACATATTTTGAAATATTGGTTAAATTTATATTCCATATTTTTGTTACTACGACCATGTAAACAACTGTGTTTCATGCTGAGCCAAGTAGTCCCTAGATCACATTTTCTTGAATAGCTTACCAAGTTCCCTTTCCTTCATTTAATTATTGCATAATTTTCTTATTGTGTGACTATTTGGCTAAATCTTCCAATATCTGAAATAAGCTCTGTAAAATGTCTCTCAAAAGAACTTTTCACAAAGTTCAAACCAGCTATGTAATCTACAAGTTCCAGTTTTCCTAGAGGTGTCTTCTGGGTTCCTCTTTCCTCTGTTCAAGCATGAATCTGGTTCTGCCATATCTGTCACACTGCTGTTCTGGGATTTTCCTTCACCAGTATCCTAGGAATTGCTTTCAAATTTAATCTGTTTTAATTTACCTGTGTCTAGGTCTTCATGCCTTTTTTTTCTTGATTTACTGACATTACATTGAGCCATTTCTTTGAGTAGATTTTTGAGAAAGATTTCAAGAAGGTAATATTTTTGATATTTCACTCTTTCAGAAATACTTTTATTCTATCCTCACTCTTAGCTGGTAGTTTGAATGAGTATAGAATCCTAGGTAGACATTTATTTTCACTCAGAATTTTGAAAGTATTTGTCCATTACCTTTCTGCTTTCTTTGTCATTCACATGATACTGTTCTTATACAAGATTCTTTTTATGTAGATTCCAGACCGTTTGTATGGGGCAAGGTCTTATGTCCTCTCTGGAAGCTTTTGGGTTTTCTTCCCTAACCTTGGTTTTTGAAATTTCCCAATTACTTGCCCTGGTATGTGCTGATTAAAATTTTGTTATGTTTTGAATTTTGTGGGCCCTTTAACCTTAAAGACACATGGTCTTCAGCTCCAGGATATTTTGTTGTACAATTTATTTGTTAATTTTCCCTATACTATAATCAAGGCATTTTATTTCTTTGACTTATTGATCGTACTTTGGTACTCCATAGATTGATCTAATATGCTCATTTTTTCCCTCTTCTATTGTCTGGCTCTGCTTTTTATTGTTGTTTTTGTTCTATTTTTTGACAAGTTTTCCTCAGTTATTTCTTTTAATTCTTTAACTGGTCTTGGAAAAAAATATCCACTTTATTTTTTCTGTAGGAACTAATATTATCAGAGTTCTTGTTTACTCCTACTGTCTTTTCCTTGTTTCACTGATATAGTATCTGTTTTTCTGTTGTTGAGATAAAAGCTTTCATTTAAAAATAATCCTGAGTTCTTTCTATTTTTTTTTTTTTTGACTCTTTTCTATTGCATGTTAAAAGCTTTTCTCCAAAGTTTTGTGATCTTTAAGCCCTTAAGAAGCAGACACTTATTTTGGGGTCTTTAAGAAGCAGAAACTCCAGTGAGCAGAGCTTAGCAATTAGTAGGGGACAGTTGGGCTTCTCTGATAGCTCAACTGGTAAAGAACACACCTGCAATATGGGAGACCTGGGTTTGGTCCCTGAGTTGGGAAGATCCCCCTAGAGAAGGGCATGGCAACCCACTCCAGTATGCTTGCTTGGAGAATCCCCATGGACAGAGAGGCTTGGCCGGCTTGACTGAATGACTGAGCACAGCACCACGCAAGGAGAGCTGGACTTTTTAAAAGGACTTATTCCAAACTTCAGAATTAATAGGCTTCTTTTTATAAGGCAGTTTAGGATCTTCAGAGAAGGGTATCGATCTCTTGAAATAAGATGAAGGAGAAGGATCTGAGGTCCTGTCCGTTAGGCTCTGTCCTTTGACTTCATCCTTTTTTTTCCACTTAAAACTGTATCTCTCACCCTTTTCTGATTTTTATGTCCTCACGTCAAGAGACTCCCTAGTTTACTTTCTTCAGAATGTATGCCTCCATTTTCCTGTGGAGAGAAACAAGGGGTAGACATTTACTGCATAGGATAGGGTGGAAAATGACTCTTCTACAGACTTTTAAACAATTCATATGCTTTGAGCTCAGCCTCTTTGGCACCTTCTTTGTGCCTCCTGCCTCTGTTCCCTGAGGCCTGAGTGGTTTCTGTGGAGCAATCAGCTTGTTTCTTATTGGTGTCCTAGTCTGTTCCTGCTTTCTCTGCTCCGCTTGGTCATTTCCCATTCACTGTTTCAAATTCTGTGGAATCATGTACTGTGATCTAAGCTATACACACCCCATTTTCATTGAAGACTAAAGATATCTTATGCTATCTTTATAGTTTTAGGGAAGAAAAGGGCAGGAAATTTTTGGTGCTTTTAATTTTGATGACTTCTGGATTTACTATTGACTTGAGATAAAACTTCTCCCATCACCGTACAGTCTTTATGTCTTAAAAATAGTTCATGTGACAATTTTTACTCTCATTCTTCTTGCTGTGATTGAAGTAAGGAAGGGTCATCAGTTTGAGGATTATTGTCATTGAACCTCGATAGCTTTAGTTACTTAATTTCATAACTGATGTTACAAGACTTTTAGTCGATTTCCTCACTACTTTCTCACATATCCTTTGCTGAAAAATAAGAATTAAAAAGTAAAGAGTACAAATGTCATGCGTAACGTTTTATGACCATGAAGCAATAAAAAATAAACTAGAAATAAAGCTAAAGCTTTTTTTTTCTCACATTTTGCAACACAAGTTTGCTAAGATGTTCTCTTACTGCAATGTTCTTAATATTTTACACCCTATTAGTACTATAAATAAATTAATGGCATGTTTCACAATTTTTAAAAAAATAATAATCATAATACTAAACATAGTAGGTTTAAGCTTAAAAATTATAAAGCCAAAAAACAATCCTTCCCCCACATACTCAGTGATAATGATGTTTCTATAGTATATATTCTAGGGTAACCACACTACATTAATTTTAAAATGCATTTTGCTCTAGTGATTCTGTTGTATGACCAATGATTCGGTGAGATTTAATTTCTAATTGTTATTAAGAAGAGAATTTCAGTAAACAAAGGTTAAATAAACAAGATATTCCCTAGTCTCACTTCATTCCATTTCATGTTAACACTAAGTTGTTCTTATGAATCTTCTAAATAATCCTTTTCTACTCATAATGAATTCCATATCCATCTGGAGGCAATCCTAGAGTGTGAGAAGGCATTCTGTGACCTTATCTGCTTGAGACTGTTTATTCCTGGCCTGGCCTTCGGTTCTAACCAGGTGCAGCTACTATCACTCCCTGGTGACTTACAAAGGTGTCTGTCAAATGACACTTTAATATCTAGCCCGAGACACTGAAACTACATGATGGTCGGTGTAAGGCCTTTATTGGGCTGCTGATGCCTTACTGATAAAGTTGTGCCACGGTGAAATTATAGCCAAAGCAAAAATCTCCCACACAGGTTATTACAGAAAGAGCATGGACTTCAGACTCAGCTTATTGATAGATCCTAATTTCACTTCAGCCTCTGCCACTTGCTGATTAATTTGAGGTTAGGAAAAAATATGAGTTTATTTCCATACTTATCAAAATTCAAAGATTTTTAAGGATAAGATAATGTAAGTGTCCAGTACAGAAGATTGCTCATAAAATTGTAGCGTTTGCTACTGTTATTTTTAGGTATAGCAGAGAAATTCTGCAGGGGTATTTATGTGAGGAATAAAAGGGTATTCAAGGGGACTTCTGACTCTCTTTAGTGCTGGAAATTCCTAAGGATTATAATTTGTTATACATCTCAGCAACTGACAAATGAATAAGTGATAATGATACTATATGATAGTCCCATGAGAACTTTAGGAAGTATCTTCAGACACTTCATGGATAAAGCTGAGATATAAATAAGTCTAACAAAGTATAGCCAACAGTTATGGAGGCATAATATTCCTTATACAATACATAACCTACTTGCTTATTGATATATTTAATAAATCATCGTGAACATTAAATTTTTCCTAAAAGTTATTGATCTGGATGATTATCTAACAAGACTCTCCTAGGGACTTCCCTGGTGGTCCAGTGCTTGGGAGTCTGCCTGCCAGTGCAGGGGACATAGGTTTGATCCCTGGTTGGGGAGGATCCCACATGCTTTGCAGAGGATGGTCCCCTGTACAGCTAGTGAAGACATTGTGCTACAGCTATTTAAGCCAGTGTATCTTGGATCCTGTTCTTCATGACAAGAGAAGCACCACAGTGAGAAGCCCGCACACCACAGCTAGAGAATAGCCCCCACTAGCTGCAACTAAAAAAAGTACATGAGCACCAGCAGACACCCAGAGCAGCCAAAAATAAGTAAGTTAATTAATTATTTTTTAAACAACATAACTTTAACTGTCATGAAGGAAAAAGACACAGAAAAGTCTTAGGAGCAAGTAGGTAGAAAATAAATAAAGCACGAAGTAGGCATGTCTAGGTGAAACTTCTTGGACAAAATAAGGATATTGTTTCCAGGAAAAGGGAAGATTCAAGTTTTAGGGTTAGAGGGCATATATCAGAATTTGGCTTGGGCCATCTTTAAACACTGGTGTATTTTAAATTGTCATTGGACAACTCTCCCCAGCCAAGTCCACTATCTCACGACTCACTCTACTTTGGTGTTGTATGGGTCACCTGGAAAGAAATCAACTTTGTAAGGAACATCATTTCTCAGTCCCTGGAAGCACACTATCAAATTTCTCTCATGAGCCAACTTTCCTATGTCATTTTGTTGGATGTATTTTTTAGACCTTTTTGTAGTAAGAAGAGAATGTTTTAATGGGTTTTTTGGTCCATCTAGGTTGGTCCTAGAAAGAAACCCTGAGCTCCTCAGAGTGATGACGGAGTGTAGGTGAAATCCACTTACAGCCACAACAAAGCTTTTTGGAGGACTCTTCTTACTGCGTTATGTTTGCTTGGGTCTTCTTCCAAGAAAGGACTTTTATGTTCTGGCTTCAATAGTTCTTACATTCTTAATCTACAATCAAGTTCTATTGATGCTGCACTGCTCAAAATGTTTTTCATTCGTTTCTAAACCTTGATTTCCATCCAAGTGTTTCAATGTCTCAGAACCTTAGTTTGATAGTAACAAATGCTATTTGTAGTTTAAGAGAGAGAACGCCTTAATTTGTATAGGCATATACTTAACCTAAGGCTTCTTTTCTTTCTTCTTTTCCAATACATTTTTGATAAAATCTTTCCCTGAAGAGATTTGAAAAAACAAAACCATGACACCTCTACATTGTTGTCAAGATAAAAATTTCTCCCACTGCTCCCACTGCTTCATATTATAATCAAACCAAATTAATCTTCTTGCTCCTCCAACCTCACTTTAATGACATAGTATGCCTACTTAGTAAGGTTTCTTGTAAGGAATGGCTTGATAAAACATGAAAAGTGTTATAAAGAATTAAACCTGGGTAAGACACTTGTTATAACTTCTTTAAGTCATGAAATTATGCTTTGGGAAAACAAGATGCTGGAAAAATGGTTCCCCAAAGATAAGGTGGGCTTCCTGGGTGACTTAGATAATAAGAATCTGCCTGCAACACAGGAGACCTGGGTTTGATCCCTGGTTGGGAAGATAACCTGGAGAAGGGAATGGCTACCTACTCCAGTATTCTTGGTAGGATAATTACACAGACAGAGGAGCCTGGTGGGGTTGTAAAGAGTTGGACATGACTGAGTGACTAACACACAAACACACACACACAAAGGATAAGGAAGGTTGTACTAGTATATATAACAGAAAAGAGCGTGCTAGGCACAAAAAATTTTATCAGCAAAGGGACAATTAGGAATATAGCTTCTTAGGTCTTATGATTTTAGATTTTCGTACCTTTTAAAATAAATACTGTACTTTTGAGGTATGCGCATGTGTGTGTATTTCAAAATTATCCACTGATTGTCTGGGATGATAAAGACTTCTGTGCCTCTCACTATGCTGGTATGATCTGAAGGTAGTTTGGAATTAAAATACCCGTAGCTACTCTGAATTCATAGTTCTAGAGACCACCACTGACTCCCTATTGGAGCCTCTGAGGCATTATTGTAGAGAGAATCAATGAAGTCTCGGTTGGAAAGATGGAGGGGCTAGCAAGATAGCTCCTAGGTTAAAACCTCTTTGTATAGAGGTTGCTGTTGTTGCAGTTCAGTTGCTAAGGCATGTCTGACTCTTGTGACCCCATGGACTGTAGCCTGCCAGGATCCTCTGTCCATGGCATTTCCCAGGCAAGAACACTGGATTGAGTTGCCATTTCCTTCTCCAGGGAATCTTCCCAACCCAGGAATCGAACCTTTGTTTCCTGCTTGGGAGGCAGATTCTTTACCACTGCGCCACATGTGAAGCCTGGGATAGATGTTAGCTTTCCTTAAAGATGGGTGGAAAGTCACAGAGTGGATATTAGAAAAAAAGAAAAGAAGTAGTTCCCCAGATTAAGAAGTGACATGTCATTTCTGTAGTTCTCTTTTGGATCACAGGAAAGAGGAAAGTCATGCTACTCCTAAGATTTCAAATATTTTGTTCTTCCACATTTCAAAGCTTGGCATGTCACAGAATCTCTATCTTAGAGCAAGATAATTGTTAAAGGAGAAAATAAAATTGTTTATTAGATTTATGTTCCTGTCTTCAGAAGGTGTGTAAATGGACTATAAAACATATTCCAACAGACATTTGAAAATAATTAAGTCTGGAAGATATAATTATGGCAGGCTTAGATAAGTTTTATTTTATACTTTATGTTTGATATTGTTAGAAATTTGTGTAATAAGAATGCACATACTGCTTTTGTCATTTAACTAGAGTACAGAGTCAAGTTAATTCTAACTTCCAAATGTCATAGAACAATTGGCTGATTATCATATATAGAAGATGGGAGGAAATTTTGCCATAAAGTGGTCTGAGCTTATCTTGAGTGTTTTATTTTCATTGAGTCCTGGGTTCCCCATTTTATGGGGTGAGGTAAACACTTGAAAAAACCGTCAACTATGGGAACCAGTGTTGCACCTAGGGATTGTATTCAACTAGAAAAATGCATGCTGAGGGATTTCTCTGGTGGTCCAGTGGTTAGGACTCCATGCTTGCACTGCAGGGGTACAGGTTTGATACCTGGTCAGGGAAATAAGATTCCACAAGCAGCCCAGCACAGCCCCCTCCCCACCCCTCCACCCCCCACCCCTCGAAGTCCCAAAAAGCTAGAAAGGAAATGAACGCTAAAGCCTGAGGAGAGCGGAGCCTTGACCCCACAAGCTTGCTCAGCACTGCTAAAGAAACCTATCCTCTCCCCACCAAAACTGGACACTAGTTTTTTTCTCCCCAATTCTACACTGTGTCAAGAAGTGTATTTGCTTGTACAAAGGTTTTACCTTTAAATTAATCCAGTGTATTGGAAGGCAGTAGGACTCTTTTGTTAGGGTCTAATATTAAGTGCTTGCATAATGCCGGGTGCTGTTCTAAACGCTGGACCCGGGTGGGAACATCTTATCCTTGCAACACTGTATGATGAAGACACTGTCTTCTCTGTTTTTCGTCTGTGGAAACTGAAGCATGGAGAATTCAGACAACATGTTCAAGGTCATAAAGCTGGTAAATGGTATGAGTCAGGATTTGAACCCAAATAGTCTGTGCCCGTAACCACTATCTGCATTGCTTACCAAGAATAGTCTTTGAGTTTGAATTTTGATTTTTGATGTATGATGCTAAAGTATATCAAAACTATTTAATCATTTAAAAAATAATAAAATAATAATCAATTTCAGATACAGGTGAAGCCATATGTACATACCTTTCTAATTTAATTCCCTTTACTTATCAAATATGAAGATTTTGCTATATTTTCTTTAGAACTTTCAAGGAAATAAAAACAATTATAAAATGAGTTGAAGGCTTCTCTCTACCTCCTTCCATGTTATTCCCTCATTCCTTTTCTATCAATTTTAATAATCAATATTTTAGATAAAAACCAAAACTTAACACCTAGCGGATAGGTATCCCAAGACAAGGGCTTAGAAAATGTTTATTAAGTAAATGAATTATTGAACTAATTTGCAAATAATTGATGAGTTGTGATTTACACACACATGAATATTTGTACTCTTCATTTTGCTTAAAATGGTGTTAAAACAACACAGGACGCTGCAGAGCAAAAATTTTCCAACTTCTTTCACTAATATTTTTCTAACTGAGTTATCAAGGGTTATTCTGGTTAGATGGTAAAATGGATGATTTGTTGTTTAACCCCCAGGTAATTTCTCTAGTCTCCTCCTCTGGACAAACTTTAATTAAAATAAATAAATTTAAAAATAATAAAGTCTTTATTGAATTTATTACAGCATTGTTTTTGTTTTTGGCCATGAGACATGTAGGATCTTAGCTACCCAACTAGGGATTGAACTCACACCCCCTGCATTGGAAAAGGGAGACTAAACTACTGAACCACTAGGGAAGTCCCCTTCTCTTAACAGCTTCTATTTTCTATAAGAGCATCCATGAGATTCCAGATAAACTGACTCTACTTCCAGGTCCAACAGTGAAGTATGTGACCCAGGCTAAGGAATCAATTTATTTGATTGACTACAGAGATTGCTTTGGAGTGGTGGGGAGTGGGTAGGGACATATGCTAATGAGACTGAATCTCTGGACATTTGTTAGAATGTTGACACAAAGGCCACTCATGGAACAGATGGTTCTAGTATGTGTATGAAGAAACCAAAACTGCTGCAGCTCTCTTTTGCTGCTATGCAGAAAGACAAACCAAGGAGGAAGTCAATGGGGGAAATAAAAGCAAGCTCAGAAAAATTAAATCAGAGACCTAATGGCAACATGAACATCTGAATCAACTTATACTTGAACTAATCTATGCTGGATATTCTCATTATATGAATCAATAAATTGTCAATTATTAAGAATATTTTAACTTATTATTATAAAATATATCTATTATTATAAAATGTATCTATTATGATTATAAAATATATCTCATAAATCACTCAGAGGATAATTTAATTATTGCTTATAGTTCAGACTTAACCAACATACTTAACACTTTGCCCTCTTTGCCTCTGAATTTGTTTTTAACTTTTTATTTTATATTGGGGTATAGACAATTAACAATGTTGTGATAGTTTCAAGTGAACAGCAAAGGGACTCATATGCATGTATCCATTCTCCTCCAAACTCCCCTCCCATTCAGGCTGCCGCATAATATTGTGTCTCAGAATTTTTGAAGAAATAATAGCAATAAGAATCAATTTCAGATAACATGAAAGTCAGATGAACATACCTTTTCAATTTAATTCCCTTCATTTATCAAATATTAGTATTTTGCTATATTTTCTTTAGAACTTTCAAAGAAATAGAAACAAAGCCAGAATTAGTTGAAAGCTTCTGTCTACCCGTCCTCATCCCATGTCCTTAATCCTTTACTAGAGATAACCAATATGCTGAAATGTGTATCTTCCCCAACCTTTTAAAAGTTTTAATAACTTTGTTACATATGCCATCATGGTAATAATAATCTATACTTTATCAGTTTTAAACTGCATAAATGATATATGCCAGTGTCAGAAATGTTGAGAGATAATGGAAGCAATACAACATAGTAAAAGGCACTGTAAGGAAAAAGTTGGAATAAGATGCATGTGGGTATAACTGCTGATTATATTTACTTTCTCACTTTTTATGACCTAAGAAAAGTTACTTAAATTGTTTCAGCATCAACTTCCTCATCTGGAAAATGGGTATAAAAATTATGCAGTTCCTAGGGTATTTTTTAGGAGTAGGAAAGACATATTGCATGAAAAGTGTGTTGGCTAGCACTTTGAATTGCACATAAATGTTAATATTTGAATTTATATCAATGGAAAGAAAGACCAAGAGGATGCAGTTATCAGGGGAATGGCATTTGTTAATGAAAAACCCCACAGGAGAGTTGTTTTTCATGAGGGTGAAGCATTCTTCCAGCTAAGCTCATGTAATGTTAGGTAATAAATGGTATATACATCTTCTGAAGTACATCTTCATTTTTTAATTTTCCTAAGAGCTATTGCTATCATAATTCCTTCTTTTGCTAACTCTAAGGAAAACCTACCATGGATGAAAGCAAAGAACATTGCCTATATTTCTGTCATCTTTGACTTAGGTGTCTGCAGTTTTTCTATGCTTCTCAATTTTTATTTCTTGCCACACAAGGATGATACTTCAGTAAAATTAGTGAAACAATAATAATGCAAGAAGGAGTAGAATTGCATAAGTATATTGCTTGTTACTAAGATTTCCAGAAATTTTTTGAAGATGTTTTTATATTTAAATATACTCTGGTTGTCCTCTTATAAGAAGTCTCTTACGGAAAGGTTGCAAAGGGACAATCTGTCACTGATCATATGTTCTGATATTTTTGAAGATCCACAAATAAATCTATAGAACTTTCTGCTAATATTTACTGACTCCCTCACTCATGTATTCAACAAACATTTGACTTCTCCTGTCAGTTCCTGGGGACTTCCCCAGTGGCTCAGCCAGAAAGAATCTGCCTGCAATGCAGGAGACCTGGGCTTGATCCCTGGGTTGGGAAGATCCCAGAAGGGAATGGCTACACTCCAGTATTATTGCCTGGAGAATTCCATGGACAGAGGAGCATGAGTGCCTCGATATGAAAGACCTTGCAGTTTGAGATACCTACACTGATTACACTGATTTTGAGATAAATGAATTTAAAGTTTAGCCTAATGCTTGGAACATAGTAGGACTTTATCACATCATTGTTAAATGAGTAGATGATTTGCTAAGAATTAATGCCTGCTGGCATAAAGAAAGTAAATGGGTCTGTCTCATAATTTTCTGGGTAGCTATGCTGGAAATTTACATGGATATCCAGCAAAGTATTTTCAGAAGATGTATAACTGTAACTTGCATTCATTTATCTCTTTTCAATTCATGAAGTCATTAGATATTTTTTTCCCCTTGGATCTGGCTGATCATTTGATATTTTATCATGGATACAAGTCTTAGAAACAGAAAGCATTTACAAAACAAGTTATAAAGAAATCCCAACACGGATGGTATGTGGTGGATGTGAAGAGACTTGGGTTTAGGGCTTGGTTCCTTAACTGATTTCCTATGTGACTTTCACTAAGTCCTTTCTCCTCTTTGGGTGTCAGATACCTGATCAGAGAATGAGGAAATGAGATTAGATCAATTCTAAAGTTTTGGGGTTTTTTTCTAATGCTAGACTTTTAAGTGACATTGAAGTTCAAAGAATACTGGAAAAGGCACTGCAATATTGATGGAAAAGCCAGGCAGGAATGGTTCCGATTCTAGCTGTTTTGCCAGCTCTGTGACTGTGGGCCAGTCGCTTAGAGAAACAAGGTGATGTAGTAGGGAGGAGCATGGGCTTCAGCTCAGTTCAAATCTCAGTTTTGCCATTGAGTAACTGTGTGGATTGGGACAAGTTAGTTAATGTCTTTCCACTTCCTTTCCTCATATTTAATGTGCACTTAAATCATAGGCTTAGAGTAAAGATGAAACAAATGAGCGTTTGAAAAGCATAACAATATGTGAATATATATTCATGTATGTATATGTACACACACATACACATATCTGTGCTTCCCAGGAGGTGCAGTGGTAAAGAATCCAAATGCCAAGGTAGGAGACACAAGAGATGTGGATTCAATCCCTGGACTGGGAAGATTCCCTGGGTAGGAGAAGGCAACCCACTCCAGTACTGTTGCCTGGAAAATTTGATGGACAAAGGAATGTGACAGGCTACAGTCCATGGGGTCACAAAGAATCAGACATGACTGAGAGACTGAGCATGCACACACATGTATCTGTATGGGCATGCATGTATATATACATATATATATTTTCAGAGCTATCAGTTATACTCTATATTTGTGTGTGTGCTAAGTTACTTCAGTCATGTCTGACTCTTTGTGACCCTATGGACTTTAGCCCTGCCAGGATTCTCTGTCTATGGGATTCTCCAGGCAAAACTACTGGGTTGGGTTGCCATGCCCTTCTCCAGGGGATCTTCCCAACCCAGAGACTGAACCCGTGTCTCTTAAGTCTCCTGCATTGGCAAACAGGTTCATTACCACTAGCGCCACCTGGAAAGCCCAACTCTCTATATAGGCATGTATATACACATATGTGTATCTATGTATATGTATGTACATACACATATACATGGACTTCCCTAGTAACTCAGCTGGTAAAGAATCCACCTGCAATGCAAGAGACCCCAGCTCGAATCCTGGGTTGGGAAGTTCCCCTGGAGAAGGGATAGGCTACTTACTCCAATATTCTTGGGCTTCTCTGGTTGCTTAGAATGTAAAGAGGTTGTCTGCAGTTCAGGAGAGCTGGGTTCGATCCCTGGGTTGGGAAGAGCCCCTGGAAGAGGACATGGCAATGCACTCTAGTATTCTTGCCTGGAGAATCCCCATGGATAGAGGAGCCTGGCAGTCTACAGTCCATGGGGTTGCAAAGAGTAGGACATGGCTGAGAGCCTAAGTACAGCACAGCGCACGTATACATACACACATGTACATACGTAGTATAACTGCTATCTTTTAAATATATGTACATGTATTTTTCTACATATACCTTTTAATAAATGGATACATGTGTATGTATATGTATGTTTGGGCTTCCCAGATGGCTCAGTGGTGAGTTTGGGTAAACTCTGGGAGTTGGTGATGGACAGGGAGGCCTGGCGTGCTGCAATCCATGGGGTTGCAAAGAATCAGACACAACTGAGTGACTGAACTAAACTGAACTGAAAGAATCCACCTGCCAAACAGGAAATGTGGGTTCGATCCCTGGTCTGGGAAGATCCCTTGGAAAAGAAATGGCAACCCATGCCAGTATTCTTATCTGGGAAATCTCATGACCAAGGAGCCTGACAGGCTACAATTTATGGGGCCACAGAGTCAGACATGACTGATCGACTAAACAACAACAGCAACTATCGATCTAGCTAGTATAACTAATAGCTTTTATTAGCATCTCTAGGCCCCATAGTTTCCGGTACATACAGTTAGGATAATAATGCATACATCGTCAGTTCACTATGTTTGGTAGGGCTGTTGTGGAGAATGTATAGGTGCTGATTCCATCAACTTGCTGAGAGCTAAACACATGTTAGACAAGAGCCTGGGTACTTTACATGTCTTTTTTTTCTTTTGTTGAAGTACTGATGCAATTCAGAAGGACAGAGTTATGACTGGAGCTGAACTGTGATGGATTGTTAAGATTCATAATATCATTCTTACTAAATATATAGCATAATATTTATGAAAGCAAACTGTAGGTGACAGGCATTGTTCTAGGACAGAGATAAATATGAAAGACCAATTACCCACTGTCTGTTTAGCATATATTATAAGAAAAGACGTAGCCAATATAAAAATACATAGCTTTGGTAGCAAAACTTTCTGTAAAGTAAATGAAACAATGCTAGGGAACCATGACTGATGGGAAAGGAAATGTAATGAGATTTAGAAAACTATTGAAGGTAAAATGTACTGTGTTAAAGATTCTGTTGAGTCTTTCAGTTCAGTCACTTAGTCGTGTCCAACTCTTTGCAATCCCATGGACTGCCACATGTCAGGCTTCCCTGTCCATCACCAATTCCCGGAGTTTACTCAAACTCATGTCCATTGAGTCAGTGATGCCATCCAACCATCTCATCCTCTGTTGTCCCCTTCTCCTCCTGCCTTCAATCTTTCCCAGCATCAGGGTCTTTTCCAGTGAGTCAGTTCTTCACATCAGGTGGCCAAATTATTGGAGCTTCAGCTTCAACATCAGTCCTTCCAATGAATATTCAGGACTGATTTCCTTTAGGATGGACTGGTTGGATCTCCTTGCAGTCCAAGGGACTCTCAAGAGTCTTCTCCAACACAGTTCAAAAGCATCAATTCTTCAGCACTCAGTCTTCTTTACAGTCCAACTCTCACATCCATACATGACTACTGGAGTCTTTATTAAGGGGAAATTGTTCTTAGTGCATTAGTACAAAGATGAATAATACATTTCCCTTTGACATAATATTTTATAACCACTTTTCTTCTATTTAACCTGAATCTTAAATATCTATGGTTTCCTTCCTTTACAAGTTGTTGCTGTTTTGGGTTCTCTGACAGGTGGATGATCCCCAAATGTAATGAACACAGACTGGATTGTGTTTACACTGTGTCAAACAAGTGAGGTGTTTGACAATTTTAATTTTAATTCAGGAATTACTATTAGGGTTAAATAGGCAGAGCCTTTCAGGTGACACTAGTAGTAAAGAACCTGCCTGACAAGGCAGGAGATGTAAGAGACGTGGGTTTGATCCCTGGATCAGTAACATCCCCTGGAGGAGGGCATGCCAACCCACTCCAGCATTCTTGCCCAGAGAATCCCTTGGAGAGAGGAACCTGGCGGGTTATACAGTCCATGGGGTTGCACAATCAGACACAACTGAAGTGACTTAGCACATATAGATACCTGTAGCACATATAGATGCCTGTAGCACGTATAGATACCTGTAGCACATATAGATGTGTGACTTAGCACATACAGATGCTCCTGTAGTTTTAAGCTTCTTGCTAGAATTTGGAAGGAAGTTTCAGGTATGGTACTTGGTTCAAGAGTTTGGGTGGTATCTTTCCATCCATCTGTCTTTGATAATGTGAGCATGAACACAGGAAAGTCTTGTGAACTTGGGAGGGAAAATCAAACAGTTGGGAAATGAGGCCAGGAGGACAGCTTTGGTGCTGTGTCTATCCCACCTTGCTCTTCAAGCAGTTTCAACTGGGGTGCACATGGACACCATGATGACACACTGTCAGGGTGTAAATAATGTGCAGGAAAACAAGGGGCATTCAAACCCAAAAAGCTGTGGAACATCTGATATGAATTTTGCATTTTCTTTAAAATTTTTAAAATTTATTTTTTTAATTGAAGGATAAATGCGTTACAGAATTTTGTTGTTTTCTGTCAAACTTCAACATGAATCAGCCATAGGTATACATATATCCCCTCCTTCTGAACCTCCTTCTCATCTTCCACCCCAACCCACCCCAGTAGATTGATACAGAACCCCTACTTGAGTTTCCTGAGCCATACAGGAAATTAATTGGCTATCTATT
Source organism: Budorcas taxicolor (assembly GCF_023091745.1). Classification (NCBI taxonomy): domain Eukaryota; kingdom Metazoa; phylum Chordata; class Mammalia; order Artiodactyla; family Bovidae; genus Budorcas; species Budorcas taxicolor. The sequence goes on along the minus strand of NC_068923.1, from coordinate 31,320,266 downwards.
TTACATATGGTAATGTAAACTTCTATGTTACTTTTTCCATACATCTCACCCTCTCCTCCCCTCTCCACATGTCCATAAGCCTATTCTCTATGTCTGTTTCTCCATTGCTGCCCTATAAATAAATTCTTCAGTACCATTTTTCTAGATTCCATACATATGCATTAGAATACAATATTTATCTTTCTCTTTCTGACTCACTTCACTCTGTATAATAGGTTCTAGGTTCATCCACCTCATCAGAACTGACTCAAATGCATTCCATTTATGGCTGAGTAATATTCCATTGTGTATATGTACTACAACTTCTTTTTTAAATTTTTATTGATTTATTTTAATTGGAGACTAATTACTTTACAATATTGTAGTGGTTTTTGCCATACATTGACATGAATCGGCCATGGGTGTACATATGTCCCTCATCCTGAACCCACCTCCCACCTCCCTTCCCATCCCACCCCTCAGGGTCATCCCAGTGCACCAGCCCTGAGTGCCCTGTCTCATGCATCAAACCTGGACTGGTCATCTATTTAACATATGGTAATATACATGTTTCAGTGCTATTCTTTCAAATCATCCCACCCTCGCCTTCTCCCACAGAGTCCAAAAGTCTGTTCTTTACATCTCTGTCTCTTTTGCTGTCTCACATATAGGGTCATGGTTCAGTTCAGTTCAGTTCAGTTCAGTCGCTCAGTCGTGTCCAACTCTTTGTGACCCCATGAATTGCAGCACACCAGGCCTCCCTGTCCATCACCAGCTCCTGGAGTTCACTCAGACTCACGTTCTTCGAGTGCGTGATGCCATCCAGCCATCTCATCCTCTGTCGTCCCCTTCTCCTCCTGCCCCCAATCCCTCCCAGCATCGGAGTCTTTTTCAGTGAATCAACTCTTCGCTTGAGGTGGCCAACATACTGGAGTTTCAGCTTTAGCATCATTTCTTCCAAAGAAATCCCAGGGCTGATCTCCTTCAGAGTAGCCTGGTTGGATCTCCTTGCAGTCCAAGGGACTCTCAAGAGTCTTCTCCAACACCACAGTTCAAAAGCATCATTCTTTGGCACTGAGCCTTCTTCACAGTCCAACTCTCACATCCATACATGACCACTGGAAAAACGATAGTCTTGACTAGACAGACCTTAGTCGGCAAAGTAATGTCTCTGCTTTTGAATATGCTGTCTAGGTTGGTCACAACTTTTCTTCCAAAGAGTAAGCGTCTTTTAATTTCATGGCTGCAATCACCATCTGCAGTGATTTTGGAGCACCCCAAAATAAAGTCTGACACTTTCTACTGTTTCCCCATCTATTTCCCATGAAGTGATGGGACCGGATGCCATGATCTTAGTTTTCTGAATGTTGAGCTTTAAGCCAACTTCTTCACTCTCCTCTTTAACTTTCATCAAGAGGCTTTTTAGTTCCTCTTCACTTTCTGCCATAAAGGTGGTGTCATCTGTATATCTGAGGTTATTGATATTTCTCCCGGCAATCTTGATTCCAGCTTGTGTTTCTTCCAGTCCAGTGTTTCTCATAATGTACTCTGCATAGAAGTTAAATAAGCAGGGTGACAATATACAGCCTTGACGTACTCCTTGTCCTATTTGGAACCAGTCTGTTGTTCCATGTCCAGTTCTAACTGTTGCTTCCTGACCTGCATACAGGTTTCTCAGAAGGCAGGTCAGGTGGTCTGGTATTCCCATCTCTTTCAGAATTTTCCACAGTTTATTGTGATCCACACAGTCAAAGGCATTGGCATAGTCATAAAGCAGAAATAGATGTTTTTCTGGAACTCTCTTGCTTTTTCCATGATCCAGTGGATGTTGGCAATTTGATTTCTGGTTCGTCTGCCTTTTCTAAAACCAGCTTGAACATCAGGAAGTTCACAGTTCACGTATTGCTGAAGCCTGGCTTGGAGAATTTTGAGCATTACTTTACTAGCATGTGAGATGAGTGCAATTGTTCGGTAGTTTGAGCATTCTTTGGCATTGCCTTTCTTTGGGATTGGAATGAAAACTGACCTTTTCCAGTCCTGTGGCCACTGCTGAGTTTTCCAAATTTGCTGGCATGTTGAGGGCAGCACTTTCACAGCATCATCTTTCAGGATTTGAAATAGCTCAACTGGAATTCCATCACCTCCACTAGCTTTGTTCATAGTGATGCTTTCTAAGGCCCAGTTGACTTCACATTCTAAGATGTCTGGCTCTAGATGAGTGACCACACCATCGTGATTATCCAGGTCGTGAAGATCTTTTTTGTACAGTTCTTCCGTGTATTCTTGCCACCTCTTCTTAATATCTTCTGCTTCTGTTAGGTCCATACCATTTCTGTCCTTTATCAAGCCCATCTTTGCATGAAATGTTCCCTTGGTATCTCTAATTTTCTTGAAGAGATCTCTAGTCTTTCCCATTCTGTTGTTTCCCTCTTTTTTTTTTTTTTAAATTTATTTATTTATATATATATTTTTAATTTTAAAATCTTTAATTCTTACATGTGTTCCCAAACATGAATCCCCCTCCCACTTCCCTCCCCATAACATCTCTCTGGGTCATCCCCATGCACCAGCCCCAAGCATGCTGTATCCTGCGTCAGACATAGACTGGCGATTCAATTCTTACATGATTTTCTTTGCATTGATCGCTGAAGAAGGCTTTCTTATCTCTTCTTGCTATTCTTTGTTACCATCTTTCTAAATTCCATATATATGTGTTAATAAACTGTAATGGTGTTTTTCTTTCTGACTTACTTCACTTTGTATAATAGGTTCCAGTTTCATCCACCTCATTAGAACTGATTCAAATGCATTTTTTTAATGGTTGAGTGATATTTCATTGTGTCTATGTAACACAGCTTTCTTCACCTACTGATGGACATCTAGGTTGCTTCCAAGTCCTAGCTATTGTAAGCAGTGCTGACATGAACATTGGGGTACACGTGTCTCTTTCAATTCTGGTTTCCTTAGTGTGTATGCCCAGCAGTGGGATTGCTGGGTTGTATGGCAGTTCTAGTTCCAGTTTTTTAAGGAATCTCCACACTGTTCTCCATAGTGGCTGTACTAGATTGCGTTCCCACTAACAGTGTAAGAGGGTTCTCTTTTCTTCGCACCCTCTCCAGCATTTATTGCTTGTAGACGTTTTGATAGCAGCCACTCTGACTGGCGTGAGATGGTAGCCCATTGTGGTTTTGATTTTCATTTCTCTGGTAGTAAGTGATGTTGAGCATCTTTTCATGTGTTTGTTAGCCATCTGTATGTCTTCTTTGGAGAAATGTCTGTTTAGTTATTTGGCCCATTTTTTGATTGGGTCGTTTATTTTTCTGGTATTGAGCTGCAAGAGCTGCTTGTATGTTTTTGAGATTAATTCTTTATTTGCTGCTTCATTTGCTATTATTTTCTCCAATTCTGAAGGCTGTCTTTTCACCTTGCTTATATTTTCCTTTTTTGTGCAAAAGCTTTTAATTTTAATTAGGTCCCATTTATTTATTTTTGCTTTTATTTCCATTACTCTGGGAAGTGAGTCATAGAGGATCCTGCTGTGATTTATGTCAGAGAGTGTTTTTGCCTACGTTTTTCTCTAGCAGCTTTATAGTTTCTGGTCTTACATTTAGATCTTTAACCCATTTTGAGTTTATTTTTGTGTATGGTGTTAGAAAGTGTTCATATTCATTCTTTTACAAGTGGTAGACCAGTTTTCCCAGCACCGCTTGTTAAAGAGATTGTCTTTTCTCCATTGTATAATCTTGCCTCCTTTGTCAAAGATAAGGTGTCCATAGGTGCATGGATTTTTCTCTGGGTTTTCTATTTTGTTCCATTGATCTATATTTCTGTCTTTGTGCCAGTACCATACTCTCTTGATGACTGTAGCTTTGTAGCAGAGCCTGAAGTCAGGCAGGTTGATTCCTCCAGTTCCATTCTTCTTTCTCAAGATTGCTTTGGCTATTCGAGGATTTTTGTATTTCCATTCAAATTGTGAAATTATTTGTTCTAGTTCTGTGAAAAATACTGTTGGTAGCTTGATAGGGATTGCATTGAATCTATAGATTGCTTTAGGTAGTATACTCATTTTCACTCTGTTGATTCTTCCGATCCATGAACATGGTATATTTCTCCATCTATTAGTGTCCTCTTTGATTTCTTTCATCAGTGTTTTATAGTTTTCTATATATAGGTCTTTAGTTTCTTTAGGTAGATATATTCCTAAATGTTTTATTCTTTTAATCACAATGGTGAATGGAATTGTTTCCTTAATTTCTCTTTTTGTTTTCTCATTGTTAGTGTATAAGAATGCAAGGGACTTCTGTGTGTTAATTTTATATCCTGCAACTTTCCTATATTCATTGCTTAGCTCTAGTAATTTTCTGGTGGTGTCTTTAGGGTTTTCTATGTAGAGAATCATGCCATCTGCAAACAGTGAGAAGTTTACTCCTTCTTTTCCAATCTGGATTCCTTTTATTTCTTTTTCTCTTCTGATGGCTGTGGCTAAAACTTCCAAAACTATGTTGAATAGAAGTGGTAAGAGTGGGCACCATTGTCTTGTTCCTGACTTTAAGGGAGATGCTTTCAGTTTTTCACCTTTGAGGATAATGTTTGCTGTGGGTTTATCCCTCTATGCCTGCTTTCTGGAGGGCTTTTATCATAAATGGATGTTGAATTTTGTCAAAGGCTTCCTCTGCATCTATTGAGATAATCATATGGTTTTTATCTTTCAGTTTGTTAATGTGGTGTATCACATTGATTGATTTGCAAATATTGAAAAATCCTTGCATCCCTGGGATAAAGCCCACTTGGTCATGATGTATAATCTTTTTAACATATTGTTGGATTCTGTTTGCTAGAATTTTGTTGAGGATTTTTACATCTATGTTCTTCAGTGATGTTGGCCTGAAGCTTTCTTTTTTGTGGCATCTTTGGTTTTGGTATTAGGGTGATGGTGGCCTCATAGAATGAGTTTGGCAGTTTACCTTCCTTTGTTATTTTCTGGAAGAGTTTGAGTAGGATAGAAAGAAGAAGACAGAAAGGGCATGAAGAAATACTTGAGGAGGTAATAGGTGAAAATTCCCCTAATATGGGGAAGGAAAGAGCCACCTAAGTCCAAGAAACCCAGAGAGTCCCAAACAGGATAAACCCAAAGTGAAACACCCCAAGACACATATTAATCAAATTAATGAAGATCAAACACAAAGAGCAAATATTAAAAGCAGCAAGGGAAAAGCAACAAATAACACACAAGAGGATTCCCATAAGGATAACAGCTAATCTTTTAACAGAAACTCTTCAGGCCAGAAGGTAGTGGCAGGACATACTTCAAGCAATGAAAGAGAAAAACCTACAACTCAGATTACTATACCCAGCAAGGATCTCATTCAAATATGAAGGAGAAATCAAAAGCTTCCCAGACAAGCAAAAGCTGAGAGAATTCAGCACCTCCAAACCAGCTCTTCAACAAACCCTAAAGGATCTTCTTAAGACAGGAAACACAAGAAAGGTTTATAAACTCAAACTCAAAACAACAAAGTAAATGTCAACGGGATCAAACTTATCAATACTTACCTTAAATGTAAATGGGTTGAATGCCCCAACCAAAAGACAAAGATTGGCTGAATGGATACAAAAGCAAGACCCCTATATATGTTGTCTACAAGAGACCCACCTCAAAACAAGGGACACATACAGACTGAAAGAGAAAGGCTGAAAAATGATATTTCACACAAATAGAGACCAAAAGAAAGCAGGAGTAGCAATACTCATATCAGATAAAATAGGCTTTGAAATAAAGGCCATGAAAAGAGACAAAGAAGGACACTACATAATGATCAAAGGATCAATCAAAGAAGAAGATATAACAATTATAAATATATATGCACCCAACATAGGAGCACCACAATATGTAAGGCAAATGCTAGCAAGTATGAAAGGGGAAATTAACAGTAATACATAATAGTGGGAGATTTTAATACCCCACTCACACCTATGGAAAGGTCAACTAAACAGAAAGTTAGCAAGGAAACAAACTTTAAATGATGCAATGGACCAGTTAAACCTAATTGATATCTATAGGACATTTCATCCCAAAACAATGAATTTCACCTTTTTCTCAAGTGCACATGGAACCTTCTCCAGGATAGATCACATCCTGGGCCATAAATATGGCCTTGGTAAATTTTTAAAAATTGAAATCATTTCAAGCATCTTTTCTGATCACAATGCAGTAAGATTAGATGTCAACTACAGGAAAGTGAAAGTGAAAGTTGCTCAGTTGTGTCCGACTCTTTGCAACTCAGTCCATGGAATTCTTCAGGCCAGAATACTGGAGTGCGTAACCTTTCCCTTCTCCAGGGATTTTCCCAACCTAGGGATTGAACCCAGGTCTCCCTCACTGCAGGCAGATTCTTTACCAGCTGAGCCACAGGGGAAGTCCACAAGGGAAGTAGATGTCAACTACAGGGGAAAAAAAAACTTAAAAATACAAACATTTGGAGGCTAAACAACACACTTCTGAATAACCACCAAATCACAGAAGAAATCAAAATATACATAGAAATGATTGAAAATGAAAACACAATAACCCAGAGCCTATGGGATTCAGTAAAACAGTGCTAAGGGGAAGGTTCATAGTAATATAAGCATACCTCAAGAAACAAGAGAAAAATCAAATAAATAACCTAACTTTACACCTAAAGCAACTAGAAAAAGGAAAAAATGAAAAACCCCAGGGTTAATAGATGGAGAGAAATTATAAAAATTAGGGCAGAAATAAATGAAAAAGAAAGAAAGGAGACTATAGCAAAAATCAACAAAACTAACAGCTGGTTCTTTGAGAAGATACAAAAAATAGACAAACCATTAGCCAGACTCATCAAGAAAAAAGGGAGAAGAATCAAATCAACAAAATTAGAAATGAAAATGGAGAAATCACAACAGACAACACAGATATACAAAGGATCAAAAGAGACTACTATCAGCAACTATATGCCAATGTAATGGACCACTTGGAAGAAATGGACAAATTCTTAAAAAAGTATAACCCTCCAAAACTGAACCAGGAAGAAATAGAAAATCTTAACAGACCCATCACAAGCACAGAAATTGAAACTGTAATAAAAAATCTTCCAACAAACAAAAGCCCAGGACCAGATGACATCACAGGTGAATTCTACCAAAAATTTAGAGAAGAGTTAACACATATCTTGGATTTTCTTTTAAATCTTTAAGATTGGGGATAATAGGAAGAGGAAAATGAAGCTATTTTAAGTCCTTTGCTACAGGGGAAATAGAGAGTGGACCAGCAACCTCTCTCTAAGGAAGAATTAATGGGAACTAATTTTTCCTGAGAATCTCTCAGTTCAGTTCAGTTCAGTCACTAAATCATGTCCGACTCTTTGCAATCACAGCATGCCAGGCCTCCCTGTCCATCACCAACTCTCAGAGTTTACTCAAACTCATGTCCATCGAGCCGGTGATGCCATCCGGCCATCTCATCCTCTGTCATCCCCTTCTCCTCTTGCCCCCAATCCCTCCCAGCATCAGGGTCTTTTCCAGTGAGTCAACTCTTCGCATGAGGTGGCCAAAGTATTGGAGTTTCAGCTTCAGCATCAATCCTTCCAATGAACATCCAGGACTGATCTCCTTTAGGATGGACTGGTTGGACTTCCTTGCAGTCCAAGGGACTCTCAAGAGTCTTCTCCAACACCACAGTTCAAAAGCATCAATTCTTTGGTGCTCAGCTTTCTTCACAGTCCAACTCTCACATCCATACATGACCACAGGAAAAACCATAGCCTTGACTAGATGGACCTTTGTTGGCAAACTAATGTCTCTGCTTTTGAATATGCTATCTAGATTGGTCATAACTTTCCTTCCAAGGAGTAAGTGTCTTTTAATTTCATGGCTGCAATCACCATCTGCAGTGGTTTTGGAGCCCAAAAAAGTAAAGTCTGACACTGTTTCCACTGTTTCCCCATCTATTTACCATGAAGTGATGGGACCAGATGCCATGATCTTCGTTTTCTGAATGTTGAGCTTTAAGCCACCTTTTCACTCTCTTCTTTCACTTTCATCAAGAGGCTTTTTAGTTCCTCTTCACTTTCTGCCATAAGGGTGGTGTCATCTGCATATCTGAGGTTATTGATATTTCTCCTGGCAATCTTGATTCCAGCTTGTGTTTCTTCCAGTCCAGCATTTCTCATGATGGACTCTGCATAGAAGTTAAATAAGCAGGGTGACAATATACAGCCTTGACGTACTCCTTGTCCTATTTGGAACCAGTCTGTTGTTCCATGTCCAGTTCTAACTGTTGCTTCCTGACCTGCATATAGGTTTCCGAAGAGGCAGGTCAGGTAGTCTGGTATTCCCGTCTCTTTAAGAATTTTCCACAGTTTGTTGTGATCCACACAGTCAAAGGCTTTGGTATCGTCAATAAAGCAGAAATAGATGTTTTTCTGGAACTCTCTTGCTTTTTTGATGATCCAGTGGATGTTGGCAATTTGATCTCTGGTTCGTCTGCCTTTTCTAAAACCAGCTTGAACATCAGGAAGTTCACAGTTCACATATTGCTGAAGCCTGGCTTGGAGAATTTTGAGCATTACTTTACTAGCGTGTGAGATGAGTACAATTGTGTGGTAGTTTGAACATTCTTAGCATTGCCTTTCTTTGGGAATGGAATGAAAACTGACCTTTTCCAGTCCTGTGGCCACTGCTGAGTTTTCCAAATTTGCTGGCATATTGAGTGCAGCACTTTCATAGCATCATCTTTAATTCTAGATATTATGCACTGTGACAAGCATTATCTAAATGTACAACTGAGGGACTTTCCTGATGGTCCAGTGATTAAGACTTCACCTTCCAATACAAGGAGTGTACAATTCTATCCCTGGTTTGGAAGCTAAGATCCCATATCCCTTAGGGCCAAAAATAAAATAAAATAAAATAAAGGTACAATTGAACAAGCATACTACCTAAATTTGAACAACAGTGTCAGTGTACAGAGATCATTTATACTTGTTCATTGACGTCATCTCAACAGATCTGTTTTATGTGTATACAATGGTTCAGATATATGAGTTTTGGATCAGAATCAGTGGATTCATATTCTAATTTCACTACTTTTCTGGTATGTGACTTTGACAAGTGTCTCTCTCTTTGTCCCACATTGTTCTCATTTGGAAAACAAGAATGAAGATTATATTGACTATCTGTGAAGATTAAGTACTGTAATAATTGTAAGGCACTAAACATCAGACTGTGACTCGTACATACCAAGAATGCAATAAGTGGTAGCTGGTATTTTTGTTCTAATCCTACAGTCCTAAGAAGGAGGCTTTGGAAAATTTAGTGTCTTACCCAACAACATGCAGATAACAAGTGTTTAACTTTTTGCTCTTATTTTTTGGATATGCATTGCATTTAATGTCCTATAATTATATAGAGGAGGAAAATGTTAGACATATCACCTGCTCTTAAGAAATGTTCCTGGTCTTTTCTTTCTTGAGGGTAAAAGGAGACTCATGTCATAAGAAACTATAGAAAAATAAGTATTGGATTATATCTTACTTAGCATTTATTCGTCATACCTAAGATGATCAGAAAATGTTCACTGAATACATTCAAAGTATTTGAAATATTTTTTTAATCATGTCTTCAGAAAGGTTACATTGAATGATGAGTAAAATAGTATTTAATTGATAGAAAGTTTTAATTTGGGGAACTAGCAATTTCTCAAAGTAAACCTCATTATAATGAGATTAATAATAATAATAATACATTCATTATTTTTGAAAATTGAACGTCCCTTGACTATATCAAAGGAGAAGCTAATCTGAGGTGGAGAATTAGGCATAAAAGCAATGAAACAGGTCAACAGAAACTTTCTCTTTATTTGAGTCTGCTTCACTCTCCATCATAATTCAATGATTTCCATTGCTCAAAGGTTAAATTTCAATGTGCTTAAAAGGGACTGAAAGGCTTTCCAGAAGCTGAGTGTGCCTTCCTTCTCCCCATGTATCTCCCACTACTTCTGCTCTGTATTTGAGAAATGCCATCTGCTCAGTCCCACACTGTATGAGTCTACATGAGTCACCTCTCACACTTTTTCCACTGCCCGTGACCCTTGACATCAGTCTTTTCCAGACTAAATCTCACTCATTCTCTGAATCTCGACTGAGGATCATCACTTCCAGGAAGTCATTGCTGACAGGGTTAGCGTCTGCTCTCACCCGCGTGGCCTCTTTACCCTGGCTCTGCATCTCCGAGCTAATGCTCTTGGTGTTGCATGTGTATTTCCCCCTCTCACTTCCCAAATTTGGGTGTCTTAACAATCTTTTCTGGCGACTTGTCCTTTTCCCCTTTCAGGGTAAGTTTATGCCCACACTTCTCTGTAAACACAGCAGATTTCTGGGGCAGTAAGAGGAGTGTTGTGCACAGCAGCTCAGTCATGCCTGACTCTGTGTGACCCCATAGACTGTAGCCGCCCAGGATCCTCTGTCCATGGGATTCTCCAGGCAAGAATACTGTAGTGGGTTGCCATGCTCTTCTCCAGGAGATCTTCCTGCCCAGGGATCAAACCAAGGTCTCCTGCATTGCAGGAATATTCCACGTTGCAGGCCACCAGGGAAGCCCGATAAGAGGAGTAATTTCCCACAAATCCTAATTCCACTGTTACTGGTAGTAGTAGTAATGCGTCTTCCTCTTCCCACCTCCTATGCCCCAACCCCTTTGTTATTGTTTAGTCGCTAAGTCCTGCTGGACTCTTTTGTGACCCTATGGACTGTAGCCCACCAGGCTCCTCTGTCTATGGGATTTCACAGGTAAGCGTACTTGAATGGATTGCCATTTCCTTCTCGAGGGGATCTTCCTCTCCCCTTACCTGAATACAAATGTGCATCATGGAAGATGAGATTTTAGCACCAGATTAAAAGATTTTTTTTCTCTTTATCGTTCAAAATTACATTCTTGTCTTTATTACTGGTAGAAAATTTCCAGAATCCCCAGATCATAAAGGCATCATTTAATGAAGTAAACAAGCATCCTACTCCCCTACTTTTAGCTCAGGTTGCCAATATGCAAACTTTCTAGGAACTCATCGTTAAGTTTATTTCCCACAAACAATTCTCTTATAGGTATTAGAAGCCAACTGATTGCCAATGAATCTCCTTATGCACAATAGGAAAGGCAATTTTGGAACTTATAAAAATCATAGACTCATTGAGTTTTAAATTTGCAAAGGAGTGGATATGCAAACGCTTGGGATTTTACCACTTTAAGCCAAAAATAAAATTTTTGTGAGCAAGAATGGCTTCTCACAGGACTTCCCTGCAGCTCCAATAGTTAAGACTCCGTGCTTGCACAAGTCAGATAGAGTTCTGCATGCCACGTGGTATGGCCAGAAAATGTCATATATGAGATATTAAGCTTTCTCATGACCACATTAAAAAAGTGAAAGAAATAGGAAAATTAATAGTAATAATATTTTAAACACCATATACTCAAAATATTATTTCAAAATGTAATAAAGATAATATATGAATATAAACAAAAAGTAATCAATATAAAAATGCAAGCAATTAGGGTTTGATGTATTTTATAGTAAGTTCCAGAAATCCAGTGTGTATATTATACTTTTAGCACAGTTCAATATGGATGTGTCTAGTAGCTACTGTATTAAATACACGGTATCTACATATGTGTGCACATGTATGTACACAAGTGTAGAGGACAGGGACTGTTGCACAGCATTTTTTTTGTACTGCTAATGAAAAGAAAAATGTCCTGTGGTATAGGAGTACTTAAAAACATATTTTAAATAATGGATTAATAAAAAACTTAATTCAAGAACAGAAGACAGTTCTATAAATATTAAGGATATGAATGTTTCAAATAAGGAAAATGTACCATTTTGTGGTTGACACACTATTTATGATTCCCATAAACTTGGAAATAAGGAGCATTTTCTGGTGCAGATATAATGTTTTCCAGTAGAGGGCAGAGATTTAACTGCAACTAGACAGTGAGAACTTAATGGTATAAGAAAGCTTATTCAGTGTGGGGATCTATTCATACTTAAACTTCAGAAATGGAAAACCAGTAAGCTTTCTCACAAGCATACGATTTTGTTATACTGATAACTTCCCCAGTGGTTCAGGAGTAAAGAATCCACCTGCAATGCAGGAGACTCACAGGAGATGAAGATTTGATCCCTAGGTTAGGAAGATCCCTGGAGGAAGAAATGGCAACCCACTCCAGTATTCTTGCCTGGAAAATTCCATAGACAGAAGAAACTGGTGGGCCACGATCCATGGGTTTGTAAAGAGTCAGACATTCGGACATGACTGAGCGACTGAGCGCTCACACACATGTGTACCCCACAAACAACTTAGGCAATGGCTGTATGCAGAGACTGGGATGGGGTTGTATAACTTTCCCTTTCTAGTTTAAGTTATCTTAATAAAAGTCTAATTATTTAATAGATAAACTACTTTAAGTAAAATTCACAAAACCTTTTAAGATAGCAGTTCACATAGGAAGCTTTTTTTTAATATAACTTTTAAATTCTATATTGGAGTATGGCTAGTTAACAGTGTTGTTATAACTTAGTTTCAGGTGCACAGCAGAGCTATTCAGCCATACAGATACACATATCCATTTCCCCCCAAACTCCCCTCCCATCCAGGCTGCCATATAACATTGAGCAGTGTTCCCGATGCTACACTGTATGTCTTTGTTGGTTATCCATTTTAAATAAAGCAGAGTGTACATGTCAATCCCAAACTCCCTAACTATTCTTTCCCCCCAATCCTTCCTTCTGGTAACTATAAGTTTGTTCTCTAAGTCTTCACACAAGATGTGTCTGTTCATGCCCACTTGTTCTTAGAGATCTTTCCATTGATTGCTTTCTAAATTTCATAAATATTTTAATCTAAGCCTCTTTTGTCAGTGCCTCTGTATTGGCAAATAATTTCTCAGTGTCCACCTTTTCCCCCTACTCTCTTCTTTTATTGTTTGTTGGCATTTCTTATAAAAGCACACAGACGAAAAGGAAAATTATGTGGAATTCAGGCATTCCTCAGAGCTGGAAAGAATGTATTTTAAACTTCAGAGACTTTCCTTGAGCAAACATTCTATAACGTATATGTTCACGTGAGTATTTGCTTCCAGTGCAAACTTCTCAGAGAGCATTTTACTTATTTTCACAATATTGTCTTGATAAAAATATTTCTGTAACTTCAAATGGCACTGATTTCAGCATCAGCTTATTAGTAAGTCTAAAATCCTAGTCATTTCATCAGCACACCTTGTTTTCTTTCCCAAACACTGCTTTATTTCATTTTAGAACCCACATTGCTTTATAGTGTATAAGTATAGGTAACTTTTGCCTGTTTTCAAAATAACATTCACCTACAAAGAAGAATAACTTTTTAAAAGTTTAGAAGACAGTTCCCCAAATATGTTGAGCAATGATAGTATTTAGAATAAGCATTCAGTCTCTTAGAGGAATTATTTTGAAATAATGTCTCTTGGTAAGTGAGCAGTTCAGGTATCACTCACTATACAAGCATTAAATTCATCCTTAAGTAAGTTCAAGTTAAAAGAAGAGAATCTGCAGATAATCTTAATTGCATGTGATACTGTCTTCTGACAAATCCAATTACCTGACCTAGGCTATAAAATAAGCCGTAATCTCATATGCTGTTAGCACACAATGAAGACTTTGCTAGTAATAGCAAACCTGGCTGGTCCATGAGGTCTTATACAGCAAGCCTGAATTTATCTCAATTTATTTGCAAATCATTTCCTCCCTGACTCTGTGAAGTTGGTCTATAACTACTTTTATACAAGCTACTTGCTGCCCAAATTAGAGCTTAATTTCTGTATATGTCTTTTTGGATCAGTTCTAACATCCATTGATCAAGCACTTAAATCTGTCATCTGGAACTCCAAATATGACTGTGATACTATCCTTGACTACAGGGAGTTTAAAGTTGGTTAGCAAACCAGACACTTAAAACAATTTTAATTTCTCATATTCAGAAATCTGGTAGAGGGATGCAGTGGTATTTGTGAGAGAAGATTCCTTTATTCATCAAACATTTATTGTATACAGACTATGGGGGAAATACTGAGAATATAAGGTGTTTTAGGAGAGTTCAGCTCCTAGTTGGAGCTTATAGAGAAGCAGTGTATGTAACAGACCTTAGTCAGCAAGGAGGAAAGAATTCATTTAGTTGCCTAGCATTTTCTCTCAGTTTGAATTAATCTGAATTTTAGGAAGAGCCTTGTGTCTCTGAGAAACTGATCTTCCTCCTGGTCCAAGTTCTTCTATAATTTTTAAACTGCCAAGCAATTCCATATTTTCATCCACTAGATCCTGACCTCTTTTTCTCTATCTCTTTTGTCCTTTGCCATCTTCCTCTTTCCCTCATTTACATATCTGGATCCAATGTTCACGTAGTGCACAAAGATTCTGATAATAAGTCTCTTTCCCAGTGACTTAACCATTATAGATGACACAGATGGCATTCTGTGTATGGTGAAAGAATATTAAAATCATTTAGTGGTTATTTGGGTGTGAATGTGTCCTTGTAACTCAGAAATACAAATAGTTCAGCCTATATAAGGTTTTGCTTTCAAGAAGTGTTGTCACCAGTTAAAACCAAAAATGGCCTAAAGAAATTCCAAACATTACTCACGTTCCTTGTGAGAAATTAAAGCATATCCAATTCACAACCTCAGCAACACTTCTTATATTCCATTTTCTCTTCTCATTTTTGTCACATACAATGCTCAGGAGATATGCTTATTTATGACTGTCCTTACAACTTCTACATTCAATATTTCTTCTTCCAGTAAAAGCAGCTTTTAAATTCTCTTTCTCTCCCTCTCTCCTTTTCTCTCTCTCTCTTTCTCATTACATTGGTTGACTTAACCTTCCTTCCACCACCTCATTTTTTCTCCAGTCTTTTCTTTTTTTACTCTGACTCTGCATGCATTATTAAGCTTTGACCAAAAATGAATCCCTGGGCTGAGAAGAGGGTGTTGCGAGTTGGCAAGAAGAAGAATTCTCTTTGGAGGCCAGATGAGTCAAAAAGTTTGCAAACACTCCCATGTTATTAATTTTTTCTTTATATGTGCATATTTGCAGCTCTAACATGTGAGATAAAAGATTTTCATAATCCAAGGTAGATTGAACCTAAGATCTTCAAGCAAACCACACATTATACGGTGATTTTACATTAATAAACTCAGTGCAATTAGGTCTTTTACTCTATTTACAGCTCTCATTTTTATAAACTGATGTCCAAAAAGGCATAGAGTCTTGTTTTTATTAAAATAAAAATCTGACGTTCTAGGAATGGGAGTCGTTAGATGTGGCTTTGCCCCCAACAATGTTTTCCAAATAATCGGTTGCAAATGTTGAAACAGGGTACCAGTGAGAAGTGCTCTTCAGGAGTCTGGGTAATACAGATCTGTGTCTTGGATAACAAACTGATACAATGACTACTGTGGGTTCCTCCAGTCTTCAAACTTCCTGGTTTTCAGAAAGGGCTCTGGATGTATTTCAAATTGGAAAGAGCCAGAAGAAAGAAAAACAAGTCTTCTTGTTGACTTGAACTTTAGTTTGTTTTCTAGGAAATGTGTTAATTCACACTTTGCTTCATTTTCTCTGAATTTCTGAAACAACTATACTATAGTTTAAACCACATTTTAGTGTTTGATGATAATTTTATGCTTATTTCTTTTATTTGTATCATCTTTGTGTCCCTCACTGGCTTATAGGATACCGAGAAAGAAATTTATCTTATAATTTTTTAGCATTGTTCCCATCTCCTCAAAAATACAGAATAATTGAAAATTCTGAGAGGAATTAAATGAGAATAAGTTGAGAGTTTTTATGTTGCAGGTATTATGCTAAATATATTGATGCTTTTTTTTTCTTACTGAAACTTCAGAACAATGCTGTGAGATTACATTATTTTCATTTTTTAAATGAAGATTTTGAATTTCAGAGAGGCTATTTTTGTCTAATTTGATACTGCTAGTAAGTAGCACATCTGAAATTTCTGAGATTTTTTTCCTGCTTACTTTTTAAAAAATTAATTACCTTATTTATCTTTGATTTTTGGCAGCACTGGGTCTCCAGACTCACAATGGGGACTGTGTGCTGAAGGGTCAAGAATCCATTGCTGCGAGTGGGCTTTCTTTAGTTGCAGTGAACAGGGGCTATTCTTTGTTGCAGCGCCTGAGCCACTGCAGTGTCTTCTCTTGTTGGGGAGAGCAGGCTCTGGGGCATGTCAGCTTTAGTAGTTGTGGCCAACAGGCTCTAGAGTGCAGACGCAACAACTGTGGCACATGGGCTTAGTTGTTCTGCGGTGTGTGCAATCTTCTCGGACAAGGGATTGAACTGGTGTCCTCTGCATTGGCAGGTGGATTCTCAGCCTCTGTGACACCTGGAAATCCTCCTGCTTACTTTTTATTTCATAAAATACATTTTGTATCTCTGTGTATGTATGCATATAAATATCTACCTATTTTAAAAAACTGAACTCAGTAGAGTACAGATAGCAATTGATTCATTTTTCTATCACTGCCTGAAACCTGCTATGTCAGTTCCCTTTCACTGTGTCTAACACCATCTCAGAAAGTGCTAGCTGTTGCAGTCACAGCTGGTCAGTCTCATCTAAAACTTCAGATAAAACTTTCATGTTCAAAATTTTTTCTCCCAAGTCAGACTTGACCCTCGACTTCCATGGTCTAGCAGTGGGAAGAGAAATGGTCTGTTATCCATCTCT
Source organism: Budorcas taxicolor (assembly GCF_023091745.1). Taxonomy (NCBI): domain Eukaryota; kingdom Metazoa; phylum Chordata; class Mammalia; order Artiodactyla; family Bovidae; genus Budorcas; species Budorcas taxicolor. Next base: position 31,303,503 of record NC_068923.1, on the reverse strand, counting down.
CATCCCTCTAACTCTCAAGTTCTTCCCTTGCTTCTTCAACCTCAAGGATGCTTCTGGATACTCCAGGTTTGGGAAATTGAAAATGAATAAAGAGGATGGATTAGTTTTGTTCTCCCTTAACTATTCAATGACTTCTGTATGAAAGATGTCCCAAATGCAGATATCTGTGAAGATTTGAATACAGAATAATCTGTTAGATCATTTCATTATAAAGAAAGATTTAGTTAGTGTGACTTTTCATTTAGAAAATTTGGAGAACGAATGCAATAGGATTCAATTGAGAAATGAATTATAATATACAGCAATAAGAGAGGAAAAACAATAAGAAAGATTGCAATGGAAAAGACATTCAGAGGATTAGAATTGGTAGAAACACTAGTGTGAAAAAAAAAGATTTATGAAATCTCGTTGCAAGAGTTTTGATATGAAGAAAATGGAGAAGACTTGTGAAGTCCGTTCTGGGTTGACAAGAGAGATAAAGGAAATACAGACTGAAAGACCATCTGTCTTTCATTTCCCAAGTACATGTTCATTGAAATTCTTATTCACAACATATGAGGATTTGATGCTGGATTCTGTAATTGCTTAGACTCTATAAAGAGTTTTGGAATCAAGCAATAATAGACAAACTCACAATGGGGACTGTGTGTTGAAGGGTCAAGAAGAAATATAAGGAAAAATAAAGAATATATGCTTTCATTGAGAAAAAAAAATGTAGTAAGTTTTACAATCCTGTGGGAATTTTATTTCCAAAGAGAGTCTTCCTGTTTCGCATTTCACTAAAGTTTCGGTAACTTATCCTCTCAGATCGTCAGCATGTCAGTTGCTTATTGTGTTGTGGCTTATTGTGTGGTCTACTTGTCTATTGGAGTCAGACCTGAAAACTTTTATCCCTGGTCATATTTATTCAAAAATTATTTTCGAGTGGCCAGATTTTACTTCAAATGTTCACAGAAGCATGAATGGTATTTTTCTAATAACTTAAAAAATATTAAGTAGCAAATTTCTTTAAAAAGTTTCTAATGAAGTGTCTATTTATTTTATTTTAGTATCTTATATTTTCCCCTGGTGGCTCATTGGTAAAGAATCCACCTGCCAATACAAGAGACATAGTTTCAATCCCACGTTTGGACGATCCCCTGGAGAAAGAAGTGGCAACCCACTCTAGTATTTTTGCCTCTGTCCATGGAAAAATCCCATGGACAGAAGAGCCTGGTTACAGTCCATGGGGTCGCAGAACAAGTTGGACATGACTTAGTGACTAAATAGTCTTATACTTTATATATTTATAAACTTTGTATTTTATCACAATGTTGTTATAGTTGCAGGTACACAGCAAAGTGACTCAATCATATGTATCCATTCTCCCCTAAATTTCCCTTCCATCCAGGCTGCCACAAAACATTGAGCAGAGTTCCCTATGCTATTCAGTAGGTCCTGTTGGTTATCCACCTTGAATATAGCAGTGCGCACATGTTGAGCCTGGCAGGCCACAGTCCTTAGGGTCACAAAGAGTTGGACAGAACTGAAGCATCTTAGCACACATGCACATATTAATCCCACACAGAGTGTCTGTTTAGATGGCTGAACCTGTGGTGGCAGAAGAATTGCAAACTACAATGTGACTATATTATTTAAATCTTGTTTTAAAAGCTAACTATATAACTATAATTTTTGGATATCAATCCACAGTCTTTGAATGTCAACTAAGTGTCTATAACAATAATAATTGTCAGAATCCATTGACTATTTCCTCCACCAGTTCATACAGTATATCATCTCCCTAAAACATGAAGTGCTCATTTGGAGAAGTTGTCAAATGCCCCCTTTCTCTCTCCCTTCCCCACAACCTCCACTCTGCACATGTACACAAACACACCATGGATCCCACCTCCATGTCTGTTGGGTATAGGCTACATTTTCCTACAATATAACTATCTTTAGTAACATTTTAAAATATGAAAGACTTCCAAATTCATATATTTTAAAATAGTTGTACATTCTCAACATCAGGGCAGTAATAGGGTTCAGTTCAGTTCAGTTTAATTGCTCAGTCATGTCTGACTCTTTGTGACCCTGTGAACTGCAGCACACCAGGCCTCCCTGTCCATCACCAACTCCCAGAGCCTACCCAAACTCATGTCCATTGAGTTGGTGATGCCATCCAACCATCTCATCCTCTGTCATCCCCTTCTCCTCCTGCTCTCAATCTTTCCCAGCATCAGAGTCTTTTCAAATGAGTCAGCTCTTTGTAACAGGTGGCCAAAGTATTGGAGTTTCAGCTTCAACATCAGTCCTTCCAATGAACACCCAAGGTGTTAAGGAATATGCTGGTCCTGACAGGGAGAAAAGGAATATACTCTTAAAAAAAGAAGCAAGATTAGACAATGACAAGAGCTGGGAGAGGATTCATGGGAGAAGACTTTGAAGGTGTTTGATTGATTAAGGGGGCTGGAACACATTCAATAAAGGAGAGTTTATCAATTTCAGAACACTGTCTGGATATACAAAATGTAAAATCCTGGCAAACACACCAAGATGATGCAGAAATGCTACAAAGGTGACTCCTAGAAGAATGGAGAAAAGTATGGCTAGAACTGCTGTGGCTGATGATGAAAGAAAGTATTTTAATATTTCAAAGATTTGGTTGTGCTAAAGTGGATACTGTATATAACATCAGAGAACTGAACAGAGAACAATGTCCCCTGTGAATACAAAGAAACTACACCATTTACTAAGGCAAAAAAAAAAAAATGCACTGTAAGTGGAACAGCAAAATAATTTAGAAGTCCAAGGGTAACCTCTAATTGAAAATAAGAAGTACTGTTTCAGAACTGAGTTCTGTAATACAGTGCAGTTGATAAAACCCCAAACAATAGAAGTAAGATGTTTTTGCATAATTGTCAGAAGCCACGTAGACAATATCAGATCGGTAGCAGGGATGCCTGACTACAAAGAGCTGCAGACATAGTCAATAGAACTTGTTTTGTCTACCATAGATGGGTGACTAACAAAGTTCCTATTCAATATGTACAGCCATAAAACAGTGAGGGATGATCAAGAAATTAAAGGCAATAGCCCCATTTAGAAATCACGGTCTGTTGCCCGGTGTTTACAACCAAGCTTGTTTTTGGACTCAAAGCCCACTATTGAAAAAGAAGTTGGATCCATCACTAAAGAAGGAGTCTATAAATTCAAAGCAAGTTTCCATGGTAATTATTCCAGGTGGTATCTGTCCCTCTGTCCCCACATATCTATGATGTAATTGTGGGAGGAAAAGAAAACATAACTACAGCAGATACTTCAAGCCAGATGAAAAGAAGGGGCAAATACAGCAGTTGCTGATTTACTGCAAGGAGGAAATTCTGCCTAAAGGTATTGTGAGTTTTCTGTTTTTGGAAGTGAGAGAAGTTTCCTTGATTCAATCCTGATTCTACTCTCTGGGAATAACTCCAATGTTCAGTGTTCTCCCTTGCCCTTAGTTATTCCTTCTGGAAGGTTTTTATTCATGCACTATCTTTCATAATGACACCTAAAGAAGGGGCTGTGGTCATGCCCTCATTGAGGGGTATATCATCCCAAAGTCCATTTCCAGCTGATTCAAGTGCAGAACTTAAAAGTTTTGTAAGGTTTGAAAAGACAGATTTTTTGCTCTTAGCTCATTCTTTTCAGTGTCAATACAATTCCCAAGAACATTTACTAAGCTTCTATTCTATTTGTTTACCAACAAACTCATAGGTTACTATCCACAAAGATGTCCTTTTAATCTTTATTTTATTTGTTCTCAACTTTGCTATCTTCCTTCCCTCTATGATTCGCTCTTTCATGATGGCTATTTTGAAGCTTCTTGAAATAATGTGCTTTAGTAGAAAAGTTACATTTCTAAGTTTATCTTTGCCTCAGAGTTGAATGTTAGTGAGACCTTCTTGTTCTGATCCTTTTGTAAGCTTCTATCTTATCACTTGATGCGGTAGACAGAAATGTATTACTCCTACCCAAAGATGTCCATGTTCCTGTATCTATAAACGTGTTAGCTAACATGGTAAAGGAACTTTGGAAATGTGATTTAATTGAAGATTTGAGATGGAAAGATTGTTCTGGATTATTCAGCTGGGCCCAGTGTACTCAAAAGAGTTCTTATAAAATTCCAAGTCAGAGAAGATATAGAAGCAGAAGTCACAGTGTTATGCAGACAAGAGCCAAGGAAGTGGGCAGTTTCTAACAGCTAGAAAATTTGGTGTCTTTTGCTTCTACCATTTCTTAAACCTTTCATCCTGGAACTGACATGTCACAGTTCCATTCACATTCAGTAGGGGGGTACCGGTCACGTGCTGCCTGGAGATTCAAGGACAAACTGAAACTTGTAGAACTATGGCTGGAAAGAAGAGTTAGTGGACTTTACTGAACACATAGAAGTTCTGTTGTAGTCAGAAGTCTTTTGGAGGGGGTATTTGTGCTGTAATCTGAATTTAAGTAGGAAACAACTGGACAAATAGGTGGGTGGCTTGATATTAATCAAGCACTTAATAAACACAAATTAAATGAATGCAGATTAAAGAGCATACCTTGGGCAGAAAGAAACACAGCAATTTGAGAAGCAGAAGACCCTTGTAGGTAGAACAAAGTGAATATTGTAAAGCGTAGTTAATGGTTAGAATACAATAAATAAAAGAACCAAACATGGCCAGATTTTGTAGATCGTGTCATTTTTTAGTGTTGTATGTGTGTGATGAGATTCATTGATAGATTTTAGAAGTGAGTGTGGTTCCAATATATGTTGCAATGGATGGACCTAGGTACAGTGGATATAAGAAGAAAAATTTGAGACTGTAGTAGTAGTTTTGGTGAGAGAAACAGTGGCTCTACTTTGACTTAAAGAAACTAAGATGAAAAGAGGTGGATAAATTTGTGATATGTTTTGGAGTTTGTGCTTTCCAATGGAGTTACTATTTCTTCCAGTTTGAAATCATACACACACACACTCACACATACTCACACACATGCCGAAGAATTTTATTTATTTTCATCACAGTCATTGAAAAAAAATTACTCAGAATTTTTATTCCAAAGGTACAGACAGAAATGTGGAAAATATACATTAAATTTGGATTAAGAAGATTATAGTGACTACAAGTAGACTGAGTGCCAATTTGAGCTGACTGTACGGTCATGTGCTCTGAAAAATCAAAAGCAAATTTTCTTTAATTAGTTTTTGTTTGTTTCCATGCTGTAAGTTCTGTGAATCTTACCTCTCTTACCAGGGAGTGAACCCACAACTCCTGCATTGGAAACATGCAGTCTTTAACCACTAGACTGCCAGAGAAATCCTCCAAAGGCAAATTCAAATACAAAAGAGTGCCATAATGAACTCATACTCTCTACCATGGGCACAGAGAAAAAGGAGATACATGCCTTGTATTTGTATTAACATAATAGAGATAAAGCAGGAAGTACTATTTCCACTTTGCCTCCATTTCTAGGTTTTATTCATTAGATTGGAGAAATGGAAAAGGCACAAAAAGAGAAAGAACATGCCAAGAGGGGCCACTTTCAGGCACTTGCAGCAGCTGTCCTGCAAAAAAGGAATTATAAAGGAAATATCAGCATAAAATAGATACAGTGTGTGTCCCATGATTGCAAAACCATACAGAATTCCCTGTTCACTTAAGTCGGGTTTCACATCTGGTCCATATGTGTAATTGGAAATCTCAGAGTTGCCTTTTCATCAAGGAAGATAAAGATGCCAAGTGCTTTACTAGAGGATTTATTTGTTTGTGAGTAATATGCATGGAAATGTGACAAAGAGAAAGCTATGCCTGGAACTGGGATTTAGCACTAGTAACTGAGGGAAAAAAAAAAATCTTCCTTTGTAAGGAGGCATATAAGAAGTTGTAAACTTTCATTTGATTCAGCATAATTAATTATTGAAGACTGAAATAAAGCATAGATGATGTATAGTCAATCTAAAATCTTCTGGGACGTTTTGTTAAGACCAAAAATAAGCACAAGGGAAAGTGAAGCTGGAAAGTTTGAATTACTAAAAGTACGTTGCTCAAATTCAGGAGAAAACTGCCTCCTTACTTCAATGCTTAACCTGACCGATTCTACATGATGCCAAAATGTTCAGATTGTTGGATAATTAAAGCTGCGGATAAATGATAACTTGATGAATGGTGGTTCTTCTGACTTGTCATCCAGGTGCTCTGACCCAATAACGAACACATATTTTATTGCAGATGATAGTAATTTGAATTCAACATGTTACATAGAATCATCAGAAAGATTACTATTGTATACAACTATTATATATTACCTAGTATTATAGCCTAGCACTCATCCTCATCAACAATTTCACATTTTCCACAATGAGCATTTTGCTGCCTTCACTTATCCTTGCCTTAAACAGGCAGGTGAAGTAAAAACCTTAATCTTACTCAGTGGCCCCAGGGTGTGGGCATCCTGAGAGGCAAGAAAATCAAAGAAAGGAAGAAAGTGAAAGTCGCTCAGTTATGTCCACCTCTTTGCAACCCCATGAACTATACAGTCCATGGAATTCTCCAGGCCAGAATACTGGGGTGGAAACCCTTTCCCTTCTCCAGGGGATCTTCCCAACCCAGGGATTGAACCCAGGTCTCCCACATTGCAGGCAGATTCTTTACCAGCTGAGCCACAAGGGAAGTCCAAGAATACTGGAGTAGGTAGCCTATCCCTTCTCCAGATGTTCTTCCCGACCCAGGAGCGGATTCTTTACCAACTGAGCTATGAGGGAAGCCCTAGAGGCAGGAGTTCTTGCAAAGTATCTATAGCTCTGGCCAGATTGTATGTTCTCATTGAGCTTCAGTTTTCTTCTCTTACAAAATAAAGGCATTAAAATGAAACACAATAACAAAAATACTGTGGGCTGCAGAAAGCAGAAAATTAACTAATAACTTCAACAAATATTGATTTATTTTTCTTATATAGGGAATGGTCTGGAGATGAACTGTCTTAACACAGGGCCAGTGAATCCACATCACCCTTTTAGACATAGGATTCTTCCAGATTTCTGCTCCACTATTCTTAGGTTGTTTTTTACCTCATGGATTAAATGGCAACCATAGCTCCAAACACAGTTCCTACATTTAAGGTAGCAGTAAGAAGAACAAATGATATTGCATAGTGTGCTGGCTCCTTCCAGTAGGAATGTATACACACACACATAGACATTTTAAAAAAGCAACATACATTTATTATCTCAGTTTCTGTGGGTCAGGAGTCCTGACATGGTTTAGTTGGGTCTTCTGCTTAGGATCTCACTAGCCTACAATTAAAGTGTCAGCTGGGCTATAAAAATATATGATTTTTAGAAACAAAGTCTTATTAGATTTTTGCCTTACATATCAGTAACCAGGAATATGTAACATGGCCATGTCTAGTATAAAAGCAAATGTAGACCTGAGCACATTTTTACTCCAAACCCAAAGTACTATTAAGCAGAGAGAAAATGGGACATGACTAGTCTAAATGCAAGCTTCTCTCACAGGGATTACTAAAGTCCCTTTCAAAACTCTGTAATGGGGAAAGTTGGGATAGATAAGGTTTAGTGGAATTGCCAAGTTGGTATTAAGAAATCATTGTTCAGTTCTTAACGATGATTTGGAGAGTTGCCTGTAACTGAGAAGAACCCTTGGGGTCTTCTCATTTATGACTACAAAATATAACTTTCACTGAAAAAATTATGTGATTAGAAAAGTAACTTAAAACAGGAGAACTTCTAAGTTTTTGGAAAGATTATCAGCATTACTTCTAGGATTCATGGGCTTTGTGAGAAAATTCCTGCACAACTTTTAATTAACAGTTGTCAAGACATTGCCTTTTTATATGGCAACCAGATGTATCTTTTTAGTTTGATTGTACTCACACATTTTCTGCTTTTTTGGAAATGGAAATGCATATATATGTATAAATATATATGCACATGATACACACGTGAGTGCATGCTAAGTCATTTCAGTTGTGTCTGACTCTGTGCAACACTACGGACTGTATCCCACCAGGCTCCTCTGTCCATAGGATTCTCCAGGCAAGAATACTGGAGTGGGTTGTCATGCCCTCCTCCAGGGGATCTTCCCCACCCAGGGATGGAACCCACATCTCCTGCATCTCCTCCACTGCAGGCACTTTCTTTACTGCTGAGCCACCAGGGAAGCCAATATATATATTTATATAAAATCTGGGTATTTACTAGATTTCTTCAATCTTCTATGTCATATGTGTTGTGCGTATATGTGTCTGATGATGGAAAATAAAACTGCCTTGCCATAAGATTCTGAAAGGTGAGCATGCAAAAACAAAACTTAGCTAGAGACTTGGGAGGGTTCAGATATTTTAATAAATATTCTCATCTGCTGAATTACTAGAATCAAAGAAGCTCACATGACTTATGGGGAATTTTGGGGTATTCATTTATGTATTCAACAAATAGCTATAGAGCAATTACTATATCCTAGAATGATAGGATAGTATGATAAGAATTACTACTATCATAGGAGCTGTCTAGTCTCTGGGGGTTATAGTAATGAACAGGGTAGAAAAAAGCTTATACAGGCATTTCGTTAGTTGGCCTCACAAAAGGGACAACTGGAGTGGAATCAGAAGGTATAAACATTAGATTCTACATATTTATAGAGCATTGCCAGATTGACGAAGCACTTCATGCACTTTACATGCACAACTTCTTTGAGGCAACTTTTCTGTATGCAAGTTAAAAGTTTAAAATTTAGATCCTATAATCTATCAACAATTATTTGGATTTCTTAATAGAAGATTTTAAATGTTTTCCAATTACTTTAGCTTAACAATGAAAACAAGAGACTATGATATGACTTAGAAGAAGAATGGGGAACATGAAAAATTGGGGCAATGTTTTAATTTTAACTCTAGCTGTAACACAATTTACCTGCCTCTCCCTTTCATCGTCTGAAAATAAGTGAGAAAATGCACTATAAAGGCCCTTAGTTTTCAAAACTAGAGTTGGTTTGTTTTTTTTTTAACTACAGATATTAAACAATTCTGACTTCTTTTATGGGAATGCAAAGTGATCTTGTCTAAGATCAACATTTACGGGAAGGAAAAGAAGGTTGATCTTCAGTTCAGTTCAGTCACTCAGTCGTGTCCGACTCTTTCAACCCCATGGACTGCAGCACAACAGGCCTCCCTGTCCATCACCAACTCCCGGAGTTTACTCAAACTCATGTCCACTGAGTCAGTGATGCCGTCCAACAATCTCATCCTCTGTCTTCCCCTTCTCCTCCTGCCTTCAATCTTTCCCAGCATCAGGGTATTTTCCAGTGAGTCAGTTCTTCGCATCAGGTAGCCAAATTATTTGAGTTTCAGCTTCAACATCAGTCCTTCCAATGAACATCAAGACTGATCTCCTTTAGGATGGACTGGTTGGATCTCCTTGCAGTCCAAGGGACTCTCAAGAGTCTTCTCCAACACCACAGTTCAAAAGCATCAATTCTTCAGCACTCAGCCTTCTTTATAGTCCAACTCTCACATCCATACATAACTACTGCATACATAACTACTGGAAAAACCATAGCTTTGACTAGATGGACCTTTGTTGGCAAAGTAATGTCTCTGCTTTTGAATATGCTATCTAGGTGGGTCATAACTTTTCTTCCAAGGAATAAACATCTTTTTATTTCATGGCTGCAACCACCATCTGCAGTGATTTTGGAGGCCAAGAAAATAAAGTCTGCCACCCTTTCTCCATCTATTTGCCATGGAGTGATGGGACCAGATGCCATGACCTTCGTTTTCTGAATGTTGAGCTTTAAGCCAACTTTTTCACTCTCTTCTTTCACTTTCATCAAGAGGCTCTTTAGTTCTTTTTCACTGTGTCATCTGCATATCTGAGGTTATTGATATTTCTCCCAGCAATCTTGATTCCAGCTTGTGCATTTATCATGATGCACTCTACATATAAGTTAAATAAACAGGGTGACAATATACAGCCTTGACGTACTCCTTGTCCTATTTGGAACCAGTCTGTTGTTCCATGTCCAGTTCTAACTGTTGCTTCCTGACATGCATATAGATTTCTCAGGAGGCAGGTCAAGTGGTCTGGTGTTCCCATCTCTTTCAGAATTTTCCACAGTTTATTGTGAACCTCACGGTCAAAGGCTTTGGCATAGTCAATAAAGCAGAAATAGATGTTTTTCTGTAACTCTCTTGCTTTTTCCATGATCCAGTGGATGTTGGCAATTTGATCTCTGGTTCCTCTGCCTTTTCTAAAACCAGCTTGAATATCTGGAAGTTCACGGTTCACATATTGCTGAAGCCTGGCTTGGAGAATTTTGAGCATTACTTCACTAACGTGTGAGATGAGTGCAATTGTGCGGTAGTTTGAGCATTCTTTGGTGTTGCCTTTCTTTGGGAGTGGAATGAAAACTGGCCTTTTCCAGTCCTGTGGCCACTGTTGAGTTTTCCAAATTTGCTGGCATATTGAGTGCAGCACTTTCACAGCATCATCTTTCAGTATTTGAAATAGCTCCACTGGGATTCCATCACCTCCACTAGCTTTGTTCATAGTGATGCTTTCTAAGGCCCACTTGATTTCACATTCCAGGATATCTGGCTCTAGGTGAGTGATCACACCATCATGATTATCTAGGTTGTGAAGATCTTTTTTGTACAGTTCTTCTGTGTATTCTTGCCACCTCTTCTTAATATCTTCTGCTTCTGTTAGGTCCATACCATTTCTGTCCTTTATCGAGCCCATCTTTGCATGAAATGTTCCCTTGGTATCTCTAATTTTCTTGAAGAGATCTCTAGTCTTTCCCATTCTGTTGTCTTCCTGTTTCTTTGGATGATCACTGAGAAAGGCTTTCTTATCTTTCCTTGTTATTCTTTGGAACTCTGCATTCAGATGCTTATATCTTTCCTTTTCTCCTTTGCTTTTTGCCTCTCTTCTTTTCACAGCTATTTGTAAGCCCTCCTCAGACAGCCATTTTGCTTTTTTGCATTTCTTTTCCATGGGGATGGTCTTGATCCCTGTCTCCTGTACAATGTCACGAACCTCTGTCCATAGTTCATTAGGCACTCTATCTATCAGATCTAGGCCCTTAAATCTATTTCTCACTTCCACTGTATAATTATAACTGATTTGATTTAGGTCAAACCTGAATGGTCTAGTGGTTTTCCCTACTTTCTTCAATTTGAGTCTGAATTTGGCAATAAGGAGCTCATGATCTGAGCTACAGTCAGCTCCCAGTCCTGTTTCTGCTGACTGTATAGAGCTTCTCCATCTTTGGCTGCAAAGAATATAATCAATCTGATTTCGGTGTTGACCATCCGGTGATGTCCATGTGTAGAGACTTCTCTTGTGTTGTTGGAAGAGGGTGTTTGCTATGACTAGTGTGTTCTCTTGGGAAAACTCTATTAGCCTTGCCCTGCTTCATTCCGTACTCCAAGGCCACATTTGCCTGTTGCTCCAGGTGTTTCTTGACTTCCTACTTTTATATTCCAGTCCCCTATAAGGAAAAGAACATCTTTTTTGGGTGTTAGTTCTAAAAGGTCTTGTAGGTCTTCATAGAACCATTCAACTTCAGCTTCTTCAGCATTACTGGTTGGGGCATAGACTTGGATTACTGTGATGTTGAATGGTTTGCCTTGGAAACGAATGGAGATCATTCTGTCGTTTTTGAGATTGCATCCAAGTACTTCATTTCGGACTCTTTTGTTGACCATGATGGTTACTCCATTTCTTCTAAGGGATTCTTGCCCACAGTAGTAGATATAATGGTCATCTGAGTTAAACTTACCCATTCCAGTCCATTTTAGTTCGCTGATTCCTAGAATGTCGACGTTTACTCTTGCCATTCCTGTTTGACCACTTCTTATTTGCCTTGATTCATGGACCTGACATTCCAGGTTCCTATGCAATATTGCTCTTTATAGCATTGGACCTTGCTTCTATCAGCTGTCGCATCCACAACTGGGTATTGTTTTTGCTTTGGCTCCATCCCTTCATTTTTTCTGGAGTTATTTCTCCACTGATCTCCAGTAGCATATTGGGCACCTACTGACCTGGGGAGTTCCTCTTTCAGTATCCTACCATTTTGCCTTTCCATACTGTTCATGAGGTTCTCAAGGCAAGAATAATAGAACCTTTCAAATTACACATTGAGAGAGAAGGATCACCCTTTGCTGGGGTTATACCATTAGTCTGTAGTTAACTTAAAATTTTAGAATTAGATATTTGGTTTCAACCTTTTACTTATCTTGTTAATAAGGAGCCCTCTTTCAGTTCATGTATAAGACTGGCAGACTGTCCTCCAATTGTAGTATGCTAGGACTCATGATTCTACTTTATATATACATATAATAACTCAGGGTTAAGTGTGTGTGTGTGTGTGTGTGTGTGTCTGTATGTGTCTGCAAGTGTGTTTCTTTTGGAGGGAGCTCATGTTGTTGTGAAGGATGAAAACTTAAGTCCTTATGTATGAACCACCAGGCTGCTGGAGGCAGGGAGCAGTGATACAGAGCCTGACCTATCGAAGAAGTGAATCTGACATTTTGGGAGGTGAATTAGCTCTTATTTTAAAATTTACATAAAGTATTTTTAGCATCATTTTAAATTTGGAACATGCATAGAAGGTATTGTTTTCATAATGAAAATTAGGAGAAAGTTTTGACAAAGATATTTGAAAATTACTGAGCAGTCTGCTGAAATCACTCTAGGTTAATAAATTAAAAATCAAATGTTATTTGCACATTTCTTGTAGCTTTTCCTCCATGTCACTGTAAAGACTTTTCTTTGTCATTTGTCTTGGCATGGATGGCTTATTTTTCTATTCTCCATCTCTCTTCCAACATATTAGCAAGTTGAGCTGGATAAGTTATCTTGGGAAAAGTAAGTCATCAGTCTTCTAAAGAAAACAAATTCCCCCCTAACTCATAGCATAGAAGTAAAAAACAAAAGTGTGGATTCAGAAAGACAATAATTGCAAACCTTGGATAAGTTATTGTCTATAAATTTGCAATTTCATATTAAAATAAATTTGACAAGTAAACTGATGGTGATTTAAGGATTCATGAGAAAATTGTTTGAAAAGAAGTATGAACAAGTTCATCTTCTTTGAAGCTCAAAAAACCATACTTATAATAGTAATAAAAATAATGGTAGTTGTATTATTAGAATGGCAATAATAATAGAAATAGTATTAGTAGTAACAATTGTTATCCATAGCTGAAGTCACCTTTAGCAATGCCTATTTTGGTATAAAAAATCATAGGAATAAGTCACTTAATTGTGAAAATAATGAAATTAATATATATTCCTTATTCATGAGGAAGGCTTCAACCAGCAAAGTAATCTAAACTGAGGTGCATCAAAGTAAACTGCTAAATATTCTCTTTGGTATCATAATCTGGTTCATTAACATAAGCAGAACCAGGCAGGATTACAATTCTTTCCCCTCAATCTCATTTTCTTACCAAATATTTGTGTTTGTTTGCTCTAGGGAGGTTTGTGCATGTGTGTGTGTATATGTATTGTAAGAGACAAACTCAGGATGGATTTTTCCTTCACAGTAGAAAAAAATATTTGAAAAAGAATGCTAGAGTGCTTCAGGAACAGAACTGTAGTGTCTCACACATATTTAAGTTAAAATTGCCTGTCTTTGAGATATGCAGCATCTCCTCCAACAGAGTATATGATCTTAAAAAAACAAAGAACAATTTTGTTCTTGTTGTTTGTTATCACTTAGCATCCCCTACTTAGCATAATGCCTGATACTGGAAATTTTATATCTGGTGGATAAATAGATGGGATAATTTCAAATGAGGAATATCCATCAGAGCAACCACCTCTGTAAATAGATGTTGTCATTCCATTCATCTGGGGGACAGAATTAAGTTGTTCCTGATCTTTTGGAAGGAAGTCTTCTCAGCTCTGGGGCTGAAGAAAGTTGGATATAAACCCCAAGACATGACATGAAAACCGAATCTTCTTGTGAGGAATTAGTGTGCTTTCAGCTCAGAGACTCATTAGGAGTTTGAAAGGGACTATGAGGGTGGATTTGGTCTTTATTTCTTAAGAATATCTATTTATAGTAGCAAAATGTTCAACTAATTAATTAATTTGTTTCATAGTCTGTTGATATAGACTATTCAGTCAGTTCAGTTCAGTCGCTCAGTCGTGTCCGACTCTTTGCAACCCCATGAATCACAGCACGCCAGGCCTCCCTGTCCATTACCAACTCCCGGAGTTCACTCAGATTCATGTCCATCAACTATTAATCTATTAACATATATAAATAGATCAAACTATTAATTATATATAACTACATGTGGGGCTTCCCAGGTAGCACAGTGGTACAGGATCTGCCTGCCAATGCAGGAGACATAAAAGACACAAGTTCAATCTCTGTGTTGGAAGATCGTCAGGAGAAGGAAATGGCAAACCACTCTGGTATTCTTGCCTGGGAAATCCCATGGACAGAGGAGATTGGCAGGCTATAGACCATGGGGTCACAAAATTTGGGGCAATACTAAGTGACTGAACACACACATATAATTATATGCGATATACATAAAATGCACATATATATAGTTGTGTATTTATTTATACTTTAAAAATGATTACCCTAAGAATTTTAAAATATTATAGTCTTGAACAAGCAGCAATTAATCTGGAAGCATTAGATTTTAGGTGATTTTCTGAGTCAAATCAAAGTAGGATGACCAGTTGGAGAGACAAGTGAAAGAGGATAAATGCTTGAAGCATATACATGTTTTTGAGAGGAAATCTCAGACACTGCTCTGGAAGAGGAACCTGGTAGACTCAGAAAGGATGGGAGATTGAATTTGTTGACATTTGGGTGTGAAATTAAATGTCACCTTATCTCTAACTGAAAGTTGGTGAGAAAGTGATACATTCATGACATACTCATGACCATGTCATCATTCCTAGGAAAACACTGTCTGGCATATAGCAAGACATACCTCCTTAAGGTAATGTCATTGTTGCCATTATTATTTTTGTAATTATTGCTCTGATTGATGTGGTGCCCAACCAAACAGTACATAGACAAGCATCTATTATACAATGAAGTGAATCAGCTACATGTATGCATATATATCCCCTTCCTTTGGACCTCCTTCCCATCCCTATCCCCATCCCACCCATCTAGATCATCACAGAGCACCAAGCTGAGCAGAAACTAACACAACAATAGAAAACAATAGTACTCCAAAGGAAAAAAAGAAAGATTGCCCCCCCAAAAAAAGGAAAAAAAGAACCTCCTGTATAGCACAAGGAACTCAATTCAATATTCTGTAATGACCTATATGGGAAAAAGAATTTTAAAAAGAGTAGTTATGTGTATATGCATAACAGATTCACTTTGCTATACAGCAGAAACTAATACAACATTGTTAATCAACTGTAATCCAATAAAAATAATAAAAAATAAAAAGTATACTGCAAAAGAAATATTGAATGCCCTGTACTTTAGTAGATGTGATGGGTGATAACAAAACTTGTTAACACCTGCAGTAAGAAATGTAAATTCAGTTCTTCAGAGAAAGCATTTGTTCATAAAAGATCTAATCAGCAAAGAAAAAAGAATATAAAATTTATTTAGTACAAATTCATTTAGTACTAAATGCTAAAGAAGCCCATTCATTTTCATTTAGTGCTTTGAGTCATGTCTGACAGAATTGGGCCTGAGCTCTCAGAGACAAATCATCTTCTCTCTAGTTGAGGCTAGGACAAATATCAAAAGATTTCTCATAGTAGTTTTGCTACCCTCACAACCTAAGAGTTGCTGCTGCTGCTGCTGCTGCTAAGTCGCTTCAGTCGTGTTCGACTCTGTGCGACCCCATAGACGGCAGCCTACCAGGCTTCCAGTCCCTGGGATTCTCCAGGCAAGAACACTGGAGTAGGTTGCCATTTCCTTCTCCAGTGCATGAAAGTGAAAAGTCAAAGTGAAGTCTCTCAGTCGTGTCTGACTCTTAGCGATCCCATGGACTGTAGCCCACCAGGCTCTTCCATCCATGGGGTTTTCCAGGCAAGAGCACTGGAGTGGGGTGCCATTGCCTTCTCCGACCTAAGAGTTGTATGGAGACTTAAAAGAGTGACAAATTAGTGGCAGGATGTGGTTTTCAGGTCTATTTTTTTTTTCTTTTTTTTTTTGCCAAAGGAAACAAATGTCATTTTACTTCGTCTTCTTTTTTAAAGAGACATAAGCAAATTGTAAGGAAGCTGTTAAGGGATCCAGATAGTGAAAATTCATGGGAAAATGAGGCATCTTTTTCAAGTCCCAAGAGTTGAGAACAAATGTGATTATTCAATGTGCAGGGCCTTTTAATTAAGAAATGAGTTAACAGTTACCTTTTGTGTAGCCCTCTCTATCACTGATTGTCTATAGCAGAAATGTTCAAAGAGGCCAAATGTGCTGTGTAGAACTGACAACAAAGTACACAATATTTTGGCCAATAAACTCAAGCCAATACAATCTTTGCACGAATTAGGCAGATAAATTATAAACTTTTTTTTTTCCTTATATGTTGGGCCAGTGTTCCTTGAACGGAAATATTTTATATCTTTCCTTTGGATTATAAGACTTGTTAATAGAAAGGCAGGAAATGACAGTGGAAATATAAAGCTTAATATGATTTTTCTCTGAAGATGCAATCAAAGATTAGTTGAGTGGGTTTTATGAAGTCTTGTTTATGTTTATTACCTTCCCAGTATAAAAAGGAAAAATGAATTGACTTTCTTAAGGAAGGTTTTTGCTTGTTTGTTTGCTTGGTTTTGCTTTGTTTGACTAAACTTATATTTAATTAATTTATTAGTTCAGTTCAGTTCAGTTCAGCCGCTCAGTCGTGTCCAACTCTTTGCAACCCCATGAATCGCAGCACACCAGGCCTCCCTGTCCATCACCAACTCCCGGAGTTCACTCAGACTCACGTCCATCGAGTCCGTGATGCCATCCAGCCATCTCATCCTTGGTCGTCCCCTTCTCCTCCTGCCCCCAATCCCTCCCAGCATCAGAGTCTTTTCCAATGAGTCAACTCTTCGCATGAGATGGCAAAAGTATTGGAGTTTCAGCTTTAGCATCATTCCTTCCAAAGAAATCCCAGGGCTGATCTCCTTCAGAATGGACTGGTTGGATCTCCTTGCAGTCCAAGGGACTCGCAAGAGTCTTCTCCAACACCACAGTTCAAAATCATCAATTCTTCGGTGCTCAGCCTTCTTCACAGTCCAACTCTCACATCCATACATGACTACTGGAAAAACCATAGCCTTGACTAGATGGACCTTTGTTGGCAAAGTAATGTCTCTGCTTTTGAATATGCTGTCTAGGTGGGTCATAACTTTTCTTCCAAGGAGTAAGTGTCTTTTAATTTCATGGCTGCAATCAACATCTGCGGTGATTTTGGAGACCCCCAAAATAAAGTCTGACACTGTTTCCACAGTTTCCCCATCTATTTCCCATGAAGTGATGAGACCAGATGCCATGATCTTTGTTTTCTGAATGTTGAGCTTTAAGCCAACTTTTTCACTCTCCTCTTTCACTTTCATCAAGAGGCTTTTTAGCTCCTCTTCACTAAAGAAGTTAAAATGGTCAAATGGGTTCTTTATGGGAACAAGCTCATTAATTTTCCTTTGTACAGATATTAATTCATTTACTGATACCAATGCATTTAATGTTGTTTAATATTATTGTATTTAATTAAAATTATATATTCCATTGTTAACTTATACCCTCCCATGAACTCCTAGATCTAAAAGAACTTTTATCACCTTAATTCAGAAACTGTCCTTCTTAAAAGAGAATCTTACCAAAATTCTAGAAACATTTTAAGGAAGGTTTTAAGAACAACAAACCTTAAAACTGTAAGCCTTAGAAATGTAAAAAGTATGTGTCTGGTACCTGACAGGTGTTTATCAAAAATGCTCACTGTAAGCTCAAGAAAACAACTTGTATGGAACTAGAAATGAAAAAAGTAAATCAAGTTTAAAGTATAAACCTTTCCCTCTGAAGTTATTAAGGGATGGGAAAAATTTTAAGGTAATCAAGTTAGAAATTTGTATAAGCAATCTATAGGAAAATAGTGAGCTTCTTCTTCTGATTTAATAACTAAAAACTTAAATGAAAAGGGTTTATTTAAATAGTTATTACCTGTAAAGTACATACCAAAAATAAGAGGATAATACAAACATCAAAAAAGAAAGGTATAGTTTATAATTAGGTAAAAAGAGAAACCTGAGAGTACTTTATCAGTTGGTCTTCCCTGGTGGCTCAGTTGGTAAAGAATCATTTATTTATTCAGTCACCAAATGTACCTTGGCAACTACTAAGTACTTAAAACTATTCTATGTTCTAGGGACAAAATAATGTGCCTAGATGAAGAAACAAAATATTTGAAATTAATCTGTAAGGGAAAGTTTTCATAGACTCTTCCACATCTACGCAGGATCCCAACTGTGGAATAAAATATGATGAACACAAGAAAATAAGTTGCATAAAAACAATCTGCCCTCTTCTTCTATTAACAAATGTGTGACCTGATGGAACGTGTTTTATTTGCAGCTTTTAAGGTCCTGTGATTCTGAGGATCTCAGAAGAAATGATAAATCGAAACTAAAATATGGACCAGATGCAAAGGACCAGTGCTGTTTTCTCTTGGCCTCATGAGTTGCAAGTATGCTATCAGTGATCTTTGACCTATTCCTGTCAATTCAGAGAACATAACTATCACAGGAAAATAACACAGTATTATGCATTCTTCATGGCTACCAAATATACTTCATATTACCTTATGGTTACAGGATTCTTGATGTTCTTCTTCTGTATGTTGATTTTATTGTTACCAGATGCTTGGCCCCATGCCTTGGGTTACCCAGGTTCACTGGTCCAACAAACAAAACAAAATTGGAATCATATTGAGTACATACATCTGATGAAATAATGATATGAAAGAGAAATAAGAATAGTTCCACAGGGGAAAAAAATTGAAGTACTGTCTTATGAGGGTAGGAACACGAATGCCAAGAACCTTTAAGAACTGAACTCAGCATTCTCAAGAAAGCTTTAATGTGTGAGCAAATTCCAGTGGCTACCAAGACAAGATGTACTTATATTGTTTCATACAGCTTTGTTTTAAGGGACTAGCAGAAGGACTGACCGTGTAAGCAACGAAATGCATATTCCCCCCGTCATGTCCAAAAACCCATCATAGGGATATTTGTCAAAGCCTGTCTGCAGAAAATCAGATTTTTAATAGACTTTAATATTTATGTTAGATTGAGCTTGGCAGATGTTTTTTAGTTAATCCCTACATTCAATAAATCAGGCTGAAGAACTTACCTTAGAGCACAGATTTCTCTGTTGCTCAAATAAACAATAGCTGTGTGTTTAGTAACTTAAGAGAACGTTCAGGCAGTCCAGTTGAACTTGACCATATAGCTTCCCACCTTTTCTGGTTCCCACATGTTAGCAGTACTGACTGCTCTTTAATCAGCCTCTTAAGTTCCTGACTCCTGAAAGATGATAGATAAAAGCAATCGGTGACATATGTGCAATAACGAAAAAGAATGTGTCACTTAGAGCCAGAAAACCATAGGTAGGAGTAATAGCTCTGCCAGTGATGAAGTGTAGAGCCTTGGAAAACCACTGCCTCTTTATGAGCTTCAGCTTCAGTATTTTTATCTATAAAAAGGGAATTATAAGGCATTCCTTGTCTATCTAGTAAGGTAGGTGTGATGACTAAATGAGAACATGTGTGGGAAAACTTTGTAAATTAGCAAGTGCCTTACCTTTGAGAAGTATTTGCAACATGTGAAAATAAAATTGAAATTGGAACCTTGAAGCATTAGTATGTTTGACAGTACACTACTGATATTTCAATAAATGTTTTGGAGACATTTGAACAAATCTTGTCACATTCTTCAATTTATTTTCAATTCCAACTTACTTGAGTGTCGGAATCCATGACTCCTTGTCATTAAATGTCCACATATTGAACATTCAGAAAGCACCAGGAGCTAAGAACAAGTGTTAAGCCTCTTCAGGTTTCCACTGAGATGAATTTCTGGGGAATATAGTTTAAGTTTATAACAAAAGCCAGAACTACGGCCTTTGGATTTCTGATTACAGAGACCATTTTCTCAACTAGAACATAGAAAGGTGTTTAATCACATTTTAGGGGGTTAAAAAACACATAAAATTAAATATACCCTTTATACTGTTTTTAAATGCATAGTTCAGTATTCTCATTGAGCAGCAGAGCTCTATAACTTTTTCATCTTGCAAAACTGAACTCTATAACCACTAAACACTAGTTTTCCCTCCCCCCACCTCTTAACAATCGCCTTTCTACTTTCTGTTTCTGTGACATTGACAACTTTAAATACTTCATATGCAGGGACTCAGAGAGTATTTGTCCTTTCATGACTGGCTTATTTTGCTTAGTACAATGTCCAAGTTTTCATCCATGTTGTAGCATGTGACAAGGTTTCTTTCTTTTTTTAAGTTTGCATAATCTATCTATCTATGCACACACACACGCACACACACACACACACACAGAGTGGGGCTCCCCTGATGTTTCAGTGGTAAAGAATCCACCTGCAGTGCGGGAGGTGCAGGAGACATGAGTTCAATCCCTGGTTTGGGAAGATCCTCTGGAGGAGGTCATGGCAACCCACTCCAGTCTCCATGCCTAGAGAATTCCATGGACAGAGAGCCTAGTGGGCTACAGCCCATAAGTTCACAGAGTTGGCCACGACTGAAGCGACAGCACACACACATACAGCACATTTTCTTCATCCATCTGTCTGTCGATGGACATTTGGATCGCTGCCACCTCTTGGCTATTATAAACAATGCTGCAGTAAACTTGGGTGTGCAAATATCTCTTCAAGATCCGGATTTCAATTCATTTGAATACATACTAGAGGCAAAGCAAGATCACAAGGTAATTATATTTTTAAGTTTTTGAGAACCCCCCATGTTGCTTTCCATAAAAGCTACAGGACTTCATATTCTCACTGACAGTTCACAAAGATTCTAATTTCTCTACCTCCTTGCCAACATTTGTTATTATCTTGTTTTTGTTTTTTTAAGTGACTACCCTAATGGGTGTGAGATGACACTTCATTGTGTGTATCTTTGACTTGCATTTCTCTTCTCTTATGATTAGTAAAGTTGAAATTTTTTTCATATGAGTGTTGTTCATGTGGATATCTTATTTCAAGAGTTACCTATTTAAATGGTTCACTCATTTTATAATTGAGCTATCTGATTTTTTAATGATCGAGTTATTGACTGATAATTTGAGTTATATGAATTCCTTGTGTATTTTAGATATTAACCCCTTATCATAAATCTAACTTAAAAATAATTTCTCCCTCTCATAGACTTCATTTTCCCTCAATGTATCACAAATTTTAAGTTTGATATTGTTAAAATATTCATGCCACCCAAGTTAGATTCAACACAATCCATATCAAAATCTCAATGAAATTCTTTGCAGAAATAGAAAAACATATCCTAAATATGTGAAAGAATGAATTGGACACTTACCTTACACCCTGCTCACAAAAAAACCTTCAACATGGATTAAAGACTTTAATGTGAGACTTAGTAAAATCTCTAGACGAAAACATAAAGGAAAATAGTATAGGACATTGGAGTTGGCAATAATTTTTTATTTATAAGATACCACAAGAACAGGCAACAAAAGCAAAAATTGTCAAATGGCACTATATCAAACTAATAAACACTTTAAATTAAAAGTACAATGTAATAAAAATTATGCTGTGAAATCTCACAATATATCAGATAACCACAGTAGAAAACACTCTAAGTTATATAGGGGCTTGTAGGCAAGGCACTGGGGAAAATGTCAGCATTAGTTAAGTGAAGCGAAAGCGATGGACATAGCCTGACCCTGTGTGTCAAAGTTTAGAGATCCAGGACCATATGACCTAAGACAAAAGGTTTGAGCAGTCATCCCTTAGTAGCTGAGGGGGGTTTAGTTCCAGAACCCATTTAGGTACCAAAAGCTGAGGATGCTCAAGTCCTTATATAGAATGGTGTATTAATTGCATATGGACTTGCCAAGTGGCTCAGTGATAAAGAATCTACCTGGCAATGCAGGAGATGCAAGTGACGCAGGCTTGATCCCTGGGTCAGGAAGATCCCTTGGAAGATGAAATGGCAACCCATTCCAGTATTCTTGACTGGAAAATGCCATGGGCAGAGGAGCCTGGAGGGTTACTGTCCATAGGGTTGCAGTCAGATAGACCTGAGCGACTGATTACACACGCATACATTATTTGTATACAACCTGCATACATTCTCTCATATACTTTAAATTATCTCTAGATTATTTATAATACCTTACACAGTGTAAATGGTATCTATGTAAGTAGTTGCCAGTGTGCAGAAGATTCACATTTTTGAAAGTTTCTGGAATATTTTTTCCAATATTTTAAATCTAAGTTTGGTTGAATCCCGGGATGAGGGCACAGTGGGTATGGAAGAAGGTTGACTGCAGTCTGGTTTGGCTGGAGGAAAGCAAATATGTAAGAAAAAGAGATAGCAACTTACCCTGTTATTCAAGGAACTTCATGTAGCATTCTCCTATTTTATCTTACAATTTATCCTAGTTTGAAGTTAGGTACATTTATTTTTGCTTAGTTCCCTTCTATCTTCATCTATGATAGATATTATAAAATCTTTATCCATTTGAACATTCTTGAGTACTTGCTGTAATAGAAGAGAGCTAAGGCTTATGAAAACATAAATCTTATAAAATCCATATTCCCTGTTGTCTACAGTTTATTATATAAAAATCTCTTCTTGAAGTTAAATCTAGCTTATTCAACAACAATTTATTGAGTTTCTGTTATCTGTCAGGCCACATGAAAGGCTCTGGGAGTACAAAGATAAATACAGTTAAGTTTTTTCATTTATATCCATGGATTCTATTTATCAATGTTTTATCTTTTCTTTGAGTCAGGCCTGAGTTCTTCATGGACATCTTAAGTTACATATCTCTGAACAAGATACATTGCTCTCCTCAGTGTCTAATAAATAGAATTTATTACCAATACTTAACACTAGTTGGATTCAATAAGCACTTATTGAATAACTGTATAAGTGAGGCAACAAAGTACACAAGGGATATAAAGATAGAGAAGAGGCCATCCCTTATTTATTTTAAAATACGAAAGAACAAAATGATGGCAGGGAGATTTCTAACACTTATTCCCTCTAGAAACATCAACTTAAATAACTATCCACATGCAATAATATCCTCTCAAGAGGCAAGGATTCCAGGTGAGAGATCACAGCACCTGGATAAAGCACAGAAATGAAAAGATGCAGTGAGGAGAGCAGAAAAGACAGATTCACACTAGTCCATCATTCTTCCCTCAAGACCAGGCAGCCCATCTTCCAATGGGAGACAGAGAGTGAATTTAGCACCTTATTTCACCACTGATCCTGCAACCAGCTTGCCCAGCACCAAGTTGACCCCTGCAGTCCTAAGTGGCTCCCTGTATGCTCCTGAAAATCCAGACCCCCCCCCCCACAATCACTTCACCACTTACTGGCCCCAGTGGTCCTAGTTATCATCTTTGGCACAAGATTCCCAGCAGTTCCTGTGGATCCAGGACCCCAGCCTAACTAGCCCCTGCCATCTCCAGCCGAACCAGGTAACTCTAGCAGCCCAGGCAGCTCCTGTGGTATCAGGCTCCCAGAGGGCTCCTATGAATCCAGGCCCCAGGATTGATCCAGGACTTGCAAGCTTCAACAGACCCAGGACAGTTCCTCAGCTCCCAGGGGTTTCCTCAGTCCTAGGTTCCCAATTCAACTGAGCACTGGCCACCTCCAGGAGCCCCAGAAGGCTCCCGAGATCCCAGGCAGTTTCCAGGGACACTGGGGTCCCAGCAGGCTCCCATAAACTCGGGTTCCTGGCCATTCTAGTGTCAGCCAGCTCCTACAGCCCAGGGCAGCGTCTGTAGTGCCAGGATCCCAAACAGCACCCCAAAACTCATGTTCCAGGTGGGCACCTAAGAACCAATCTCCCACTCAGGCCCTCTACTAGGTCAGTTACCATAGATGCACACTTTAAACCTACAGCCCCAAGTGTCATGCCTAATCCTATGTCAGGCTGGCCTCATTGATTCGACTTCAGATAACTCTGATCACCCAGGCTCCCAGCCAACTCCATCACTAGACCAAACCCCAGTGGCCCAGCATCGGACTGGCCCCTGCACCGCCCCTACCTCTAGATCTACCCCTCAGCCCCTAAGTTAGAGGCCTCGCTTTTATCATCTAAAAAAAGGAATTGGACACAGAAACTTTTTCTCAGATAAACCGGTTGTGCAACCAGCTACTATAGCTGAAGATTTTTAGAATGGCATTTGGTACTGGTAGTCTAGAGTGAAAGTCACTGAACTGTGTCTGACTCTCTGTGACCCTATGAACTGTAGCCCACCAGGCTCCTCTGTTCCTTGAAATTTTCAGGCAAGAATACTGGAGTGGGTTGCCATTTCCTTCTCCAGGGGATCTTCTCAACCCAGGGATAGAACCTGGGTCTTCTGCCTTGTGAGCAAATTCTTTACCATCTGAGCTATTAGGAAGCCTTTGGTACTGGTAAGGGTTCAATGAAAGTTGGCTATTATAATTAATTTATCCTAAATATTTTTTTCAAATTGAAAGATTTACAGATGCAGGATTATGATTTATAAAGAAATACATGTCCACCTTGCTTTTATCCTTCTTAGAGACTTAATAGTTTCATCCATTTTCCTTATAAAGATTGTAAGTTCTTACAAAAGCATTTGCTCTTGGCCCAGAGGTGAGTAACAGAACTTGGAACAACATATGAGTGTTGAATACCTTAGAGGTTGTGAACCATATTGCTGAGAGGAAAGTTTCTGGGCTATGGATTTGTGGTGATTCACTTAACGTGAAGGAGGTAGGAGTGGCCCATTCCCTGAATAAAAAGGATGTGTGACCACGTGACATAAATTCAGATACTGTGGCACAAGAATACCTGGGTACTCAACAGTTAGAAACTGGCTCTTGGGAGCTTCAAGAAAAGTTTCAGTAGCCAATTGGCATGGAGAAAGTGCTTTCTGTGGGCAGCATAGAAATGGAACATCGAACTGCAAACAGGCCAACAAAGCTTTGACAATGCTATTTTTATGTCAGCAAAATGGATAGAAAACTGTAGAGGCTTTCCCAAGAATGTTCTGCATTGCATAACCCCCAGCACATATGTGTTTGCTGTGAATCAGAATCATAGAGAGAGCCTGAGTCTCCAATGCATGGATGAAATACAATGTCCTGACAATCTTGAGAAAGATTTGGTTTTATAAAGCACAATAATGTGATTTGTTTTGAATCTAAGAACTGTGGAGTATAATTATTCCATTTAACTACCTAAGGGCTTGAGGAAAATACTCTATTAGACCCAGACCAATGTCATGGTATAGAATATGGCTTGCTTCACTTTGTGTGTCTGTTCTTTATTGTGGTGATTGGATAGATGAGTGGAAATGAGACTAATAACATCAAATGTTCTTTCCACAAACACCAAAACAGAGATTCAATAAATTGGAACCATGTTGGGTCCAAGGTCATGCTTAATTAGAATGAAGGAAGCCCTAGAGAATGAAAAAGATCCCCATACAGATGAGTAATTCAAAAATTAAATAGTCACATGTAAAAAAAATTGACAACACCAGCAGCATGTTGTCATATTGCCCCAGGAAAGTTTTACCAACTAGGTTTAATAGAGAAGTCTATAGGCAATGGCACCCCACTCCAGTACTCTTGCCTGGAAAATCCCATGGACGAAGGAGGCTGGTAGGCTGCAGTCCATGGGGTCGCTAAGAGTTGGGCACGACTGAGCGACTTCACTTTCACACATTGGAGAAGGAAATGGCAACCCACTCCAGTGTTCTTGCCTGGAGAATCCCAGGGACGGGGGAGCCTGGTGGGCTGCTGTCTCTGGGGTCGCACAGAGTCGGACACGACTGAAGCGACTTAGCAGCAGCAGCATAGATGACACATTGAATTTTGAATGTGCGCAGGTGGAAGCTGTTGCAGAATACCAGGATTTGAGAGTGTGGAATGAGTTTGAATCCCAACTCTACCATGTATTAGCAGTGCATATTTAGGTAAAACATTTTATCATATTCAGTGTCCATTTATTCTGCAGTAAACACTGGGATAATAATGACCAATTGGGCAGAATTACAAATAGTTACATGACTAATTCAGATAGGAAAGTCCCTCACTTGGTACATGGCACATTTTAGAAGTTCAATTGATTTGGTTCAGTTGAGTTTAGAGCATTCAAATCAGGAATACATTTTTTAAAATGTTGGTTAAACATCTGGTTACTCTGATGCTATCTAGACACACTGGATTGTTTGAATGGTACTTAAAGGGAAAAAAAATCATGACTTTTAATAAAGAAAGGAATCTCTAGTCTGTGAAATGAAATTTCATAGTGAAACAAAGAATATTTAATATTAAAGACTTTTGTTCATAATTCACCTTGTGAATAGAATACACACACATATGTATCATTTTTCACATCATTTTCAAGTTATTAGAGCTAAATTTAGTTAAATAATTTTGAAAAAACAGGAGAAAATAATTATCCAGGGGGGGAAAAAAAAAACAGAAAAAATCAAATGGAACGTTCAAAGTGTTTGTTAAGAAAAATACTATCAACCTGGAATTCTATACCCAGCACAATTCTGTACCCAGTTTATCTACATCTGTACATGTATAAATACATATTCATGAATAGTTTCCTTCTTTTAATTTGTAACTGACATAAAGTAAAACATATAACACAGTCTTGGATGAGACTGAGCAATCACAATTAGCCCACCAAGCTTCTCTGTCCTTGGAATTTTCCAGGCAAGTAGGTTGCCATTTTCTTTTCCAGGAGCTCTTACTTACCCAGGTATCAAACCCACGTCTCTTGCATCTGCAGGCAGATTCTTTACCACTACACTACCTGGCAAGGATTAGAACCTGTTCACATAAAAATAGTGTATGAATTGTTATCTTCCCAACCCAGGGGTTGAACCTGGATCTCTTGCATCTCCTGAATTGGCAGGCAGATTCTTTACCAACTGCACCACCTAGGAATCAATAGCCAGTATATCTACATCTATAGATCTATGAATATATATTCATGAATAGTTTCCATCTTTTAATTTGTAACTTCATAAACTAAAACATATAACACAGATTGGGATGAGACCCTGAGCACTCACAAGTAGGAAGAGGACTGGATTAAATATGCTAGAGGACAGGGAGCAGGATAAACATAAATAGGACATAATCTTTGGTGAAGAAATCACAATAGAATGAAGAAGACATGTGATAGTACTATAGAGCTGTAAAAGTGTCTCCCACATTGTAGACAGATGCTTTACCATCTGAGCCACCAGGGAAGTCCATATGAATTCATAAGAGGTTATAAAGGAGGGTGAAATATATATGATGAAATTAATAGAGAAAATAAGATACAAATATATATTTATACATGGGTTTATATAAGCAAAATAGGTATGTTCTAGAAATCGGCAAAGTTTTAAGTACTGTTTGAAAAAGTGAGAAAAAGCAGAAAGGCTTTTCTTGGTAAGTGTGATTATGTTTAGGGAAAAACATGACAAATCAAGGCTATTGAAATTTGAGTAGAGATCCTCCAAGGGGCAGCAGATATTCTCTGCAGTGGCTGAGGGAATCCAAAAGGAAGTCATGTAAAATAAAACTGGAGAAGAGAAAGGGCTAGAATAGAGCACCTAATGTCTGCCCAACAGCAAGGTTTTAAGAGGAAGATAGAAATATGAGCAATAGAATAATGCAAATAAGTCATGTTAGAGAAAATTCATTCTCACTGCTGTTTCACAGATTTAGAAGTGAATTATTATACCATAGAAGTTGATCAAGTAACATTTTGGATGAGGGACTTTGTTGGGTAGCTTCCTCTCCCTTGCAATATGTTTTCAGAGTGAGGGAACATTTATTACTGCAATTCCCTGGTCTCCTTATCTACTCCTTTCCATAGAAAAGATGACTTATTTGATTAGTGAGGTTTATAGAAGGTACTGAGCATGCATGACTGAATTCCTTTTTCCCTTTGGTATTCATATTATAAGAAGCTCATCTCTGACTCTCCATAGTACATGTTTATGTGAGTGGACCTCTAGGAAGGGATTTGTGTGAGTGGGTATATATTTAAATTTGAGCTTCAATACTAGGTAAGCTATAACTACCATACTCCATCTGCTTGACTCCTACATTTCTCAATATTTTTAAACTTTGATGGAGAATATGATCCTTATTTACTATCTCCATCAAGTCCTAGGACAAATGGATTAAAATGAAATATAGGATATATCTTTTTCTTTTTTAATAATCCCACAATAACGTGGGATTCTTTATTTTTTATTTTTTGAGCTATAATTTACATACCATACAATTCACTTGCTCTACTTGTACAATTCAACAATTTTTGGTATATTTAGAGTTGTGTAACTATCACTATAGACATAGAGTTCTTGATTTTTGTCTTTGGCCACACAGCATACGGGATCTTAGTTCCCTGACCAGGGATGGAATGCCACACTCTCTACTTTGGAAGCACAGAGCCTTAACTACTGGACCACCAGGGAAGTCCTTAGCCTTTTTCATAAAATACTTCTGTTTTAGCTCCACTCTTGAATGTCTATTAATCGGTAAAATTCTAGAAAGATGTTACCATTAGTTACCTAAATTGGGGAGTCATTGCTTATTTTATTCCTCCATTTTTCTCTTTCGGAAGTCATCACATTCTAATGGTGGTATATAAATTGTCCTAGTGAAGAGATGAATAAAGAGTCAAAAGTTTTTTTAAAAATTGAGAATTCACTATATTATGACAATATTTGCTGCCTCTTGAGAAACCTATATGCAAGTCAGGAAGCAACAGTTAGAACTGGACATGGAACAACAGACTGGTTCCAAATAGGAAAAGGAGTACGTCAAGGCTGTATATTGTTACCCTGCTTATTTAACTTCTATGTAGAGTACATCATGAGAAACACTGAGCTGGAGGAAGCACAAGCTGGAATCAAGATTGCCGGGAGAAATATCAATAACCTCAGATATGCAGATAACACCACCCTTATGCAGAAAGTGAAGAGGAACTAAAGAGCCTCTTGATGAAAGTGAAAGAGGAGAATGAAAAAGTTGGCTTAAAGCTCAACATTTGGAAAACGAAGATCATGGCATCCGGTCCCATCGCTTCATGGGAAATAGATGGGGAAGCAGTGGAAACAGCGTCAGACTTTATTTTGGGGGGCTCCAAAATCACTGCAGATGGTGATTGCAGCCATGAAATTAAAAGACGCTTACTCCTTGGAAGGAAAGTTATGACCAACCTAAATAGCATATTGAAAAGCAGAGATGTTACTTTGCCAACAAAGGTCTGTCTAGTCAAGCCTATGGTTTTTCCAGTGGTCATGTGTGGATGTGAGAGTTGGACTGTGAAGAAAGCTGAGCGTTGAAGAATTGATGCTTTTGAACTGTGGTGTTGGAGAAGACTCTTGAGAGTCCCTTAGACTGCAAGGAGATCCAACCAGTCCATTCTAAACGAGACCAGTCTTGGGTGTTCATTGGAAGGACTGATGCTGAGGCTGAAACTCCAATACTTTGGCCACCTCATGCGAAGAGTTGACTCATTGGAAAAGACTCTGATGCTGGGAGGGATTGGGGGCAGGAGGAGAAGGGGACGACAGAGGATGAGATGGCTGAATGGCATCACCGACTCAATGCACATGAGTTTGGGTGAACTCTGGGAGTTGGTGATGGACAGGGAGGCCTGGTGTGCTGCAATTCATGGGGTTGCAAAGAGTTGGACATGACTGAGTGACTGAACTGAACTGAACTGAAGACAATATTTGGAGTTATAAGAGATTCAGTTTGTCCAAAAAGGAGATCGGGAAGATAAGAGGACACAGAGAAGAACTTTGCAGTTGAAGTCATGGACTGATGGGCAGGGAGTGAACATAGGAAGTGTCTATTTATAGAATGGAAGAAAAGTGGGATGCAAAGGGGTACTAAGGAAGTAATAGAAATGGAAGAAAAGATGAATAGATTAAAAAGTCATCTAGGCATGGGTGTGTATGTGTTTGTGTGTGTGTGCGTGCTTAGTCATGTCCTATTCTTTTGTGACCCCAGGGACTGTAGCCTGAGAGGCTCCTCTTTTCATGGAATTTTCCAGGCAAGAATACTGGAGTGGGTTGCCAATCCTTCTCCAGGGGATCTTCTGAACTCAGGGATTGAACCTACATTTCTTGCATCTCTTGAATTGGCAGGTGGATTCTTTACCACTGTGCCAATCTAAGCATGCACATATTTAAATGTAGACTAATTCAGAGTGAGGCTTAGGTAATGGATATGTTCCTTGAAGTAGTCACTGGAGTAGAGTGATGGTAACAACGACTAGTGTTGAGGAAGACCACCACTGGTACTAAATTAATGAGTTATCTCATTTGCATCCTCGTAATTCAGGATGATGGCCAGATTTTTGTGAATTGTTTAGATCTTAGCTATATTTAGTTATGATCTTGTTGTTCAGCCACTAAGTTGTGTCTGACTGTGACCCCATGGACTATAACATGCCAGGATTCCCTGTCTTCACTGTCTCCTGGAATTTGCCTAAACTCACGTCCATTGAGTCAGTGATGCCATCCAACCATCTTATCCTCTGTCACCCCCTTTTCCTGCCTTCAGTCTTTCCCAGCATCAGGGTCTTTCCAATGAGTTAGCTCTTTGCATCAGGTGGCCAAAGTTTTGGAGCTTCAGCATCATTTAGCTATGATCTTAAAGAATGATTAACAGTCACCATATTTTAATTGAGCTTTTGCTAAATGTCAAACACTATTCTAAGGCATTCTTGTGTTAGTCACTCAGTTGTGCCCAACTCTTTGAGATCCCATGGACTGCCACGTAACAGGCTCCTCTGTCCATGAGATTTTCCAAGCAAGAATACTGGAGTGGGTTGCCATTTCTTTCTCTAGGGGATCTTCCCTGACCCGGGGATCGAACCCAGGTCTCCTGCACTGCAGGCAGATTCTTAACCAACTGAGCTATGAGGGAAGCCCAGAATCAGGGTCTTTCCAATGAGTTAGCTCTTTGCATCAGGTGGCCAACGTTTTGGAGCTTCAGCATCATTTAGCTATGATCTTAAAGAATGATTAACAGTCACTATATTTTAATTGAGCTTCTGCTAAATGTCAAACACTATTCTAAGGCACTCTTGAATCAACAATAAATCAGGTTGACAGGATTCCTGATTTCCTTGAGCTTATATTTTAAAGGAAGAAAGAAATATTGTGAATAAACAACAAAAATGTCATATAGTGATCTTTCCAAGTAGAGTTTATAAAGAGGGATATGATGAAAGTGACAGTCTGAGTTCTTTAAACTGGTACTTAGAGAGGCCTCTGTTCATGTAAGGATGTCCTTTAGGTTGCTAAAAGATAGTGATAGGTTCGGTAGAGTGTGGCATGAGCCACAAAGGAAAATGGGTTCTGATCTTCCAGTCCTGCTGTGCTAGGTGTAATCCACTAAAAATGTTTCTTCCTTTCCCTTCTGAGAAGGCAACCAGCAAAAGCTTGTTAATTTGGTCTTGCTTAGTTGTAAGCCAATTTCTATACATACAATTATGTTCCCAACAGAGGAGAACTAGATGAGCACATACATTAAAATCAGAAAGAAGAATAATTATCCCATCTTTTTAGAATACTAGATGCCTATATCATAGCAAGTTATATACTGTAGCTTAAGTTGGGCATTTTTTCCATTAACTTTGAGATGAGGAAATTGAGTCCTTGGGAAAAAAAAATGAGGCATTTAAGGCTTCATGTTGATTCTGGGGCTCAGCCCAGGGCAAGGTTAAGTCTTCTGATTCTAGTTTAAAGCTTTGGAATAGTCAAACTTCTCTAAGTTGATATGACACTGTTGGCTAATTTTGTATTACATATTGAATGCCTATATTGTAGTGGCCACTGGCTGGATTGACAAAGAGAAATTAGACAGGCTTTTAGAATATCCAATGACTGACTAACCACTAAAATAGATTCAAGGAAAACAATGTCAAATACTCAGAAATACACAATTTGGACTACATTTTAAAGGCATGTTGTGGGCACATCTCAGAGAAACAAAATGGCAGCTCATCAAAAGCATACTTATTTGGGCTTTAGCCACAGAGAAAAATCTGATTCCAAAGGCAATCACTCTAAGCACATATGGGTTTGTTTGTTTTCTTGTTTCAAACCCTCCCTGCCTTTTGCTCAGTTTTTAAAGGTAGCCTCCACCAGCAAAGAGGAAATCATCAGAATCATGTTTTCCAGATTATTTAAAGATAGTGAAAGCAAAGACTATCTTTGTTTCACCAAAGTCCATAAATGCATCAGGAAAATTTTTCATCTCTGCTGAGAAAGTGGATTAATTAATGATCTGAAAGTCTGGCAGAGACTTCGATAATGATAGAAAGCATGGACTCTTTATGTTTATTTATACAAATTACAAAGAGGGCTTGAAACCACTGTATAAGGATTTTGATGGGCTTGAAACAAAAAATAAAAAGCAGGAAATTGGGTATTATGAAGGGCCCTTCACTGTTGAAGAGAAAGGGTGAAAGATTTTAGTAGAAGATATTTCATTTGATTCAGAGAAGGCAGCTGATAATCCCAACAGGAGGAAAGGAGTAGGGAAGGGAACTGTTTGACAAATGCATATTTAAGGCATATTGTGTGTTTATCTGAGGCACCATAGCAAACAAAAACAAATTAGACGTGATCTGTGCCCTTAAAGTGTGCAGCCAAAAGGAGATAAGGAGATATATCATAAAGAGATATATATATCTTCTCATAGGGAGACATAGCGAATAAAAGATGGACATGGGAATGAAAGAGGATTGCTGAAGTTAATGGAACACAGAGGGCACAAAGAGAAGTCAGAGAAGATTTACATAGGAGATTATGTATTAGCAAGGGTTTAATTTTTCCTCAAATTGCTTTTTTAAATTAATTTTTATTGGAGTATAGTTGATTTACAATGTCATGTTAGATTGTGCTGTACAGCAAACTGAATTGCTTATGCATACGGAATGAAGCAGGGCAAAGCCTAATAGAATTCTGCCACGAGAATGCACTGGTCATAGAAAACGCCCTCTTCCAACAACACAAGAGAAGAATCTATACATGGACATTATCAGATGGTCAATGCCGAAATCAGATTGATTATATTCTTTACAGCCAAAGATGGAGAAGCTCTATACAGTCAGCAAAAACAAGACTGGGAGCTGACTGTGGCTCAGATCATGAGCTCCTTATTGCCAAATTCAGACTTAAATAGAAGACAGTGGGGAAAACCACTAGACCATCCAGGTAGGACCTAAATCAAATCCCTTATGATTATATAGTGGAAGTGAGAAATAGATTTAAGGGACTAGATCTGATAGATAGAGTGCCTGATGAACTATGGATGGAGGTTCGTGACATTGTATAGGAGACAGGGATCAAGACCATCCCCATGGAAAAGAAATGCAAAAAAAGCAAAATGGCTGTCTGAGGAGGCCTTACAAATAGCTGTGAAAAGAAGAGAGGTGAAAAGCAAAGGAGAAAAGGAAAGATATAAGCATCTGAATGCAGAGTTCCAAAGAATAGCAAGAAGAGATAAGAAAGCCTTCCTCAGCAATCAATGCAAAGAAATAGAGGAAAACAACAGAATGGGAATAACTAGAAATCTCTTCAAGAAAATTAGAGATACCAAGGGAACATTTCATGCAAAGATGGGCTCGATAAAGGACAGAAATGGTATGGACCTAACAGAAGCAGAAGATATTTAGAAGAGGTGGCAAGAATACACAGAAGAACTATACAAAAAAGATCTTCATGACCAAGATAATCACGATGGTGTGATCACTCACCTAGAGCCAGACATCCTGGAATGTGAGGTCAAGTGGGTCTTAGGAAGCATCACTACGAACAAAACTAGTAGAGGTGATGGAATTCCAGTGGAGCTATTTCAAATCCTGAAAGATGATGCTGTGAAAGTGCTGCACTCAATATGCCAGCAAATTTGGAAAACTCAGCAGTGGCCACAGGACTGGAAAAGGTCAGTATTCATTCCAGTCCCAAAGAAAGGCAATGCCAAAGAATGCCCAAACTACTGCACAATTGCACTCATCTCACATGCTAGTAAAGTAATGCTCAAAATTCTCCAAGCCAAGCTTCAGCAATACGTGAACTCTGAACTTCCAGATATTCAAGCTGGTTTTAGAAAAGGCAGAGGAACCAGAGATCAAATTGCCAACATCCACTGGATCATGGAAAAAGCAAGAGATTCCAGAAAAACATCTATTTCTGCTTTATTGACTATGCCAAAGCCTTTGATTGTGTGGATCACAACAAACTGTGGAAAATTCTGAAAGAGATGGGAATCCCAGATCACCTGACCTGCCTCTTGAGAAATCTGTATGCAGGTCAGGAAGCAACAGTTAGAACTGGACATGGAACAACAGACTGGTTCCAAATAGGACAAGGAGTACGTCAAGGCTGTATATTGTCACCCTGCTTATTTAACTTCTATGAAGAATACATCATGAGAAACACTGAGCTGGAGGAAGCACAAGCTGGAATCAAGATTGCCGGGAGAAATATCAATAACCTCAGATATGCAGATGACACCACCCTTATGGCAGAAAGTGAAGAGAAACTAAAAAGCCTCTTGGTGAAAGTGAAAGAGAAAAGTGATAAAGTTGGCTTAAAGCTCAACATTCAGAAAACGAAGATCATGGCATCTGGTCCCATCACTTCATGGGAAATAGATGGGGAAACAGTGGAAACAGTGTCAGACTTTATTTTTTGGGCTCCAAAATCACAGCAGATGGTGATCGCAGCCATGAAATTAAAAGACACTTATTCCTTGGAAGGAAAGTTATGACCAATCTAGATAGCATATTCAAAAGCAGAGACATTACTTTCCCAACAAAGATCCGTCTAGTCAAGGCTATGGTTTTTCCAATGGTCATGTGTGGATGTGAGAGTTGGACTGTGAAGAAAGCTGAGTGCCAAAGAATTGATGCTTTTGAACTGTGGTGTTGGAGAAGACTCTTGAGAGTCCCTTGGACTGCAAGGAGATCCAACCAGTCCATTCTAAAGGAGATCGGTCCTGGGATTTCTTTGGAAGGAATGATGCTGAAGCTGAAACTCCATTACTTTGGCCACCTCATGTGAAGAGTTGAGTCATTGGAAAAGACTCTGATGCTGGGCGGGATTCGGGGCAGGAGAAGGGGACGACAGAGGACGAGTAGGCTGGATGGCATCATCGACTCGATGGACATGAGTTTGTGTGATCTCTGGGAGTTGGTGATGGACAGGGAGGCCTGGCATGCTGCAATTCATGGGGTCGCAAATAGCCATCACTGAGCGACTGAACTGATCTGATGCATATATCCACTCTTTTAAAGATTCTTTTCTCATATAGGTCATTAGAGAGTATTGAGTAGAGTTCCCTATGCTATATAATAGGCCTTTGTTATTTGTCTATTTTATGTGTAGTAGTGTGTATATATGGGCTTCCCGGGTGGCTCAGTTGGGAAGAGTCCACTTGCCAGTGCAAGAGACTCTGGTTCCATCCCTGTGTTGGGAAGTTCCTCTGGAGAATAAAATGGCTACCCACTCCAATATCTTTGCCTGGGAAATCCTATGAACAGAGGAGCCTGGCCGGCTCTAGTCCATGGGGTCACAAAGAGAAAAACATGACTTAGAGACTAAATAACAACATGTATATATATCAAACAACATATCCCAATTTATCCCTCTCTACCTTTACCCCCTTGGTAACCATAAGTTTGTTTTCTACATCTGTGATGCTGTTTCTATTCTGTAAATAAGTTTAACTGTACTAATTTTTTAGATCCCACATATAAGCAATATCATACAATACTTGTCTTTGTCTGACTTACTTCACTCAATAGGACAATCTCTAGGTCCATCCTTGTTGCTGCAAATAGCATTCTTTTTTATGGCTAAGTAATATTTCATTGTATATATGTATCACTTCTTTATCCCTTCATCCATCAATGGACATTTAGTTTGCTTCCGTGTCCCAGTTATTGCAAATAATGCTGCAATGAACAATAGGGTGCATGTCTCTTCTTGAATTATAGCTTTCTCTGCCTATAGACCCAGGAGTGAGTGATTGCTGGATCATATAGCAGCCCTATTCTCAATTTTTTAAGGAACCTCTATACTGATCTCCAAAGTGGTTTTATCAATTTACATTCCCACTGACAATTAGGAGGGTTTCCCTATCTCCACACCATCTTCAGCAATTATTGTTTGTAGATTTTTTTTGATGATGGCCATTCTGACCTGTGTAAAGTGATACCTCATTTTAGTTTTGATTTGAATTTCTCTAATAATTAGAGATTTTGAACATTTTTTCATATGCCTTTTGGCAATCTGTATGTTTTATTTGGAGAAATGTCTATTTAGATTTTCCATTCATTTTTGATTAGGTTGTTTGTTTTATAAAGTAAGTTAAAGTGAAATCATAGCATCCATGAGTGTTTAGAATAGGAAAGACTCTTCAAAATCATGTATTGTTCCCAGATCAGAGAAGTTTAATTCATGAGTCCGGGTGACAGTGACAATAGCCAAAATAAATTGAACCATTACATAGCATGTGAAATTCCAGACACATTTTCACAGGTCCCTGGAGGGCAATCAAGCTAACTGCTTAGTAATGCATTTTGTTTGATTACATTTCATTAACACAATTATGGAAAGTCAGTGAAGCTGTGAGGAGAAAATCATTCCCCCACTCTAAGGGTGGGTTTTAAATATATACTAGGACAATTTGACTATATTTAAAATGTAAAATTGTCTTTCTTGTTATCCCAAGACTGTCCTTAACTGCAGCCCTCAAAACTGATTTCATTCAACCTCACTGATTTAAATGTCTATTGAACTCCCAAAGCCTCTCAGTCAACAAATAAATTTGGGGCATAGCAAAACTTTCCTCAAATGATCTTTAGTATAAGAAGAGAGAAAAGCTTTGCATATTAGTTCAGAAACAATTGAAAATAGACATATAAGTACACATGTATTCTCTGTGTATTAGTTCTCAGAGGATTATACAAATGTCTTTAGTATTTATATTTCAGAATCTTCTAGGCATCTGCTTCCTCCTAATAGGAATAAAGAGTTCCTCAACTCAAGCGCTCAGGTCCAGTAGTTTGGTAAGAGTGTGCCTAAATGCAGGAGGGACTTACATTGACCTTAAAGGTAACTTTTTGAGTTTTTAGCTGTTTTTTGACTTTTGAAACAACAAAAGAAAAATTCTCTCTTTTCATACATTGTGTAGGTTTCATACTGGTGTCATAATGAATTATCAAAAACATAATGGCTTCAATCAATGCAAAGTTTAATCTTACAACTGGAGCATCAGAAATCTGAAATGAATCTTGGGTGCATGTTAAGTCCCTCCAGTGGAGTCCGACTCTGCAACCCTATGGACGGTAGCCCACCAGGCTCCTCTGTTCATGGGATTTACCAGGCAAGAATACTGGAGTGGGTTGCCATGCCCTTCTCCAGGGGAACTTCCCAACCCAGGGATGGAACCTGCATCTCTTATGGCCTCTGTATTGGCAGGCAGGTTGTTGACCACTAGCGCCACCTGCTGCTTCTGTTGTTTAGTCGCTAAGTCATATCCGACTCTGCGACCCCAGGGACTATGACGGGCCAGGCTCCTCTATCCATGGGATTTTCCAGGCAAGAATACTGGAGTGGGTTGCCATTTCCTTCTCCCGCACCACCTTGGAAGCCCCAAAATGAGTCTTATACAGCTAATATCAAGGTGTCAGAATTCTGCTTATTCTGGACGCTCCGGGACAGAATCTGCTTGCCTTTTCCGTCTTCCAGCCTATCGTCCTTTCCTCATGGCTCTTTAACACGCCAACCTCTGCTTCAGTTGTCACATGTCTCTATCTCTGACCCTCCTGCCTTCCTCTTTTAAGGACCCTTGTGATTACACTAAATCCACTCAGATAATCTCTTAATTTCAGCATCCTTAATTAATCACATTTGCAAAGTCTTTTTTTTTTTTTTTTTTGCTATGAAACATAACATTTTTGAGGCTTGAAGGTGCGCTTCTTCGGGGATCCATTATTCACACTACCATAGACATCAAAAGCTAAAAAAGAAAAAAATAAATGAATAACTTTCAAGAAAGTAATAATTTTGAAAGTAATAGCTTTTTTTGGGAAAGCAATAGCTTTCAAAGGACATGATTTTGTTCCGTTTTGTTTTTTTTTTTCAAAAAAATAAAAACCCAAAGGCATCCGAATATCTTTATAACCAACCCAATATGAACACAATATAAAATAAATGTAAGATTTTAAGCTTCTTCCAGAAAGTAAGTGAAGTTTTGCCAAGTAAGTCACAGTTTCTAATTTCTAATGTGGTCAAGGATCAAAAAAAAAAATCTATTGTGCTTTATGAAGAAGCTATTTAATACACACATAGAGAGGAGTTCATTTTAAAACACATTATCTGCCAAAATAAAATTGCAATTTTAACCTACCAACCTGAAATTACACAGAAATTTCAAAAGCAATTTAGAATCATGAGCTGGAAGGGATTATGGGCAACATAATACCCTAAATGTGCATGACAGATGCTTATTTGTGCCAGAGGTCAATGCTCAATTATATGCTGTATGTCATCAGCTGAGCCAAAGAGGGGATGCTCCAAGGGGAAAAATGGATTGAATGAGGATGATCTGATATTAACATATATATAAAGAAAAGAATAAAAATCAAACAAATTTTAAGAATCTCCTAAAGAAATGATAAAGAGGAAGAAAAAGAAAACTATAAACAATTTTCTACAGGACCAATTCCTAAATATACAAAAACAGGTAAGATACTGATGTTTGTTGAGCATTCTGTTGTGTATTTGACACTCATCCTGCACTATTTAATTCTCTTGGAAACCCTGTGGGGTAGATACTGATACTCATTTTATAGATGAGTATCCTAGGAAACAAAGCTCTATTGATGGATGAAGGTCACAGAGCAAATTTGGCAGTAGCCAAAAAAAAAAAAAAGTCCTAAATTGGATCTTTTGTTTCCAATGCCTTTTTTAGCCTGTTATTCCTGCTAGTTCCTGCTGCTTTACATTTTCTGGAAAAATGCTTCTTAATTATGTTTGTTTTGTTTTTTTTTTCCTACATTAGAAGACGTGACTAAGACATAGTATTTTTCTCAAGGTAACTAAAGTCATGTTTTTTAATTTTTTAGAAATGATATTGTGATGGGTAGATAGGGTACCTAATGCTTCCCTGGTGCTCAGTTGGTAAAGAATCTGCCTGCAGTGCAGGAGACCCGGGTCAGGAAGATCCCTTGGAGAAGGAAATGACAACCCACTCCAGTATTCTTGCCTGGAGAATCCCATGGAGAGAGGAGCTTGGTGGGCTATGGTCCGCAGGGTTGCAAAGAGTTGGACACGGTTGAAGCGACTTAGCACACACACACAGGAATATAATGAAGGACAAGGGAGCCTGGCGTGCTGCAGTCCATGGGTCTCAAAGAGTTGGGCACAACTTAGCAACTGGACAGCAACAATAAGGAGCAAAGGTAAAGACTGGTTGAGTGAGTGAAGTCGCTCAGTCGTGTCCAACTCTTTGCAACCCCATGGACTGTAGCCCACCAGGCTCCTTGGTCCATGGGATTTTCCAGGCATGAATACTAGAGTGGGTTGCCATTTCCTTCTCCAGGGGATCTTCCCAACCCAGGGATTGAACCCAGGTCTCCTGCATTGTAGCCAGATACTTTACCGTCTGAACTACCAGGGAAGCCCAAAGATTGGTTAGGGGATATTATCTAAGGAATCTTTATATTTCAAGCATCCTTAGTTCAGGGCCTGAAACATTTAGGTTCAGTAAGCACTTGATAAGCTGATTTTAAGAAGGAAATTTAAAAACAATGAGCACTATTCATGGTGGCAGTTAAGAAGGTTTATGATTAAAACCTGCATGGATGTTGAAGCTGTGATAAAACAAAATGCAAATTCTCACCTATGTCTTTCTATAATAGAACTGAGTAGGGCCTGCTACAAGAAACTCTGAAAATAAAGATCACTTTTTGATGTTTAGCAGCATTGCTGCTGCTGCTGCTAAGTTGCTTCAGTCATGTCCGACTCTGTGTGACCCCATAGACGGCAGCCCACCAGGCTCCCCCATCCATGGGATTCTCTAGGCAAGAACACTGGAGTGGGTTGCCATTTCCTTCTCCAGTGCATGAAAGTGAAAAGTCAAAGTGAAGTCACTCAGTCGTGTCCAACTCTTAGCGACCCCATGGACTGCAGCCTACCAGGCTCCTCCGTCCATGGGATTTTCCAGGCAAGAGTACTGGAGTGGGGTGCCATTGCCTTCTCAAGCATTAAGAAACTATCAACTTTGAAACACTGTAGTAGCTTCAGTAAGATATGTTTTATTTCTTTTTAAATTCCCAGGGCATAACAAAATCAAGTCATTTGTAGTGATGTGGATGGACCTAGCCTCTGTCATACAGTAAGTCAGAAATAGAAAAGCAAATATCGTATGTTAACACATATACGTGGAATCTATAAAAATGATGCAGATGAACCCATTTGCAGGACAGGGATAGAGATGCAGATGTAGCAAACAGACATGTGGACATAGCCGGGGAAGGCTGGGTGGGCTGAACTGGGAGAATAGCATTGACATATATAGACTAGCATGTGTGAAATAGATGACTAGTGAGAAGCTGCTATATAGCCCAGAGAGCTAGGTGCTCTGTGATGACCTAGAAGGGTGGAATGGGGTGGGCTGGGAGGGAGGACAAGAGAGACGGAATCACCCATGTAACTGATTCGCTTTATTGTATGCAATATTATTATAAAGCAGTTATACACCAAGAAAAAATAAACATGCAAACAAATAAATAAGTAAATTCCCAGAGCATACC
The DNA here is from genome assembly GCF_023091745.1 of Budorcas taxicolor. Taxonomy (NCBI): domain Eukaryota; kingdom Metazoa; phylum Chordata; class Mammalia; order Artiodactyla; family Bovidae; genus Budorcas; species Budorcas taxicolor. Next base: position 31,262,415 of record NC_068923.1, on the reverse strand, counting down.
CAGCAATTCACCCAGAATTTAACTAGTGTCACTGCGGCTCTAGAAGAGTGTTGTCCAGAAGCTGTTGCCAGGATGGAGATGTTCTATAAATCTGCCTTATCCAGTATGGTGTTTGCTGGCCACGTGTGGCTATTGAATCCTCAAAAAGTGGCTAATACGACTAAACAGCTACATTTTAATTTAATTTTCAAAAGTTTTAACAAAAATCTAAACAGCACAGACCTATAGCATGAAGGGATAATAAAGCATATTATTTCTAAGAGGAATCTAAGGTGAAAATGTAAACGCGTTCAGATGACTATATGATTTTATTGCTAACAAAGGCTTCCCTGGCAGCTCAGATGGTAAAGAATCTGCCCAAAATGCAGGAGATCTGGGTTCAGTCCCTGGGTCAGGAAGATCCCCTGGAGAAGGGAATGGCAATCCATTCCAGTATTCTTCCCTGGAGAATTCCACAGACAGAAGAGCCTGGCAGGCTATGGTCCATGGGGTCGCAAAGAGTTGGACGCCACTGACAAGCACTTTCACTTTCACTCCATGTTGAGTTCAAGGGAGCTATCATGTTGTCTCACAATAGACTTCTAAGTGTCAGAGTCAAGGACAGAATATTACCTAGAAGACAGCAGGTATACAGTCCTGTGGTATTTTATGAGGACTAGCCTTTATCTAAGTGACGGTAGTATATGGCCATCTTGGATTAAACTCTATACAGATCCTGAATATCTATAGATTTTTTATAAATCTTACAATCTCTTTGAGTGTTAGTGCCATAACTTGAAAAATGAGGATATTAATAAACACACACAAGAAATACTGTGTATTGTTGGCAAGTTCAGTATCTGCCATATATTAAGCTCTTAATAGAAAGGAGTTGATTGCCCTTACTCATTTGGAATAATAACATGAACTTTGGGCCTCATTTCATATTGAAGATTCATTTACGAGTACTTTCTGACAAGTCAATGAAACTCGAATAGGAGTGACTATTAAGATGTAGACTGTGAAGAAAAGAATAAGACAACTGGTTAATTTCAGACTATCCCAAAGAGCCGAAATGGAACAATAACTGCATTATCTATTACAAATCATGACTGAAGTTAAGCTGCTGCTAATCCTTAGAACTATTCAGACTTTCCAAGGGGGGAGGTGGGAGGATAAAGAAAGAAAGAGAAAACCCACTCAGCTCTAGGTAAAACTTTACAACTGTTTACAAGACAAAAAGGAACTCTCTATAGAAGCCAAATATAAACAGCATATGTTATTAAACTCAAAACACATGAAAGAATAAAAGAAAGTTACGTATATTTTCTCAGTGTGACAGAATCTGAGGCAAGTCTTGGGGGAAGTTGAGTAAGGCCACAAAAAAGGCTTTAGCTTCTTTCAAAGATCATTAAAATAGCCCCATCCCCCCAGAAAAGGATTTTGCCTCTTTAATATGGATGCCACTCAGAAGCCCATAGAATACATTAAGCTCTTAGAGTATACATTCATTGTCATGTGGTAGAAAGCAACTATAGCTGCATAAAGTGAATTCATAATTGGATAATGAAGCTCTTTCCTGATGAAACCCTTGAAACAGATGGGAACTGTTCCCTGGACTAACTTTCCATTTTAAACGTTTCATTACAGTTTCATTTAAGAGGATGGTGGTGGTTTAGTCTCTAGGTTAGTCCGACTCTTGCGACCCCATGGACTGTGGCCCACCAGGCTCCTCTGTCCATGGAATTCTCCAGGCAAGAATACTGGAATGGGTTGCCATTTCCTTCTCCAGGGGATCTTTCCAACCCAGGAATTGAACTCAGGTCTCCTGCATTACAGGCAGATTCTTTACCCACTGAGCTATAAGGGAAGCTAAGAGGATGGTGAGTGGCATTTATTTTGGAATTGGGCTGTTTGAAAAAGTATGTAGCATCCTGAATATTGGTTTCCTTCTGTTAGTACAAATTTGAGGGGTTTGAAGCAACACCATTTATTAGCTCAGAGTTCTGTAAGGTTATCTGCTTGGGATCTCACAAAGCTGATGCCAGGGTGTTTGCTGACTGCACCATATCTGGAGTTTGGGGTCCTCTTCCAAGTCACTCCTCCTGTTGACAGAATTCAGTTTCCTTACCAGCTTCTGCTAGGGGCCTCTCTCAGCTTGTTAAAGCTCTCATCTTTCTTCTCCAGTGATTCCTTCCATCTTCACACCAGAAACAGTGAGTCAGATGCTTCTCAAGCTTTGAATCTCTGTGACTTCCTCTTTCTACCACTGGCCAGAGAATACTCTCTGCTTTTAAAGTGATTCCTGTTGGGACTTCCCTAGTGGTCCTGTGGTTAAGACCCCGTGATCCCAATGCAGTGGGCATGGGTCCGATCCCTGGTCAGGGAACTCAATCCTGCATGTTGCAACCGAGAGCCCACATGCCACAACTAAGACCTGGTGCAGCTGAATTTAAAAAAAAAATCAGTTGATAAAGTGTCTCACGAGATTAAATTAAGCTTGCTTTTATCATAAGGTTGACTCTGCTGTATAATATAACATAGTAACCAAAAAGATATCTTACATTTAATGTGTTCCAGGGATTAAGCCATTTCTGGGGAACCACTTCTGGAATTCTTCCTGTCACACTGTGTGTGAGATTCAAAGGGCATCTTCTGATGAATGCAAGAAGTATCAGCAGCATTAAATACTGCCCATAGAGTTTGCTCTTTTAATTAAGTAAACATGACAAAATGTAACCCATTTTCCTGTACCACATCACTCCTAGAAGGACTGGCTTCTGGGGTAGTTCCTCTAATTCTGAATATATTAATTTAGACAAAAATCTATTTAACAACACTAGGGGACAAGATAAGTGCTGATTTCTCTGGCTATCAACTAGAAGACAAGGTCTGTGGCCCATAAAGAAGTTGTATTTTAGTGCAGGAAACGGATACACAAATCACTATGTTAAAATGTGCTAAGTGCTTTACTGAAGGACTGAATGAAGGCTCACTGCCTAGCTGCTCCTATTAGGTGAATGACAGTATCCTGGATGCAGTGTGCTGCTGCTCTATGTGTGCATACTCAGCTGTGTCTAACCCTTTGCGACCCCATGGACCGTAGCCTGCCAGGCTCCTCTGTCCACAGGATTATCTTGGCAAGAATACTGGAGTGGGTTGTTGTTGATGGAGTGTAGAAAGCATACAATTTTTGGAGACCACAGAGAGGAGTCATAGAGGGGTTTCCTCACTTACTAGTTATTCAACCTTGGGATGTTTGCTTAAAAAATATTTTGTGGCAATAACTGAACATACTTCATGCATTTATTGGGGGATTATAAATAACATATATGAAGGCATACAAGTAGCTCATAGCATTTATATGTCTTTTTCTCTTTCAGAAGAAGGCTCTATGACCTCTACCTCAATGCAAGCCACAGAAATTCAGACAGAAAGTGAGTCAAACAAATAACTATTTTCAGGCTCTTCATTGTCTAGGGGAAGATCTTCCCCAACCATTGCCCTACCTTTTGGCCCCTCAGGCTTCCATTTGTGGTATTTCCACTAAGATTTGATGCTCTACAAGTTAATATCAGTATGATATGGAGCAATAAATACTCGCATTGTTTTGCCTTTCAAAAGCTTTCAGATTACTCACAGATAATAACCACGGAGCATGTCATGACAGTTATCTTAAAATAACAAAACACCAATTAACAACACAGTTGTTGGAAAGGGACTTAAAAACAGTAGGTCACTTCTTGTATGTCAGATATCTCATGAGAACTCTTATTTGCACTACAGATTTGCTTATCAGATTTTTCTTCACAGGCTGATAAAAAGATACATGTCACATAGAATGTTTGAATGCCTCCAGATTCTAAATTAATGGCACCTGAATCAGTAAGATATTCATCAGTATGCATGTTCCTTCAAGTATTTTACACTTGGGTTGTTTGCGAAATTGCAGAATTCACCCCACAGAAGACCATGGGAGGCTTACTGCTGAGAACTATGAACTTCCTGTGTTTATAGTAAACATTGGGAATTTGAGAGGACTGGGCTCTTTGTCAGTCTCATGATGAGTGACTTTGAAAAACATGAACAGATCCAAATGGGAGATAAAGACAGGAGGGTTGGATCATGTATCAGTTGCCTAAACTTTGTCAACTCCTGAGATTTTACTGTGAAGGTTATTCACAGCTAACCACAGTGGGACGCTTGCAGTAATTTACTGGTCCTGGATTTAGAAAGAACCTTGATTAGGAAAAAAAAAAAAAAAACAAACCTTATAATATTTCAGTGTTTCATTTTTCATTTTTAATCATATTGAAGAAACAATTTTTAAGGCAGCATATACATGACATATGGATCACATGACTGTGTGGATCACAATAAACTGGAAAATTCTTAAAGAGATGGAAATACCAGACCACCTGACCTGCTTCTTGAGAAACCTATATGCAGGTCAGGAAGCAACAGTTAGAACTGGACATGGAACAACAGACTGGTTCCAAATAGGAAAAGGAGTACGTCAAGGCTGTATATTGTTACCCTGCTTATTTAACTTCTATGCAGAGTACATCATGAGAAACACTGGGCTGGAAGAAGCACAAGCTGGAATCAAGATTGCCGGGAGAAATATCAATAACCTCAGATATGCAGATGACACCACCCTTATGGCAAGAGAAACTAAAAAGCCTCTTGATGAAAGTGAAAGAGGAGAGTGAAAAAGTTGGCTTAAAGCTCAACATTCAGAAAACGAAGATCATGGCATCTGGTCCCATCACTTCATGGCAAATAGATGGGGAAACAGTGGAAACAGTGTCAGACTTTATTTTTGGGGCTCCAAAATCACTGCAGATGGTGATTGCAGCCATGAAATTAAAAGACACTTATTCCTTGGAAGGAAAGTTATGACCAACCTAGATAGCATATTCAAAAGCAGAGACATTACTTTGCCAACAAAGGTCTGTCTAGTCAAGCCTATGGTTTTTCCAGTGGTCATGTGTGGATGTGAGGGTTGGACTGTGAAGAAAGTTGAGTGTCAAAGAACTGATGCTTTTGAACTGTGGTGTTGGAGAAGACTCTTGAGAGTCCCTTGGACTGCAAGGAGATCCAACCAGTCCATTCTGAAGGAGACCAGTCTTGGGTGTTCATTGGAAGGACTGATGCTAAAGCTGAAACTCCAGTACTTTGGCCACCTCATGCAAAGAGTTGAGTCATTGCAAAAGACCCTGATTCTGGGAGGGATTGAGGGCAGGAGGAGAAGGGGACGACAGAGGATGAGACGGCTGAATGGCATCACCGACTCGATGCACATGAGTTTGGGTGAACTCCAGGAGTTGGTGATGGACAGGGAGGTCTGGTGTGCTGCGATTCATGGGGTCTCAAAGAGCCGGACATGACTGAGCAACTGAACTGAACTGATACACGACATACGAGTTTCACTCTTGATTTTTAAAGCTCCCTGCCCTTCACAATAATCCCACTGATCTCTTTTATTCTACTTAATAGATGATCAATAAGGATTTAACACAGAGCAGTTGAAGAAGATCTGAGTTTCCATCATTTTCATTACCTGGGGAAGACTGTTAATCCACCCTTTGTCTTTCCATATATATGGATATATATGTATGTGTATATATATACACATATGTATATATATATGATATGAAAGAAAATGAGGTTTTAAATATATCTACTTCTTTCATGATTTTTAAAGAATTAGTCTGTGCTAAACTATGTCCCTACTCTTTCTGAAAGCAATTATATTTTGTAGCTTATTTTGAATTATTTCTTGGTTGAAGTATCTCTCCTGTAATTCAATGAACTCATCCAGGATCCATGAACTTTATATTTAGAATTCTACCACAAGCACATAGTCCAGGGCCTTGTGTAGAAAATGTGCATTGAACTGAAATGAAATTATGGTCAGAGTTCTCAGTAGTAAATTCATGTATTTGAGTCAATCAACCTTTCAGTATGTACCTGTTCTTTCTAGGGGGCCCAATTTATTGATACATCTCTGGGTCTAAAATAGAAAATAAAACATTAAAATTGCTAATTTTAGTATAAAACTCTAGAAAATATGTTATCTTAGTTGAGGCTGAATTTGTAGAGGAAAGTATCTATAGTGAGCATAAGAAAGTGAAAGTGAAGTCACTCAGTCACGTCCGACTCTGCGACCCCATGGACTGTAGCCTACCAGGGTCCTCCCTCCATGGGATTCTCCTGGCAAGAATACTGAAGTGGGTTTCCTTCTCCGAGGGATCTTCCCGACCCAGGGGTGGAACCAGGGTCTCCTGCATTCCAGGCAGATACTTTAACCTCTGAGCCACCAGAGAAGCCCTATAGTGTGCATAGATACTTTCTATTATCAGAGATTGAATGTATCATTTATAGCTTCTTGCCTTTTCTTTTCAGCTTCACGGATGATGGCCACTTCTTTATAGGCAGAGTTTTTTCCCTAAGTGGTAAATACAAAGTAGTAAAAATATAAACTATTTTATGAAGACAATGAATTTAGCAATTAAAATATACTAAGTAATTTACCTATGATGTGTTTATTTAGCAATACCACAGATTCTCAATACAGATTATATATGGGCAGAAGATGTCCTCACCCATAAAATGTAGTGATTGAGTTGCCTGATAAATTTCTCATTAGCTGCAATTACATATTTAAATAATCATCCTCTATAGAAAAAAATACCAGGGTGTCACTCTTCATCATAAAACTCAAAATTCTCAACTTTTCTGTTTTTAAACAATACCTCGTAGCTTTATTTTCAGAAATTTTTTTCAGAAAAAAAATCACAGTAATTATTCACAAATGGTTGCAACAGTCCTTAAGAATCACTATTATTAATCTCAATTTTAAAACCTGTGTTTGAAAGAACTCTGATTCCAACATGGCTGTTTTATTTATTTCATGCTCTTCCTTTTCCCCCTATACCACCTATGGCATGGTCATGGCTAAGTTACTAAGCTACTTTGATAAACTGACATCTCAGATATATCAAAATTTAAAACCATACACCTACACACAGCAATTTTTATGTTAGTTTCTTAGAGATAGTGGTTCTTGAAGTAGTTGTCAAAATGGATATATCATGTTTAGATTGACTAAACATCCAACCACTAAAAACTTAGAACTGGATAAATTGTCATATATTACTAGAAATATGTTTATTTGTTCCAGTTTGAATTTTTAAGTTTTTAATTTCAATTTTAATTTTCAATCTAGTAAGTAACCTTGCAGGTACATTGACCCTCTAGAGCTACATTAACAAGAACAAGAATATAAGTCTGAAAGTGCACATCACCCTTTGAAATGGAACCAAGAAAAAAGATATCCTTGTCAAAATTTCTGAGTCTTCACAAGGCCTTTTTTTCTTGTTCTTTTTTATTTTTTAAATTACAAAAGTATGATAATGCATTTAAAAGATAACACTTGGAAAATATAGAACAAAGTTACATATAGTTTCACTATATATTGCAATTATTTTTAAGTCAATAAATTAAGATTTTTTAGTTGTAGTTTCAGTATCAAACTCCCAAAAATTAATAGAATGAACATACAGAAAAATAGAAGGATATAGTAGACTTGAAAGCATTGTGAACCAATTCAACATAATTAAGATTTATGCAATTTTCACACAACAGTAGGATACAAATTCTATTCAAGTTCCTATAGAGTATAAACTAGGAAACACTGGAATATATCTAGGGCCGTAAAACAAGGTGCAAACATTTCATGGTCTGAAGGCATGGAAATTATACAGAGTCTGTTCTTTTATCACTGTGAAATTATGTTAGTAATCAATATCAAAAGCTATTTGAAAATAACCCACATATTTTCAAGTGCAATCTGACATTTACCAAGAGAGATCTTTGAATTAGACATTAAAAGTGTCATTAAAGTTAGAAGACTGAAAAAACACAGAGGGTGATTGCAGAGGAGAAAGCATTTAAATGAGAAGTTAATATCAAAATGAGAAAGTCATATAAAAGATACTTCAAAAACTCCATGTATTTGGAAATTAAATATCCACTTTTAAATGATAGGTATATCTAAGAAGCTGTAGAAAAGAAAATTAGAAAATATTTCACAGGGTCTTTTTATTGTTATAGGACGTGAGATGGATCTTGTGGTTTCACAGACATGTTAGAAGTGAGCTCCTTGACTCTAGAAATGAAGATGCTGGGCACTTGGCATTTTGTCATTTCATATCAAGACCGGCTCTTGAGGAACTTTCAAGATATGAGCAGGATAAAGAGGGGCTATTTTTGATGAATGACTGTCCTCCAAGAAAAATACCCCTCCTCCCCCACCCATGGTTAGGTGGAATAGTAGTTTGTTTTATAGATTTAGATCTTTTTATTTTAAAATATTTTTAATGTTTATTAGATTTCTAAAAAAGGAGTCACCATTTTAAAAAATTTTTCATAGAAGTTTTATTAGGCAGCTTATTGTGATTGAGCATTGTGGGGGAGGGGCTGCAACTCTTTTCTCTTAACTCAGCCCAACTTCCCATTGCTTATTTTTTAGAAAGCCCTACGGACTTGCTAGTCATCAGATATTATTGAAACCCCATGTAAAATAACCAGAACATTTGTATTTTGTTTCCCTATGGATTATGCAAGGGTTTCCAAAATAATGCAAAATATATTTGGCTTGCACTTTCTGAACCTAACATGAAAAAAACCCACAAAATAGTCCCCCCCCCCCCCCCCCCACAATATATGAACCTAGAACACAGCTGGTTTTGTCAACTAGGCCACTAATAAGGAAATGATAGAGAACCAAAAGCCCAGAGAATGGATCTTATTTACAAACAAACAAAATGCTCATCTATCAAGTAGAATGATTATAGTCAGAGAAGTACTTGTAAAACAATGTAGTGTAATCAGTGAGGCATGTGCTTGAAAGCAGATAGACTGGGGCTTCAGAGTCGCTTCACCTTTCCCTAACCATACTACTGGCAAATTATTTGTCCTTTCCAAGCACTGCTGTTTTTCTTTCAGGTATAAAAAGAGGAATAATGGCAATTTTCATTTATTTATATTCTCCTTGTGTTGAGCGCCTATTACAAGCTATTAATACATACTCTCCTGGGGCTAAGGAAATAGCAGTGAAGAAAATGGATGAAAATCTCGTTGTGGAAAGCACCTTTTAATGAAGGTGAAAAAAGATAAGCATAACAATTTAATAAATACAGAGTGTACTGAATAATGAAAAAGAGATAAGTCTGTAAGATAGGAAGTACTAGGGGAAGTTATTTTAAGTAGTGTGGTTAAAACACCCTATCTATAATAGTAACAATTGAGCAAACTATTTTAAAGATGAGGGAATGAATAGATCACAATGGGTGAAGACACTTCAGGGAAACAGAATGTGGGTCTGTTTCTTTTGGCCACTAAGCTGCTGTTCTCCAAAATAAGAACACTTTGCTCTTGTTTGCAATGTCCCATTAGAATCAACTTGGATGTCGACTTCAGTGAACCTGGATTAAAGGTTATCCTTCCCATAAGGGATAGAATCAGAGGTTTCTCCAAGGGAGTGGTGTTGGAATTAGTAGAAAAATATATGGACTATGACCAAGATCCATCATATGTATTGTAGGATAGAAACAGTTCAGGAATGGAGAAATGGATTTTTAAATTCTTAGACTGGTAATTCTCCTAATCTATAATCAATCATGAGAGCAGGAAAGAAGAAGAAAAGAAAAGTGTCAATGGTGTTCTGAATGCATGTTTAAAAATTAAACAGAATCACAAACACTAGGCTCTGGAAACTCCTTTTCCAGGTGTGTTCCTTCACAAATATTGCTTTTTTTGATTCTCTAGAAAAAATGACGCTAAGAAAGGCCATATACTGCAAAGTCTAATTTAATATCAACACTATTAAGTTAATATTAAGTTGATTTATTAAATATTATTAAACTTACACTACTATTGAGTTGAATATTTATTTGATTCAGTTCAGTCACTCAGTTGTGTCTGACTCTTTGCGACCCCATGAATCACAGCACGCCAGGCCTCCCTATCCATCACCAACTCCCGGAGTTCACCCAGACTCATGTTCATTGAGTCAGTGATGCCATCCAGCCATCTCATCCTCTGTCGTCCCCTTCTCCTCCTGCCCTCAATCCCTCCCAGCATCAGAGTCTTTTCCAATGAGTCAACTCTTGGCATGAGGTGGCCCAAGTATTGGAGTTTCAGCCTCAGCATCAATCCTTCCAATGAACACCCAGGGCTGATCTCCTTCAGAATGGACTGGTTGGATCTCCTTGCAGTCCAAGGGACTCTCAAGAGTCTTCTCCAACACCACAGTTCAAAAGCATCAATTCTTCGGCACTCAGCTTTCTTCACAGTCCAACTCTCACATCCATACATGACCACTGGAAAAACCATAGGCTTGACTAGACAGATCTTTGTTGGCAAAGTAATGTCTCTGCTTTTGAATATGCTATCTAGGTTGGTCAAAACTTTCCTTCCAAGGAGTAAGTGTCTTTTAATTTCATGGCTGCAGGTCACCATCTGCAGTGATTTTGGAGCCCCCTAAAATAAAGTCTGACACTGTTTTCACTGTTTCCCCATCTATTTGCCATGAAATGATGGGACCAGATGCCATGATCTTCGTTTTCTGAATGTTGAGCTTTAAGCCAACTTTTTCACTCTCCTCTCTCACTTTCATCAAGAGGCTTTTTAGTTCCTCTTGCCATAAGGGTGGTGTCATCTGCATATCTGAGGTTATTGATATTTCTCCTGGAAATCTTGATTGCAGCTTGTGCTTCTTCCAGCCCAGCGTTTCTCATGATGTACTCTGCATAGAAGTTAAATAAGCAGGGTGACAGTATACAGCCTTGATGTACTCCTTTTCCTATTTGGAACCAGTCTGTTGTTCCATGTCCAGTTCAACTGTTGCTTCCTGACCTGCATACAGATTTCTCAAGAGGCAGGTCAGGTGGTCTGGTATTCCCATCTCTTTTAGAATTTTCCACAGTTTCTTGTGATCCACACAGTCAAAGGCTTTGGCATAGTCAACAAAGCAGAAATAGATGTTTTTCTGGAACTCTCTTGCTTTTTTGATGATCCAGCTGATGTTGATTCAGTTCAGTTCAGTTCAGTCACTCAGTTGTGTCCGACTCTTTGCGACCCCATGAATCGCAGCACGCCAGGCCTCCCTGTTCATCACCATCTCCCAGAGGTCACTCAGACTCATGTCCATCGAGTCCGTGATGCCATCCAGCCATCTCATCCTTGGTCGTCCCTTTCTCCTACTGCCCCCAATCCCTCCCAGCATCAGAGTCTTCTCCAATGAGTCAACCCTTCGCATGAGGTAGCCAAAGAACTGGAGTTTCAGCTTTTGCATCATTCCCTCCAAACAAATCCCAGGGTTGATCTCCTTCAGAATGGACTGGTTGGATCTCCTTGCAGTCCAAGGGACTCTCAAGAGTCTTCTCCAACACCACAGTTCAAAAGCATCAATTCTTCAGAGCTCAGCCTTCTTCACAGACCAACTCTCACATCCACACATGACCACAGGAAAAACCATAGCCTTGACTAGACGGACCTTGGCAAAGTAATGTCCCTGCTTTTGAATATGCTATCTAGGTTGGTCATAACTTTCCTTCCAAGGAGTAAGTGTCTTTTAATTTCATGACTGCAGTCACCATCTGCGGTGATCAAATTTGGTTAGAGCCTACAGGATAATCTTCATTTTTAATTTGTAGGAAAAGCTTATCAAATACCCCCTGCCTTACTTATAAGCATCTGATAAACTTCTCTGGTTATTTATCCACTGGTTATTGAATGGGAACCTGCTATGAATCACTTTGTAAAGCAAATCAAGTGCTCTGAATGCTTGTATATTTATATATTAGATTTTTCCAGAATGGGGAAAATCTGTTTCTTCAGCAAGAAGGACAACTCGGTGCTACAAAAAAATAAAACTAGTACTTCATTTCTTTACTTCACTCTGTCTTGCTCAGGTTAGTTCCTGTGTGTGGTCCAGGGAAGAGCATAGCTGAAACCACCGTTAGAATGCATTGCACCCATCACTGGGGAAGTGAGCAAGGATTGGCCTGTTGTTTGCTTTGTTTCAGTTCTCTTTCCAGTCATCCTGGTGAACCGAGAAGGTGGATAACTAGCCTACATTAAATAGCTCGTGTTTAAACCATGACCCTGGGAACCCAGAGGAAGCCTGTTTCACCTCTCTGTCACACAAGAATCCAGGTGTGTGTGGCTTTTGCTCTTTGCTTCACTGTGGATTTCTCTTCCACCTGTCCCCAGGATTGTTGTTTTTCCCTCCAAAGCATGAATACTTGATCCTGTCCCCAGTTTAGCCAAACTCACTTTCCCTGTGCAAGCTACAATCGAAGGAAGCTCTGTTGTGTGTGCAACATAGCAGAAGCAAAAGCATGCTGAAAAAAGAGGCTGTGGAGAAAAAGGACTCCTATACTGTTGGTGGGAATGTAGATTGATGCAGCCACTCTGGAGAACAGTAGAAAGGTGCCTTAAAAGAATTAAAAATAGAGTTATTATATGATCCTGCTATCCCCACTCCAGACATATATCCAGAGAAAACCATAATTTGAAAAGATACGTGTACTTCTATGTTCATTACAGTACTATTTACAATAGCCAAGACAAGGAAGCAACCTAAATGTCCATCAACATATGAATGGATAAAGAAGACGTGATATATATGTATATATATACAATGGAGCATTACTCAGCCATAAGAAAGAATGAAATAATGCCATTTGCAGCAACATGGATGGACCTTGAAATTATACTAAATGAACCAGATGGAATTTGGTGAATTTTCTGAAAATTTTTTATAATGATGGCTGTAAATATGGTAAAGCATAAACTATTAACATTCACATACAAGGGTTAACTATATAAGGGGATTCCCTGGAGGCTCAGACAGTAAAGGATCTTCCTGCAATGCAGGAGAACTGGATTCAGTCCCTAGGTCAGGAAGATCCCCTGAGGAAGGGAATGGCTATCCACTCCAGTATCCTTGCCTGGAGAATTCCGTGGACAGAGGAGCCTGGCGGGCTACAGTCCATGTGGTCACTAAGAGCTGGACACGACTGAATAGCTACAGAGTTATAGGGATTTGCAGTAAGCAGGTATCTGTGTGTAGAAGTAAATTTGAGATGATATGAGTGAGGCACCTTTCTTTCTATCTTAATGCTATTGTTCCACTCATGTCCACTGCCACACCAACTCCCATGCCAGTAATCTCTGGATTACTTAGAAATTTAGGAACGCCTCCATCAGGGCTCAATACTATGTAGAGATGCTGAGGACTTCCTTCAGCTCCCTGAATACAGTAGTCTCTCTCAGGTGGACAAGGAGAAAATAAGATTTCTACAAACTCTGTATCCCCACCCCAAAATTGTTATGATTTGTAACCCTCCTACCAGATCCAGCCAATAATCTGTTGGGAGTTGAAGCAATAGAACATCTGGTGAATTAGAAACCAGTAGAATAAGCATCTTCCTTACTGAAGACCCCAGAGACAGAACTTCCTTTCCATACAGTTTTGACAGCCTCCTTTGAAACAACCTCTGGTCAAAATACAGCAGCCCAGGTGTGTGGCTTAATCACTGAGTAAGGTATTCCATATTAATTTTAGATTTTAAAAAATGGAGATGAGAATTTGCATTAACTTTCCAATTCTTTTTCTTCCTTCTTGTAAAGTGGGATTGGAAGATCAGAGGTCCCTGTCTCTCTATTCCTGAATTGGCATTAAATGGCATTCTGCTAAAAGGTCAAGGAAAATTCTGTGGTTGTCTTTTCAAATGCATCCCAAGATGACAGTGTATTATTAAAGCAGACAAAAATTTGGTGATCTGAGTTCAAGCCACAATTTGACTTCAAATCACTTCACCTTTCTAAGAGTCAAGTTATTTATATATAAATCAGATGAAGGTAACACTCTCACAAGATAGTTAAAAACACTAGATGATGTGTTTTATATGTGCTTAGAATATATATATGTATGTATATTTATGGGAGAAGGCAATGGCAGCCCACTCCAGTACTCTTGCCTGAAAATCCACATACATATATATATGGACTTCCCTGACGACTCAGATGGTAAAGCGTCTGTCTGCAGTGTGGGAGACCTGGGTTCAATCCCTGGGTTGGGAAGATTCCCTGGAGAAAGAAATGGCAATCCACTCCAGTACTCTTGCCTAGAAAATCCATGGACGGAGGAGCCTAGCGCAGGCTACTGTCCATGGGGTCGCAAAGTCGGACATGACTGAGCGACTTCACTTTCACATATATATATAAAAGTTTACTAGTTGCTCCTTTAGTTCTTGAACTGTCTTTGTTTACCTAAAGTAAGTAATTTAACCTTATAGCTATTGCATCTATAAAAATGAATTGGATTATATTAGTGGTTCTCAACTGGGGCAAGTGGTCATTTGTCATTGTCTGAAGACAGTTTTATTTGCCACAGTTGGAAGGAGTGTGCCACTGTCATGGAGTGACTAGAGGACCAGAAATGTTGCTGAACATCTTCCAATGTATAGGAAAGCCTCCCACAACAATTATCTGGGTCAAAATGTCAGCAGTGCCAAGACTGAGAAATCCTGGCTTAGACGACCACTGAAAATGTATAACACTAAGACTTTCCCCTGACCCCCTCCCAAGATGTTATTGCTTCAATTACAAATAATTGTTGAGTAACAATGACTTCTCATTACTGTTGAAGAAAATCTAAAATCTTGCCCATGACCTACAAAGTTCTATGTGATCTGGCCCTGGCCTGCTTCTGTGGCCCCATCTCAAGCTACTTTCATCAGTAGTCACTCTGGTCTAGACACTCTGACCTTAACGCTGTACCTTCAATATAGCCCACTGTTCAGGGATTTAAATGTTCATTATACTAGAAATCTTGTCCTCCGATTTCTGCTTTTTCATCTTATTTAGTTCACAGCTCTGCTCAGATCTCACTGTATCTGACCTTCTGATGTGAAATGCTACCATGTTTCAAGTCTATCCACCTATGTTTTGACTGCTTTATTTTTATTCACATAGTCATTCCTAGTGCTGAGTATGGAAAAGATGCTCAAGAAACACGTGTCAAGTGGAAAACTTGGGGTCTTATGTCAGACACTTTTTTTTTTTTTGGTCTATGTTCTTTGAATTCTTTTCTACTTTTAAATACTGGTTTTAATTTTGTAATTGTAACATGGAAGATGTCAGACATTTTTAACACAAATAACAATTAAAGGAGAAAAGATCGTTTGAGGATTACAAAGGTTATTGATTTTCTTCTCACAGAGGTAAAAGGAAATAGTGCTTTTCACGTAATTATCATACTACAAAGATAATGATAGTTTAATTAGGGAGATAGAAGTTTATAGGAAAAGGTTCAAGTTTGTAGTATTTATTTGGGGGACTAATGAGCAACTTCACTTTCACCTTTCACTTTCATGCACTGGAGAAGGAAATGGCAACCCACTCCAATGTTCTTGCCTGGAGAATCCCAGGGATGGGGGAGCCTGGTGGGCTGCCATCTATGGGGTCGCACAGAGTCGGACATGACTGAAGTGACTTAGCAGCAGCAATGATTGACAGAATAATACATTTTGTGTGCTTTTTTTGTTTGTTTTGGTTTGTCTCACCGTGCAAGTGTTTCTCTAACCGCCCCCTCTCTAACATAGCATGTTAGGATCCCACCACCTACTATGAGAGCAAGGCCAGATATTAGATCTGCTTGTGTTCAAATTATTGTCACTAGGGCAAAGATTTCACAGCATTTATTAATTTAATAACCATCTGAATCAGTGTGATTCATTTGGTGTTTTCTTTTATCTGCCTGTTTACTTATATGCGTACAATAAGAGTTGCTGATTAATACACAAAGAACTTCTCAGTGCGTGATTAATAAAATGGTCCTAAATTATACTGAGACTCAGGGGCTTCTCTGATGGTTCAGACTGTAAAGCGTCTGCCTGCAAAGTGGGCGACCCAGGTTTGATCCCTGCCTCGGGAAGATCCCCTGGAGAAGGAAATGGCAACCCACTCCATTACTCTAGCCTGGAAAATTCCATGGACAGAGGAGCCTTGTAGGCTACAGTCCATGGGATCACAAAGAGTCAGACACAACTGAGTAACTTCACTTCTTCAGAAAAAGACTGTATTTTCAGGAGATCTTATATATCCTCTGGGGTTGCAACTTATATGTAAGAAATATCTAATTGTCTATCAGTTTGCCAACAGATATCAAGAAACAATCATTACTCAGTTTACTTCTCCAGGTTTAGCTTGACCATTGCAGGAATATTCTTTTTATTCTGAGATCTCCTATTCCTGGCCTACCGGAAGGGAACATTACTTAGCCTCCTGTAAAGCTGAGAGTTCTTTAGTGATAGACCAGATAACAAGACTATTACCACGGGGGATTTTTTTGGTATCAATTTTGACATCTAAATTTTCTATATTACCCCAAATTTCTAAAATGAACCCAGGTTTCTTCTGCACATAGCAAGCATACATAGGGACTTCTTTCGTGATCCAGTGGTTAAGACTTCACCTTCCAACACAGGGGATGAAGGTTTGATCCCCGGTCAAAGAGCTAAGATCCCACATGCCTTGCAGGGCCAAAATACCAAAACATAAAACAGAAGCAACAATGTAAGAAATTCACTAAAAATGATCATTTTATATATATATATAAAATGATCATTTTTATGATATATATATAATATATATATATATTTAGAAAAAAGATCATGAGAATGAGAAGACAAGTCACATACTGGGAGAAAATGTTTACAAAAGACATATCCAATAAATACTGTTACCTAAAATATGCAAAGAACTCTTACAATTCAGTGATAAGAAAATGAACAAACCTGACCAAAAAATGGGCAAAATCTATAAAATGATATCTCATTGAAGAAGATATACAGATGGCAAACAAGCCCATTTAAAATAGCAGTAGGATACCACCACATATTCCATAGGATCACACAGCGCAGACACTACTGAAGCAGTTTAGCACATGCACATACTTCTTAGATTGGCCAATACCTGGAGCATTAACAATACCAAGTGTTGGAGAGGAGATGGAACAACAGGCACACTCATTTATTGCTAGTGGGAAAGTCAGATGGTACAGCCATATTAGAAAATTGGTTGTCAGTTTCTTACCTAATTAAACATAATCTTACATCATTCTATCCAGCGATCACCATACTTAGTATGTATTTATTCTAATCAGTTGAAAAGTTATGTCCATACAAAAACCTGCACACAAATGTTTACAGCAACTTTATTCATAATTGCCAAAATGTGCAAGCAATCAAGATGTCCTTCAGCTGGTGATTGGATAAATAAACTGTGGTACATCCATACAGTAGGATATTAATCAGCAGTAAAAAGAAATGAGCTATCAAGCCATGAAAAGACATGAAAGAAACTTAAATGCATATTACTAAGTGAAAAAGCCACATCCTATATGATTCCAAATTTATGACATCCTGGAAAAAGCAAAAGTTTGAAGACTAAAAAAAAACAAAAAACAAAAAAAAAACAAAAAATCAGTGATTGGGACTTCCCTGTGGTCCGGGGGTTAAGACCCCACGCTCCTAATGCAGGGGACCTGGGTTGATTCCAGGTCAGGAAACTAGATTCCATGGGCCACAACTAAGAGCTTATGTGCCATGACTAAGACTTGATGCAGTCAAAAAAAAAAAAAAAAAAATCAGTGTTTGCCAAGTGTTAGGGGGGCTGGAGAAATGACTAAACAGAACACAGGATTTTTAGGGCAGCGAAGTTATTCTGTATGATGCTATGAGGGTAAATACAACATAATGTACTTGTCAAAATGCATAGACTGTAAACACCATGAGTGTATCCTAATAGAAATCGTGGATTTCTGTTATAGTGTTGCATAGGCTCAATGATTGTAACAAACGTACCACTCCAGTGTGAAATGTTGATGGTAGGGAAGGCTGTTTAGGGGGGCTGGGGTGGAGGAGTAGGGGAAATAATAGAAACTCTGTACTTTCTACTCAGTTTTGCCTGAACATAAAACTGCTCTAAAAATAAGTTCTGTTACAAAAAGATAAAGAAAAGGTGTAGGAATGTTGGTTCCCATTCTGGGCACAGCATTTGGATTAGAATAACTACCATCCATTGAAAAGTAATGCAAAAGGAATTTGGCATAAACATAAGGAAAGATATAAGGAAAAACAGGTTCTGGTAAGATCTACAATTAATTGCTAAACATGGCCCTTGAAGCAGTGTGTTTTCACTCCTTAGCTGGAGGTGGTCTGCTAATTGATCAAAAGATTTAAAGTTGAATACTTTCTTAAATATCAAGCCAATATCCCAAGGTATCTTTAGCTTCTCCTCCATTCTTGAGCCAGGTACATGGCATCTTCCAAATGAAGGTGAAGTCTGGGCTGCTTGATTTTTTGCAGTAACAGGGTTTCTGGGAGGATGGATTGATTTCTGGATCACTTTTCCCCACAGGCTTAGAGTAACCACTTGTACACAGTAGAGATGCAATTAGTAATTTTTTAAAAGTGTAATATGAATTTATTCTGTGACATTTTCCTCACTGCAGATATTTTTAAATGAAATAATCAGTGTTTCATAAAAAGTAAATACATTAGAAGAATTTAGATAATACCTGTAATATAGATGGCTTTACTCTGAACATTCACTGTTGTTTTCACTGAAAACATCCCTTTTTAAAAAGTTACATAAAAATGATAGATTGCTGCATTCTACACGTCCTGTGTCTCATGTGGGCTCAGTCATGTCCAACTCTTTGCAACACCATGCACCACAGCCTGCCAGGCTCCTCTGTCCATGGAATTTTCCAGGCAAGAATAACAGAGTGGGTTGCCACGCCCTCCTCCAGGGGATTACCCCAACCCAGGGATTGAACGAGTGTCTCTTGTATTGGCAGGAGTATTCTTTTACCATTGTACCACCTGGGAAGTGTCCTGTGTCTCAAACATTTTAAATTAACTTCAAGCTTTTCCCTCAACTCTAAATGTTAATGATATTTGCTTCTGTTAATAAACGGGAAGTGTATACACTTTTTAAAACAGTGATATTTAGATCTTCTCTGCCTGATTCTTCAAAAAATAAAAAAATATTTCATGCTGAGTTTGAATAGCAACTGAGGGTCTGGTCCAGAAAGCGGTAGGTAATTACAGAGAACCAGCGGTACACATATGTCAGCTCAATTTCCATGAAAAGGGTATTCCATACCCTTTCTGGCAACTTGAGATGACCGTGGAGGCTACCTGCAAATTCCATCTGCTGTCAAAACACTGGCCTGGCCCTGACATCCACACAAGCCTTTGCAGCAAGCTGTGGTCCAATTTTGTCAATTTCAGCCTCCAATGTACTACCGTATGGTCAATCAAACATATGCTCCTGCAATACAGATTTTCCCCAAAGTGCCAAACTATCTCAAGGACAAATGGCCCAGCTCACTGTGTGAAAAATCAAACCTAAGAAATTCAATAAATCAGCCAAGCTAGTCTTTTACTGCAGGCTGCCCAAGTACTGCATGTTCTGTTTCATAGCCTGGAAGGAAGAAAACTTGACGAATACCAGCTACACTATGTAAAAACCTAGTGAAGATCAATATCTGTCCATTTGGAATCACAAAAGAAGTGCTGACTTTGGCAGCACATATACTAAAATTGGAATCACAAAAGCTTTTATCTGGGGAATCAACCACATGAATAATCCAGTTGATCTCAGAGATCCCTAGAATATCTTTATTGCATTCAGTTACATGATAAACTGTGTCTTGTCCTTAACGGTGAAGTATTGTGTGTCTTTCTTTTTTTTTCTTTTCTATTTTATTGAATATAGATGATTTACCATGTTGTATTAATTTCTGCTATACAGCAAAGTAATTCAGTTATACAAATAGGTTATTTTTCATTTCTTGTCCATTATGATTTATGACAGGATACTGAATATAATTCCCTGTGCTCTACAGTAGGACCTTGCTAGTTATTCATTCTATATATACTAGCTGGCACCTGCATCTCCCCAAAGGCCAAAGGGGAGAAGGAGGGGGAAAGAAGGATTGAGAGTTTGGTCCTCTTTCTCAGCATATCATTTTAAAATTCTTCCATCAAAATGTTCCAGTTCTGATATAATTCTGAGATGTTCTTCCCCCAATTATAGTAGCTTGCTCTTTCCCATGATTGGACTTACTTTCAGTTGAGTGAAATAAAGCCACTACAAGTAGTAATCCAAATAATAACTTCCATTTTTGTCTTCCTTACATATTCTTTAAATAGTTCCTTCTTGTTAGGAGGAAATGTTTGCCACCATTTTCTTATACCCAAGAATACTTACAATGATTACAAGTAGTTTCTACACTGATTTAAGAATTATGAAGAGAGGAATTGGACAAGTTGAAACCGTGAAATGAGGAAACTCCTGATGTCTCTTATGGGAGAACAATTTGGAGGACACAATTTTGAAAGAGCAGGGATGAACACAACTTCTTTTATCTGTGGCTGCCTTGAAAAAGAGTCGTTCAATGCAGTAATTTTTGGGTAGTCCTCCAAATTTCCTTACTTTTGGTACTCAAGAGGCATACTGTTCTTTTGTTACTGAAAGTCCTATAGAAATAAAAATTTCCAAGCAGAAAAGGAAACTGATCACACTGATTTATTCCCAGGCCTGAGTACTTGCTGTATGGTTGGTTGGTGTTCAGTCGCTAAGTAATGTCCGATTCTTTGCAACACCAGGCCTACCTGTCCTTCACTATCTCCTGGAGTTTGCTGAAACTCATGTCCATTGAGCCAGTGATGCCATCCAACCATCTTATCCTCTGTCGTCCTGTTCTCCTCCTGCCATCAATCTTTCCCAGCATCAGAGTCTTTTCTGAGTCAGTTCTTCCCACCAGGTGGATGAAGTATTGAAGCTTCAGCTTTAGCATCAGTCCTTTCAATGAATATCCAGGGTTGATTTCCTTTAGGATTGACTGATTTGATCTCCTTGCAGTCTCCAAGGGACCCTGAAGAATCTTCTCCAGCACCACAATTCAGAAGCATTGATTACAGCTAATGTATTACATTTTCTCCAGTTGGTCAGTGAATTAAATCAGAAGAATGCACAGTTAATCAGACTGCAGTTCACAGGTGAAGCTTATCTTTCTTTTTTGATTTAAAAAGATTGATCTGGCTTCATCAGGTCCTAGTTGCAGCACATGGGCCCTTGCTGTGGCATGTAGGCTTCTGCCTAGCTGTGTTACTACAGAGAGTCAGGCTCAGTTGCAGGCTTAGTTGCCCCAGAGCACACGTGATCTGAGTTCCTGCAGGCATCTGTGTTCAGTCACTTCAGTCGTGTCCGAGTCTTTGCAACACTATGGCCCACCAGTCTCCTCTATCCTTGGGATTCTCCAGGCAAGAATATTGGAATGGGTGGCCATTTCCTCCTCCAAGGGATCTTCCTAACCCAGGGATGAACCCATGCCTCCTGCACTGCAGGCAGATTCTTTACTTCTGAGCCACTAGGGAAGCCCTTAATTCCCTGACCAGGGATCAAACCCATGTCCTCTGTATTAGAAGGCGACGTCTTAATCACTGGACCAATCTGAAGCATACCTTCTTTTGCTTGATTTATCCAAACAGTGACAAAAGTGGTGAGTCCCTCCAGTTAGTGGCTGTGTTTGTTTATGTGCTTTTCTGAGTGAGATAGTAAGCTTTATAATTGTCTCTTTTTCTCCCTTATTAAAAACTCAACGAAATAAAGGGGTTTGCCTTGATTCCCATTATAACACCAACACCAGACATAATACCTGCAAATAATAGATGTTCAGTAAATATATTGGAAGAAAGAATGTATGAATGAGGAAAGCCGTTTCTTGAATGCCCATTAAAGCACTAAGGCATAGTCAATAACCCTTGAACCAGAAATCAAATGCTCAGATTCAAGGCACAATTCCATCTGTTTTCATTATCGATCCTTTCATAAAGCTTGAAAGCTCTGAGCCTCAATTTCCTATTTGAGAAACAAGCAGCTATCCATTTCATGAGCTACATCTCCTAAGACTTGTGAGGCTCCATCAAGATAATGCATATGGAAGCACTCTGAGCTTTAAGCTGGTTTATAAATACATGATCAGACATGGCATGTCACCCTGACATCAATCAAGGAAATAATTTAAAAAGTGAGTGGGGAGTGTAAGGAGGTGAAGAATGCTTTATTTGCCAGAATTCTCAGGGCAATATGATACATAATTGGAAGAAACATCTGATAAGGTAGGAAGTAAGATCTTTTGCCATTCCCATTCCAAGAGCCATATTCTACTTTCAAATCATATTCAATAAAACTTTCCTCTAAGAAGGTCTACACTTAATGACAGATCTTTTGAATATAGAGTGCAATAGAAGTATGGAGCCAGAGGTATGTTGCCTGAGGCACAGAGGATGAACTTTTTCCAACAACTTTCCCTAGAAATTAATCCAAGAAACAATATTTTATTTCTTTAAAGTAAAACTTTAAGATGATGCCTGTCTACCAAAGATACCAAATTAAAAGGATCCCTGGGATGTACACATATTGTCATGGACCAATCACATATATAATCATATCAGAATCATACTAGACTGTATCAGACTTAAAGAAAATATGATCTTTGTCCCATAAAGTTTGAATATATTAATGTAGGTGGAACCAAGCTCAATCTTGTTAGGTAAAAATGTTAATCTCACATAGCATTATGGGGACAAAGCTAAAGTCAGAATCCAGTATTCTCCATCATGTTGTAGCAAATGTTTTATAAGTGATTATATTTTAATTATTGATTCAAAAACATTGAACAGATCAGTCCTTTGTACTGTGTTTTTTCATTCCCTCTCTCCAAATGGATGGCCTACATTTAAACTAGACAGATGAAAACTGGTAACAGCTTGCTAATGGATGTCAGAATCTAAGCTAATTTTATTCAATGGTCCCTTCATTTATTTAATTCATCAAACATGTATTAAATGCCTAAATGGTCCAAGCATCTGGAGTTGCATAGGGAATTACAGTAAATACAAACAAACATTGTGTGTATGTGTGATCTGAAATGTTTACTAGTTGTGGTCTGAGAGAAGAAACATACCATTAAAATAAAACATTTGGCTCTTGGGCTAATTTCCAAGATAAGTTTGAAAAAAAAAAAAGGTCATTTTCTGTGTTCCCTCTTCATGACTGTTGAATTGGGAATAGAAAGCCACTAGACATTTGACTGCAATATTTCATTTCTCTTGTACAAATTAAATAGAATACTGACATTCGCATTATGCCCACTCTCATCTTGATGCTTTTCCAAGATTACCTGAAAACTTTAGAACAGTTTGAAACAGACTCTCCTTTACGTTAACTCATGCATTCAGCAACCATTTACAACACCCATCATGTGCCTGGCACAGTGAATAAGTGCTGGGACAGGGGCACTGAGAAACAAAAGAAAGAACTCATTATTTGTACATAAGCAGCAATTGAATAGACTACAATTCAGAGTGATAGTACAGAGATATCAGTTCTATCAAGAAACAGATGATACACAGACGCACACAGAGGAGAGTGAAGTTAATTGGACATGGGCGTTCAGAGAAGGCTTCTAAAGAAGGTTAAGTTACATTTGGAAAGAATACAGGTTGAAGATGAGAGATGGTTACATCAAAATGAAGGTTTAGCATTCACCAAGGAAAAGAAGCCTACAACAAACTGCTCCCTGGGAACACAGTTTATGACTGCTGGGGCCAAAAATGCAAAGTAGTTATGGTAAAGTTATTTTAGATATCGCTAACTTGAGTGCAGCAAACCCGTCTTCTTTGGACCCACTGGTTGAAGTTTGCATGTAGTTGTCCTCATTCTCTGTTTCCCCTTCAGACTGTATTGCCTCTGTGATCATACAGTTACAATGTGGCTAAAAGCAACAATGTGCGTGTGCAAAATAAGGCTAACTTAACTTAGAACTTACTATATGAGTACCAAGACAAAATTGGAGAGGATATTTTTATGGCTGTGAAAAGTTTTGTTCAAGATCTTTGGCCCTCTTTACAATTTCCCCCCCTAGTATCTTATTTTCTAATACGATTTCCATCTTTCTTCTTCTTCCCTCTTCTCCTTCCTCTCCTCTCCCTCCCTTTTGTTCTCTCTTCCTATTTCTTCTTTCCTTTTTTTCAAATGGATGACCATCTATGTCTGTGACTATATACCAAAGCTATATACTATATATAGCATCTCTACTATATACCAAAGACTTTCATCTGATTGAGTAGTTTTAAATCTGTGTTTCCAGAATTCTTTGGAACTTCTTGTGGAGAAATCATCCTGGGGATGACTAATCCAGTGGCATTCAGGCTCAGTTTCTTCACCTGGTCTTAGGCAGCCTCACATAAATCTGCTATTTAAGCTGGGGCTTTGAGAAAGATTTCATGTGAAAAGAGTTCTTATGCTTCTTTAAATTTTAAAATCACTCTTTCTTGTCTAACTCTCATCTTCTGAGGATAAGCTGAGGCAAACAGAGGAGAAGTGATAGTATCAATACTGTATAGTGACCTAGAGAGAACTACACTTAAACATGGGTCTTTTTTTCTCAGGGATCTCATCCCTTTAGATGACTCCAGGTGAGGATTTTCCTGTGCCACATTGCCCACTTTAACAGACAATATCTCTTTGAGGAGTGTAATGAAAAGGATGTCACCATGTGCTATATGTTTTCCCTTAAGTGTAGATTTAACTGCCTCCTAACCTCCTTTGAGCTTTATTTATTTATTTAAAAATATTATTTGACTGCATCTAGTCTCAGCTGAGGCATGTGGGTTCTAGGGTGTCTGGGCTCAGTAGTTGTGAAGAACAGGCTTAGTTTTCCCTCAGCCTGGGGGATATTAGTTCCCCAACCAGGGATCAAACCTACATCATCTGCCTTGGAAGGCGTTGGAAGGTGGATTCTTAACCACTGGACCACCAGGGAAGTCCCTTCCTTGTAGCTTTAATAAGAAATACTCTAACTCAATTTACAAGATATGAACTATAAATTTATTAAATTAACTATGCTGAGTCATGGAAACTATATATATATATATGTATGTATATACATATATCAGAGAAGGCAATGCACCCTACTCCAGTACTCTTGCCTGGAAAATCCCATGCATGGAGGAGCCTGGAAGGCTGCAGTCCATGGGGTTACTGAAGGTCGGACACGACTGAGCGACTTCACTTTCACTTTTCACTTTCATGCATTGGAGAAGGAAATGGCAACCCACTGAAGTGTTCTTGCCTGGAGAATTCCAGGGAAGGGGGAGCCTGGTGGGCTGCCATCTATGGGGTTACACAGAATCGGACACGAGTGAAGCGACTTAGCAGCAGCAGCAGCATACACATATATATCTATATATTTCTTGAAAAGGAGTTTCTTATCAACTTCTTTGGGGATTGGGGAAACAAACAGGCAAGCATTTGAGTTTTTCAGTGAAACCAGATGTGGAGTAGTCTTGTTGCTATGAGTTGAATTATGTCCCTCAAAGGATAAGTTGAAGTTCTACTCCCCATTACCTCAGAAAGTGAATTCAAGTTTTTTGGAAATAAGCTGGTCTTAGATGTGACTTATAAATTAAAACCACATCATACTGGAATAGAGGGGGGCCCTAACCCAACACAATTGGTGTCCTTACAAGAAGGTGGCCACGTGAAGACACAAGAGACACAAGGAGAACACCATGTGAAGATGAAGCCGGAGACAGGAGTGATGTAACTATAGTCCAAAGAATACAAAAGATTGCCAGCCATCATTGGAAGCTAGAAGGACATGTAGACTACACTCTCCCTCAAAGTCCTTCAGTTCAGTTCAGTCGCTCAGTCGTGTCCAACTCTTTGGGACCCCATGAATCGCAGCACGCCAGGCCTCCCTGTCCATCACCAACTCCCGGAGTTCACTCAGATTCACGTCCGTTGAGTCAGTGATGCCATCCAGCCATCTCATCCTCTGTTGTCCCCTTCTCCTTCTGCCCCCAATCCCTCCTAGCATCAGAGTCTTCTCCAATGAGTCAACTCTTCGCATGAGGTGGCCAAAGTACTGGAGTTTCAGCTTTAGCATCAATCCTTCCAAAGAAATCCCAGGGTTGATCTCCTACTGGTTGGATCTCCTTGCAGTCCAAGGGACTCGCAAGAGTCTTCTCCAACACCACAGTTCAAAAGCATTAATTCTTCAGCGCTCAGCCTTCTTCACAGTCCAACTCTCACATCCATATATGACTACTGGAAAAACAATAGCCTTGACTAGACAGACCTTAGTTGGCAAAATAATGTCTCTGCTTTTGAATATGCTATCTAGGTTGGTCATAACTTTTCTTCCAAAGAGTATGCGTTAGATGTACCCAAACCTGATTTTGAACCTGGTATCAGACTTCTAGCCTCCAGAATTGTGAAACAACAAACTATTTTGTTAAGACACCCAGTTTGCAGTATTTTATTACAGCAGCCACAGGAAACTGATAGACATGCTAAAGTTCTCAGATGAATAAGACATCATCAACCTTGCTGGGTGTCTGGCACACTGTTGGGAGTAGGAGACATCTGAGTTGGGCACTCGGGAGTAAGTTGGAGTCAGCCAAAAGGAAAAGTGCATTCATAGCAGGGAAGAAAGCAGGAGCAAAGAACAGGCTTTGAAAAGGTCCTCTCGTGTTTGGGTAATGGTGAGTAGCTCTGTAGAGTTCCAGTGTGGAACATGGGGTGCTCAGCGTTTGGGCAAAAACTGATGCAATGCCTTTTTGCAACAGGAGAGTTTACTTAAATCAAGAAAAACTTCAAGTTTTGAAATCACTGTGTGTTTTTGTCTGTGTGTGTGTTTAAATATATATATTTATACCCAGATGGTTTTTCTTTCTTTCTTTTAATTTCTTTTTAATTATGGCAGCTATTCTCCAAACATGTTTTTGTTTATCTCAGACTAAGTATACAGTTTCAACATATGGAGCATATTTTGTTTTACTTCAGTTTATCTTAAGAAATCAGCTTTCCTAACTCTTATTGGCAGTGAACCCAAATGATTTCTTACTTTTTCTTTCCCGCTCTACTTTCTCCTCTTTGTCTTTTTCCTTTAGTTATGATTTCTCTCTATCTTCATCACTCTCACTTTCTCTCCATTCCTCTCTCCCTGCTTTCCTTTTTCCCTTCCTTCCTCCTTTCCTGCTTTTCCTTTTCTTTCTGGGAGGTCACAAAAGATTTCCCATGTTGATGAACTAGGGCATTTAGTGTCAAGAGACAATAGTTCCTTGGCTTGTGGACATTTAATCAGCCTAGAAAATACACAAAATGGAAATAATGTTAATAAACAAGTCAGGGATATTATTTGCTTTTTCATTTATAGTATTATGAACCTGGAATTTAAGTCTGTTCATAATCTAGCCCAAAAAATTTTATCAGCCTTGTTTTGTATAATGCATTTTCAAACCTCAGTGTATTCAGCTCTCCTATCATTCTTTTCCTTAAAAAGCTAGTGTACATCCTCTCAGTCTACAGCACTCCACTTACCCTTCAAGATCCAACTCAAATATTCCTTCCTTTTGACACATTTTATGATGATTGCTGGCAGAATTAATCTTTTTCTTCCCTGGATTCGCTAGAACTTTGTATGTTCTTCCAGCCTTGCTTTGTTATGATTGGTCTTTATTTTCATACACATCTCCTTCATTAAACTGATGTCAAAAATGGTTTCTCATTGTCCCCAAATCTGCAGTGTCCAATATACACAAATTCAGTTCAGTCACTCAGTCATGTACGACTCTGTGCAACTCTTTACGTCCCCATGGACTGCAGCGCGCCGGGCTTCCCTGTCCTTCACCAGCTCCTGAAGCTTGCTCAAACTCATGTCCATCGAGTTGGTGATGCCATCCAACCATCTCAGTCCTCTGTCATCCTCTTCTCCTCCTGACTTCAATCTTTCCCGGCATCAGGGTCTTTTCCAATGAGTCAGTTCTTCACATCAGGTGGCCAAAGTATTGGAGCTTCAGCTTCAGCATCAGTCCTTCCAATGAATATTCAAAGCACTCCATAAATTCTCGCTGAATATACACTTGAATGAAAGAGATTGTAATCCTCATACCAGAAACAAAAAGCTTGTCTTTAATACCCATGCAACTCTTTCTTAAAGTCATTTGCAGATTTCACAATGTGAAAGGCACTAGAAATGTCAGAAATTGGGCATTTGTGGCAGGAAACCACTTAGGATGCTGAATATAAGACTGATAGGAGAAAAATAAAATAAAATATTGTTAGAGAACTTATCCTTTCTTGGTGTGTATATTCATGTAGCAGAAACTGGGCAATCCAGTGGACTTCAAAAACAATGTAGGAACATAGTAATATATTCATGAATATTTCTGCAGTGACACTGGAAGAAAAAGTTTTGCCATTCAAACCAATTGTGTACTCAGTTACACTATGCTGAGACAGTTTTTGGGAACTCTGTTCTGTAAATGACTCATGAAGTCTGCTACAAGAATGAAAGTAGAAGTAGTGGCATATATGTCACGTGTACTTAATATGGGCTTCCAGGTGGCTCAGTGGACAAAAATCCACCTGCAGTGTAGCAGATGCAGGAGGCATGGGTTCAATCCCTGGGTCAGGAAGATCCCCTGCAGGAGGACCCAAGGGGTTGCAAAGAATCGGACATGACTGAAGTGACTGAGCACATACGTATACTGAATATGTCTGTGAAAGTGAAAGTCACTCAGTCGTGTCCAACTCTTTGCGACCCCATGGATTATACAGTCCATGAAATTCTCCAGGCAAGAATACTGGAGTGGGTAGCCTTTCCCTTTTCCAGGGGATTTTCCCAACCCAGGGATTGAATCCAGGTCTCCCATATTGCAGGTGGATTCTTTACCATCTGAGCCACAAGGGAAGCCCAAGAATACTTGAGTGGGTTTCCTATCCCTTCTCCAGCAGATCTTCCTGACCCAGAAATCCAATCAGGGTCTCCTGCATTACAGGCAGATTCTTTACCAACTGAGATATCAGGGAAGCCCAAATATGTCTGTACTTCCCTAAAACAGAGCCTGTATCTTTTTTCTTAAAACCCTCAGCACATTATTTAATACATTGTATATGATCTAAGAAGAGCTTTTGAAGGAATGAAGATTGTCTAATCTAACATATAACAGGAACAGCATGGTCACCAGCTTCATGGTTGCATGTGTATTATGTTAATTCAGTCGTGTCTCTCTGTGCTACACTATGGACTATAGCTTGCCAGGTTTCTCAGTCCACGGAAATTTCCAGGGATGAATACTGGAGTGGGTTGCCATGCCCTCCTCCAGCGAATCTCCCCAGTGCAGGGATTGAATCCACGTCTCTAATGCCTTCTGCATCAGCAGGTGGATTACTTTACAACTAGCTGTCAACTAGGAAGCCCTGGATAGTATTATATACTTATGGCTAATTTGAGTTGCTGCAAGGCAGAAACCAACACCATTCTAAAGCGATTATCCTCCAATTAAAAAAAAATTTTTTTTTAAGGAAGGAGACAAGTCTCTACCCCCATCTCTGACACTGAAGACAGGGTGTGGTGCAGTCCTCACTAGACAGCAAACCTGGGAGGAAGGTGGGCAAGACTTTCAGGTGGAAATTTGTTCCCTACTTATTGCTGTTCAGTTGCTAAGTTGTGTCCCACTCTTTGCAACCCCATGAACTACAGAATGCTGGGCTTCTTTGCCCTTCACTATCTATTGGAGTTTGCTCAAATTCATGCCCAAAGAGTCAGCGATGCCATCCAACCATCTCATCCTCTGTCACCCTCTTCTGCTCTCAATCTTTCCCAGCATCAGGGTATTTTCCAATGGCTCTTCGCATCAGGTGGCTAAAGTATCAGAGCATCAGCTTTGGCATTAGTCCTTTCAATGAATATTCAGGGTTGATTTCTTTTAGGATTGACTGATTCGATCTGTTTGTTGTGCAAGGACTCTCAAGAGTTTTTTCCAGCTCCACAGTTCAAAAGCATCAATTCTTCAGCATTAAGCCTTCTTTATTGTCCAACAGTCACCTCCATACATTCAATACAGTTCAGTCGCTCAGTCGTGTCCAACTCTTTGCAACCCCATGAATCGCAGCTTGCCAGGCCTCCCTATCCATCACCAACTCCCAGAGTTCACTCAGACTCACGTCCATTGAGTCAGTGATGCCACCCAGCCATCTCATCCTCAGTCGTCCCCTTCTCCTCCTGCCCCCAATCCCTCCCAGCATCAGAGTCTTTTCCAATGAGTCAACTCTTCGCATGAGGTGGCCAAAGTACTGGAGTTTTAGCTTTAGCATCATTCTTTCCAAAGAAATCCCAGGGCTGATCTCCTTCAGGATGGACTGGTTGGATCTCCTTGCAGTCCAAGGGACTCTCAAGAGTTTTCTTCAACACCACAGTTCAAAAGCATCAATTCTTCGGAGCTCAGCCTTCTTCACAGTCCAACTCTCACATCCATATATGACCACAGGAAAAACCATAGCCTTGACTAGACGGACCTTAGTCGGCAAAGTAATGTCTCTGCTGGAAAATCCATAGCTTTGACTAGACGGACATTTGTTGTCTTTTGCCGCAGGAAAACTCACCTACCAACCCATCAGTCACCAGCTTACACATTTTTCTCCTGTTCTTCCTTCACTTAGCAGTGGGGAGAATTCTTTTCTGTCCTCTGGCTTATGAAACAACTGGATTTCCCTAGCTCTCCCCACTTCAGCTAAAGAAGCCCACATTTACAATCAACCTACAAATGCACAATCGTCAGTCGGAGGGTAGCTTCTTTAGAAACAGCCAGAGGCTGCGTATTTCATACTTTGAAGCATATTTTCACCACAAGTGTTAAGCTAACGTCTGTTAAGAATTGTCTCCAGCTCTGTCACTGTGGAAACAGAAGCTCCTTGGTAAACCCCAATTTCATGCCATGAAAAGATTCCACTCAGTGCTAAGACTAAGAATAGTTTAGGGGAAATGTTATAGTCTTTTAAAATAAGAAATCAGCAAAAAATCTTCACGTCAACATAGTGATTTCTCATTTACAAAGCACTTTCCGCTGGTTAGCTTTGCCTCTGTTTGACTTTAAGCCACAGAACAACCATATTGGGGGCAGTTTGTTGTGGGAAGCTTTCTTATACCTCATCCAGTTCTATTGACAAAGCTCAGGTCCTTGAAAAAACCGTGCTCCTCTCACCACCAGCACCTTCTCCGTTGTTTTCTCTTTCAGGACTTCCCAAGGGAAACTTGCCCACCCTCTCCCCCTCTATCTAGTTAATTTCCTCTTATGCTCCAGATGTGAACTAAAAACCAAATTTTTCAGGAAAGTCTTCCCTGACCATCCCTACTTCAAATATTTCTTGTGTACATGGGGATAAAATGTAGAATCACGTTTCTCTCTTCCAGAATATCTGAAATCAGTTTCTAGCTATTCATTTTTCAGTATGATTATGTGAATATTTGCCACCTTACTAGGTTACATGTCATTTCTGTGATTATAACTCGGTAAATACTTGAGAATGAAATGAGTGACCACTATCCACCTTCCTTTCCAGCTGAGAAATTTGAAGCTCAAAGCACATGTCAAAGATCATGTTGCTAGTAAGAGTTTTTGATGTCAGAGAGACCTAAAATTTCCAATTTTAGCATTGGCATTTACTCATTTGGATGATTTTCTTTGAGTCTCTGGTTCTCTGTTATCTGTTAAATTCATATAATAGAAATTAAGAGAATTGTAAGTTCTATAAGAAATAAATTGCATATAGTGTCTGTGTACTTTGAATATAGTCTTAACAAATCCATTCATGTCTTTTAAGTCTACTAGTTGGACCACTGATTCTAGTCTATGAAACTATTTTTATATTATTCAAAATCATTAATATCTCTTCTTACAAGGCAAAAATCTGAAGCAAAGGGCAAATAATAAGTGCTAAAAGCAACTGTTTCCCTTCTTCCTTTTGCATTTAGCTCATAATGTAGTGACAGAGAAGGTTATGACATAAAATTTTCAAGGCAATAGAAATGGAAGCAAAGCTAATATATATATTTAGTTTATTTATCATCTTCCTAAATGCCTGGTATGCTTGTTGCTTTGTCAGTTATTTACATTAACAAGGATTGTTTGAAAGACAGGCTCATGAGGGAGATATTTTGGAGAAAATGAAAAATTTCTCATGGTAAAATCAGAGAATGAAGTCAGAGTGTTTTTACTGGCCGATTTCCTAACGTATGGAGCTGAGGAAATGATACTAGTTAAAGCAGTTGCCTGGAGAGAAGGCTTATGCAGTTTTAAAAATAAGGAAAAAATGGAAAGAAAAGGAATATAGAGAAAAAAAGAGAAGAAAGAAAAATTAAGCATTGTAATAGCAAGAGTTACTTCACTCAAATTTCTTGACACTTTATCTTGTGTTTGATCCACCAGGCCACCTGGAGTGCTCTATAATATTATGATATCCAATGTATAATTTATATCTTCTGTATTATATTCCTAGGCTATTAGAGGTAGAACACAGACCAAGGATATTTATAAAAATTGTAGGATAGAAAAAGCAAGGGGATATAAAAACATTCTACTTTAAAGATTCTATTTCAGGCTGAAAATGAAAGGATATTGCAAAATCCACACATATATGACTTAATATATATTTTCTAGTTCATTTAATTTAAAAACTGCTTTAATACAGCTATATTTGAAGCAGCAATTATCCATATTTAAAATTTTGGCTGGAGAAATCCCAAAACACTGACATAGGTAGCAAGATGTTTGTGTATGAGAACATGAAAGGGAATTGAAATCAAAGGAACTGGGATCAAGTTATAGCTATGCCACTTATGATCTCTGCCACATTAAAGTTAGAAAATGAAATATAAGTTAGTAATGACTACATTATAGGATAGATATGATTAATAAGATTAAAAATAATATGAATAACTTTTATACACTAATACTTTTAGTCTTGGAAGAAAAGTCATGACCAACCTAGACAACATATTAAAAAGCAGAGACATTACTTTGCCAGCAAAGGTCCATATAGTCAAGGCTATGGTTTTTCCAGTAGTCATGTATGGATGTGAGAGTTGGACTGTGAAGAAAGCTGAGTGCCTAAGAATTGATGCTTTTGAACTGTGGTTTGGAGAAGACTCTTAAGAGTCCCTTGGACTGAAAGAAGATCCAACCAGTCCATCCTAAAGGAAATCATTCCTGCACATTCATTGGAAGGACTGATGTTGAAGCTGAAACTCCAGTACTTTGGCCACCTGATGTGAAGAACTGACTCATTGGAAAAGGTCCTGATGCTGGGAAAAATTGAAGGTGGGAAGAGAAGGGGATGACAGAGGATGAGATGGTTGGCTGACATCACTGACTCAATGGACATGAGTTTGAGTAAACTCAGGGAGTTGGTGATGGATAGGGAGGCCTGGAGTGCTGCAGTCCATGGGGTTGCAGAGAGTCAGATACAACTGAGCAACTAACTGAACTGAACTGAACTTTCAGTCTAAATTTAATAAATACTGTTTGCTTTTTTTTAAAAAAACAGGAGACAAAAGATAAAGTATCTTTGAAATACTAAATGATGTCCAGCAGCATAGCTGCTGGAAATAAGAAAATAAATGCGCTTTTGTTACCAGCAAGTTCCACTGTCATCCACCATGCACCATTTTCTTTCCTTCTCCTCTACCTTTACCTCAGCTATTTAAGGAAAAACATAATAATGTTTCATTTCATTTCACCCAATAAGGGTTAGGCCAAGGCCAACCTTATTCTAAAGAGGACTGAATGTCATACATGCACATCTAAACAAGCTGGTGATCTTCAGGGAAGAGAAGAATTCAAGCATTTTTTTTAAATTATATATATATAGTCACTCAAGTCATTATCTTTTTCTTACCACACTGGCTAAAACATCTATTACAATATTGAATAGAAATGATAAGACTGAATATCTTTGTCCATTCCTAACTTTCAAGGAAAATCATTTGAATATTTTATCATTAAGTGTGGTATGAATTCTATGATTTTCACAAATGCCCTTTATTAGACTAAGGAATATGACTTCTGTTTCTAGGTTTATGACACTCTTTTTCCAGGAATCATTACTGGATTATGATACATTTTTCCCTACACCTACTGAGAGAGTCATATTTTTTAGCCTGTTAATGTGGTTAATTAAATTGATGAAGTCAATTATTAAAATATTAAACCAATCTGGCATTAGTGTGATAGAACAATTTTGATCATGATGTATTATCCTTTTTATATGTGATTTGACTTAACAAAACTGCATTAAGAATCTTTGGATATATATTCATAAGAAACGCAAGCCTGTAATTTCTTTGTCTGGGTTTGGCATGCAAAGTACACTATCTTACAGAATGATTTGGATGTATTCTTTCTTAAAATTTCTGGGTGAATTTTTGAAGAATTATGCTTTTTCTTTCTTAAATACTTGGTATAATTCACTATTAAATCAGCTTGGCCTAGAGTTCTCTTGTGCAAAGTTTTTTTTTTTTTTTTTTTTACTACATGTCAATTTTTAAAATAAGTATAGTACTATACTTGTTACTTATATCTTCTTTCATGAGTGTTGGTATTTATTGTCTTTCAAAGGATGTTTTCATTGCATCTAAGTAATTGAACTTTGTGAGCACTTTAAATTACCAAATATAAAATGTACTCATGAAAAACAACCTGAAAGATTTTGAAATTTATAAGGAAATAGATCATGGTACTTTACTGCTTAAGTCATCCTAATATTTCCTACTGAACTTCCTATTGAATTCAAATTTCATGAGAATCATATAATGTGCCCATTAAATATCTTAAAAATTGAAGCTCCTCCATGACGTTATCTTTCTTCCCTTGGCACTTGGGCTTTATGTTTCCTGTACCTACAAAGTTATCTCCAAGGTTCATGTTTGGGAACACATGTAAGAATTAAAGATTTTTAAATTAAAAAAATAAAAAACTAAAAAAAAAAAAAAAAGATTTCATAGTGCCAATAAAATCAACTACAATGCAGCGAGTTGGGTGGGGGGAGGAAAAAAAATCAAAAGAATCTACAGAGCAAGTCAAAACATAAAAATAATAAAAGTTTTGCTTGAGTGAAAAAAAAAAAAAAACAGAGACAGAGCTTTCACACAAGTCATTTCTTCTGCTGGAATATTTTTTCTATGATTATTATATGACTGTTTCCCAAAATTCAAGTTTCAACTCAAATATGCCTTCCTTAGGAAGTCTTTCTTGGCTATGCTATTTATTGATTGATTGATTTTTAACTTTTTTTGGGGGGGGGGATTGATTTTTTTTTTTTTTAGTTTTTAATTTTTTTAATTTTAAAATCTTTAATTCTTACATGTGTTCCCAAACATGAACCCCCCTCCCACCTCCCTCCCCATAACATCTCTGTGGGTCATCCCCATGCACCAGCCCCAAGCATGCTGTATCCTGCGTCAGACATAGACTGGCGATTCAATTCTTACATGATAGTATACATGTTAGAATGCCATTCTCCCAAATCATCCCACCCTCTCCCTCTCCCTCTGAGTCCAAAAGTCCATTATAGACAGCTGCGTCTTTTTTCCTGTCTTGCATACAGGGTTGTCATTGCCATCTTTCTAAATTCCATATATATGTGTTAGAATACTGTATTGGTGTTTTTCTTTCTGGCTTACTTCACTCTGTATAATCGGCTCCAGTTTCATCCATCTCATCAGAACTGATTCAAATGAATTCTTTTTAACGGCTGAGTAATACTCCATTGTGTATATGTACCACAGCTTTCTTATCCATTCATCTGCTGATGGACATCTAGGTTGTTTCCATGTCCTGGCTATTATAAACAGTGCTGCGATGAACATTGGGGTACATGTGTCTCTTTCAATTCTGGTTTCCTCGGTGTGTATGCCCAGCAGTGGGATTGCTGGGTCATACGGTAGTTCTATTTGTAATTTTTTAAGGAATCTCCACACTGTTCTCCATAGTGGCTGTACTAGTTTGCATTCCCACCAACAGTGTAGGAGGGTTCCCTTTTCTCCACACCCTCTCCAGCATTTATTGCTTGCAGATTTTTGGATCGCAGCCATTCTGACTGGTGTGAAGTGGTACCTCATTGTGGTCTTGATTTGCATTTCTCTAATAATGAGTGATGTTGAGCATCTTTTCATGTGTTTGTTAGCCATCCATATGTCTTCTTTGGAGAAATGTCTATTTAGTTCTTTGGCCCATTTTTTGATTGGGTCGTTTATTTTTCTGGAATTGAGCTGCATAAGTTGCTTGTATATTTTTGAGATTAGTTGTCAGTTGCTTCATTTGCTATTATTTTCTCCCATTCAGAAGGCTGTCTTTTCACCTTGCTTATATTTTCCTTTGTTGTGCAGAAGCTTTCTAAATGTAAGACCAGAAACTATAAAACTCCTAGAGGAGAACATAGGCAAAACACTCTCAGACATAAATCACAGCAGGATCCTCTATGATCCACCTCCCAGAATTCTGGAAATAAAAGCAAAAATAAACAAATTGGCTATGCTATTTAAAAGTTATGGGCTTACCTCTGTTGTAGTCAGAAATTTAAGAT
This sequence comes from Budorcas taxicolor, assembly GCF_023091745.1. Lineage (NCBI taxonomy): Eukaryota > Metazoa > Chordata > Mammalia > Artiodactyla > Bovidae > Budorcas > Budorcas taxicolor. The sequence goes on along the minus strand of NC_068923.1, from coordinate 31,225,854 downwards.
GACTATCAATTACTCATATCCATGTATAATCCACTCTCTTTGAGGGTGGATAAGATCTGTGAATATATTAGAATATAACTGTCAGGATTAATGCCATGTTATTTGGCATGAGGGAGTATGCAGATGTAGGCTTCCCAGGTGGCACTAGTGGTAAAAACCCCCTGTGCCAATTCAGAAGATATGAGATGTGGATTTGGTCCCTGGGTTGGGAAGAGCCCCTGGAGGAGGGCATGGCAACCCACTCCAGTATTCTTGCATGGAGAAACCCTTGGACAGAGAAGCCTGGTGGGCTACAGTCCATAGCATTGCAGTCAGACAGGACTGGAGCAACTTAGCACACACAGTATGCAGATATAATTCAAGTTCCTAAAAAGTTGACTATAAGTTAATCCAAAGGTCAGTTATTCTGGGTGGCCTTAACATAATCAAGCAAGTCCTGTGAAAGCAGAAATATCCATCTGTTTATATGGAAGAAACAAAAAATCATTTTGTAAGAGAGTCTACAAAAATTGTCAAATGACATAAGCCTCAGGGTGGCCTCAACGATGCTGAGATTACCTCTGGCCAACAGCCAGTAAGAAATTAGGACCTTAGTCCTACAATTGCAAGGAACTGAACTCTGCCACCAACACTAATGTGTTTGGAAGAAGATCCTGAGCTCCACATGAAACTGTAACTCCAGTTTGCATCCTGATTTCAACTTGATGAGGCCTTGAACAGATTGCCTGGCTAACTCATGCCCAGATTCCAGATCTAGGAAAATTATGAGTTGATAAATCATGTTACATTGCAAGATTTCTTGGAATTTGTTATGCAGAAATAGAAAATGAATGCTCTCAATTCTCTATTACAGTCTCTATTACACTGCATTATTTTATTTCCTTCATAGCTTAAAACTTTGACGTTATCTTACTCATTTTCTTGATTATTTCATTGTTTGTTTCAGTATTTACCCCCAGAATATACATTCTATTAGAAGAACAATTTTGGTTGTCACTCTGCCAGGTTGATCCTTGCCATTCTGGCTGTTTGAGAGGTAGATTGGAAAGAGTTATAAATCTGTTTCTATTTTTCTGTGAAAAAAGAGAGTAATACGTACTGTATAATACTGAGATTTTTCTCAGTGGGACAAAATCTTTCTTTGGTATTCTTCAATTTTCTAAATAATTAAATATGAGGGAAAGTCTAAAAATTCTTCAAAATGAGAGAAACGCCAAGCCACAATTTCCCATAAATCAGAGGCATCCTGCTCTGTTATTTTTCAAATAAGCTAAGCAACATTTCAGTACAGAATTTTATTTTGCATAATGAATATATATATATATAATTTTTTTTTGTATTTTCCCCTTTTTTGTTATTGTGACCACATGTGGTAATGGTGCCAGAACATTCCTCCCTTCTGTGTTTCATGCCCAAAGTGATCTTCATACTCAGAGTTTCCAGCAGATCTGTCTATTTTGTGAATTCTCACTATTGTTATCCTGAAAAGGTAATCAGCAACTGGCTGAGCCAAAAGGAGGAACAGAGAGCTACAAGATTGTCTTTTGTCCTGCTACAGGAAGAATTTAACTCCTTTACTGAACTTGCAAGCAAAAATACACTGATTAATTGTTTGTAAATCATCATATTTTCAGGTAATATATTCCCTTCAGGCAAAAATTCTTCAAGTCCAGAACTTTATGGCTCATTATATTTATCTTCAAAATATTACAACTAAACAAAGAAATGTCACATTGGCTATCACCACTTTGCCACATCCAGTCTTTACTCTTCTTCAGTCTCTAATTTTGTGGCTGTTAGCAGCTGTAAACTTGTGACATATGATATGTCACCTTCAAATTCCAGGTCTGCAGAATGTCACAAGATTACGTTAGATAAACATCTTTTGCTTTCAACCAGTCAAGCTGCTGGGTGTAAGCCCCAAATCCCAACTCTCCATTTAAACCAGTTTCAGTAACAACATCAGAATCCATTCCAAGATTTTAAACATGGCAAACATCTTCAAGCATATGTCTGGAAGTACTAACATCTTTCTTGTATGAGTTAAAGGATTCTAGACATTACCCTATTCAAAATAAATATATTTCCCATTGATCTTCACTGTACCTACAATTTTATCATTAAATTAAAAAAAAATTGTGCCCAAGATTTACTGCGTACAAAATGATGAATATAATATACCAAATCCCTCATATGTTTGTAACTTTGTTTCCTGCAACATAAATCTAGCCTAACCTGGTAAGTAGAAAAGTATATTGGGAAGAGAACAGCCAGGTAATCCAGGTTTAAATCCTGTATTTATTTCTTATGGAAATGACAACTTTTGGACCAGAGTATCCTCACATGTTAAAACTTAATAAAATAACACTTGCCTTACAAGACTGTCATTAATATATTATATAATGTAAGAAAAAGACCAACACAAAGCATGATTATCAGTAGTTATTATTGTTTTTATTTTAGTGCTAGTTGTCCAGCCATGTCCTACTCTTTATGACCCCATGGACTGTAGCCCACCAGGCTCCTCTATCTATGGGATTTCCCAGGCAAGAATACTTACATGGGTTGCCATTTCCTTCTTTAGGGGATCGTCTTGAACCTGGGTCTCCTGAACTGTAGTCAGATTCTTTACCATCTGAGCCACCAAGGAAGGTGACCTGTTAAAAGTATTTATTATGTTCTCAATAGACAGTTCTCTATGGAGAAGGCAATGGCACCCCACTCCAGTACTCTTGCCTGGGGAATCCCATTGACGGAGGAGCCTGGTGGGCTATAGTCCATGGGGTCTCGAAGGGTCGGACACGACTGAGCGACTTCACTTTCACTTTTCATTTTCATGCATTGGAGAAGGAAACGGCAACCCGCTCTAGTATTCTTGCCTGGAGAATCCCAGGGATGGAGGAGCCTGGTGGGCTGCCGTCTATGAGGTCGCACAGAGTCGGACACGACTGACGCAACTTAGCAGCAGCAGCAGCAGCTTAGACAGTTCACTATAGATACATGGAGATGGAATGGGCTTATTTTATGTGACTTCCAGGACAAAATAAGAATCAAAGAAAACCATAGGAAGAAACAAAGTTTACTTACTTCTAAAGAAAAGAAAAAATAAACTATTAATAATTTTAGTATTTTTGTTATTATTTATTGACTGACTACTTTCTCTGGGAAAGTTATTGTGCTAATTGCTTACATGTATTATCCTATTGGGCTTCCCAGGTGGCGCTAGTGGTAAAGAACCCACCTGCCAATGCAGAAGGTTATCTTCTCTGGGTCAGGAAGATCCTCTGGAGAAGGGAATGGCAACTCACTCCAGTATTCTTACCTGGAGAATCCCCATGGACAGAGGAGCCTGGTGGGCTACAGTCCATAGGGTCACAAAGAGTCAGACATGGCTGAAGCAACACAGCGGCACTATCCTATTAAATCTTCACAACCCAGTTATTACCATTTTATGGAGAATCATACAAAGCTCACAAAGAGCTTTGGAACTATGATCTGATCTCAGATATGTCAAATTATGGGAAGTTGTCGACCAGAAAACCCAGATATTTCTCCAGCAAAGGCAGTTTTATTCAGAGAATTGCAATTTGGGGTCTACAACCATGGTGTACTTAATCACTCAGTCATGTCAGACTCTTTGTGACCCCATGGACTGTAGCCCACCAGGCTCCTCTGTTCATGGGATTCCCCAGGCAAGAATATTGGAGAGGGTTGCCATGCCCTCCCCCAGGGGATCTTCCCAACCCAGGGATCTAACCCATGTCTCCCGCATTGCAGGCAGATTCTTTACCATCTGCGCCACCAGGGAAGCCCCTGTCAACCATGGTGAGACATGTGCAAGTCCAAAAGAAGGAAAGGAGAATGTTTTTATAGAGAGGAAAAGGAGATTAGGAGAGCTATATTAAACAGATAGCCTATGGCTTTTCATTGGCTGAGCTAAGTCCTTCTTCTTGTGGGCTTTGCTATGTTCACAGGATGTGAGAGCACCCCAACTCTGTTTAATTGGGTTTCTTTTTATTATTTTTTTTCTAAAGGGAAACAATGAGATCTTTAGGACAGCTAACTTGGATGTACAAGGTAACTGTCAATTAAACTTTGTATAACCTCACTTTAGTATTGTTGTCTGTTCCTCTCCTTAGGAACCTCACAAGTTGCTAAAGATTTATTAAGGTATGGAATCTAGATTCAGTGTTATAAAGGTGTACCTGATACCATGACATTTATTTCAGATGGACATTTGAGAATTTTGAGGATGTCATACTAATCACACAGCGCTAAAATTTGAGAGTATTTTGTGCTATTGTGGTTTATTTGGTGTTTGCTTTTCTGGCACAGAGTTCCTAAAAAATCTTGGAATTTCCTAAATGATAAGAGCAATAAAGGTGGTTTCTGATATGTTAATGAGGTGGCTTTTGGAAAGCACTTAAAGAGGACAGCTGGTCACCAGTGGATCCAATCATATGATTATAGGGTTGGAGCTTTCAGTCCTATCCCTGACCTTTAGGAAGAGAGTGAGGCTAGAGACTGAATCAAACCGCAGTGGCCGATGATATAATCCATCATGCCTATGTAATGAACCTATGTAATGAAGCCTTTATGAAAACCCAAAAGGATGGACTTTAAAGAGCTTCCTGGCTTCTGAATATGTGGAGTTGGGGAGAGTGGTACATTCAGAGAGATCATGAAAGCTCCATACCCTTTTGCTATAGCATGCCCTAGCCATCTCCTTCATCTGGCTATTCCTCAGTTACATCCTTTCATAATAAACCTATTGTCTAGGGAACTGCTCTAGCAAGTAATTAAATCCAAGAAAGGAGTTTAGTAGTCTCTACTTTACAGCCAGTTGATCAGAAGTACAGGTAACAATCTGGGCATGGGAACTGGTGTCTAAAGTGTGTGGCTGTGGGAGGAAGGGTATTCTTGTAGGACTAAGCCCTTAACCTGTGGAAGCTGATGCTGCCTGGTTTATAGTGTCAGAATTGGGTTGTCTTGGGCACCCTGCTGGTGTCCCAGAATTGCTTATTGGAGGTGTGAAGGAAACCCACCACTACACCATATTGGAAATGAGCCTTAGAACACCTAAAGAATTTTCAAAAATGATTGAAGACAATAAGAAAAGATATAGCTATGGATCAGAAGATGACCACAGACTGCAAAACTTGCTATAAATACATATTTAATAACATTTAAACATCCCATGAGATTAGTTTTAAAATGATTTGGAAAATGTGAATAACATTATAAAAATTATAATGTCTCTAATATATAATGATAAATAAAAGTATAATGTCTCTAATAGAATAGTAGTAAAGAATGTTCAAACTACCGCACAATTGCACTCATCTCACACACTAGCAAAGTAATGCTCAAAATTCTCCAAGCCAGGCTTCAACAGTATGTGAACTGTGAACTTCCAGATGTTCAAGCTGGATTTAGAAAAGGCAGAGGAACCAGAGATCAAATTGCCAACATCCGCTGGATCATCAAAAAAGCAAGTTCAGTTCAGTTCAGTTGCTCAGCCGTGTCTGACTCTTTGTGACTCCCTGGACTGCAGCACACCAGACCTCCCTGTCCATCACCAACTGCCCAGAGTTTACTCAAACTCATGTCCATTGAGTCCGTGATGCCATCCAACCATCTTAGCCTCTGTTGTCCCCTTCTGCTCCAGCCTTCGATCTTTCCCAACATCAGGATCTTTCCCAGTAAGGCAGTTCTTTGCATCAGGTGGCCAAAGTATTAGAGTTTCAGCTTCAACATCAGTCCTTCCAATGAACTCTCAGGACTGATCTCATTTAGGATGGACTGATTGGATCTCCTTGATGTTCAAGAGACTCTCAAGAGTCTTCTCCAACACCACAGTTCAAAAAGCATCAATTTTTCGGTGCTCAACTTTCTTTAGAGCCCAAGTCTCACATCCATACATGACTACTGGAAAAACCATAGCCTTGACTAGATGGACTTTTGTTGGCAAAGTAATGTCGATTTTAATATGCTGTCTAGGTTGGTCATAACTTTCCTTCCAAGGAATAAGCATCTTTTAATTTCATGCCTGCAGTCACCATTTGCAAGAGGGCTCCAGAAAAACATCTACTTCTGCTTTATTGACTACTCCAAAGTCTTTGACAGTGTGGATCACAACAAACTGTTGTGAAACTGAAAATTCTTAAAGAGATGGAAATACCAGACCACCTTAACTGCCTCCCGAGAAAGTATGCAGGTCAAGAAGCAACAGTTAGAACTGGACATGGAACAAGAGACTGGGTCCAAGTAAGGAAAAGAGTATGTCAAGGCTGTATATTGTCACCCTGCTTATTTAACTTATATGAAGAGCACCTCATGCAAAACGTTGGGCTGAGTGAAGCACAAGCTGGAATCAAGATTGCCAGGAGAAATATCAATAACCTCAGATATGCAGATGATACCACCCTTATGGCAGAAAGCAAAGAGGAACTAAAGAGCCTCTTGAAGAAAGTGAAAGAGGAGAGTGAAAAAGTTGGCTTAAAGCTCAACCTTCAGAAAACTAAGACCATGGCATCTGGTCCCATCACTTCATGGGAAATAGATGGGGAAACAATGGAAACAATGAGAGACTTTATTTTGGGGGGCTCCAAAGTCACTGCAGATGGTGACTGCAGCCATGAATTTAAAAGACGCTTACTCCTTGGAAGAAAATCTATGACCAACCTAGACAACATATTAAAAAGCTGAGACTTTGCCAAGAAAGGTCCATCTAGTCAAAGCTATAGTTTTTCCAGTAGTCACGTATGGATGTGAGAGTTGAACTATAAACAAAGCTGAGCGTTGAAGAACTGATACTTTTTTACTGTGGTGTTGGAGAAGACTCTTGAGAGTCCCTTGGTTTGCAAGGAGATCAAACCAGTCAATCCTAAAGGAGATCAGGAGTGTTCATTGGAAGGACTGATGCTAAAGCTGAGACTTCAATACTTTGGCCTCCTGATGTGAAGAACTGACTCATTGGAAAAGACCCTGATGCTGGGAAAGACTGAAGGCAGGAAGAGAAGGGGACGACAGAGGATCAGACGGTTGGACGGCATCACCGACTCGATGGACATGAGTTTGAGTAAACTCTGGGAGTGGGTGATGGGCAGGGAGGCCTGGCATGCTGCAGTCCATGGGGTTGCAAACAGTTGGAGATGACTGAGTGACTGAACTGAATAGAGTAGTTACATTAAGGGGATAAAGAGTATATGGAAGATGGTTTTTAAAACATGTCATATGGCATAAGATCTAGAGTCACATAAGATCTAGATGTTACGCTAGCTTGTGCTCAGTTGCTCAGTCATGTCCCACTCTTTGTAGCCCCACAGACTGTAGCCTGCCAGGCTCCTTTGCTCATGGAATTTCCAGGCAAGAATACTGGATCAGGGTGCCATTTCCGACTCCAGGGGATCTTTCTGACCCAGGCATCAAACCCACATGTTGCATCTCCTGCATTGGCAGGTGGGTTCTTTACCACTAGCTCCAACTGGGAAGCCCCATTATGTTAGTGATGCTAGATTATAGCTATTTTACTCATCTTTGTGAACTTAGACAATCCACTCACCTACCTTAAATACATTTTCCCTGTAAAATGGAAATATTATCTTGACTAATTTATGTAATTATTGACAGGGGGAAAAAACCCAAGATGATTTATATGAAGATATTTTATAAATAACCCAGTGATCTGCAAATTTATGAAGAGTTGACAATGTTGATGATCATAGTGGAGGTGATGTTGCTGCTGCTGATGGTAGTGATAAATAACAATTCAAATTAGCATGACCTGATAAAATAAGTTTATTGATCTGCAAATGTGTTTATCTATTTGTGACTATCATTATCTGGGGGGCTAGCAAGTCTAATAGGAATGTCAAAGATTCATACAATCTTTGATTGGGACTGACTCTGTCCAGTAAATATTTAGTTAAACTTTAGTCAAACTTTATCCATAGAGGGCAAGCAATCACCCCTGAAAGGATACCTATGAAGTTTAAATTTGAATGATATGAGTTGGGTACTTTTTCTTGATAGAACTTGTGAGTTTTTGCATCTTCTGCAGATTTGGCATATGCCCAACATGTATGGCTTTAAATATCCCAAGATGAACCCATGTCCTGCAGACAACCTTCTGGTCTTCTAACATGGTGGTTTAGAGGCTATATTAATGGAACCTCAATAAAGACAGATCTGCTTGATTATTCTTCTGGTTACAAACATAGAGATTTAATTGTTCCTTTCCAAGACATAATTTTTAATGAGAACAGAAAATGAAAATATTTCATAGAGGAGAGAGAAGAAGAAGAAGGGAGTTAGCACTTTCAGAATGTAGGTATTATTCCTACAAAGTGGAAAGTAGATACTTGAATCTGAGAGCAATTGGATTGAATTCAAAGATTCAATAGGATGTACATCCCTAAATTTTAGGATTTCTTTAGATGAGATAATCCATCAGAATAAACACTTCCATCCTTTTAAAATGTGCATGTGTGCTGAGTTGCTCAGTAATGTGCGTGTGTGCTCAGTTCCTCAGTTGTGTCTAACTGTTTGTGACCCCACGGAGTGTAGCTTGCCAGGATCCTCTGTCCATAGAAATTTTCCAGGCAAGAATACTAGAATTGGTTGCCATTTCCTACTCCAGGGGATCTTCCCAATTCAGGGATCGAACCCACATTTGATACATACTTCATAGAATTTGTGGAGATCAAATGAAATAGTATATGAGAATTACCTTCTGCAAAATGTTTATACTACTTTATCCAAGTTAACTTATTTTCCCTCAATTCTGCCAAAGTGTCAGAAGTTATCTTTGTGAATCTAACATTGTTTTAGCACATGATCTTAATCAGGTCAGTAATTTTTATATTTATACTTACTATAAATATATTTTATTGATCATATTTTTCTCTGTTAATACATTTTATTTTTATTGCTATCATTTAATTACTAAGCATTTATTGGTTTCATTAATAGGAATTATTGCAGTTGCATGTGAGTTTAGAATGGGAGAATAGGACATAAAGCAGGAGGTGTTTCAGGAAAATGTGTTTTAGTTTGATGGTCAGATAAGGACTGAAGAGTCCTCTTATGGCTTACATTTGATATTTAATTAAAGAATAATCCGAGTCCCTTGAACTGCAAGGAGATCCAACCAGTCCATCCTAAAGGAGATCAGTCCTGGGTGTTCATTGGAAAGACTGATGCTGAAGCTCCAATACTTTGGCCACCTGATGCGAAGAGTTGACTCATTGGAAAAGACCCTGATGCTGGGAGGGATTGGGGGCAGGAGAAGAAGGGGACGACAGAAGATGGCAACACTGACTGTTGTGGCAACACTGACTCGATGGACATGAGTCTGGGTAAACTCCGGGAGTTGGTGATGGACAGGGAGGCCTGGCGTGTTGCGATTCATGGGGTTGCAAAGAGTCGGACCTAACTGAGTGACTGAACTGAACTGAATCTAATATATATATTTTTTCCAATATGACGTTTTTTGGCATGATCTGTGAAAATATACAAATTCATGAAATTTTAGATTTTAAACCTGAAAGACACTTAAGGAAACAGATTATGTAATCCCGAAATTTATAGGTGAAGAAACCTGGGCTTTATATTTGTAGACACTGTCTATTATTCCAGCTATAAGATAGACTATAGAGTATGCTATATCTTATGTATAAATAACCATAAATAATAATCGTCTGGAAGATAATAATGCAATGTGTTAGTTGACCTCAAAACTATAATCAGGAACATTTTCCTTCACTCCTCCTTTCCATTCTTTAAATAAAAACCTCTTCTTAGTTAAGATTTCTACTCAATTGCCTTTCTTTAGAGAGGTCCGTGAACCTTCAGTCTACATTTAATACCCACCCCTTTATGTGGTCTATGGAATGGAATGCAAAGAGAACCTCTCTAATGTCAGGTTTTACATAACCATTTGAAGAATAATTGTGGGTAGAACACTTAATTTGACACCTACCTTCTTAGCAAATATCTAGGTGTACAATATATTATTGTTTACCAGAGGCATAACATTGAACAGCCTATCTCTAGAGCTTATTTATTTTTGCTTGATTGAAACTTTATGCACATGAATTATAATTTTATCTTCTCATGTATTATTCTCTCATTAATATCTCTGTCCCTACTATACCATATGCTCCAACAGAGTAAGGACACGGCCAGATGTTTCTCACCATTGAATTTCCAGTCTTGAACATAAATATTGGCTCATTGTAGGTGCTCAATCAATATTGATTGCATTAACAATACAAAATAATCAAAATGCAATCACATATCATTTTGAAAATATCCTAAGAATTCTAGAGTTTCCAGAACAATTTTTCTGACTACCATTGTCATTCTGGTGGTCTCCAGAATCCTGTCAATCCCCAGTTTAGTCCTAATCATAAATATTTCTGAAAGAAATATGAGATACCTTTTCTTTTTTACTGAGCAACTGCATGTGTGTATGCACTGAGAGAGAAAAGGAAGGAGAGTGAAGGAGGGAGAAGAAAGCATTAGGAAGCAGCAATTAAATTTTTGCATAAAAAAAGGGAAACAAATTCAGTAAAAAAAGAATATAAAAATCACTTATGGTAAAACAGGATCTTTCCTGGTGGCTCAGTGTTAAAGAATCCGCCTACAATGCAGGAAATGCAGATTGGATCCCTGGGTCGGGAAGACTCCCTGAAGAAGGAAATGGCATTATTCTGGCCTGGAGAATCCCACGGACAGAGAAGTCTGGCAGGCTGCAGCTGGTGGGGTTGCAAAAAGGAGACATGACTTGGCGACTAAACCACTACTGCCACACCCCTACAGTAAACGTTAATATTAAGGACATTTCAACTTAATATATGGGGAACAGGTGGAGAGCAGTCATTAACTTTAGCCCCATACATGAACATGGAGGGCATGGCAACCTACTCCAGGTATTCTTGCCTGGAGAATCCCATGGATGGAGGAGTCTGGCTGGCTACAGTCCAAAGGGTCACAAAGAATTGGACAAAACTGCACAGCACAGCATGCACATATGTATACATGCTTAAACTTATTTAATCTTCATGAAAATCTTTATAGTATAGGTATTTCTTTTCATTATCCTGAAGTAGGACTGAATCTTAGGTAAATTTAGTTTAGTGTCACAAAACTACATAGTTGCTTACTTTAAATACTCTTTCTGCCTCCTTCCCACCTCCTGTGGGAAATGTAGAATGGCAAGAATGAATGAGCCTCTGTAGAACAGAGACGGTGCAAGCCTGGATCCTAGGATAACCTTGTGGCATGGAAACATTTACTCACATTGGAGCACCCACCTAATTGGGGGCTGTTACCTCCAAGGAAAGAGAATTTTTAAATCGTATTTAATGCATTATATTTACAGAACATTACCTTGTGCTCTAACAATAACAACAATCAAAAAAATATGGTTTCTACCAAATATACTTAGGGAAGGCTAAAAAGTTCCTAAACGTGATAGAACTGAAGTTTCATTTAAAGGAAAATCCTTGTGAGCAACATCATGGTCTTGTTACAAGGGCAAAAATCATGGCTTATCATTTCTATAAGGAAAAGTTATATACTCCATTGAGTGTATCATCTCTCAGAATCTCAATATCTCATATATCTACTTTTGTCATCATTACATAATGAACAGATACATCTGTTGAGATAGATTAAAATGGACTAAGATCATGAGACTGATGCATAAAAACAATGTCAGTTTTTGAGTTTACAATGAAAAATCATTGTCACACAATCAGAGAGACTCAAGTTCATGTAACCCCTTTATTTTCTTCATACATTCAAGATAAACAGAATGCCAAGTTATAATCAGAAGCTACTGCAGCTTTATGAGAACTGGATATACTCTGTCTATATAATCAGCCCCTTGAGTCCCTGTAGGCATACATGTGGGAAGCCAATTTTAATCAGAAGTTGCTTCATGACCATGAAATCAGATGTAAGGAGTTTGATGATTCAGACCTCACATGGTACATCTCACAATGTGATTCCCTAGCCGATAGAAGCAGCTATGCTATTGTTCATCTTTAGCTAAAATCATAGTCACAATGTAAGCTATCTGCATTTCCAGATTTGGAGTGGCCTAATCTTGAGGATACAAAAACTCAAAGTGAAAACAAAGGCTAACAGTTTCCCTTCACTTCTGTCTACTATTTGCTTCTATTTCATGTTTTTGCCTCCTTTCCCTTTGATTCCTCTTCTGGTCTACTTATTCTATTTTTACCTCTTGCTACCTTACTCTGAACTAATGTTCCATACTTTTGCTACAGTCAAATGAGCTGATTTACTGCTTAGTTATCAAAGGGTAGTCTTCTTTCAATCATTTCTGCATTTTGAGGGCCCAGTAATAGAACACCCAGGTATTCACAATTAAAGAAACTTTTTTAGAAGTTAATTTTTCAAAGGAAAATGTTAAGGTCAGGTATTGTGAATTACCAGAATTTTATCACTCCTTCTTGACCCTATTCTGCGATTTGTCTTTACTTTCTTTTAGCTTTCTTGTGACATTTGACCATGTATTGCTTTATAATTTGGAAATATTATGTCTTTATAGTTCTCCTTAAGTAGCTTAAGGGATATAGCCGTTGGTGATTTAACACTGCAGTCGCTCCTACAAAGACAATGTCTTTAAAAAGATAGGTTCAATTAACATTTGAATAATTAATTCAGTTAAAAAGGTAATGAAAACAATTGAGATGAAAAATGTGCTAAGTTCTTTTTGTTCATATCGCATAACTAGAGGAGCTCTGCTAACAGGGTGACAATATTTCTTATCCAGTAAACATCACTTTATATAAACACACCAAATTGCTCAGAAGATAATAAAAATTCATATGATTATGTATTGCCCATCACATATTAATATTACCAGCATTATAATGGACTAAAATAAGTACCTGAAATATGCATTCGCTCAGTAATTTTACATAAATGTTTTAAATATAGTATTATTATCCCCCTTTTCAAATATAGAAACCAAAGCATAGAAAGAAGTCATACAAAGTCCCCTAACCTGCTGTTTTTTGCTCTTTTTTTAATTGATATACAACTGACCCCCAACACTATGCTGATTGCAAGGGCACAGCATAGTGATTCAATGCTTCTATACATTACAAAAGGAATACCATAATAAATCTAGATACCACTTGTCACCATACAAAGTTTTTACAGTATTATTGATTGTCTTCTCTATTCTGTACATTTCATCCCCATGACTCATTTTTCTTTTGGGTAACTAGAAGTTTGTTTCTCTTTATCTCCCTCACCTATTTCACTCATCCCCACTATCCACCTTCCTTCTGACAACCATCTGTTTGTTCTGTGTATCTATGAGTCTGTTTCTGTTTTGTTGTTTGTTCATTTGTTTTGTTTTTAGATTTCACATATAAGTGAAATTATACACCATTTGTCTTTGACTTTCTTCACTTAGCTTTGTACACACCGGGACTATCCAAACTATTGCAAAAGACAAGGCATATTTTTTTATGTCTGAATAATATTCATATATATGTGTATGTATAATGTATATATGCATAGTATCCAGCCATAATATATGAATATAATCATGCCTTCATATTTATATATATGTTTATTATGAATATTATTCAGCCATATATATAAATATTAGATGTGGTACAGCACATCTCCTTTACCCATTCATCTATAGATGGGCACTTAGGTTGCTTTTATATCTTTGCTATTGTAAAAAAAAAATGCTGCAGTGAATACAGGTATGCATATATCTTTTCTTATCAGTGTTTTCATTTTCTTTGGAAAAGTAACCAGAAGTGGATGAAATGGCAATTTTACTTTTAGTTTTTTTGAGAAACTCCATACTATTTTCTACAGGGGCTGCACCTAATTTATATTCCAACCAACAGGGCATTAGGGTTTCATTTTTTTCCACAACCACAAGTAGTACGGTTTGATTCTTTTACATGTAGCTGTCCAGTTTTCATGACATCCTTTGTTTGAGAGACTGTCTTTTCCCTATTGTATATTCTTGCCTGCTTGTCATAGATTAATTGACCTTATAAATGTAGGTTCATTTCTTAGCTCTCTATTCTGTCCCATTGATCTATGTGTCTGTTTATGTGCAAGTACGATATTCTTTTGATTACTGTCACTTTGCAGTATAGTCAGAAATCAGAGAGTGTAAAATCCCCAGTTTTGTTCTTCTTTCTCCAGATTGTTTTGGCTACTTGGGGTCTTCAGTATTTCGACATAAAATTTCAAATTATTTGTTCTAGTTCTGTGAAAAAGTGTCATTGGTATTTTGATGTGAATGGCACTGAATCTATAGATTGCCTGGGATAGTAAGTTCATTTAAAAATATATATTTCTAAAACAAACAAAAAAATGTGTTCCTGTATGTCAATGCCATTTCTCCACAAGAGAAGCACTTCCTTTCCCTTACTCCTTAGCTTTAATAAAAAACATTCTTTCCATCATATTAAGCTGATTTATCATATATATATATATATATATATATATATATAGAGTTGGATTTTGAGTTTCATGAGGACAGGATGACAATGTGTGGCTTGTCTGTTATTGTTTCCCAAAAAAAAAAAAATACCACAGTGCCTGAGGCATACTAGTAACCTTAAAATTGTTGTTAAATGAATCAATACATTTAGAGTTTCAGAAAAGTTTTAATAAGGAATATTTTATCCATTTAAAAATTGATTTGGAAAGAGTAAAACAAAAGATGTAGTAAATTTTTATATTATTAGTTAATATTCATGTTAGAATGCTTCCATAGTTAGGGTTATAAATTTACATTATGAATAATTTTGATTTCTCATAAAATTATTATGCTAGATCATTAAATTTAATTATAGGCAAAGAATCAGAGTAAATAAACTGCCTTTAATCTTCTAGTCTCTATAACACTGACTCTTATGGTGGCTGGAATAAAAAAAAAGAATTGCAGATAGTGGTGGATATTATCAGATATATTTTCCTTATAGGAAACAGGCAAACAGGTTTGGAAACTTCAGCAGGAAGCTTCTAGCAAAGATTTGCTGCCATATGAGATCTGGGAAAAGAGGACATTGGGCTAATCATTGCCTGATATTTACATGGGTGTCCTTATAAGGGAGGAAGGAAATGGACTTTATCCACAGCTAAATTCCAGATGTATCTAAAGGAACACATTTTATTCCTAGTGATGTCAACTGTCTCCTAACTTCTTTTACTAATTATTACAGATTCGGGAATTGTAAACTCATGTCATTTCAGGGAACAACTCTCAATGTTCTTGGGGTATGGTTCCTCTCTGATCTCTGCTTCTTAGCTTAATAATAACAATAATAAGAAAAAAAACTTCCCTGTAATAAGCACCTACTGTTTGGCATGTCTTTGCTCATATTACCTATTGTAATAATAGCAAATATGGAAGTTGTTGTTGCTATCTATATTTTACAGATGATGAAATCAAGGACCAGAAGTTGCTTGTGTTCACAGAGTTAGTAAACAGTTCAATACAGTCTCAAGCTGAGAGTTTTCTTGTAGAAAGTGTTTCTTGTAGAAGTGTAGAAGTTTTCTTATAGAAGTGTTTTCTACAAAACCTAAGAAAGAAATTCTTAGAGAAAGAAGGTCAAGATTAAGTGTGAGCATGCTAATTTCAGTTTTTCTTTCCAATTCCTTTGTCTAGATAATGTTGGAACAACAGCTCCATGCAGACAAGACTTTGGACAATGGAACGACTGACTTAAAAATAAATGAATTATCAAAACATAGTTTACAAACAACATATCCATGGTTTCATGGTCTTAGCATTGTAGGTGATATACCATTATTAAATAAGTTAGAACTACCATGACTTTTGTGCTTTCTATATCTTATTTGGTCTTCATTATACTGCTTCCGAGGTTTGATGGTTAAAAATATATTTATCTTGTCCAGCCAAAAATGTGCTTTATAACCTACTATCTAAGAAAGGTTTCAGACGTAAGAAGCAGAGAGATGGCCAATTCAAACCTTCTTCCAGATGTTTGGGTTTTGAGACAGCCACTGCTATTTGCCAGCTGGAATGTAATTGGATTTGGGAAAGGATAATTTTCATCATGAAACTTGAATAAGTCATTACTTTAGCCTTCAAGGCAAGATCCCTGATAGAGATCTAATTCTAAAACTTTGGAGAAAAAGAAACTCTTTCTCCTAAAGGCAGAATGTATTCACTGGAGGTTTGATTTCTCAAAGAATGTGATTCTAACGGATTGATCAATAAGACACAGATAATGCCTGATGCCATGAGGATTCTCTAAATATTAATCAAAAATTTTAATTTTCATATTCAAATATCCACAATATAAGTCTCTGACTAGTTGCTAGTCCTTATTTACCCCTGGTTTCTCAACTTCAGTTTCACCTGCAGTCTTGACCTGATACTAGTTCTTAGGAATTTTCTGGTATTAGTTCTCAGGGATTTTCCTAACTCAAGATAGAAGAAATGTAACTAATACCCTGGGACTCAGCATTCAGCTCAGTTCTATTCTATTTCTGAGATATCATCCATACTTGTACTTCATATTCGGTAACCAGATCCCTGTTTCGTTTCTTGTCTTTTTTCAAATCTGGGTCCCATACCTCTAAGGGCTTCCCTGC
The DNA here is from genome assembly GCF_023091745.1 of Budorcas taxicolor. Classification (NCBI taxonomy): domain Eukaryota; kingdom Metazoa; phylum Chordata; class Mammalia; order Artiodactyla; family Bovidae; genus Budorcas; species Budorcas taxicolor. The sequence goes on along the minus strand of NC_068923.1, from coordinate 31,209,216 downwards.
TGGCTCAGATGGTAAAGAATCTGTCTGCAAAGCTGGAGACTTGGGTTCGATCCCTGGGTCAGAAAGATCCCCTGGAGAAGGGAATGACAACCCACTCCAGTACTCTTGTCTAGAGGGTCCTCTGGACAAAGGAACCTGACAGGCTATAGTTAATGGGGTCACAGAGTTGGACACAACTGAGCTAGTAACACTTTCACTTCTTTCATACTTCTAAAACTGGGATCTGAATTAATTCTTTTCAAGCCAGTTTACAGGAACTAAAGTTCTGGCTCTGATTTTTTGCTCATATGCCTGAGGCATTTTTACCCAACTGCAGATTTTCCTGATACTTACCGAGCTACCTAGATTCCTCACTATTATTTCCTCTGAATTCCTATAATCTCACTAGGCCTCTCTATATACTTCTTCCAGTCCCTACCTCATACTAAATGCTTCCTGAATATCACTTTTTAAATTACTTTTTGCATCTGTGGTTATGTTAATGGACTGGTACCTGTGGCTACTCTCTTTCCTGTGTCCATTTCTCTCAGAGCACCTGCGTTTGCCCAGTTTAATTGCATCACTCAACTTTGGATAGACATATGACACACAGGGTCCCATAAATCCTAACTGCTGAACATGCAGACAAATATTTCATTCTGGTCAGTGTGTGGGATTGCATAATCCCACATGCCATATAGCACTGCTGGCACAGTTCTTACAGGAACAATTCCTCTTCCTGGAAATAATCACAACCAGAAGCATTAAATTTTGCAACACCCTGGGAAACCACTTAAATTATTCTGTGAGCGTGAGGAAGATATCAAGTATCAGTCCTGGAATCAAATTTTATTAGAACAAGAAAACTGTGTTTGTGCTATTTTGATCACAGCAATTTTCCCCTGAATATTTTGAGAAAACACATATGCTTATATTATTTTATCTATTTAGGTATATAGGGGCTAAACTTCCCAGTTCAAATTGTGAGGATATTTAAACAATGGAGGTATTTGTTTCTCCACAAATCTTTAAAATTAGCATAAGTGTGTGCTGTGTGTACTCAGTCACGTCTGACTCTGTGACCCGACGAACTATAACCCTCCAGTCTCCTCTGTCCATGGTAATCTCCAGGTAAGAGTGGGGTGTGCTGCCATTTCTTACTCCAGGGGATCTTCTTGACCAGGGATTGAACCCATGTCTCTTGCATCTCCTTCATTGGCAGGTGGATTCTTTACCACAGCACCAACTTTGGAAGCCCCAAATTAGAATAAATTCTCACTTATTTGGGATTCAGCACAAAGGCTAAAATTCTACCCAAATTTCTGTTTCCATATCAAGCCCTATATCTGTAGATTCCATTTTGTGGTGTTCATTTTGGCTCCTTAAGATCTATTTTATGTATAGAATTTACCATTAAAATCATAAGAATAATAAATCAGCAGATATTTGTATATATAGATGTTTATAAATTTATATACATATATTTGTCTGCAGTCACATAATATTTACAAAGTGAATTTTAATACAATATATCACTAAAAGTCTCAAAATACACTGTAAATTAAATATCTCTATTGTATAGATACAGAAGCAGAAATCTTAAGTGAGTTGATTAAAATTTCTAGCAAAACCAGGAGCTGAATCTAGGTACCATAGTTTCAAATTTCCAACTGTTTCCTCATTTTTCATTTACCAAACTCACTGCCTTAGTCATCACCTCTCACTATGAGGGTCTCCAGTACAGAGTATACAACATTTTGAAATATATGCTATAAAAGAAGACTGAAACCAAAATTTCAACAAACCATCCAGTCCAGTAAATTGTAATATTTTTTATTTCAAATATCCCTGAGGAAAATTCTTAAATTCCTAGATAATCTAGGATGGAAATTTTTACTTTTTTCCTTTACCAAGAATAAGAAAGTAGAAGAATCATCAAACATCCATTCTTGAAAATGAAATATTGACATTTCATTCCTCTTTTAGGTTTTCAAGCAGCACAATTTGATTGGGCATCTATGAAGTATTAGGCAAGATGATAGAAATTCAGAATATAAAGATAAGAAAAAGACAGTATCTCTTCTGCAGTTATTCATAGTTTAGTAGTGAAGGTTGTAGTTTTTAATAGAGGGATCCACAAAATATTCTGAAAATTTCAAGGGGGAGAATCCCACTCTATTTTTGGAAGCATAAAAAGCTGAGTTGAATAAAATGTCACTTAAAGAAGGCAAAGAAGAAAAAAATATACATCTGCTGAATAAAGAACTCAGATTGAAGTCCATATATTAAGGCTGGTGTGTTTGCTAAATTGCTTCAGTCATATCTGACTCTTTGTAGCCCTATGGACTGTAGCCCACAAGGCTCCTTTGTCCATGGGATTTCCCAGGCAATAATACTGCAGTGGGTTGTGATGCCCTGCCCCAGGGGAAGGGGAAGACCCAACCCAGGTACTGAACCTGTGTCTCGTGTCTCCTGCATTGGCAGGCAGGTTCTTTATGACTAGCAACACCTGAGAAGCCCATATTAAGGCTTAGTATAATGCAATTACAAAGAATATTTTCAAATTGGTGTGCTGTGGGTGGAAAAAGGGTTATACATGAGTCTATAAGTTAGCCTAGGACGAGAAGAATCACAAATGTCCTTCTGAGATTTTTCTACTCATTCCATAGGTTTGTACATGGGGCTGTTGAAGGAGATCCTGAGGTCTCCTAGCCAAGGCCATGCATTTGGTTTCCCCCAAAAGCATAGCCTGAGACAAGAATTTTGTAACAAGTTTACTGGGGATACAATATCAGTAATCAAGGTGAGGGAATAGAGTGGTAGAAAGCAAAAGAAGGATAGCCATTAGTGGATGTCTAAATGAGTTGGTTGTCACTAACATTTAGCATTCAATTTGGCTTAGAATTCATAGGAGACAGACTGGTGCCCTACCAAGTGTGTGGAAACTGGAGCATTCATTCACACACTATACTCCTTTCACTGTGGGTATTTCCCAGGGCCATTACCTCCCCAGAACTTCTGGCTTGACCTAAACTAAGAGGACTCTCATGAAATAAAGCCTATAGGCAGAGAGATAGAGAAAATATTAGCTCATAGAGGAGACATGTGTAGATGATCTCTTAGGTGGGCCTAGTTGTACAGGACTGCAAAGAGAACGGTATTTATTTATTTCTTTCTTTATTTTGCAAAGTGTGAAACTCCCTATTCTATCTGGAGGCATCAGCAGAGACCCCTTTGAGGAGGCTGTGAATTTTAAATCACTAGGAGTTTCTTCCTTGTCATCTCCTTCAATTAGTCTGCCCCCATGGTAAATCTGAACCATGCCCAAACTGTATCATCCATGATAGAAACCCACTGCCTGTTGAGAGGGTTCGTTTTTAAAATCTGGGGTATCCTAATTGCAGTCAGCAGGCTTCCTTTGAATGCCTGTGGGGCTTGGGAAAGCAAACTGTGTGGTTGTTATTTGTCCTCCCTGGGATATACAGTATCGAGAAACAAGGCCCACCTTCCAAGGCTTCCATCTCTTTTGTAGCCCCAGATTGCAAATGACATCCTTGTGTGGGATGCATTAAAATCCTTTGTGTCTTGGTATCAGCCGGAGGCCTGCTCATTGTACACCCTGGCAGCTCTCCTTATGAGGAATAATAGGCAACATGTTTCCTTAAGATTTGTTATCTTTTCTCACTCAGCCCCAGCCAATGTGTCTGCTGGGCATTTTTAGGCCCTGCTTTGGTGCAATAATGTGGAAGGCAAGATAGCAGAGCAGCATTTGTTATTGGATTCCAACTGCAAGCCTAACATCTGCTGAGTATTCTGTAACTTTCTTTGAACATAATTAAATACAATCACCAGCCTTCCCCTTGGCCTCCCACCATAGACCCCATTAGAAAAGGAGAAGAAACTGACATCAAACCTATGTGGAAAATGCTGAACAATGAAACTAATTCAACTTCAAAATACCCATCCATTTCTGCTGAAGAAGCATTTGAAACATTATTGTCCTGAAAGATTTTGTGCTCTTTTTCCTTTATTCCTTTCTTTTTTCCTCCTTCCCCTTCTCTCTCTTTCCCTTTGTTTCTTTCCTTTTTGTAAGGGGAAGGGGGCTTACATGGTTCAGAAATTCTTAGGTTTCTCTCTCTGGCTTTCTCTCTCTCTTTCTTTCATCCTTTTCTTAAATATTTATTAAGTACATTCCAGTACCCATGCAAGATAGACATCTGCCCTTATAAATTTAAAATTATTTAAAACAAATTCATCATGCTGCTGCTGCTGCTAAGTCGCTTCAGTCGTGTCCAACTCTGGGCGACCCCATAGACGGCAGCCCACCAGGCTCCCCCCGTCCCCGGGATTCTCCAGGCAAGAACACTGGAGTGGGTTGCCATTTCCTTCTTCAATGCATGAAAGTAAAAAGTGAAAGTGAAGTCGCTCAGTCATATCTGACTCTTCGCGACCCCACGGACTGCAGCCTACCAGGCTCCTCTGTCCATGGGATTTTCCAGGCAAGAGTGCTGGAGTGGAGTGCCATTAGAATCGTGATTAGTAGGAAAAGCACTGGCTTTGAAATCAGATGCACCTTGGTATAAATGCTTCTCAATTGTTTCCTAATTATTTCACTTCCCTCTGTCTCCTTTCCTCACATATGAAATGGCAAGCATTATTTTTTTTTAAACTCATAAGGTTGTTGTGAAGTATAAACTAACTAGCAAACCATAGTACATAATGCAAAATATTATAGATTTTCTTCTTTCTACTTTTCTCAGAACAAGTCCCTTTATTCTTTGAAAAGTGTTAGACAATTCCTGTTTTCTAAAGAAAAGAGGGGAGGAATGTTAAAGAAAAAAAAGAACATATGACTGTCTGTGGCCAAAAGAATACATTCCCATATTCATAGAAACACATTTCAGAGTCAGAAGGGACTTTTACTCTATATAGACAAGAAAAACAAACAACTTTAACCAATATGCTTCGAGTCATACAACTAACTGAGGGTTGAGCACTGGCTGAAACTCAAATCTTATGACTTTTCTCCCAGTAATCCTTCAACTCATTGCTTCAGAAAGTCAGTTTGAGAATAATGACAACTTGCCCAAAGTGGCACAGGAGACTTTCTAATCTCTCTCTCAGCATATATCTGCTACTAGATTCATTTTCATTTTAAAATATATTTGTAATAAAATGATAACATTTTGGGGGTAGAGAACATCAGCTGCTCATAGCGAAGTCATTCTCATCCTCTTCTTTTCTGAAATAGCATTCATTTGACATAGAAACCAAAAAGGATAGTTGCTTCGTTTCCCAGCCGCTCCAAAAACTAGGACATGGGTATAAAATTAACACCAGCTGATAGTACATGAGGGCTTGTGTTCTGTTACTTACACTTTTAAACTCTTCATTAAAAATAATATACAAAAATAGTAAAACCAATTTATAATATTTCTATTTTATTACATTTGTTTATATATCTTTGTATATATACTCATCTATGTGACTCAACACATAAAACATATATATATACATGGTCACTTATAAGTAGTATTTTGAAACCTTTTTTGTGTGGTATTACCAATTTCCCATACAGTTTTAAATTCTTCTACACCATTATTTTGGCTGCCCAATACTCTAACTTAGGACTAAGTGGATGTTTATTTAAGCAACTCCCTACTGTTGATCATTAAGCTTATTTCCAACATTCTGTGTTATAAACAGCATCTTTATGACCATCCATGAAACTAAAGTTGTCTTTCTTTCCCATAGCATATGGGTTTTCTCAAAACTGAGAAGCCTAGAAAGAACAAGTTATTTTTGTATAGGTTTATACTTTCCAAAGTGTTTTTATATTCAATGTCTCTTTTGACCTTCAAAATGACCTTTTGAAGATGATCAGGTAGCTGCTATCAACTCTAATTTTTAGGTGGAAAAACTAAAAATTACAGTTTGATTGGCTTTCCTAACAACTAAGCTAATTTGTGGTACATTGTTTGAGGTTTTTGTTTTACTCTGAATTGCAGTCTCTTATATCTTTCTTTTCTTTTTATCTTTCTACCTGTCTGCTTATCTGTTCAGCGTTTTTTGTTTTGTTTTGTTTGACTAAAGAAGACATTATCTTTGTCCTTGAGTTACTTATAATTCACTGGGGGAGAAAGGTAGGTAAATTGGCATTTACATTATCTTGTGAGAAATCCAACTATGGGAGAATGAAGGAGTAGCTCTTAAATCAAATGGGAATACTATGAAAAGCTTCCTGGATATGATAAAACTTAAGGAGAGATACCTCATAGCAGGCTCATAATTCTCATTGGGGTGTTTAAAGTTCCTGCTGATCAATTAGAATCTCACTTCATCTCTGATTCTTTGAAATCACAATATTACCGTCAAATAAGGCAGAACCCCTCCATGTCTTTGGCTATCAACACTGCCCTCATGCTAAACACCTTGACCATACCATCCCTCCTTCATTTGTATACAATCAGTTGCTTTATGAGTATTTATCCCACTTAATATAATCTTTCCAAACCTCGCTCTCTCTCTCTCTCTAAATCCTACACATCACATGAAACCCAGTTCAAGGTTTATATCTTTCATTAAATGAGAAGCAACTCTTACAGCTATGCCTGAGAAATACATATACTCTATGTATGAATTCTCATATAGTTTGAAGAAGACTATATCCTTGATTTTATAAAATTTTCCATTCTCTGACCACAGTTAAAGAAACACTAGATTGCCTACTAGCATCAGCTATTGCGCCTTGGAACAGGACTACAGAGATATTTAGCATATGGTCACTTCTAAGAGAAGGTCATGGTAATAGTCCAGGGGCAGTGGGATGGTAACCTTCTGAGAAATGAGTTCTTTGTGCTTAGTCACACAGACTTGTCTGATTCTTTGCCACCCTAGGGACTGTGGCCCACCAGGCTCCTCTACCCATGGGGATTCTCCAGGTAAGAATATTGGAGTGGGTAGCCCTTCTCTTCTTCAGGGGATCTTCCCAACCCAGGGGTTGAACCCAGGCCTCCCACATTACAGGCTGATTCTTTACCGTCTGAGCCACTGGGGAAGCCCATGAGTTCTTTATGTGTCTCTTTTTTATTCCCTTCTACAGATTTCTGCCTTTGTTGCTTTTTTGATACAGGTGAATATTGAATGATAATGGTCTTAGTTCGGGATTTTCATAATCTTCTCTGAAGCTTAGAAGAGCTTCACAACTCTCACAAAATATCAGAAGGCTAAACAAATGCCACTCAGGAGACTGAATAAAGCTGATACCAAAAGAGGCTGCCTGAGAAGGTGTTGATTGACAATGAAGTCCATTCATTTGGCTTTGGTTTTGGAAGCCACTTCTCCTGGATTCTCAGAGATTTCTGATAATGCTTGGCAACACTGCTTTTGGAAATAGCATTTACCTTTATGTTAATAGATTTCTCTGTAATTAACATTGATCAAAGCATTCAGGGGAATTTGGAAATTTTACCTTCCTGGCATGAGATCAATGCAATAGAGAAAAGGCATTTTGGTTGACAACTAAGCCATAGTTCTAGAGATAGCACTTAAGAACCCAGGATTTTTGGCGCTTAAAATAATAGTACATGAATATATTGCTCAGGGCCATTTCCATAAGTTGGTTTGAGTTGCCAAACCATGATGGAGGGCCATAAAGTAGGCAAGTTATGCAGAATATTGAAAATTAAGTAGGCAAATATAGATTTTAAATTGCTTATAGAAATGCTTTTTTTTTTTTTTTTTTTTTTTAATCTGAGGGCCTAATTTATCCACACAGAGAAACACACTTAATTTTATAATACACACATATTAGTTATCTATTTTTGCTAGACAGTTACCACAAACTTAGAGGATTAAAACAATATACATCTATTATCCCAAAGTTGCTATGGATCAGGAGTCTGGACACAACTTATCTGGATTTTCTGCAAGTCTGTAATCAAGGTATTAGCTACGCTGCTTTCTCATCTGGAGGAATGACTGGGGGAAAATCCACTTCTTCCCCTCTCTGAAGAAGCTCACACAGGTTTTTGGCAGAACATATTTCCTTTTGGCAGGGTTGATGGCCCTAGTTTTATTTGCTGGCTGTCAGTTGGAGGCTGTCCTCAGCTCCTAGAGACTGCTCATAGTTTCTTGTTATATGAGTTTTTTCCCCAACATGGCCTCTTAATGTGTCAAGGGAGCAAAGAGAAACTCCAGAACCAGCTGATTAATCTGAACAATTTAGTACTAACCCCTTATATTGTGTTGATCATTTTGTTTTTCTGTCTGCTCCAATTTGGCTCGGGAAAAATTAAGGGAAGAATTACGTTTTGCTCATTTTAAAGTTCCTCATTACAGTTGCTCAGTCATGTTCGACCCTGCAAACCCATGGACTGCAGCACGCCAGGCTTCCCTGTTCATTACCAGCTCCCAGAGCTTGCTCAAACTTATGTCCATCAAGTCAGTGATGCCATCCAACCATCTCATCCTTTGTCATCCCCTTCTCCTCCTGCCTTCAATCTTTCCTAGCATCAGGGTCTTTGCAAATGAGCTGGCTCTTCACATCAGGTGGCCCAAGTATCAGAGCATCAGCTTCAGCATCAGTCCTTCCAATTGAATATTCAGGGTTGATTTCCTTTAGGACTGACTGATGTGATCTCCTTGTAGTCCAAGGGACTCTCAAGAATCTTCTCCAACACCACAGTTCAAAAGCATCAATTCTTTGGTGCTCAGTCTTCTTTATAGTCCAACTGTCACATCCATACATGACTACTGGGAAAACCATAGATTTGACTAGACAGACCTTGGTCAGCAAAATAATGTCTCTGCTTTCTAACATGCTGTCCAGGTTTGTCATAGGTTTTTATCTAAGGAGCAAGCAATTTTTAATTTCATGGCTGCAGCCACCACCTGCAGTGATTTTGGAGCCCAAGAAAATAAAGTCTGTCACTACCTCCATTGTTTCTCCATCAATTTGCCGTGAAGTGATGGGACTGAGTGCCATGATCTTACTTTTTTGAATGTTGAATTTTAAGCCAGGTTTTTCACTCTCTTCTTTCACTTTCATCAAGAGGCTCTTTAGTTCTTCTTTGCTTTCTGCTATAAGGGTGGTGTCATCTGCATATCTGAGGTTATTGATATTTCTCCTGGCAATCTGGATTCCAGGGTGTGCCTCATCCAGCCCAGCATTTTGCGTGATGTACTCTGCATTAAGTTAAATAAGCAGGGTGACAATATGTAGCCTTGATGTACTCCATTCCCAGTTTTGAACCAGTCCATTTTTCCCTGTCTGATTCTGTTGCTTCTTGACCTGCATACAGCTTCCTGGTATTAGCATTACACAGTGTCATTTGAGAGAATGGATAAATTAACAAAATAGTCCTTGTTAATAAATATATGATGTCAATTTTGGCTTCAAGATTTCATTTTTTCTTGAACACACATCCTTTAGATATGAGTATTTGTAATTTTAGTAGTTATATTTTTCCACTTATTGGGTGTTTGAACTTCACCTATTGTTTTATTTTTTTATTTTTTTTTCACCTATTGTTTTAGAAAAAAATTTTTTAAGCTTACAAACCTTAGATTTTTGAGATATAAGTTGCAAATATTTCCCCTTAATTTTTCTGTCATTTGATTTTGCCTATTATGTCTGGGAATAGTTTTTAAGTTAACAAGAAGATTCTGAAAAAGATGGGAATACCAGACCATCTGACCTGCCTCTTGAGAAACCTGTATGCAGGTCAGGAAGCAACAGTTAGAACTGGACATGGAACAACAGACTGGTTCCAAATAGGAAAAGTAGTACGTCAAGGCTGTATATTGTCACCCTGCTTATTTAACTTATATGCAGAGTACATCACGAGAAACGCTGGACTGGAAGAAGCACAAGCTGGAATCAAGATTGCCAGCAGAAGTATCAATAACCTCAGATATGCAGATGACACCACACTTATGGCAGAAAGTGAAGAGGAACTAAAAAGCCTCTTGATGAAAGTGAAAGAGGAGAATGAAAAAGTTGGCTTAAAGCTCAACATTCAGAAAACAAAGATCATGGCATCTGGTCCCATCACTTCATGGGAAATAGATGGGGAAACAGTGGAAACAGTGTCAGACTTGGGCTCCAAAATCACTGCAGATGGTGACTGCAGCCATGAAATTAAAAGATACTTACTCCTTGGAAGAAAAGTTGTGATCAACCTAGATAGCATATTCAAAAGCAGAGACATTGCTTTGCCAACAAAGGTCCGTCTAGTCAAGGCTATGGTTTTTCCAGTGGTCATGTATGGATGTGAGAGCTGGACTGTGAAGAAAGCTGAGTGCCGAAGAATTGATGCTTTTGAACTGTGGTGTGGAGAAGACTCTTGAGAGTCCCTATGACTACAAGGAGATCCAACCAGTCCATCCTAAAGGAGATCAGTCCTGGGTGTTCACTGGACTGACGCTAAAGCTGAAACTCCAATACTTTGGCCGCCTCATACGAAGAGTTGACTCATTGGAAAAGACTCTGATGCTGGGAGGGATTGGGGGCAGGAGGAGAAGTGGACAACAGAGGATGAGATGACTGGATGGCATCACTGACTCGATGAACATGAGTTTGAGTGAACTCCGGGAGTTGGTGATGGACAGGGAGGCCTGGCGTGCTGTGGTTCATGGGTTGCAAAGAGTCGGACAAGACTGAGTGACTGAACTAAACTGAACATTTTATGAAGGTATATATTTTCTTTTAATTATTTCCATGGGGTTATCTTCTCTGCTGATTCAGAAAATTAAATGTTTATGTGCCAAAGTGGAAGAGGGAAATTAATTCATTCTTTGGTTAACCCTGATACCAAAATCAGAATAGACACATAAAATGTAGTGGTTTAAATAAGGATATCTCACAATGCCTTTCACACATGAGGTGCTAAATAAATATTAATCGTGTCCCACTATTATTTTTACTCAACACATACAAATATACAAACAAACTCACCCTTTCGTATATTCTTAATTCAGAAACTGATTGTGTTTAGGGGTTTTCTCAAATTATCATATTTTGTTTTACAACATATATGGCTTAAAACAAAAGAAATTAATCATGTCTCACCATTCAGTGGGATGGATCTTTTGCATGATTCCTCTGCTGGGGTCACCTGGGCTGACATATGCGCCTTCATTCAGTTGGTTGATTACCAGGAGCTGAACATTTCAAGAATGCTTCATTCGTATGTCTGGTGATTGGGAATAACTGATGTCTGACCCTTCTCTCCACACAGTCTCAGTGTTCCAAGAAGACAAGTGCAAAAGCCATAAGGCCTCTTGATGCTCACCTCAGAAGCTGTGCAAAATCACTTCCACTGGTCAAAGTGTATCACAAGGCCAAACCAAAGTCAAGGGCTGGGAAAAGAGACTGCTTCTTGCAAGATGCTACAAAGAACTTGAGGTCAGTTTTAATCTATCAAATTGTTATAGCTGGATTTGAGACCAAGTCCCAAAGGGGTTCTATTCAGTCATTTGAACAAGTATCAGAATATAAGAGGAGCTGAAGTACAGCCCTTAGCAAGCCCAGGGAATGCTTTAAGAAGAGAATACTCTCCTGCTCATTAATCATTATAAAATATTTAGTTGTGTTAAGTATACCCTACACATATGGGGAACACTTGGAAATCTTAGCTTTTACATCCCACCAACCTGAGTTTCTTTTAAACTTCTAACTTTATCTATAGATATGCATGTGCTCATATGCATAGAAATATATAAACATATGTATTATTTACATATAAGCATGCTGTTATTCACAAACGGTATATAAATGTATTTCCATAGTTAAAAATATTCTAAAGTTTCAATCCAACTCCTTTATTGTGATTACATAAAAGGAGAAAGTAATTTATATAAATACAGCCTGAAAGCCTTTCAAAAATCCCCTATAGTATTTTTTTTTTTACTTCTCCCATCATTTGTTAATATGATGTATATGATAAAGACCACACAGAATTTTTATCTATACATTTTTTAAAATCACAGAAAATAACAAAAGGAAAGGTTGGAAACTTCTTCGAAGTGTCCCATTACATATTTCAGTAGAGGGTAGAGCAGTAAAAACTTAGAGTGTCTTTGGGTAAAAGTAGCACAGATCTGCATGGAAAGGTCTTAAGATTTATGATTCATTTTTTTTTGAAACTTCAGCATGTGCATTGCTAATTCTTTGTAGTTTTAATTGACCCTGATCCTATATCTATCTTATTTCAACTCCTTGTATCCCTAAGTGTGGTCTCAAAATATTTTGATCTGCATATACTCTCTTTAAGAGACAAGTAAGCAACCCTGTTAGACCAGAGATAATCATAAGTTACCATGAGATATAAAATGGTGTTAACAGAAGATTAACAAAGAACAGAAACCATTCTTTAGGATGCAAACCATAATTTAAAAGGAAAAAAACTCATAAAGAAAGAGTCTTGAAGAATAATGGGATGAACAAATCAACAAGTCTTGAGTTGTAGATATCATAGACTTTATATATCACTCTATCACAGATGGCTATGTAAATTTCTCCAGTTTTTAGGACAGCCATTAGCAAATTATGGCCTGCCCCCCAAGTCCAGCTTGCCCTCTGCTTCTGTAAAGTTTGATTGGAACACATTCATTTGTTCATATTTTCTTCTGTCCAAAGTTGCTGCTATTTTATCTCTAACTTTAAGGGTTTCCTGGTGGCTCAGACAGTGGAGAATCTGCCTGAATGCAGGAGACCTGGGCTCCATACCAGGATTCTGGACCTGGATGGGGAAGACCCCATAGAGAAGAGAATGGCTACTCACTCCAATATTCTTGCCTGGAGAATTCCATGGACAAAGGAGCCTGGTGGGCAACAGTCCAGGGGATTGATCGCAAAGAGTCACACAGCTGAGTGATTAACACTTTCAAATGAACTTTGCTGCTTTTGATGTACAATAGCAAAATTGAGTAGTCCTGACAGAGATCATGTAGCCAGCACAATCTCAACAATATACCATCTTCTCTGCATGGAAACGTTCAATGATCTCTACTATAGGGCATTGGATTTCTCCTGGCTAGGTGAATAAGAATCAAAATCTGCAAACAAAATCAGGAGACATTTTTGGTTTACAGGGAAGAGTATTTCTATCAGATCATTGTTAGAAGTTTGGGGTTGGAATTTTGGCTGGCTGTTAGCTGAGCAACTCTGCTGCTGCTGTTGCTGCTAAGTCGCTTCAGTCATGTCTGACTCTGTGCGACCCCATAGACGGCAGCCCACTGGGCTCCCCCGTCCCTGGGATTCTCCAGGCAAGAACCCTGGAGTGGGTTGCCATTTCCTTCTCCAATGTATGAAAGTGAAAAGTGAAAGTGAAGTCACTCAGTCATGTCCGACTCTTAGTGACTCCATGGACTGCAGCCCACCAGGCTCCTCCATCCATGGGATTTTCCAGGCAAGGGTACTGGAGACAAGCTATTTAACCTTGGATTCTCCTGTTCCCAAAGCCTCTACTACCTTATCTCTAACCCTAAAATGAACATGGATAAACATCCTGGATCAACTTTCTGAACTGTTAAAATGTAGTACATATGTGAATTACTGTTATTTATAGTGATCACTTAATCTTGTTGACCAATATATTTTTCTTTCTTTAGACTTTCACAGGCTTTATAAAATCGCAGTTCCCTGTCTTCCCAGAGCAAGATACGGTGGCAGAGCTTGTTTTTGCCAATGAAATAGGAGTCAAATCATCAGTATCACTTCGAAGGAAAAGTCATTTGGTAGGATCTTGGAACCTATTAACTCAAAACAAAGAAAGTCCAAATTAGTGTTAACTTTAGCTAGTCATAATGTATAAATATTGGTTCATTAGTTGTGGCAAGTGGATGGCACTCACATATGATCGGGGAAAACAAGGTGTAGGCTTTATGTAACCTCTGTCCTATTTTTTCAACTTTCCTGCAAATATAAAGCTATTCTCAAATAAAAAGTGTTTTGAAAAGATTATCTTGACAAGAATTCCTAGGGACTCACACATTTTCTCATTAATCAGGGTTTTCAGGGTCATGTCAAGGTTGAGAATAAAATATTTCCTTTGTCATTCACTTTATTAATTCATGCATGAGTGAGTGCTAAGTCGCTTCAGTTGTGTCCAACTGTTTGCAACTCTACAGACTGTAGCCCACCAGGCTCTTCTGTCCATGGGGAGTTTCCAAGCAAGAATGCTGGAGAGGGGTTGCCATTTCCTCCTCCAGGGGATCTTCCTGATCCAGGGATTGAAGTGTTTCCTGTGACTCCTGTATTGCAGGTGGATTGCTTACCACTGAGCCACCAGGGAAGCCCTTATTAATTCATGCAAATGTATTAATTTGTTCAAATTAATAAATATTATTAAACAGCTGTCTTACAACAGACCACATACCAAATATTGTGCCAGGCAGAGGAGATACATTGATGACCTGATTATAGGGTTTTACCAAATTATATCTTTTCTCATTACTTGGGAAAAAAAATAATCCTTAGGTCATTTTGAATTGTATTTTTTTTTCTTCCACTATCACTATAAAATATTTAGAGAGGAAAATCCTCAGTTTTTAAAGGACATACGAATTGAGTTCAGGACTCTCTGTAACAGGACTAGCTCTTAGATTTTCTTTCTGCCAGAAGGAATGGATATAAATGTCAATTGGCCATCCCGCTCAAAAGTAGAACAGAGAGGTCATTGTTAAGAGATGAAGATGTAATGCAGAAACCAAGAGAGCAGAACAGTGCAGCAGACACAAGTCAAAGCAATTCCCTGGTGATAAGTAATTGGCAACAGACATGCCGCTGAATGTATTGAAGACAGAACGAAACTTCTTAAATTTAGTGAATTTTAAACAAAGGCCCCAGAGTAGTTAAAGACAGAGAATGAGGACTGAACTTCAAGTGGTTGCAAACTAAGGGATTAAGTAGTCTCTGCAATCCCCTGATGTGTGCTCTAATACAGAAAAACAGCTCTGGCAATGCAAAAATAACTGAGGCAGGAAGAAATGGTGCAGAATGGGCAAAGTAGAAGATAAAGGGGTTACAGTTCTTAGTGCTGAGCAATTTGAAATTGTTACTACTACATATCATTTATATTTTGTGAACACACACACACAGATTAACCCTATGGCAGACTCTATAAAAATCTCCATTCATAGTGCAAAGTTCAGTTAATCTAAAGTTTAAGAAAAAAAACTCCACATGAAACATACTGTATATATACAGGCTAGTTGAAATCTGACAGTTTCTTTTAAAGCTGTCATTTAAGTTTTATCCAGATAACATGGGCTTGCCTAGTGGCTCAGATGGTAAAGAATCTGCGTGTAATGTGGAAGACCTGGGTTCAATCCCTGGGTTGGGAAGATTCCCTGGAGGAAAGCATGGCAACCCACTGTAGTATTCTTGCCTGGAGAGTTCCCATGGACAGAGGAGCCTGGTGGGCTACAGTCCATGGGGTCACAAAGGGTCTGACATGACTGAGCGACTAAGCACAGCAGCACACAGCACAGATAACACGCTCTGTGGTTTTGTATGCATTCTCATCATAGCGCTAAGAGTTTGGGATTAGGAATCTTCATTTACAAATGAGGATTCTAGCTCACAAAAGTAAATTAAACTACCAAATGTCACTGCTGTTTAGTTACTAAGTCGCGAATAACTCTTTTGAGACTGCATGGGCTGTAGCCTGCCAGGCTTCTCTGTCCATGAGATTTCCCAGGAAAGAATATTGGAGTGGGTCACCATTTCCTTCTCTAAAACTACTAGATGTTAGGTAGCAAATTAGTACTGGATCCAGATTCAAACCTATCTTCCTAACAAGTACTTTCAAAATTCTGATGACCAGAGTAGGCAAAATTAATTTTGATCCCCTTATCTCTTATCTGCATTAGCCAGAATTGTATCTGGGTGGTAGACTGAATGATACATATATTTCTCACCAGTGAAACTGATCATGGTGAGCTGGTTGGAAACAGAAGAGGGGGGAGTCTGATTGTTTGCTATAGTTTTTCATGAAACACTAAGGTCTTTAACCTGGAATGCATGGAGTGGGGCTGAGTGGGATGATGGAATGGTTGGGCCAAAAAAGGAATTTTCATGAGAGATAGCAACTCCTTTGAGAGATAGCTCTTCCTTGAGAGACAGCAGGATTGAGTTAGCAGAGAGATGTTTGCATCATCCAACAGGATATATATATGTCTTATCTTCCCAATCTATAACTTGTGTTGGCTTTTCTCTTCTGCAGCTTACTGATTTGGGGAGAATTTTTATATTGAAACATATCAAAAATTAAAAAACATATGGGACTCATTTAAATGGTTAAATAATAATAATAAAATAAACACCAGTGCAGCTAATACCAAACCAAAAGTTTTGTCATCGTTAAGCTATCTTTACTCATTTCTTTTCCTCCCTACAAGGGGTAACCTTAATCATGAATTTTATCTCTACCATTTCCTGGCTTTTTTTCTGTAGTTTTACCACCTACTTATGTGTCTGTAATTAATAAATTGCTTAGTTTTGGTTGGTTTTGACCCTTTATATAAGTATGATGATCATATACTCTTATTTTAGGCTTCCCAGGTGGCTCAGATGGTAAAAAATCCACCTGCAATGTAGGAGACCTGGGTTCGATCCCTGGGTAGAGAAGAGAAGGAAAATGATCCTGGAGAAGGAAATGACAACCCACTTCAGTAATCTTGCTTGGAGAATTCCATGGAAAGAGGAACCTGGCGGGCTACAGTCCATGGGTTCACAAAGAGTTGGACGTGACTAAGCGACCGACACACATACACACATACATACTCTTATTTTAGCCATCGTAAGTTTGGGAGTCATTAATATGGATGAACTTTTGTTTCCTGGTGATTATAGTATTTTATTTCATAAATGCCTCAGTTTATTTACTCATTTAGCTGAGCTGAACATTTAGGGTTTTCCCCAGTATTTTACTAATACTGGTGTTGTTACTGTGAATATTCTGGTGTCTGGCTCATGTGATCCAGAGCACAGATGCAAGTTTACCCAGGAAATGTCCCAAAGAGAAGAGATGCTGTGGAGCATGGCATTGAATGAATGAAGTCACTCAGTCGTGTCCGACTCTTTGTGACCCTATAGACAGTAGCCTACCAGGCTTCTCTGTTCATAGGATTTTCCAGGCAAGAGTACTGGAGTGGGTTGCCATTTCCTTCTCCAGGAGATCTTCCCAACCCAGGGATCGAACCCAGGTCTCCCACATTGTAGGCAGACGCTTTACCATCTGAGCCACCAGGGAAGAGCCCACTGTTCAAATTTACTAGGTAATTCCACTTTTCTCCCAAAATAGTTCTATCAATTTATGCCCCACTAGCAATGGGTAATAGTCCTCCATTGTTCAAATCCTCATCAATATTTTCTATAATCCAGTTGCATACATAGTTTTACCAAACTGTGGGAAAAAAAGTGAGTGTTCGTTGCTCAGTCATGTCCAACTCTATGCAACCCTGTGGACTGTAGCCTGCCAGGCTCCTCTATCCATGAGATTTCCCAGACAAGAATACTGGAATGGGCGCCATTTCCTTCTCCAGAGGATCTTTCCAACTCAAGGATCAAACCTGGGTCTCCAGCAGGCAGATTCTTTACCATCTGAGCCACCAAAATTGGTTTATGTGAAATACTGGCTTAGTGGCTTAAATTTTTATTTCTCTGATAGTACAGTTAAACAGTACTCTATATATTTATGGTCATTTGTGTTTCTACTTCTAAGGACTGTCCATTTGTGTCTTTTCTCATTTTATTTTCATTTCTTTCTTTCTCATTAATAGGAATTCATTGTGTATTCTGGACAGGAGCTTTTTGTCAACTCTGTGTATTAACATATCCTCTTCCTGGATATGGCTTTATCACTCTCTTTGTGGTATCTTTTGATAATTAAGAGTTTGCACTTTTAATTTTAATGTGGTTAAATTTATCAAGTTTTCCCCTTATGTTTTATATTTTTATGTCCATTATAATTTTTCTAAATAGCCTGTTTGGAAGGTTGTGTCTGGTTTATAAAAACATGTTCCTCTGTTGTGCAGGTAATATTTATAATCACTGAAGCCTACTTAACTCAGTCTTCAAATTTTCCTTTCAGTTTAATCCTTCTCAAAACTTTTTCTGACCTTCTCTTTCCCACATTCTTGTCTGAACCTTCTCTGTGAGATATTACCATAACTAATTGAAAATTATTTCTAATACCCCTAGAGTCTGAATTAAGAATTACTTCATATGGGTTTAAATATCAGCTTCTTTCCACCAAGTTTCCCTCACATCCGGTCTACTTCCTGAAAGGTCAGGAACTTCAGGGTTTTCCTTTCTTCTGAAATCATAGCAATCACAGGCTCTGTGCGTTTCTTCATCTCCTCTGTGGAGAAATATTTTATTTTTTTTTAAAAAGAGAGAGTGAAAGAAGGTTTTCTTTCTAATCCCATATAGAGAAACATTTCCTTTTGTAGCCAGATGTACATCAAGATGCAATCATTTGCTCTGATTTTTAATCACACTTGAATGAATTATTTACCCTAAAAATGGTACAATTAAAGATATTTTCAGGTTTCTGTTCAGCCATGTAATGTGGCTCTCAGTCCAGGCTTGCTCCTAACCACAAAATTTTCCACCAAATAATAGATGCACAGAAATGTCTGCAATCCTAATAAAAGATACAGATAATCTTCCCCATAGTTTTTACTTGTAATGAAGTGAAGAAGCAGTATTCTGGAGAAAACTTTGGGTTGCAATTTAGAAGATATAGTCAGTTGACCTTCAGTATCCATAGAGGATTAGTTCCAGGACTCCTCTGGATACCAAAATTCACAGATGTTCAGGTTTCTTATATGAAAACTGGTTACTATGTGGAGTGGTTAAATCTGGACATGAGACCCATGGATGCTGAAGGTCAACTGTCTTCTACCTTTAGTTCTCATGTTAGAATCACTCTCTGTGCCTCAGATTCCTCCTCTATCAAAGGAGAGTACTGAACCAACATTTTTAAAGTCTTTCATGTTATTGTTTCAATATGCATTTATTGTTTTAACTCTGTTTCTGGAAGACCCCCACATTTTCAAATGGTCAGTCAGTATATGTCCTTCTTATTAGGCAAGCAGTTTTATTAGTGGAGGAGGGGCTGTTAAAGCCCTTCAAACTCCTGGTGTTTTGGGATACGGTTGGAGGCATTTCACCAGGTTGACTAAATACAACCAGGCATAGTATCTTACTCCAGACCCTGACCTCATTTACTGCTGTGGAAGAAAACAAACTTAATTCTGTCCAGCTGTTTTTTCCAGCCATATTTTCATTGTCAATGAGCTCAGACAAAACTTACAATATTACTTTCAATATAAGTTGGCCTTGACAATACATTGGTGTACCTAATTTCTGATTCACTTCCAAGGAAGAAAGCATTACAATTAAAACATGCTTGAATTTACTTTTTACTAAATCTTTTACTTTTCTTTTTTTCATCTCCTCCACACAAATATATAAAACAAATTTTCAAGTATAAGACAAAAATAATTCTAAAATTCATTTTTATACATAGAAAGTATAAGGTGAATTAACATACAAATGCTTACAATGAGATAAGAACTTAGGTTCTCTAGTCATTCATCTAAAAATTTTTATTGAAAATTAATCTATGAAGATTGTATCAGGCTAACTCTTGTCCCAGGATCTTCCCAGGTGGCTCTAGTGGTAAAGAATCTGCCTGCCAGGGCAGGAGATAAAAGACTCTGATTCCACTCGTGGGTCAGGAAGAACCTCTGGAGTAGGAAAAGGCAACCCACTCCAGCACTCTTGCCTGGAAACTTCCATGGACAGAGGAGCTACAGTCCATGGGGTCACAGAGAGTCAGATACGACCAATCACACACACACTTTTGTCCCAGCTATCATAAAACTTCTAATGAGAGGAAAGACAACATAATAGCTTCAGTAAGCATTATTGTTAAGTCTAGAAGTATCTAAGAAATAGAACCATTTTTAGAGCTTACTATTTGTTTCTAAGTCCCATTCTGCTGGAAGAAAATGGCATCAGTTCTTCCCAAGTATAACTCTAGCGTTATGCCACTGATCTTGGGTTACTGTGAGGACACCACTATAACACCACTATCGGCCTTGGTCTGGTAGCCTTAAGCTTACTAATGTCTGAAATCTTGTAGTTTTTTCTTGTTGCTTCTGGTGCAAAGGAACATTTTGGTAGATTTCCCATTTGCCTGGTTACTCTGTACAAACATTTTGCTCACTAAGTCTTTTTTGTTCCCCTGGCTGGGGAAATGGTGCCAGGAAATGGCACCAGGAAAATGGTTGCCAGGAAATGGTGCTCTGATATCTCTTCATCTTGCTACTCACTTGCCCCACAAAGGGCCAGGGTGGTAGGTCCAGTGGCTGCTATTTCTTTCTAGTCTTGGATATATTTTTCTCAGTTCCTTTTTCCAGCCAAGACATCTCTTCTCTAAAGTGATCACATTTAAAATTAAAGGAAGAAAAGGATCAAGTCATTCAGAGATTGACTGAGCAGATGCAGCATGGCCTGATTATGTTTGGAGAATTAATATATATAAAATGTATATTCTAAATATATTCCTTCAATTATTTCTTTCAACAGGCCCATGATACAAGCACTTATGATTTTACCGATAAAAATTAAAATTCATTTTGTTAAGGAATGCCAAAATTCTCAGCAAATGTATACAGATACAATGATCTTAATTATGCAAAATCATAAAATTAAAAATATACGTGAAATAGGATACAGTGGGGCACCTGACCTTGAAGGAGAGGGAGAAAATCCCTGAGAAATAGTTGAGTTTTAAAGCACTGAAGCAGCAGCCAAATGGAAAGTTGAAAGAAAAGCTTCAGGTTAAGAGGATACTGTGTGTGAAAACCCTTAGATGACACATAAGTGAAATGCTCAATGAACCAAATGAAGACTAGAGTTATACTATCAAGCACAAAGGTGAGCAGGCCACAAAGTGAGCCAGAAGAATAAGGCAGCAGAGATGCTGCCCAGCCTTGAGAACAGGGATAGTTTTATGGTTACCTTGGTATCTGATTCTAAGTTCACCATAAAGCTAACAAACAAAAAACTAGAAGAAGAAAACGAAGGAAAGCTATATTAGTTTCTTATTGCTATTGTGATGAATTCTAACAAATTTAGTGGCTTTAACAACACAAATTTATCTTCCACTTTTTGAGGTCAGAAGCCCAAAATTATGTCTGTATGGAATTAAAGCCAACAGGACTGCATTCCTTTTGGAGGCTCTAGTAAAGAATCCATTCTTTGCCTTTGCCTGCCTCTAGGGTCTGCCTGCTTGCCTTGATCCATGGCCTGCTGCCAACAATGACATCATTCTGACCTAAGATTTCACTGGCATGTCATCTTCTTCTCTGACTGGAGCCTCCTTTTATGAGGGCCCATGTGATTGCATTTGTTTCACTAAGCTAATCCAGAACAATCCCTTCATCCAAAGATCCTTAACATAATCACATCTGCAAAATCTCTTTTACCATGTAAGGTAACATTCACAGGTCCAAGATTATCACATAGACATCTTTGGGGGACTATTAAAATGCCTTCCACAAGGCCTAAATAATTATAAAGATTTTAGAAAGAAGATTATTTATAAAATCAAATGTATTAACTGCATTGGTATAATATTAAATACTAAAAAATGGACTAGAATTTAATATTATACCAATGCAATTAATGTATTTCACCCTTTCAAATTGTGGTGCTGGAGAATACTCTTGAGAGTCCTGCAAGGAGATCCAACCAGTCAATCCTAAAGGAAACCAGTCCCGAATATTCATTGGAAGGACTGATGCTGAAGCTGAAACTCCAATACTTTGGCCACCTGACGCAAAGAACTGACTCATTTGTAAAGACCCTGATGCTGGGAAAGATCAAAGTGGGAGGAGAAGGGGACGACAAAGGATGAGACTGTTGGATGGCATCACCAACTCGATGGACATGAGTTTGAGCAAACTCCAGGACATAGAGGAAGGGCAGGGAAGCCTGGCAGGCTGGGGTCCATGGAGTTGCAAAGAGTCAGACATGACTTAGCAACTAAACAATGTTAAATGCTAAGCGAATGGGCTACCAGAACACTTATTCAGTGGTTTAAAAAAAAAATGGAACAGAATAGATAACAAAGAATGGGATTTTATTTTATGTAATGATTCATTAAAATGTAAAGGATATAGGCAAAGTGAAAATGGGTTAAGTTATTGAGGGTTGATTAAGGACTTTTATTTTTTTCTCCTATAAATAAAATTATTTGGAGGGATAGGCTAATATCAGGTGGGAAATATTTACTTCCTTATTAAAGAATCAAGGTAGAAGGGTGATAATTGATTTAACAGATGTGTTGGATCTCTTCTCTTTGCCCTTGCAAATCTACTTTCTACCTCTTCCCACTCTGATCTCTGTTCCAGGAATCTGACTTTCATAGATTACATCAAAGAATGCCCTTGTCCCTTGACTTCTGGTTGGGCTCATCCAACAGGGAGCCTCAGAAAGAAAGATAACGGTTTACTTGAGTAGTTTTCAAAACCAGCTTCCATTACAATTGTGCAGTGACCCATCCCTTTTCACATTGCTATTATTTTTTTTATAAGATTGTATATTAGAATTCAACACAGGTATAAAAAAGCGTGTAAGAAATAAATGTTGAATTTTCACACTGTGTACATTCCTAGAATAAGAAACATACCACGACCAATAGCCCATGCTCCCTCCTTCTCACTGTCTCCCTAATATCTATCACACACATATAACTGCTATACTGAATTCTAATACTATATTTCATTTTTGCCAATTGAACTTTTTATAAATGAGATCATAAAATATCATAAGTTATATTTGATGAGTTCACTCAACATCTGTCTATATATTCTTTGATTTTCAAATATTTGGGGTTGGGGATTTTCTAGTTATCTTTTGGTTATGGATTTTTAGCTTAACTCCACAAAAACAGGAAATATCTCCAATAAAGAGAACACTACTTATTCAAATTCTTCCTTTCCCATCTGACAAAGCGTGCAATTGGGAAATCAATCACTCCTTCTTTGGCTTGTAGTGTTTGATTGGGTTCTGAAGCTGAATCCAGCCTCTGTTCCCTGACATTGAATTAAATCTTGGAGACAAGAGTTTTGGATGAAGTAGAAAGGAATAACTTTATCCAATTTGCCAGGCAAAAGGGGCCACAGTGGGCTAAAGCCCTCAAAATTATGTGTTCCAACCTGGAGGGGTTAGGAGTTTTATAGTAATGGTTCAAGGAGGGCATGATCAGCTTGTGGACATTCTTCTGATTGGTTGGTGGTGAGGTTAAGTGGGAGTCAGTGTCATCAACCTTCTGGTTCCAACATGACTAGTGTCTACATGCTTATAGGAAACATTCAGTTAACATCTCCTATCTGATGGAGGCTTCAGTATGTGCAAAACTGCTCAGAGAAGATTGTTATGTATACTTTGGCCACCTGATGCAAAGAACCAACTCGTTGGAAAAGACCCTGATGCTGGGAAAGAGTGAAGACAGGAGACAAGGGGATGACAGAGGATGATGTGGTTGGAAGGCATCACTGACTCTATGGACATGAATTTGAGCCAACTCCAGGAGATGGTGAAGGACAGGGAAGCCGAGCGTGCTGCAGTCCATGGGGTAGCAAAGAGTCGGACATGACTTAGTTACTTCTCGAACAACAACATATCCCCTGAGGAGGAACCAGGACCCTACCCCAAGGCTGCATTATTGTTTCTTGACTATGCTTCCTTTGTCTCTCTGCAGCCCCTCCCTTCCCTAATTAGCAACTATTTGAACCTGTCCATTAGAACTCAGGGAAGATCTAGGAGGCCAAACGAAGCCTCTGTCCTGTAATGAAGAAATGCGGGACGCAGAAAGGCTTTTGTGCTCAGGAGCCACACAGAGTCCTGCTGTTTCAGTACTATGACCTGTTTAGGCATTAGGAGAGAAACTCATCTTTCTATATTCAATGGCCACTACTGTTCCAAGCCTGGCCCATGTAATCCACAATCCTCTACACTGTACCTGGAGATAAGCTGCACGGGGCTGGAAGGTGCAATGGCAGCCTCATGTGAACCTGTGCCTCAGTGGAGCACAAATTCCCCTCTTCATCAAGAAACACAGATGGCACCTTCAGCTTTGGGAGTCTGTGAGTGTCATGAAAGCACAAAGTCCTTGAGGTGCATATATCTGCCTTCCAAAGGCAGAAAAATGAAGTCTAACTATAAAGCCAGATTAACTTTGTCCATTTAAAAATATATCCCACAATGTATAGTAAGATATTTACCCAAATAATATATCCATCACTCTAGATAAGTTGCAGGTCTTTTCATGGAATAATCTTAGCCTTTAAGCAATGTTTCTTTTAAGTCTTGTAACAGGAAAATCATCCTTTAAAAGTGAGTGTTGGTTTTGGAAATAGATTTGAAGTGTCTCAGTATAAAGATTAAGGAATGACCTGGGCAGTATCATTTTGGGTCAAAAATAAGGTGACATTGCAAAGTAAGAAGATTGGCTTGTGTGGATGATAACTATCTTAATTTAGGCGGCTATAACAAAAATGGCAGAGACTGGGGTTTTCAACCTACAGAAATTTCTCACAGTGCTGAAGGCTGGGAGGTCCAAGATCAAGGCACCAGCGCATTCTGTTCCTGGTGAGGGCCCTCTTCTTGCTTTGCCAAAGGACTTCTTTCTGTGTCCTCATGTGGCAAAGAAAGCATCTTTCCTATGGCTCTTCTTGTAGCATCGTTTACCTCATTCTTGAGAACTCCATCCTCATTACCTCCCAAATGCTCACCTACAAATACCACCATGTGGGGATTAGGGCTTAAACATACAGATCTGTGGGTGGCATCAAAATTTAGTCCATAAAAATAACTGACTGAAGGTAGTCCAGGAAAGAGCAGTTCTGCTAAGTCAATTCAGTCGTGTCCGACTATGTGCGACCGCATGGACTGCAGCCACCCAGGTTCCTCCGTCCATGGGATTTTCCAGGCAAGAGTACTGGAGTGGGGTGCCATTGCCTTCTCCTGTAACCGAGTCATGATGCCCAGCCGGTCTCCCTCCCGCGCCGGGTGGTGCCGCCTCCTTCTGGTCTTGGGCAGCGGCGGGCAGGAGCGGGCAGGAGCAGGCACCTGAGGAGGCAGGATGCAGGTTGAGAGAGCTCACTGATTTAAAATGATGGAGGCTGCCTAAGCTCCCCCTGCCCTCCCTGCTCTCAGTCCCCTCCGCCCGCGGCTCCGCGTTCTCCTTCTCTTCTTCGATCAACTGGATCTCTTTGTAGATGGCCTCCAGCTGCTTCTGCAGCATCACAGTCAGAGTCTCGGCATCGCCCTGCCCGCTGGGCGACAGCTGAGTGGCCGAGCTGAAGAGGGTGATCCTGTCGCCCTCGCCGTCAGACACGCCCTCGTCACTCTCGAACGCCTGGGCCACGTTGGCCAGCACGCTGGCTTGCTGCGCGCCCTCTCTGTCCTGCTCCTTCAGGGTCTGGACCTTCTCGTCCAGGGCCTTGTGGTGCTCAAACAGCAATTTCAGCGCCCTGAGCACCTCCACCTCGCTGGTCATGCCGGCTGGTGACTGCGCCTGGGGAAAGAGCAGTTCAGCTGTGTTTAAAGAAATAACAGAATACTCTTGCCCAAATATGGTCTTTTCCTAGTCTTCACTGTTTTAATAGGTAGCTCAAAATTATTTATTGACAAGTCATAAATAATTATTTATGCCTTTGGTTGCTTTTATATTTTCAACCTAGAGTCGTAATATATGTCCTCTATGGGGAATGATCCCTTATTTCTTATGTTCCCTGATACTACACAATAGGTATTAATAATTTTTCATTGAAGAGAAAAGTAAATATGGTATTTTGGTTTCATGAAAGTGAAAGTGTTAGTCACGCAATTGCGTCAGATTCTTTGTGACCCCATGGACTGTAGCCCAACAGGAAGTTCCATTGTCCATGGAATTCTCCAGGCAAGGATACTGGAGTGGGTAGCCATTCCCTTCTCCAAGGGATCTTCCCAACCCAGAGATTGAACCTGTGTCTCCTGCATTGCAGGTGGACTCTTCACCATCTGAGCAGCGAGTGCCAAGTATTTCTCTCTTTTCTATCTTCTCTGTGGCACCATGGGTGTCAGAGCAGGCTTGATGGATGCAGCACTGACTCTTTTTTAAAGAAACTTCTCTCAACCCATTGCTATGGCTATGTCCCTACTTCTAATCATCTCTATTTAGAGGGAGATGATGGCACCTTTATTAAAGTTTCAGGGAGTTTTCAACTGATATCAGTGTTGAGATGTGAAGAATTGCTTGAAATGAAGAGTCTTCAGTTCTTAGACATAGAGCAACTATTCTAGTTATCTGTGGCTATGTAACAAGGCACCAAAGAACTCAGTGCATTTAAGGAACAATGACTATCTTTCCTGGTTCTGGAGGTTAGGAGGCTCAGCTGCACATTTCTTATTTGGTATTTTTCATGCAGTCCCAGGGAAGTTACAAGTGGAGTTGGGGTCGTACAGAAACTTCTTCACACACATCTGCTGCCTGAGCAGGGATGCTAGCACAGCTGGGGCATGCAGCATCTCTCTATACATATGGATTCTCCACATTTCTAGCATGGTGGTCTCAGGGCTCCAAGAAAGAATGTTGCAAGGCAGTGGAAGTTGCCAACATTTAAGGAGTTGGCCTAGAAACTGGCCTAATGCCATGTTTACAGTATTCTATTGGTCATAACAGTCACAGATCTTCCCCAGATTCAAAATGGGAAGAATGTCATTACAGTTGGACTCCCATTGGTCCCACCAAAACCCAGGGCAATCTGCAAATGAATGGTTATTCATTGTGTAGAGCACACATTGAGGGAAGGGCAAAAGCTGACAATTAGCACCTGATGAGGTTAAGTATTTGGTAAGAGCACCTAAGAAATCAATGAAATCTTGGTAGATAAATTCTCAGAACCTGAAGGAATTATATTTGAAACTGAATTGCAAAAACAAAAACATGTAAACAGAAATCTATCTGTTAAGCCTTAATGTAAAACCTGACATCTAGAGTCTATTAGCTTTTAATAAGTTTAATTTTCAGAAATCTAATCTTGGCTGATGTATGGTGGAAGAAATAAAATATAGTGCTTGATTTGAAGAGGTCACTTATCAAATACTCCCAAGGAAAAAACCAGCATTCCTGAGTTATATTCATCCAGCACTCTTTTCTCTTCTCAAGGTAATTTGAAAAGATTTTGCAATTGAGAGCTGAGAAAAATCTTCTCTCTGGTATAGTCACAACAGATAATTTATTGGTTGTAAATGTTAATTTATAACAGCTTGCAAAGAAAATATTGATGTATCTCAATATATTGACTACACTTCCTTGTGAAGTTACCTTTGAAAGCTGTATAAGGAAACTTACAGTGACAACCAAATAGATATGGTGCATATGGGAAGGCTGAAGAATAGTTAAAATGCTGACCCAAAGTGGCCAATCTCTCCAATAGACACAAAAAATGTGAGGTTATAAAGTAAGTTACGGAAGGAGAGATCATATGAGTTATTGGCAGCAGTAGACACAATTTATTCATTGACAATTACAGTTGGAAAGTTCCACCTCCTTCCTGCCAAGCAGCTCATATAATATAAGTATGCAGTTTAGCACCTGTGAGTTAACAGTATTACTAAGAAGGAGATAACTTGCAGTAAACCTTGACATTGGCCCTGGAAGATCTCTCTAGTGCCAGTCATCTAATTCAGATTTTAATGTGTTTCTGAATCATTTGAGGATCTGGGTAAAATGTAGACTTTTACTATAGTAGATCTAGACTAAGTGATGAGACTCTTCATTTCTAACAAGCTCCCAGGTGATGCTGGCATGCCTAGTCTATGGACCACATTTTGAGTAGCAGGACTCCATCAACATATCATTTTAGTGAAGTGTCACAATTGTGAGTAAAGTTGAGCCTGAAGTAATATTTTATGACTCCAAAAGTCTTATGAAACGAGACAGCAAGTCTCATTATGGAGATGAAATAAATCACAGATCAAGTTTAGAGTTCTAAAGCTGATAGGGATTCTTTATAAATTGTTTCATAGATTAGGTGGAATGGAGAAAGATGATCCAGCTAATCAGCAACGAGTCACGCTGTGCAATCTTATTTGTGTTCTAGACAGCCACTAGAGATCCAAGATGGCTAAATACTTTAAGAAGGGATTATCAAATTGTCAAGAAGGACAAAAGGACTGATGCCATCCATGAGTTTTCCATTAGAGCTGATCATAAGCATAGTGATAAAAATGTAGAATCATTACAGTGATATAGAACATTATGTCATATTTCACTCTGATTTTAGGAGCTCACTGTGTCATTTTTATGATAAGGATCTCATTTAAGAAAAAAGAAATCAGATACCCACTTTCTTGTTTTGGCAAGCCACCCATACTGTTAATAGAGAAGAAAATTTAGCGTGAGATAACAAGTCTCTACCTAACCATGCATATCTGTCAGATTCTTTCTCATACACACCCTTTGTGGTGGATTGAACATAGCATAGCCTCAAGCTGTCACTCTGCCCCTTAATTAGATGGGAAAATTGACTTGCAGATAAAAGGTCATACAAGATCTCACACTGAAATGTGTGTAGGCTGGCATATGTGTGTGTGACTGTATGTCTATGTAGCTATGTATTTATCTATACTTTCCTATATCTAAATCTATATGATATATAGAACCTTTTTTAATTTTTTCTTTGAAGTTTTATTTTGTATTGGGCTATAGCCAATTAACAATTTTTTGATAGTTTCAGGTGAACAGCAAAGGGACTCAGCCATACATATACATGTATCCATTCTCCCCCCAAATCCCACTTCCATCCAGGCTGCCACATAACATTGAGCAGAGTTCCATGTGTTATACAGTAGAACCTTTTTGGTCATCCATTGTAAACATAGCGGTGTGTTCATGACCATCCCAAACTCCCTAACCATCCCTTCCCATCAGCAACCATAAGTTCGTCTTCTAAGTCTGTGAGTCTCTATTTTGTAAGTAAGTTATAGAACTCTTTTAAAAAGAAGACTCTGGAATCTGAAATATATCACAATAAATCGAGAGATGTGACAACGAGCCTCTTCAGGATTGGCTTAGGGAAAAAGATTTTTTTTTTTTGAGGAATTTTATAGAAAAGTCAATTTTTTGGTTGAGTCTATTTTTTCCCAGTGAAGGGCTGGGGAAATAAACCCCTAACTACTCATGTCTATCCAGAATGATCCTAAGTTGTGGTTACATGAAAAAAATCCGTTCTCAGGACTGTGATTTCAAAGTGCAGGAAGAGGAACTTGCTTCCAGATACTTCCTCTCCTGTTATGAATGCTAATCTTTCATCTCACATTAAGAAACAAATTGCAAATGTCAACACCCTGTTGATACTTCAAGGATTCAATTTAACTTAGTATTTCCAAATTTATTAAAGCAGTACAAAGTGTCCATTATTGTACTACCTACCATGGAATCAGAGTAACTAATGCATGTGCTTAACCTGTGTTCCCTAATAGTAAAGCTCAGGGAAAAAGGATAAAAGCACTGATGCAACATGTGGGAGCAGGACCCAAGTTCAATTTATAGCTGTCAAAAAATAGAAGTGAAAAAAGAAGAGACGAGAATAATTCATTGAGTTAAACTGTCGTCTGCTTCCTTAGTGTAAGCCTCAAAGAGAAACCACTGGATGCTATGAGGTTTATTTTCTAGCACACAGTACTTTCTCTGGGGGTGCTACACAGAAAACTGCACTTCAGAGTAGTTCATAGCAGGGAGAAGACTGTCTGGGTCCCTTCTAGCTTTGGCTTAATATTGGCTAAGGTTTATGCCATGGAGACGGGATTCCCACAGACCTCCAGTTCACATCATCTGACCTCTAGACGACCACTCAATAGGGCCAATCCCACTTTCCCTATTGCCCCATTTCATCCAACTCCAAAGAAGAAAGGCACTTGGCATGAACAGAGCTCAACCTGAGCTCCAGTTTAGACTCTGCCCAGCTAATCCAAGAAGCTCAGATAGGGTGTTGGAAAATGCAATCATGGTTTCAGAGTAGATGATGGATGGTCAAAATGAAGCAGTCAGGAATATCAGAGATGGAGCAAAAGGCTTATGACGAACACAGCTGTCTCCTTAGGGTACAACATCTCACACCTTCCAAAACATCTGGCTCCTCTGTTACAATATCAGATGTCCTTTCATTTATCCATGCTTTATTTTCAGAAAGGGTGACAATAACTATCACTCTATCAACCAAAAGACAATCACCCATGAAATTAGAGACATAATCTCCTTCAGTATGTTATACAGTTGTCATGTCCTAGAAGTCAAAGTGGATTTTAAAAACCCCAAAAAACAAAACTCTAGTGCCTGCTACTGAGATAGTTTTAATGTAGTAATTGGCATTTATTTAGTGCCTCCTCCATTATTCATTCTGGATCCTCCTCACCCTCAGGCAGTCCTTTGGCATTTACCACATCCTGAAGGAAAGTGCTCTAAGCCAGCCGGTTACCTCCCAACTGAGCCTCAACTACCGACAGGTTATTTTATGATTCCATGAAGCAAGTTGCTTCTGTGTGAGTGGCAACATGGTCTTGGGCCCAGAAGTGAATTTCCTTGCTAAAAAAAAATATTTTAAAACCTGCCACATATTGCCAAAGCAGTGTTACGTATGAGAACATATTGGTAAGTGAGGCATTTTGCAAGTCTTTTAACAGAGGTGGTATTTCTGGCAGAGCAGAACCTATGTGTGAAGTATGAATTGAATTCTCTAAAGATAAACAGCTCCTCACTCTAAATACATTCTACTCCTGGCTGCTCCCGTTGAGGAATACTGTCAGTCTCTGCTGCTGACTGGTGGGGCACTTTTATAGTCACCACGCTGATGAGTGGATTAACCTGGCATGGAAGTCTATACCACCTACTTATGCATTTATTGATGATTTTCAGAATTATTCAAGTCTTATTCGAATAAGTTACTTCCATGGCATGATGGATTTGCTGCTGTGCAGACTCAGTGTTAAGATTTAATGGATCCAACAGCTCTTAACATCACTTAGTCATTTACATGTCCATGGTTAGGTGCTGAATCTCTACTAGCACATCAGGAGACATATTTCAAATGGAGAATTGTTTCCTACTATAGAAAGCATGACTTTGATCTGGAATCATATAGGTTTGCACTATGATATACTTTTGGGGGGCTTTTTAGGGACTTAGAGTGTTTTTATTCAGCACAGATAAGTATACCATCAGATCTGCTAGATGACCCTGGTTAAGGACAGAGCAAACTTCAAACTAACAGTTTCCCGTGTTACCCAATAAAACATAAAATATTTGCCTTAAGTTTAACATCTTTTGCTTTTAAAATATAAAAAGGACCATTAACACTGGTGGGAAAAACAAGGTACAAACAATTTATTCTTTAAAGAGAATTGCTGACAAGTCCCAGACCAAAGGACTTCTAAATTTTTAATTAGTATAGAATATAAGTCTTACTAGGACATCTAAGGATTCAATTATCCTGATATCTATACATGACCAGCTTGAGATTATAAAATCATTTGACCATGGATATATGTTATATCAGAATACTTATTCAATTCTCACTGGACAAAGATTTTGAAGGATGTTATTAATATAATGAATAAAATCTTGTTTTGTTTATGCTTTGAGATTCTTTGTTTTCTATTTTCAGCTTGGAGTTATTTTTTCTTGCCTCTAAGCTTTGATGAGCTCTCAAACTGGGAAAAGAATACACTCTATAGGAATAACTTGATCTTGGAATCAAGACACAATTTAAGATGGTGTCTAGAATCCAGTGACAGAAGACTGTGTGCACACTTTGGCTATAAGAGGTTTTTGAAGCTCTATGAGCCTCACATTATTCATCAATAAAATGAGATTACGTGATCTAATTGATCATTTGGTAGGGTTCATGCTGATTACCGAAATAAAAGTATTTGAATACTTAAAACACAACAGACACACAAAAGACTAACTTGATTACTAAATCAGAGCTGCTGAATTTCCCAGCTCTCTTGTCATCCAAAAACAACCCATTACTTGTTCAATGATGACATTTCTTAGGATAACTGGGATTAATGTGAGGTTATTGTTTATATTCAGAAATGTTCACACTCTGGAGGCCACATCATTTTGACAATGCAGGTAACTTCCTGAATGGGAAAGTCATTTGTGCCATCACTGTTCTGGATAGAGTTAGTCTTCAAATAGAAAACTTGCTCTAAGATACCAATCTATTCAGAGGCCACAGCAGGAAAAGAGAAAAATAATGAGGCATTTGAATGTTCAGGAAAGAGTTCTCTAGGAAGCTACATCTGCCGTGTGGAAAATGACCAAGGCCTATAAAGTAGCGATAGATCCAGACGGAAGATGTTACGCTGGAGATTAAAGACACTGAATTTATGTTCACAGCTCTTTGGCATTTCCTCTCTAGAGTTATCTTCTCTTCCAGTGCTGTCCTAAAATAAAGATGTTCAGACACAAAAATTGGTATACAAATCAGAGGATAAGCTGTAGTAAGATAGACAAATTAGAGAGAGATATACATCTTCTCTGTTTCCGTACACTAAAGAAAGGCTGATCTCTTGGAGTTGGGGCAAAGTTTACTCTACCAAGGGGGTAAGTACTCCCCAGTATGGAATCTGGAAGACAGTAAGAATCAAGAGCCTCTCCTTTTTCCCCCTCTTTGAATAGAAAGACTTCCCTCATGGCATTAACATTAGCCTTTTACAAGAATTATCTCAAAAAAGCAATAAAGATATTTGTTTTGGGCCCTAGCCATTGACTAAAACATAATTACCTCACTAGATAAACCATTGTATGTTTGCCAGGAAGTCATATAAAATATAGCAATAATGAATTATGAGATTTATTTTATTCTGCGTATAACAGAGTTGGAAAGATATTCACTGATGGACGTCCAAGGTTGTGAAGTTCTGGTCAAGTCAGTCTGATGTAAAATTGTGAAATCTTGATTCTACTTCCTATGCCTATTATATTTCTGAAATTCACAGAATTGTGTAATCTCATTCAAAGCTATTTTCATTTTCAGATGAGTGAACCAAGACTCAGGGAGAGTCACTTACTTGCCAGAGTCAACTAACTCTTACACGTAGAACCAGTCAAGACCCTATGCCTTCTGATTCTTGATTTTATGACTTTTACATGTGTACCAGCTATTTCGACAGTAGTAGCTGTGTGGAGGATAAGAGATGAGACCAAAGTCTGAGCAGAAACTTAGTATAAGCATTTCCCTAGTATAAACATTTCCCTAATATGGCCTTAGAGGCTCAGAAGGGGCACACAACAAGCAATTTACTCCTGTTGACTAGAAACTATGTGTGACAAATATGAAAGAAAATAGAACACAAAGAACCTATAACAGAAATTCAAATGCTGACCTGAATCCAGAATTCCCACTGTACATGGTCGAAAGCCATGCCTAAAGTAGGTTTGCTCACTTCCTCTCACAGTCATGTCTGACTCTTTGGACCCCATAGACTATAGTCCACCAGGCTTCTCTGTCCATAGGATTCTTCAGGCAAGAATACTGTGAATGGGCTGCCATTTCCTTCTCCAGGGGATCTTCCCAACCTAGGGAGCGAATCTGCATCTCCTGTATTGCAGGCATATTCTTTACCCACTGAGCCACCTTAAAATATGTTAGAGACACAATTTCCATAAACTCCTCTCTCTCTCTCGTCCTCCATACATAAAACAGGCAGTGTGGGAAGTTGGGAAAATGGTCTGCCTTCAGATTTCTGTTTCAGTCTGGAATGAACATGGTACAAGTCCATACTAGAAGAACTATGAAGGATTAGGGTGGGGAATTGAGAAAGGGAATTTGTCCCTGTTCTGCTGAAGCAAGTTGAGCTGCTGACTGTAGTCTGTTGGGGTCTCACTAAAATCCAGGCTGTGCTGGTGTGTTGGCATAGTGGATGCCCATATGCTTTTTCTGACACCTGGATGAAGACTCTGGAAACACAGGAGAGAGGAACAGGAATCTGTTCACAGAATAGGTTAGAATCAGTGCCTGTCTATGGCAGTCATTCGCAGAAGAGACCTGCACGTCATGCAAGAGAAGATTTAAGGGCCCGTGGCTTTAGCTCAAAGCAAGCAAGAGAGGCAAATGCTCTGTGACTAAGTTGGAGTAAATAAAATCTTCCTGGTAGGAAAAAAAAAAAAAGTGATTTGGCAGATTCAGTGTGCACAGAGTCTCAGAGGGAAAAAAATAATGTGCAGATAATCAGACAATTCTGAAACAGACTCTAACTCTGGTATTGACCCTAAAGTTAATGATATCTCATTTCTCCTTTTAAGTCCCTCACCTGCCTCTTGGATGCAAATTCACTGAGGGTACACATCTTGTTGAATTGGGATTAGCAACCAAGCATACACACACACACACACACACACACACACACACACACTCACACACACACACGCGCACACACGCACACATCATATGCACTCCCCCTTTCTATCCTTATCTTCCCGTGCACTGTGAATAGGTATTTTTATGTAGGCTCTCTGAATTTTTCAGATTTGCATATCTTATTTCTCATCTCTGAGCCTTCAAATATACTCTTTCTTCCTAACAATACTGTTAGCCCTTCACATCCAAAATTTTTATCCATGGTTTGTTAATCCACGGATGCAAAACCTGTGAACACCGAGGGCTGTCTCTATTCACTGTATGATGCTGTTATACGTAAGGGATTTGAGCGTCTGAAGATATTGATATCCCCAATGGTATCAATACCCCACAGATACCAAAGAAAGACTAATAATAAATATTCCTTTCTGTACTTCCTCTTCCACATTCTCTTTCAGTTAAATTCCCCACATGCATCAAAACACATCCTACACTCCATCTTCAACAAGCAGCTCGTCCTGTCTCATCTTCCCAAAGCAGGATTTGCTATCTTCCTTCTGTGAAATCCCATAGCACTTCTTTTCCTGCTTAATTACCACTGGTCATTTTCCCTGGTAAGCAGACTTTGAGATGGAGATACACAGACAGGAATTTTACTGGGGAGTTCTCTAGGGGGTCAACAGGCCAGGGGAAGTGAAAGAAGTAGAGCTGGGCTGTAATACTGTCTCTGCAAGGACTACAGCCAAACACATGGGGAGCTCTGGAGCTATGAGGACTCTTCAGATCGTTTTGAATTATTGACAGAAGGCCATGGCCCTAGCATCTCTCTCTCCACCAGTCATTGGCTTTGAGGACCTGGAGCAAGAACCACAGATAGTAGCAGACAGCCATGTTTAGCTGTGAACTGTAGGCAGAATGAGGTTTCTGCCTGAAAAGGAGGAGGAGGATGGGTAGAAGTGTGAGTGGCACACACAGTAGCCACTACATCCATTTATGCAGAATTTGCCATACTCCGCTTTGCAAACCATGTCTTTGTGTCTTGGAAACTAAAAATCATGTCCCAAGAAACTCAATTCCTTGCAGTTAGCACAGTACATAACAGGTACTGGGGAATTCCCTTGCAGTCCAGTGATTGAGACTCCACACTTACACTGCAGAGAGCATGGGTTCAATCCCTGGTCA
Source organism: Budorcas taxicolor (assembly GCF_023091745.1). Classification (NCBI taxonomy): domain Eukaryota; kingdom Metazoa; phylum Chordata; class Mammalia; order Artiodactyla; family Bovidae; genus Budorcas; species Budorcas taxicolor. Next base: position 31,173,618 of record NC_068923.1, on the reverse strand, counting down.
GGGAACTAAGATCCCAAATGCCACGTGGCCAAAAAAAAAAAAAAGATGCTGGATAATTTTCTGATATGAACTTAGTTTGTTCTCTTTCACAGAACATTTTGTGGTTTTCACTTAGAAAACTTATTTATAAGGTATTTCAGACCCACACTATCTTTTACAGGGGGAAAAACTGAAGTCTAGAGTAATCATTGGACTTGATCAATGGCACAATTAATTAAAAAGCTTTGAGATGTATACACATGGTTGATTCAGTGTGCCATACAGCAGAAACTGACACAGTACTATAAAGCAACTATACTCCAATTTAAAGAAAAAATGAAAAAAAGTTTAGGTGAATAAATCTTGGTCTCAGGACTTCCAGGCTGATTGTCTTTTAAAAGAGTTAAATAATCAATTAACAAAATATAAATAGTAGCTCAAAAAGGGCTACCATCAGGTCAAGAGTTAATAAACTTGCTCCCTAAACTCCTCAAAAATTTCTGCTTCTGGACCTCCCCGAGGTGCCTCAACTTGATAAGTTATTAGACTTCCTTTTGGCATATGTTCACATGGAAAGAGCCAGAACTTTCAACCGAGATTTAAAACAACTTTGGACCATTGCCCAGGGCTCATACTGTGGAGAGAGCAAAAAAGCATCTTTCAAGACTCTGTAAAACAATCACAATCAGGAAGATGGCCCAAAGTACAATTCATGAAATCATTTTCAAGAAACTTGCTGCAGTCATAAAATCAAGTGAAGCTGTAAAGAAACTTTCCTTAAAGCAACAATCTCTCTCTCCCTCTCCCATTCCTGTTCCCTGCCCTACCCTCTATAACTACATTAGTAACCACTGTAAGTCATATTGTTAGCAGAGAAAGTCACCTGCAGTGTAGCCTATTTCTAGGAAAACACTGGCAGGCACCCTGTTGCCGGACGCCAGCCATGTGCATGAATGTTGCACAGATGTGGCCTGTTAACTTGGCAGAGTTTCTCATTCATCATCAAACCTGAGAATCCCAAGAAGATTGGAGCTGAGATCAGGCTTGGTTCTCCAACCTGCAGAATCTACTACCTGCACAATCAAGTTCTGGGCATTGTCGCCTTGGTTATTTACCTCCTTGTCTCTGTGTTATTGATGAATGGTACACAGAAATCACATATAATTGTGCCCCCCACCTTATTTTCTGAGCTGTTAGAACAGCTCTAATTCTCCCGTTCAATATTAGGGCCTCAAATACTGCTTTTTCTATGACTTGCTCTTGCTCGAAAGCTGTCAAAGACTCCTGATTAAAAGCATAATACCAGATCTATAATCTAGACCTCTAGACCCTCTACAAACTAATTTTAAGCTGCTCTTTAAGTTCCATTGCCCACTTCTCCTTGATACAAATTCTACATTGCAGCAAAATCATCTTATGGGTTCTTACATTAGAAGCACTTCCCAAGATTGCCAACTTGGGTCCTCTTAAAACTCTCTGGCCAATGGCATGCATTTCCTGATTCCCCAAACCCTGAAAGTGCATTTTCAGAAACCAAAGTCTGCACTATATCAATAAAGACTATTCAATAGATTTTGAACTCTTGCTTCTCAATTTATTGATGTGTTTCAGTGACAATTAATTCAGTTACTGGAATTGGAGATGTCACTCACAGTTTTCACATCAACCATATTCCTTACTTTGTATTTTCATGTAGATCACACACACATACAAACACACCTCATATTTTCACATTTGCATAGCTTTTGGACACATTTTCCACCTGCCCAGAAATCACTTCTTATCTATTCTGGTTGAAATCCTACTGATACTTTAAAGTCCAACTCAAATGTCATCTCTTCCTTGAAGACTTTTAGTGGTCCACTCTGTGGCCCATCATGGTTCACATGACTTTCTGCCTAATAGTATTATTTGTGCTCACATTTCATCCTGTCTCTATTAAACACTCAACTGGACAAGGATAGAAGCCAGGTATGAACTTCTGCTACAACAATATCTGGTATAATGCACTGGACAAAGTCAATGTTCAGTGAAAAACTGAAAAAGCATTAGGTACATCTTCTAATACTCACTGAAGCATATATAAAACAAGTTTGGGAAATACTTCAAAATATTTTTACCTTTTTTTTAACATTTAATAGATGAAAAGGTACAATTGTTAAGTATATAAGTTAAAAATTTAAATAAAGTTGTGAAAAGTATGCAACCACCTCTATGATAAATACATAGAGCATTATTTATACTTTAGAAACAACCAGCTCCCCTTGCCCCACAGCAACTGCCCAAAGTAATTACTTTCCTGATTTCTCTCATCTTAAAATTTTTTCACCTGTTCATATGAGCAGAATTCTACTTATATGAGTAGAATTGTACAATATGAACTCCTTTGTATCCATCTTTTGTTTTGCTTCTTTTTATTTTTTGCTCATTATTATGACAGTAGATTTTATTCATTTTGTTTCTTTGGATAGCCTTATTCTTTTCATTGCTAAATGATTTATTTGTATAAATATGCAACACTTTAGTAATGTTGATGGACATTTTGGCTATTTCCAGCTTTGGCAATTATGAATAAATTTGCTCTGAAATTTGTGTTACATGCCTTTTGGTACAATATGTATGCATTCTGTTACATGTTTAGCACAGGTTGAAATTGCCAAGCCACTGTGTGTGCATAAACTCAACTTTATTGGTATTATTAATAACTTACAGTTTCCAAAGTGATTTTACCAATCTGAACTACCATCAACATTGTGTGAAAGATCCAGCTGCCTTATTTCTTCAACAGGTGACTGTCAGAATTTTTAGGCTTTAGTTTTTCAAGTGGGTTCATAGGGGTAGCTTAGCATAGTTTTAATTTGCATTTTCTTGATGGTAAATAATGATAAGATATGCTTTATTTAGGATAACTTTATTTATAAAATGCTTACTTATGTCCTTTGACCCATGTCTATATGTATTGTACAGTTACATTTGTTCCATTAATTTATAACAATTATTTACATATTCTGGATATAATTTCTTTGTCAGATATATGATTACAAACAGCCTCCTCCACTCTGTGGCTTACATTTTAGCTCTCTTCGCAGTGTTTTTTTGATGAGCAAAATTTTCTATTTTAATTAAATCTAATGTTTTACTTTATGATCAGTGATTATGCATGTGTGCATGAGCACATGTGTATGTGTATATTGGTGCATGTCTTCCCACATTTCATCTTTTAGATTTCTTTGTTATTTTTATTTATTTTTTGAAGATAATTGTTCTATAGTGTTGTGTTGGTTTCTGCCAACAATATGAATCAACATACTCATGAGATATTGGCCAATAATTTTTCTCTTTTTTGCATGGTTTTTGTTAAGTTTTCTGTTAAGGTCATGTTGGGCTCATAAAATAAGTTTATAAATGTTTCTTATTTTTCTGTCCTCTAGAAGAGCTTTTTTTTTTTTTTTTTTTAAGATTGGTGGGTTTTTGGTTTTTCTTGCCCCTTAATTGTTTAGGAGAATTCACTAGTGAATATATTTGACTATTTAGATTTATTTATGGAAATGTTTTCAATTAAGAATTCAACAATTTTGTTCATATTTTTCTATTTCTCTCCCTGTTTGCTTGAGTGAGTTTTAATCTAAATTTTAAAATGTATTACAATGAAGGTTTCCCAATATCTTTTTTCAGTTTTTAAATTGTGATATGTATAGTGATGGATTATTTTTCATTCTTTAAATGAATAACTTCATTTATAAGCAGCTGTAGAGTTACAGCAAAGTTGAGCAGAAAGTACAGTGAGTTCCCATATATTCTTTGTCCCTGCACACATACAGCCTCCTTCAGTATCCGTGTTGTGTGTCAGAATGGAACCTCTATCACAGTTCATGAACTTACACTGATACATCATTAGCACTCAATGCATGTAGATTACATTAGGGCTAATATGAAGTGTTTTACTGTCTACAGGTTATGACAAGTATATAGTGACATTATGTCCACCACTGCCATATTACTATCATAGGATGGTTTCACTGTCTTAAAAATCCCCATGTGCTCCATTTTACTCCTCCATTCCCTCAAACCCTTGACTATCACTGACCTTTTTACTGTCTCTATAGTTTAGTTGTTTTCCAGATCATCATATACCTGGAATCATACAGTATATAGCCTTTTCAGATGGATATCTTTCACTTAGTAGCCTTTATGTATTTCCAGCAGAAAGAATAGCATCACATTTGTCCATTTATATTTTTCACTTACTTTACCTTTCTTTACTTTGGCATTCTGTCAAAAATATAGCCTCTGGGATAAATCTGGAAGAGATACCATTATTCCCTTTTTGACAGAAGAAGAAACAATGAATTGAGTGTCAGTTACAGTAAGTGACATAACCAAGTTTATGTAACCAGTCAATCAGCAGATCAGGGATTTGAACTTGCCTGTGCTTAGGGCTGTGGCCAGAACCTATGAGCAGATCTTACTGCGGCAAGGCAGGAAAGCATCTGTGTTGATGGTCATAAAAAGCAAAAATAAAGAAACTCAAGGTGCTGAAATGCTGTAAACAAATCTGAAATTAACAATGATGAATAAATAGAATGATGAGTGTCAAAGCAAAGGGTGTGATGAGATTTGAAAGACTTTGTTTTCAATGAGTCTGTCATTTTAGGGTTTATGACCTTAGGCAAGATCATTGTATTTCTTAATTGTCAGTTTCCTCCTTTGTGGGATGGTGACAGATGACATCAGCACCGCCAACAAAAGCAGAAATGTTGGATTGTTCTAAGGATAGAGTGAAACTACATATACAAGAACACTTCAGAGTTATAAAATATGTCATTCAATCTCAGGCTAATTTTATACTAATTATTGTCCCTGTTAGTCTTGCCAAAATTTTCATACCTTAAAAAACAGTTACTTCTGGGACTTCCTTGGTGGTCCAGTCATTAAGACATAAGGTCCCAAGGCAGGGGGCATAGGTTCAATCCCTGATCAGGGAAGTAAGATCTCACATGTGGCATGGCTTGGCCAAAAAAATCCAAAACCAGTCATTTCTTGTTTCTATAAAACAGATTTTTACCTAATAGGAGATTTTATCCATCACTTTATATCTCTTTTTTTTTTTTTTTTTGGTATTGAGTGAGTACACGTGTCCATGGGCCACCGACAGTTGGAATAATAAACCTGGGCTTGAAGAATTATGATTTCAGATGGGTAGCGTGAAGTAATTGTACTGACATAAGTCTATGTTCCCCAAGATAGTCTAAGTCATAAATATTGTGGTGCTGAAATTCAAGAGAGACAATACATACACTCTGCACCAAATTGTTATTCAAAATCATTTCTCTCTAGAATTATTGGAAGTTAGCAATAAAACAAATTAAAATAATCTACTACTATCACCATCTTTTAAATAACAGTAATAATAGTATTGTTATAGTGGCTCAGATGGTAAAGCGTCTGCCTGCAATGCGGGAGACCTCGGTTCAATCCCTGGGTTGGGAAGATCCCCTGGAGAAGGAAATGGCGACCCACTCCAGTACTCTTGCCTGGAAAATTCCATGGACTGAGGATCCTGGTCGGCTACAGCCTATGGGGTTCCAAGGAGTCTGACATGACTGACTGACTTCACTTTCATTTTCAATAATAATATTAATGTAATATAATGAATCTTGCATGAACTTTTGTCAGAATTAGTCCTGTTGGCAAAGAACACTAAAACAATATTTAAAAAGAATTTCAATAGATGGAGACCTAAATAAAGATTTTCTCCACATTTTCTACTTTTAGGTTTTAGAAGAAAAAGAAGGGAAATGAGAAAGAAAGGAAAACAAACAAAAACAGGAAAAGAATGAAGAAGGAAAATGTTGCTTTTAATGGAGGATCCATGATAAGAATCTGAGAGTGGATGGGTTCAAAGTTTTGGCATGTATAGAAAAAATATTCTGAGAGAATAATATGAATGGCAAGCTTTTCCCTTTAAAATAGGATTGGGTGATCATTGTTGAGATAAGAGAGGTAATTTATAAGAGCTCTTACAGAATCACAAAATTGGACAGGAAGAAGGAAGATGCCCTGGATGAGAACAGCATGAAAAATGCTTTCTATTTGTTAAATCATTTAACCTTTAAAATTACTCATTTTCAAAGATATCACTTAACCCATTGTGCAGATGAAGAAATGGGGTTCTGAGAAGTTACACTGTCTGCCCAACATATAATAGAGCCGGGATTCAGCTTCACCCAATTCTGCTTAAATGTAAGTCCTTGCTTGTTTGTTGATATACTGAACTAACAAAGGTAAACATACAAATCCATAAAATTTAAATGGGAAGGGCAATATGAGGTCATTAAAGACTTCAAATAAAAAAGTAGTAAATGGATAATTATAACTTTCTTCTCCCATCAATAATTTCATCTCATTTCCCCTCTTACAGTCCATCAACTAGTCAAAGTTTCTTACCTAGATGTTGACCCTAAACTTTACTTCTAAAAGATGCAAATCTTGAGAGGTCCTATTTCTACTGCATCAAGACAGTTTCCGCCAAATCGTTATGATAGGTATCACCGCAAATCACCTGCGTGCCCTGTGTGGCAGAGAAGGCAATGGCACCCCACTCCAATGCTCTTGCCTGGAAAATCCCATGAACGGGGGAGCCTGGAAGGCTGCAGTCCATGGGGTCACTGAGGATTGGACACGACTGAGTGACTTCACTTTCACTTTTCACTTTCATGCATTGGAGAAGGAAATGGCAACCCACTCCAGGGTTCTTGCCTGGAGAATCCCAGGGACGGGAGAGCCTGGTGGACTGCCATCTATGGGGTCACACAGAGTCAGACACGACTGAAGCGACTTAGCAGCAGCAGCAGCAGCCCTGTGTGATCCCCTATGCTGCATCTTGTATCAGCACCTACTTCCTCTTGGTAATCAGGATCAGTCACCCAGTCCTAGGCAGTTATCATGTCTTAATCTGTAGATTCAGCCATATAAAGAGTTCAAAATGCCAGAGACAGTCTTCACTTTTACTTTATTAGAACAATGGCAGTTAGCCCTGGTGCAATCTTCTACTTGGGAACAAGGACCTTTGAAAGAATCATTTGCCAGGGCAAGGAAAGAAAGCAAAAAAGCAAGTATATCAGGTGTAATAATGAAAAAGGCCCCTCTCAACTGTATCCTTTTCATGTTTTAGTGTAATATTTGAATTTGATGTTTTACATCTTTTTTTAGGCACCATATGGTGAGCATTTTTGTATGTTTCTAATATTATTAGAAAGCACAAATTTAGGATTTTCATAACATTTGGGTGGAATTTGAAATGTTTATTCCAATCCCTTCCTGGTGAATTATTAGATCATTTATAAATAGTTCCATTAAGACTAATGCTTCAGTGAACAACTTCCTCCATAAATCTTTATATAAAATAAGCAGTATTTGGTGTAGAGAAGATGGCAATCAATTGTAAGAGAAAAGAGAACTAGGAGCGAAGGCATGAAGGCAAATGTGATGATATATTTTGGAAAACAATGACTATAAGGTGCCTATAGTTTGTGCATGAGTGTGTGACTTAGCCATGAAAGAGATTTACACTGTGATGGTATTAAAATGGATTTTTGAGAGTCCATGTGTCATACAGACAGTAATTAATACAGCCAGATTGGATCGCTGGTCTCACCATTTACCAACTGCATGAATGTTAGTGCATTCATTTTCCCATACATAAAAGGTGGGGTAATAGTACTGACTGCATTGGAAATTTATGAGGTTAAATGTGATAATGTGGGAAAAGTGTTAAATATCTGGCATATATAAAGCTATCAACAAATGTTATCATGAACTCCACCACTATTATCAGTACCACTTTTACTATTGATGCCCATTTAACAAGTTTTATGTCCAAGATTTCCATTAGGCTATGAAGAAAAAATAATAACATTGTCAAAATGATTCTGGTTTGGATATCTGGTAGAATAAGTTTCAAATTACTCACTCTGTGGTGATGGACCTATTATTATTCAACATTTTTGAAGTTGTTTCTTCAACTGTAGGATAAGGATGTAAACATCAACTAACATATGATTGGTCTGAGAATAAAGTAAGTTTATATGTTAGAGCACTTGATCTAATAGACATTTGATATAGATTTTCTATTAAATATATTATTATTATTGCAGTTGCTGCATTTGGGTGTGTATGTGTGGCTAGAGAGCCTGGTGGACTACAGTCCAAAGAGTCGCAAATAGTCAGACATGACTAAAACAATCTTAGCATGCACGCCTGCATGTGTGGCTAGAATATAGGTCTTCCTGCAATACAGTAGTTTCAATGCAATCATGACTCCAGAAACCACAGCAGAGTCTCCGCTAACAATCCATCCTTATTTTACAATGAAAGGCTCAGAGGAGAAAAGGGACCAACTCTCCAGAATTAATATCTCTGGAGGATTGTTTCCCTTTGGTCAATTGAGAGTCAGTTGTAACAAAGGAAAAAATGGGCATTTTCCTGAATAGTTTTACTAATCATCACAGACAGATAGAATAGTAGGAGCAGGAAAAAGAGCAATGGTCAGATGGGGGAAAGGTGGCCTTATACACTGGCCCTCAGAACCACTTTATCTGAGATTTAGACCTTTGTTTGTTTTCCTGCTCACTGTTTTGAGGGTGTGGGTGGATGACATTTTGGTTTCCTTTAATCAAACTCTCCTTCCGCAAAAATGAGAATGACCTGAAGACCATCTTATCTCCCCCCAAATTCCCTAATCAGTCTCTGGATAAGGTATCTTTTCCTGTCTTCCAGTTTACTTTGTTATCATCCACAGAGGCAAAAACATATGCTTCATGAGATTCAACAGATCGCTTCCACTCTGTGACTTTTCCCAGGGACTAGATAAAAAAGGGAGACAAAGTCAAGAAATCAATTTCCACTGAATATTAACCAGGCTTAGTGGAAGTATCATTACTTTATCCTGTGTGTATGAGGCTGCCGTGGGCATCCTAGTGGTGACCAACACACAAAAGGAAGAGCATTTCTCCTTTAATTACAGCTTCTACAACCGCTGGTGTTGTTCAGTCACTGAGTTGTGTGCGATTCTTTGTGATCATGTAGACTGCAGCACGGTAGGCTCCTCTGTCCTCCACTTCCTTTCGGAGTTTGCTCAAATTCATGTCCTTTGTGTCAGTGATGCTATCTAACCATCTCATCCCCTGCCACCCTCCTTTTCCTTTTGCTTTCAATCTTTCCCAACACCAGGGTCTTTTCCAATGAGTTGGCCCTTCGCATCAGGGGGCCAAAGTATTAAAACGTCAGCATCAGTCCTTCCAGTGAATATTCAGGATTGATTTCTTTTAGGATTGACTGGTTTGATCTCCTTGCAGTCTAAGGACTCTCAAGAATCTTCTCCAACCCCACAATTCAAAAGCATCAACTCTTCAGCACTCAGCCATTTTTATGGTCCAACTCTCATATCCATACACGACTACTGGAAAAACCATAGCTTTGATTGTATGGAACTTTGTTGGCAAAGTGATGTCTCTGCTTTTCAATACACTATCTAGGTTTGTCATAGCTTTCCTTCCAAGAAGCAAGCATCTTTTAATTGCATGGCTGCAATCACCATCCCCAGTGATTTTGAAGCCCAAGAAAATAAAATCTCCCACTGCTTCTACTTTCCCCCCTTCTATCTGCCATGAAGTGATGGGACCACACTGGTGAAATGTTCCATTTACAAAGAAATTATTCTATGGATATTTGTATATTCACTCGCAATAATAAAAATTATAGTGATGTGTAATAGTTTGAATACTTTCCATGTAGCAGCCTTGAATCAGTGTTTTCTAAGGTATCTGTGATAAAGGATCAGATTTTTTTAATTAAATTATATTAGATAATATAAAAACGAAATAAAAGACATAGAAATGCATGTGCATTTTTAATTACTAGATTTAACAGACATAAAATGACTGCCATAGCCATTTAAAATTTCTGAGTGTTTATTTAGATTTCCTGACATTTCATGGAATGGTTACAGATTGTGAACCAGCTCTATTTGTGAACCACACCTTGGTAGTGCAACTCTAAACAGAGTGTGCATATTATATCATGCATACATGCATGCCCAGTCTCAGTCATGTCCGCAACTTTGCAAAACTGTAGCACACCAGGCTCCTCTTGTCTATGGAGTTTTTCAGGCAAGAATACTGAAGTCGGGTGAACATTTCCTCCTCCAGGTGATCTTCCCGACCCAGGGATCAAACCTGTCTCAATTGTTTCCCCTGCATTGGCAGGAGGATTCTTTACCACTGAGCTACCTGGGTAAGTCCCCATTATAATGTTTAACATTATAATGTTCCCATTATAATGATTAACAATATACTACCTTATTATGTAGGTGTTTTTATTTTTTCCATTTTACACACAAGGAAAATGAAGCATGAGGCATTGACTTGTTCAAGGTCGTTCATCTTATAAGTGTTATGCAAATATGAACCCAAGATCCAGAGTTTATATTCCTAACCATTAATAGAAGAAATACAATTTCTGATATGTTCCTAATACCAAATAATAACAGACAGTTATACAGTGAAGTTCTGTATATTTGTATCATACCTTCTACTGTTCAAAGTGTTTTTACTTGTTTGATCATTTGATATTGATAGAAGTCCTGTGAGTAAAGAGATCAACAATCATTTCATTCCATTGTCACACATGAGCACTTGGGTCCCTGAGATGTTAGCTGATTTGTCTAAATTAAAAGATATTATTTGAGCTGGCCATCTGTTTTATAAGAATCACACAGTAAGGAATGTGTGGTTTAGACAAAAGAGACTAAGGCCCTGGGAAACCTTTCCTAGTAAAAGGAGCAAAAATCTGTATGGTAGAAATAAGAGAACAGAAGATGCCTGACTGTGCTTATAAGAAAAAAAAAAAAAAAAAAAAAAACTGCTAGAAACCAGAATAAAGATGTTACTTAAAAGTAGAAAGCTAGGCATGTGATGTGAGGCTTTGTCTACTTTGATGCTTTTATAGTTTGCTTACTCTAGAATAACAAGAAGTAGAGATAAAAGTGAAGCATCATAGATCGTTAAGGCAAGGGTATAACTTTTTTGTTTTTTAACAAGATCTTCAATCTGTATATATTTAGTTTTTCTAGTCATGTCGATTAATTTTTGCAAAGGCAATATTAATTAGAGTGACTATGTCTGAGATGAAGATGCTAATAATTACAAGGTTTAAAGAGACTGCCAAAGCTAAAAAAGTGAAAGGGTTGAAACTGAATAGTTTTCTTTTGGCTTGAAATCCCAGATTCTGTCCTATTTGTAGCAGTGTCTATATAATCTTCCTACTTTATAGATACTTCCATGATCTCCTGGGAAATAAACAGCAAGAATGATGGAGGTAACATACAGGGTGGGTAGAAATGGATTACTGTAATTAAATGTCAGCTTTGGTCAGAGTTTAAGGAAAAAGAGTTTAAGGAAAAAGAATCCAAGTAACAGAAATGCCATTTACAAGGAATATGAGACCTAAGTTAGAGCATATCTTTCACTGTCAACTAATAAAGTAACTATAAGTCAAATTTTAATTTTTTCATTAAATAAAACTTGAGAGCATACTATACAACAAGTACTTGGTTAGCGAGGAAGAATAAGATAAATGTGATACAGACTTAGTTTTTCATGGGATTAATGGTCTATTGCAGGGGGTCCATTAGGCTTTAATAATACACTCCTTTAAGAATTTATTGAAACCATTGGATTCTGTCTATAGCAGATTGTAGAGGTGATATAAACTTGTTCACACAATTCTGCTTTCTATTTCAAGGGTTTATAGACTGTACCCCTTTTCAAAATGAAAGGCATCAACAGACCCTCTAGGGAGCTCCAAGCATCACTGAGGTAAATCACTTCAGTTTGGAGAGTTGGAAAAGAAAAAATGTATAAGCCAATTGGCAATTTTAAAGGTGAACTACTAGTCCCAATGGTGGTCTACAGAGGATTGGTAAGATCTGCTACTAAGAAGCCAGGAGTGGCTTCTGAAAGGAGGAGATGCTTGGACTCGATCCTCAAGAATGAGCTCAGAGGTTATGAAGTCTCTTTGGAATTTCAGATTCTTAAATTGTAAAATGTAGAGCTAGAAGATTTTGGAGGTTTTTTCCCAGCCATGATATTCTATAATTTTATGGAGTTCAAAAGATGCTCATAAGCTGATGCTCTCCCATCCACTGGCACCTCTTGACCCCAATCTTAATATCACTATAATGCTATTGTCTTTCTCCCAAAAAGTATGCTCAGAACTGGTTCAGAAGGAAGAGGAGATACACTATCGACTTCCTTACCTTTCTGCAAGAAAGAGTCCATGACTTAAAGTGTCTCTTACTTGAACAGAGAAATGAGAAAACCTGCTTTTTCTCTCCAGTTTCTGCTGGACAATGTCTTGATTGGGCAGAGCTTTTGCCAATAAGTAAAGGAAGACTTCTGTCTGTGCTGCTGAAATCGTGGGCAGGGTCACTAAAGAGTGACCACGTAGGGCAGGAACACATGAAAACATTTCTCAGAAAACAGCATTTCTCCCTTCTCAATTAAGACAGTGTTTTGTTTTTGTTTAGGAAACATAGAAACAGAGCTTGAACAAGCTGGACTGGGTCATCTAATCTTTCCTCCTGGGAATGGAAGAGTTGCTGAAGCATAATCATTCATTTTTTCTTTTTCTTTTCAATTTTTCTTGGAGACTCCAGTGGGGGTTTCACCAAACTCTCTGGGCAATCTCTCTGTGCTCTAAGTCAATATTGCAGGAGGATTGTTATGACATTGGAAGGAAAAGGTAAAAGAATCTCCAAGAAAAACATTTGTTGAGGAGGTTGATTTAAAAGGAGTTAACTCTGTACATAGATGTTAAAACTGAACAAGCATAAGGGGTACTATATTCCCCATGCTGAAAAAAGTTTCATAATTTTTATTAATCAAAGATAAGAAGGTAATTAGGCTTCTGTTTCCTAATTGCAAATGCACTATCTTGTATTTGTCTAAGACTGTGAGATTACTATTTTTTAAATTGAGGTACAGTTACTTTACAATGTTATGTTAGTTTCTGCTGTACAACGAAGTGAATAAGCTATATATATATATATATATATATATATCCCCTCCCCCTTGGGCCACCTCCCCACCCCCACCCCATTTCACCCATCTAGGTCACCACAGAGCACAAAGCTGAGTTCCCTGTGCTATATAGCAGGTTTCCATGAGCTATTTATTTTGCACATGGTCATCTATATACATCAACCCAATCTCCCAATTCATCTCACCCCCTCTTCCCCCCTCCCTGTATCCACATGTCCGTTTGCTACATCTGTGTTTCTATTCCTGCCCTGCAAAGACATTGTGAGATTATTGAATTCTGTAAGTTTCTTGATTTTCAGAAAATTTTGGCCTTTTAAACATATTGAACATGATAATAGATGCTTTGAGCTTACAAGGAATTCATTATAACATGTATAAAAGGATACCTATATTTGTATTCTGAGTCTTGTTGAATATTTGCAGTGTGACAAATCATGATGTTAAATATTTTACATGAATTTTCTATGACATACCTCATAAAAGACTGAGAGATTTTATCCCTTTTTCCAGTTTATATAACAAAGAAACAACTCAAAATTGAGCTTTACAAAAGCTAACCAATATGCTCAATTTCATAACTGCATATAGCAGGGTGGAGTTTTGAGGTCAGTCCTGTCTGATTCCAAAGATCTGAACTACTATTTTTTACTTTGCATTTCTTACTCTACATAGTAATATGTTAAGTAATGATCAGGTATTTAAAATGTTTTTCATTTCACTGTTCTTTTAGATAGAGAAGAGAGTGATTTGCTATTAGATTTTATGTCTATAGGGACCTTGTTTCTGTTCAGAAATGTATAGAGTGTATATTGCAGGCTACTGACCATGACTGACTTGGTTTGTACCCCTGCTCCGTTTCTTTGACCTTAGGCATGTCATGCTGTTCATGAGGTTCTCATAGCAAGAGTACTGAAGTGGTTTGCCATTCCCTTCTCCAGTGGACCACGTTTTGTCAGAACTCTCCATCATGAACCATCTGTCCTGGGTGGCCCTACACAGCATGGCTCATAGTCTCACTGAGTTAGACAAGTCTGTGGTCTATGTGATCAGATTGGTTAGTTTTCTGTGATTTTGGTTTTCAGTCTGCCCTCTGATGGAGAAGGGCAAGAGGCTTATGGAAGCTTTCTAACGCGAAAGACTCACTGAGGGGGAAACTGGATCTTGTTCTGATGGGCGGAGCCATGCTCAGTAAATGTTTAATCCAATTTTCTGTTGATGGGTGGAGCTGTGTTCCCTCCCTGCTATTGGAGAAGGAAATGGCAGCCCACTCCAGTACTCTTGCCTGGAAAATCCCGTGGACTGAGGAGCCCAGTAGGCTAAAGTCCATGGGGTCACAAAGAGTCAGACAGGACTGAGCGACTAAAGTTTTTAAACTTTATACTATGGTGGAGGTAATGAAGATAATGGTGACCTCCTTCAAAAGATCCCATGCACGTACTGCTACACTCAGTGCTGCCAACCCTGCAACAGGCCACCACCAACCCATGCCTCCGATGGAGGCTCCTGGACACTCACAGGCAAATCTGGGTCAGTCTCTTGTGGGGGTCACTGCTCCTTTCTCCTGGGTCCTGGTGCACAAAGTTCTGTGTGTGCCCTCCAAGAGTCTGTTTCCCCAGTCCTGTGTAACTTCTGGCAGCTCTATGGTGGGGTTAATGGCGACCTCTTCCAAGAGGACTTATGCCACACCCAAGTCTACTGCACTCAGAGCCCCTGCCTCTGCAGCAGTCCACTGCTGACCTGTACCTCCACAGAAGACACTCAAACACAGCTCTGGCTCAGTCTCTGTGGGGTCTCTGGGTCTTGGTGTGCACAAGGTTTGTTTGAGCCCTCCCAGCATCTCTGGCAGGTATGGGGTTTGATTCTAAATGCAATTTTGCCCTTCCTATCATCTTACTGAGGCTTCTCCTTTGCCCTTGGATGTAGGGTATCTTTTTTGGTGGGATCCAGCATTCTCTTATTGATGGTTGTTCTGCAGTGAGCTGTAATTTTGGAGTTCTCATAGTAGAAGATGAGCACATGTCCTTCTACTCCGCCATCTTGGAGTGAACTTGGAGTTGTGGATGAGACTGGTAATGGAAGTAAAGTCCAATGCTGTAAAGAGCAACACTGCATAGAAACCTGGAATGTTAGATCCATGAATCAAGGTAAATTGGAAGTGGTCAAACAGGAGATGGCAAGAGTGAACGTCAACATTCTAGGAATCAGTGAACTAAAATGGACTGGAATGGGTGAATTTAACTCAGATGACCATTATATCTACTATTGTGGGAAACAATCCGTTAGAAGGAATGAAGTCGCCATCATAGTCAACAAAAGAGTACTTGCAGTACTTAGATACAATCTCAAAAATGACAGAATGATCTCTGTTTGTTTCTAAGGCAAACCATTCATATCACAGTAATCCAAGTCTATGCCCCAACCAGTAACACTGAAGAAGCTGAAATAGAACGGTTATATGAAGACCTACAAGAGCTTTTAGAACTAACACCCAAAAAAGATGTCCTTTTCATTATAGGGGACTGGAATGCAAAAGTAGGAGGTCAAGAGATACCTGGAGTAACAGGCAAATTTGGCCTTGGAGTACAGAATGAAGCAGGACAAAGGCTAACAGAGTTTTGCCAAGAGAACCCACTGGTCATGGCAAACATCCTCTTCTAACAACACAAGAGAAGACTCTATCAATGGACATCACCAGATGGTCAACACCAAAATCAGATTGATTATATTCTTTGCAGCCAAAGATGGAGAAGCTCTATACAGTCAGCAAATACAAGACTGGAGCTGACTGTGGCTCAGATCATGAACTCCTTATTGCCAAATTCAGACTTAAATTGAAGAAAGTAAGGAAAACCACTAGACCATTCAGGTATGACCTAAATCAAATCCTTTATGATTATACAGTGGAAGTGACAAATAGATACAAGGGATTAGATTTGATAGACAGAGTACCTGAAGAACTATGGTCAGAGGTTCCTGACATTGTACAGGAGGCAATGATCAAGATAATCCCCAAGAAAAAGAAATTCAAAAAGGCAAAATGGTTGTCTGAGGAGGCCTTACAAATAGCTAAGTACATAAGAGAAGCTAAAGGCAAAGGAGAAAAGGAAAGATATGCAGAATTTCAAAGAATAGCAAGGAGAGATAAGAAAGCCTTCCTCACTCATCAATGCAAAGAAATAGAGGAAAATGATAGAATGGGAAAGACTAGAGCCCTCTTCAAGAACATTAGAGATGACAAGGGAACATTTCATGCAAAAATGGGCACAATAAAGGAAAGAAATGGCATGGATCTAACAGAAGCAGAATATATTAAGAAGAGGTGGCAAGAATACACAGAAGAACTATACAAAAAAAGATCTTCATGACCCAGATAACCACGATGGTGTGATCACTCACCCAGAGCCAGACATCCTGGAATACAAAGTCAAGTGGGCCTTAGGAAGCATTACTATGAACAAAGATAGTGGAGGTGATGGAATTCCAGTTGAGCTATTTAAAATCCTAAAAGATGATGCTGTGCAAGTGCTGTACTCAATATGCCAGCACATTTGGAAACAGCAGTGGTCACAGGACTGGAAAAGTCAGTTTTCATTCCAATCCCAAAGGAACGAAATGCCAAAGAATGTTCAAACTACCACACAATTGCACTCATCTCACAGGCTAGCAAAGTAAATCTCAAAATTCTGCAAGCCAGGCTTAAACAGTACCTGAACTGAGAACTTCCAGATGTTCAAGCTGGATTTAGAAAAGGCAGAGGAACCAGAGATCAAATTGCCAACATCCACTGGATCATCAAAAAAGCAAGAAAGTTCCAGAAAAACATCTACTTCTGCTTTGTTGACTATGTCAAAGCCTTTGACTGTGTGGATCACAACAAACTGTGGGAAATTCTTCAAGAGATGAAAACACCAGACCACCTGACCTGCCTCCTGAGAAATCTGTATGCAGGTCAAGAAGCAACAGTTAGAACTGGACATGGAACAACAAACTGGTTCCAAATTGGGAAAGAGGTACATCAAGGCTATATATTGTCACTCTGCTTATTTAGCTTATATCATGCAAAATCCAGGCTGGATGAAGCACAGGCTGGAATCAAGATTGTCAGGAGAAATATCAATAACCTCACATACGCAGATGACACCACCCTTATGGCAGAGAGCAAAGAAGAATAAAAAGCCTTCTGATGAAAGTGAAAGAGGAGAGTGAAAAAGCTGGCTTAAAATTCAGCATTCAGAAAGCTAAGATCATGGCATCCAGTCCCATCACTTCATGACAAATAGACAGGGAAACAATGGAAATAGTGAGAATTTCTTTTTGTGGGCTCCAAAATCACTGCAGATGGCAACTGCAGCCATGAAATTAAAAGATACCTGCTCCATGGAAGAAAGGCTATGACCAACCTAGACAGTCTATTGGAAAGCAGATACATTACTTTACCAGCAAAAGTCCAACTAGTCAAAGCTATGGTTTTTTTCAGTAGTCACATATGGATGTAAGAGTTGGACTATAAAGAACACTGAGCACCAAAGAACTGATGCTTTTGAGCTGTAGTGTTGGAGAAGACTCTTGAGAGTCCCTTGGACTACAAGGGGATCCAACCAGTCAATCCTAAAGGAAATCAGTCCAAATATTCACTAGAAGGACTGATGCTGAAGCTGAAACCCCAATACTTTGGCCACCTGATGTGAAGAACCAACTCATTAGAAAAGACCCTGATGCTGGGAAAGACTGAAGGCAGGAGAAGAAGGGGATGACAGAGGATGAGATGATTGGATGACAACACTGACTTGACGGAATTCAGTTTGGGTAATGGACAAGGAGGCCTGGCATCTCTGTGACCCCTACTTTGGAGACCATTACACTGCAAAGATTATGAAAAGATTTGTATAATGATCTTTCTTTATATTATGACTTGCATCAACAAGATTTTGAGTAGGTTTTAATAAACTTTTGTTTCTCTTAGAACTGATAGGAAATTGTGGGATAAATTTCAGTTGAGAAAGTTAAAAAAAATGAGTAAAACATTGTCTTCTTGAAGCCTAAAATCTAATGGATCAAACCGACTTGAAAGCACCAGAACAACAACAAAAAAGTCCTAATATAATACACAAGAAAGAAAAAAACAAATAACTTGTTGTATGAGTATAAGAGAAGAAGACAGTCATTCTGCCTGGAAGCTGAGAAGGGAAGAGGCATATTTTCCCACAATATTATCAGCACAGTTCATTCTATACATTACTATATATAGTAATGGGTTAACATGGCAAATTTATGTCATATACATTTTTTTTAATTGGAGCTGGATTTAGAAAAGGCAGAGGAACCAGAGATCAAATTGCCAACATCCGTTGGATCATCAAAAAAGCAAGAAAGTTCCAGAAAAACATCTATTTCTGCCTTATTGACTACGCCAAAGTCTTTGACTGTGTGGATCAACACAAACTGTGGAAAATTCTTCAAGAGATGGAAATACCAGACCACCTGACCTGTCTCCTGAGAAATCTGTATGCAGGTCAAGAAGCAATAGTTAGAACTGTACATGGAACAACAGACTGGTTCCAAATTGGGAAAGGAGTACATAAAGGCTGTATATTGTCATCCTGCTTATTTAGCTTATATACAGAGAACATCATGCGAAATGCTGGGCAGGATGAAGCACAAGCTGGAATCAAGATTGCCGGGAGAAATATCAATAACCTCAGATATGCAGATGACACCATCCTTATGGCAGAAAGCTAAGAAGAACTAAAGGGCCTCTTGATGAAAGTGAAAGAAGAGAGTGAAAAGTTGACTTAAAACTCAACATTCAGAAAACAAAGATCATAGCATCTGGTCCCATCACTTCATGGCAAATAGACAGGGAAACAATGGAAACAGTGACAGACTTTATTTTCTTGGGCTACAAAATCACTGCAGATGGTGACTGAAGCCATGAAATTAAAAGACTCTTGCTCCTTGGAAGGAAAGTTATGACCAACCTAGATAGCATATTCAAAAGCAGAGACATTACTTTGCCAACAAAGGTCCATCTTGTCAAATCTATGATTTTTCTAGTAGTCATGTATGAATATGAGAGTTGGACTATAAAGAAGATGAGGGCTGAAGAATTGATGCTTTTGAACTTTGGTGTTGGAGAAGACTCCTGAGAGTCCCTTGGACTGCAAGGAGATCCTAAACGAAGTCAGTCCTGAATATTCACAGAAGAGACTGATGCTGAAGCTGAAACTCCAATAATTTGGCCACCTGATGCAAAGAGCTGACTCATTAGAAAACACCCTGATGCTGGGAAAGATTGAAGGGGGTAGGAGAAGGGGACGACAGAGGATGAGATGGCTGGATGGCATCACCGCCTCAATGGACATGAGTCTGAGCAAGCTCCAGGTGTTGCTGATGGACAGGGAAGCTTGGCGTGCTGCCGTTCATGGGGTTGCAAAGAGTCAGACGTGACTGAGTGACTGAACTGAACTGAACTGATTGCTTTATAATTTTTTGTTAGTCTGCTGTACAACAAGTGAAACAGCTAAATCTCTCTCTCTCTCTCTCTATATATATATATATATCCCCTTCCTCTTGAGCCTCCCCCAAGTGGAAAGGAAGAGTCAACTTTGATCAAAAGGGCTTTTTTAGTGCCTCTTATTCATACCATGCAATGAACTGTCAAACTCACTAAACATTTCACTGCATTAATAGAAGGAAGCAGACATTTTTATGTATTTAATAAGAAAGTGGGAAATGTCAATTTAATTAAACAAAAATTTATAGAATCCATAAAATGCTAAGAAATCTAATTATAACTACTGATACAGTGAAGACATTTTCCACAAGGAACTTAGAATTTATCTGAAGATGCTTAATGTTAGAGAATCTGCCTATCTTCATCTATATTCGCAGGAAAAGTCAGTATGAAAACTTTAATTATATTACAAAAGAGGTTTTATTCATTTCCATGCTTACTACACTTATAAGAGGACTTTCCTGGTGACTTAGTGGTAAAGAACTTGTCTGCCAATACAGGAGATGCAAGTTTGATCCTTGGCTCAGGAAGATCCCCTGGAGAAGGAAAGGACAACCCACTCCAGTATTCTTGCCTGGGAAATCCCATGGACAGAAGGAGCCTGGTGGTACATTCCATGGGGTTGCAAAAGAGTCAGTCGCGACTTAAGAAATAAACAACAACCACCACTTACAGACCCACTCTGTCCAAGAAGAATTACTGGGGGAGCCAGGAAACTGACTCAAAAACAAAAAAAAAGAGCACCTAATAAAAGTGTCATTGAGTCCTAAGCAGTTATAATTCTCCTGAGGTCTAGCTTTTTGATTTTTAAAAAGGTTTCTTCTTGTTTTTGACCTCCCTGTATATTCTTGCCGTTAATCCTCAGTTTATGGTGAACTAGTTCTTGCCAATAAATAGCTTTCTAGTTAAGAAATGAGCAGCTCTGGTGCTCACTCTCACTTTCTTTGGTTGTCTTTGTGATGTAGTTTTCCCTCTCTTAACCCTTGCTTGCAGTTGATTTTATACAAAAAGATTCAGAGCAACTTGTACTCTCTTGTCTGCAAGAGAAGGAGAGTTTACAAGGTTTGCATTAGTCAGAGGAGAGTTATCATTTGGCCAAGTGCTTCTAAGTCATTTTCCAACTGAAATAAGAAATATCCTTTACAAGTCATTGTAAAAACTTCTGTCCAAGCCTACTATTCTCAGTATTTAAATTTGCCCCCTAGAGCACATCTGTCTGCTTTTTTTCACAAGCCCCATTCCCTCAGCGCTAATGAGAACCTCATGCCATCCAGTCTAAGAGCAGGATTTGGAGCCATTTCTCCCCAATTAATGTAAAGCATGTCAATCTGGGCCCTATGGAGTATGATTGGCTTTTCTTACTGCTGAATCTGGCTCCTAGGTGGTTTTGAATCAGCTTGAAGGTTTCATCTCTTAGTATCATATTGATTCTTAATTCCCTTCTTTCAGAATCCAGTGAGATGTATTTGATTTTCTGAGAGGCTAAGCTTCTTCTCATATCCTGGTGAGATCTGTAAGAGATAAAGGTGAGCTTTGTGAAGAAGAAAAAGTTCTTCTGCAAATGCCTATCTTTCCCTTAGTCTTACAAAATGACTTTGTTTGGTAAGTGATTAAAGCTGGTTTGGATAGCCAGCAAACTCAGGAGTAGATTTATAGCCTCAAAAACAATACTTTCCAAGATTTCCTTTCAGAAAGCATGGCCCAGGGGCATCCCTTTTATTGAGCTGAGTCTCTAAGGAGTTGCATCAGAAGCAAAGGTTTAAGCTTCTTTCCTAAGAGATCTTGACATTTTATGGTTTTCTATAAAAATATTGAGAACTAAGTAGTCAGGAATCCTTGTCGCCTTTTCTTCTCTGAGTTGTAGGTGTGCTTTGCCTCACAGCATAATCAGCTACTCTTATCCTTGTGACTTTATATTATCTCTGCATTATCTCCTCAGTTTACTGTGTCAACAGCCATTACCCCATAGACCTGATCTGGGGAGAAAAATGAGGAAAATTCTACATATTCATGTTTTGGGATGTAATAATGTAGCATCAGGGAAAAATAAAACCAGTCTTCTTGTCTTCCCCAAATATCAAGAAAGGTAAGAAAAAGAAAGATGTCACTTGAGGAGAGCCTGTCTGTCTTTACTATCTTAGGATTTTGCATATAAATATTTTTACTAACTCAATGTAAAATTTTGAACTTTGCTCCAAGAAAAAGTGCAATATTTGAAGTGTTTTGTATTGTTCAGAAAATTCTAATCACTGAAGAAATTTCCTTATGCATCATTGCTTTCCTATAATATAGATTGTTACCTGCTTCACCCTCCAGAATGTGATCTCTATTAGAACAAGAAGCTTTTTGTTTATTTGATTTTATCTATAGTGCCTAACATAGAATGTGCCAGGTAAACAGCAAGTTTAATAAATTCTGCTTCAATTGAAAAATCCTGTTCAATTGTTGATTTCTTTTTGCAGAATTGAACAAATGCAAGTTTATTTCTCTTTACATAAAAATGAATCTAATTCAATTCTCTGTCACCCCCTAGCTAACTCAAGAAGGAGGGTGATGGAATGTGCTTTAATGCTACTATTTGTTTGTGTGTCTCCAGACCAAACTGTGATTATCCTGAGTGTAAGAACCATGTCTATTTCAAATGTACGTCCCCAGCACTGAAGATGTCCATGTAATACTTGCTAAGTAAAGGAAGAGAATGATCACAGGATAAATTCATGGTTCTTACACAAGGGTTAAACTCCTGACATATGCATTAGCACAAAAATAGGTAGGCACAGTAATAGGTCTGACAGTTATGGCCCATTAATTGAAATTGCATGAAAAGTAGATGCTATCATGAATCTATGTGGTCCATTTTACCACCCATTGTCCTTGCCCTAAACTCATCTTTGAAGTGTTTCAGTATTAAAATATACTTTGTATAAGTATCAGCTAGACTCAGCAGCATGAGATGTCCGGGGAACAGGCAATGAACAAAGAAGAAATAAATTGCCAACATCTGAATTTTTTTCTAGCTCTGTACTGTTTGCCTCAACTGTTCTCTTGTGAGAAAGATCCTTCATTTCATGGTGAGAATAGCTTCCCCGATAGCTCAGTGGTAAAGAATCTGCCTGCGGTGCAGATGTGGGTTTGGTCCCTGGGTGGGGAAGATCCTCAAAGAAGGTAGTGGCAATCCACTCCAGTATCTTTGCCTGGGAAATCCCATGGACAGAGGAGCCTGGCGGGCTACAGTCCATGGGGTTGCAAAAAAAGCCAGACAGGATTTAGTGAATAAACAACAACATTGAGTAATTGCATTGTGTCTAATGATATGTTAAGAACTTTACATGAACACCCTTGTGTAATTCTCAACTCACACTTATGAGATAAGTAGTAATATAACCTCTTATAAAGAGAAATAGAACAGAAGCTTTGAGTGTTCAAGTATCTTATCCATCACACAGCAAAAAGCAGGGTTGAGATTGAAACACGTTTATTCTTCTGATATTGCAGTGAAAAGCTCTGTACATGAGCATATGGACTTATAAAGAGGATAGAAAAAGTCAACTATGCCTCAGTATGAGATGGCTGGATGGCATCACTGACTCGATGGACGTGAGTCTGAGTGAACTCCAGGAGTTGATGATGAACAGGGAGGCCTGGTGTGCTGCGATTCATAGGGTCACAAAGAGTAGGACACAACTGAGCGACTGAACTGAACTGAACTGATGTGCCTCATGCTCAGTTGTATCTGACTCTTTGGACCTCATGGACTGTTGACACATCAAGTTGATGCATCATAGGTGCTCAATAAAAGCTGATGCATCATAGGGAAGTTGACTCATCACAGGTGCTCAGTAAAAGATTGATCACATGGGGCAGGCTGCCTCCAAATGCAATGAAATGAGATGACTCACTGTAAGTCTTTAAATTGGAGTTGAACAAATCTTTTAGAAGATATTGAGGAGAGGTTCTTTGCATCACGAGTGAAATTAAATAATCTCTATGTGGTTTCCAAATCTGTGATCTAATTAGCTTACAATTACATGACAATCTATGTATTTTAGGAAAAAATAAAAGAGGAGGGAATATTAAAGAGGGAGCAAGAGGGAGAAAAAGAAAAAGAGAGGGAAGAGAAGGATTTAATATTCAGTTATTTCTGGAAGCCAGGAGTAAATAGCCTAAACTCTTATCGATTTGCCAAATCTGCTTTGAAGGGTCATCCTAACTTGAAGAGTTTCCCTAGTGGCTCAGAAGGTAGAGCATCTGACTGCAATGCAGGAGACCTGGGTTCTATCCCTGGGTCAGGAAGATGCTCTGGAGAAGGAAATGGCAACCCACTCCAGTAGCTTTGCCTGGAAAATCCCATGGACAGAGGAGCCTCTGG
Organism: Budorcas taxicolor; assembly: GCF_023091745.1. Lineage (NCBI taxonomy): Eukaryota > Metazoa > Chordata > Mammalia > Artiodactyla > Bovidae > Budorcas > Budorcas taxicolor. The sequence continues at coordinate 31,149,656 of NC_068923.1, read as the reverse complement.
TCCAGGAGGCTACAGTCCATGGGGTCGCAAAGAGTCAGACACAACTGAGCGACTTCACTTTCCTACCTTGTAGGAAGGTAGAAAGGAATAAATCTCTAATTTATAGAAGAAGTTAAAGCAATGATGGAAATAGCCAAGCCACCCAGGATTCCTCCAAATAATTCATAATTAGCTTCTCCACAAATCCCCTTTTCCCTATTGCCACATGTAATGCAATGAAAACCAGCACACAGCTGTCTCACCTCCCAGGGTTAGATTGCCCCATCCTCATGTAAAAGAGTATTCTCCTGGTGGAGTTCTTTAGGAGTTTCAGAGTTTAGAAACCAAGTCAACTGTCAGCCAACTTTGTCAAATAGGTTTGAGGTTATATTCAGTATATATTCATTTGGACAACTGAGAATCAGTGCTCAATTTGCTCTTCGTTGGCCAATTTTGTGCAACATATATTTGCTTCTGTGCTGACCAAGGTTAACATTTACTCAGAGCTTTGGGGTCTTCTTCCAAAAGAAGAGGATCTAGACCATTTCAATAAAATTAATTAGGCTAGCTAGTGTGGCATAGATTACAATGTACTATATATTTTCTTACTCAACCAAGTCATTGGCTGCTTTTCTTATTTTGCTTTGATTAAATTGCCTTCAGTAAAGAAAAATCTCTTTGATTTAGATTTTTGAAAGAGATATCATCCCATCTAACTTGGCCCTAACTCCAAGGAACTCCCAACTTCTTAGCATGTAACGCCACTTCCCCTTAACTGTTATCTTTATTGCCAGCCAACTGGATGTCTCAATCATGACTGATTTCTTTGGAACCATGACTTGATTAAAATTCCAATTGCTGAGTGATTCAGACAGGGAGGCCTTGTCCATTGACTAGCAAGATGTACGAAGTGGATATGAATCTTTCCCCCACCCTGGGGAACTTCGCTCTCCACAAGTCAATTATAAATGTCCAATGAGCTTAGAGCTAAGGTTCAGAAAAATAACAAAAATTCAATGTTCAACTCAGAACATGCACACTTGTATTAAAACAATAAAATTTTAGAATAGTGAAAGCTCATATATTAAACTTCACTTTTTAAAGTTACTGATGGGCTATCATTTGCAGGGTGCTGTGGAAGATGCTATGTTATGACATCTGGATCTCCCCTTAGCATGAGGTACTTACTGCCTAGTTGCTGTGAGTATTGGCTGCTGTCAACTCATAGCTGATTACTCTGAGAATTGGCTCAGTTGAAGGAAGTTTGCCCAAGTTTGCAAGCCCTCAGGCTGGCCAGGCAAGAATATAATGGCTTCCTTCTTTTGCCTCAAAGTGGTGTAACTCTGAAGCTCATTTCAGATCTTGGGTGATGAGCAAGGTCTCCACTGCAATTTTCTGTCACCACTCAGCTTTTTTCCTCTGTCCAGTTGTGCTTTCCTACCCCTTTGGAGTCTTGTTGCCAAGACTATTGCTCAATAATCTCTTGTATAAATCTCCATCTTGGAGTTGTTTCCCAAGGATTTTTATCTAACAAAAATACTCTTCTAGATACTAGATGGTATTTGGAGATGGTTTTGCTTACAATAGTGAATACTTAAACGCCTCTGCTTACTCAAAATGGTCTGGGAGAGACATGATCAGTAACTGACTACTCTCTAAAAAAGAAGCCGATTCCTCCCCTCTGCAATGCAGAATTCTGCTGTCTCTTTTCTTTGCTTTCATGGTGCTCTCTGCAAACTTATGCTTCTATTCTACTCATTCTATTCTCACTTTATTGTCATAAGTCTCTTGCAAAAAGTTATGAGTGTTCTGAAGACAAGGATTTATTTTAGCACCGACTCCAATAAAGAAGTGAAGTGTGAAAGTCGCTCAGTCGTGTCCAACTCTTTGCAACCCCATATGCGGTCCATGGATGGAATTCTCAAGGCCAGAATACTGGAGTAGGTAGCCATTTCATTCTCCAGGGGATCTTCCCAACCCAGGGATCGAACCCAGGCCTCCTGCATTGCAGGTGGATTCTTTACCAGCTGAACTACTAGGAAATGTAGTAGGTCCTAAGCAATTTGTGTTGAAAAAGGAAGGAATGAGTGAACAAAAAAGGTTAGACAATTTGAAAGTTGAATGCAAAAAATATGCCTATAGAATGGCAAAACTTCAGAAACGAGGTGGAATTTAGATTCAGCCTTGAAGAAATTTAGCAGGTTTGGGGCATATGGGCATTTCAAACTGAGAAAGCAACATTGACTGTCACATGGAAGTAAGTGATTAAGTCATATATTTGTGTCATAATAATGACAGCCTATTCAATTCTAATTTAAAAAAAAAAAAATCAAAAACAAGGAGCCTTGGAACTTCCCTGGCCATCAGTGGTTAAGATTCCATGCTCCCAGTGCAGGGGGAATGGGTTCAAGCCCTGGTCAGAGAATTAGGACCCTGTATGCCAGTGCAAATAAATAAGTAAATAATAAAATAAAAATAGAGCTGCTTAAAAAAAAAAAAGAAACAAGGAGTCTTGACAGAAATACAACAAAATATTTCTTAGAACCGCTAGTCAGTATTTCAACAGCATTATGTGAGGGCTCAGGACCAGAAACTAATATGAGAAATGTCAGTCACTTGGATTGTTTCTCTAGAAAAGTGAGCTCCCCATCTCTATTTGTCTGCTCACTCTTCTATTTTGTTGGAAGCCCTATCTTCAGACCACTTTGACCTCTCAAAAACTGAATAGAGATTGTATGAGACTGTGAGTATATGCAGAGAGATAATCTTCCCAGCAGTGAAACCAGATATCAATTTCTGATTCAGTTTTCATGGTCAGCAGGGGTAGCAGGAGACACTTTGGAAATGGAGCATAAACTAGCTTATGAATGGGCAGAAGAGTGAATGTGGCAGGTGGGGAGCTATGGGAAGCATTTGCTAATGGGCAAACTCTTTATGGTTAAAAAAATTTCCATTCTTAATAGTGGTAATCATTATCAAGTTCAACAACAATTTTCCTTGTTAAATTTTATAATCCAGGCTGTGTGTGTGTATATGTGTATGAGTGTGTGTGTGTGCGTGTGTAACAGGTTGGATTAAATATTTAAATTGTGGCAGCAGATTTCTGCCCAATATTATATGTGTATTAAACTAACCATTCCTTGAGTACATTTAATGCTAGAGAGGAGAAGTCATGTTAAATAGAGGACCTTGCTTTGTAAGATCACTTTGTCCAGGCTAAAGAGTTGCCACATGTAAACCTCAAAGTGGACAGATTTCAAAACAAGCAGCATCTGTAGCGGTTTTATATGTGCCAAAACCCAAATATGAGAGTGAATAAAGCTTCACTTTTTAATCTTCAAAACCCTAGACTTATATGTGTCAGTGATAGAAGCTCTGGGAGAGCAGTGACACATAAAATACTACCATGTGTTAAGTGCTATGACAGAGAGGAAAGAAAAAAGTGCACTGGGTGCAGCTCTCCCTGTAAAGGTCAAAGATGTCTCAATAGAAGACGTAACATTGGATCTTCAGTAACAAGAAGCACTGGCCACATGGAGAAGTTGGGGAGGAGAGGTCAACAAAGGGACCAGTGTGTGCAAGGCCAGAGCATCAGAAAATATCAAAAAATCTCAGAATAATGGGGAAAAAAACTAATAGCAGAAACTAAATAGGTTATTTTGGTGTGTGTGAGCAAGGTAAAGAACAGATAGAAGAATTAGACAATAAGGAGGCTGTTGCTGAAAGTCATGGAGGACATGTGACCTCCAGTTGACCCACAAGCTAGAACCCAGCAATTGGAGCCTTCTTGTCCCCTGACCTGTCCTTGGAACATCCTCTCTGCCTACCATTCCTGCAGTGGGAGGTGTTTTTCAATGACATAGTCTTTTTTTTTTGGTCCCATCCTGTGGCACTTGGGATCTTAGTTCCCCAACCAGGGATCCAACAATGCCCCCTGCATTGGGAGTGTGACGTTCTAAACACTGGATCACCAGGGAAGTACTAACAAGGTTATAGTCTTGAGAGAGAAAGATTAAATGAGTTAATATATGTGAAGAAACACATATATTTGGAACAAAGCCTGGCACACACTAAGTATTAGGTAAGTTTTCCTTACTATTGGAAGGTGGATTTTAAAATGCCTTCATTTTTTCCTCCTTTTCAACACCATTTGGAGCAGGTACAGTTCTTCCTTTCTCCCTTACTGTTTCTTTATCTTTCAAGCAAACCCTCTCTTGGGAAGACGTCTTCCAGATAAATGATTCCTGACTGACTTGAAGAATGTCACTTCCTGCCAGGAACTCAGGACAGTTCTGAGTGAGCAACCCTCAGTCACTCACGTTTCACAACTCAGTCCTTCCCTCCTGCAACTCTCAGGTTGCAGCCAAACCGAGAGGAACAAAAGGTTTCAGGTCAAAGGATTGGAAATGCTAATCGCAATGCTAATGCTAACTTTGGCACCTCCTTGTACATGTAGTCTTATACATTTCACTAGACCTTATCCATACATAGGTCCTGTCTTCCCAAAGAATTTTTCGTGGGCAAACTCCTCTCTACTTCCCTATACACCAGAATACCTTTCACACTGTTGGTTTAAAACAGGTGTCCAGCAATACACGCCAAATAACACTCAGTTGTAAAGTTTTGGATTGGAGAATCACTAGTTGACTGATTTATATATACGGTTTATCTATATCTTCCATTGCATTGTGTTTAAAAATTTCAAAGTTGGGACTTCCTTGGTTCCCAAGGCAAGGAGCCTACGTTCGATCCCTGATCAGGGAGCTTGATTCCATATGCTGCAACTAAGACCTGGTGCAGTCAAATAAATATATTTTTTTAAGTTTCAAGGTCTCCCATTTCCTTGAACCACAAAACTTAAATTTCTGCAGATACTCCACAATCTGCACAATCAATTCTACTTCACCTAAACAGTTTAATATAACCAGAACAGCTAATGTTTCTTGATTGTTTACTAGGTCGTGAGCATTGGTTCAAAAAATTTACCTTAATTTTGCTATTTATTAGTCACAAAAAGCAACAAGTTAGCTAGGTCATGTTATTATCACCTTACAGAGTAGAAAAAAGAGGCACAGATTTTTTAAGAGACATGCCCAATTTACTTACCAGTTCAGCAAATGGGGCTAGAATTTGACATCTCTCCAGCCCCCAAAGGCGCTCTCCTGGTGGCTTAGCAGTAAAAAATCCTCTTGCAATGCAAGAGACACAGGACACATGGGTTCCATCCCTGGGTTGGGAAGATCCCCTGAAGGAGAACATGGAAACCCACTTCAGTTGTCCTTGCTGGGAAAATCCCATGGACAGAGGAACCTGGTGGATTATGGACCATGAGGTCACAAAGTGTTGGACACGAATAAAGTGAGTTAGCATGCTCACAACCCCCAAGGTTGCTTCCAGTTTTTCCCACTGAATAATCATCCCAGTGCCTCCGCTGGCAAGTCAATCTTTTTCAGATATGTACTGTCATCATTCTTTTCTCCATAATTTTACTCCTAAAGTTTCCTTGACAATAAAAGTCAGGATATCTTGAAGCCTCTCTTGATATCTACTACTAGAAGATTCCTCCCAATATGTGAACCATATAGACTTTCTCACTATATAAATGCATCTTCTGAATTATCATTTGTTTAGTTAAATACTCTCATGTATTGTTATATATGTTCTACTGAAAGTTTCCTTTGCTAGGCTTGTCTGCTTAGAAATTTGTCCTTCCTCCACTTTAATGGAGCCTAGAGCTAAATCCATATTCAATATTCAACACAGACAGAAAGTGGTAGGTTCTCAGAGTGTTACCATAAGCACCCTGGATCCTGAATTCTCTATCAAATAGCAACCTGATGAGATGATTTCACTCATAACACTGAAACATCTGTATTTCCTGTCTGTGCAGCTCTCCATGGTGGCAACTGTGGGCACAAGAGTGGATTGCCAGACCTCCATGAATTGAGAGAGGCATGCATAAGTGACAGGCATACTTCAGTGATTAAATGACACCTATGTTAGAGTGACATATAAATTTCCATGGGAGTGAATAGAAAAAAAAATCAGTCATATTTAGAGAGTCTATGTGTTTTCCAATACCTGTTCTATTCTAGAAAATAGGCAGTTTGAAGAAGACACAGCAAAAAGCATAGAGTCACAATGAGTAAGTTACATGCATCTTCTCTAGAAACAGTGTTCAAAAGCTATTTAGCAGCCTGTCTTAAGTTTGCTTTCTCTCTCAGCTCCAGGGGTAAAGGTCTGAATTTCATAACTACAGTATCACTGCATCCAGTGTGCCTGTCAGAATTCCCTTTGGTAGCAGTTAGCATTTATTTTCAGAGAAGGCAATGGCACCCCGCTCCAGTACTTTTGCCTGGAAAATCCCATGGACGGCGGAGCCTGGTGGATTACAGTCCATGGGATTGTGAAGAGTCAGACACGACTGAGCGACTTCCCTTTCACTTTTCACTTCCATGCATTGGAGAAGGAAATGGCAACCCACTCCAGGGTTCTTGCCTGGAGAATCCCAGGGACGGGGTAGCCTGGTGGGCTGCCGTCTATGGGGTCGCACAGAGTCGGACATGACTGAAGCGACTTAGCAGCAGCAGCCGCAGCAGCATTTATTTTACAAGCCTTATCTTGTTGGGAGAAGTTTTGACTGGAATAAGCTAAAGAAGAGAGTAGGGAAAAATAAATGGCTTCAAAGTTGAGCAAACAAGGAAACTATGAAATTGTAAAGCAAACTAATCCATGGTAGAGATGTTTCTCCAAAAACTTCCACTGCTTTTATATCTGATGTTTTTCATCTAGACACAAGGCCAAGAATCCTTGCTACCACTCACCGATTCTTCCATGTAAAGTAACACACACAATAAAAACTCAGGAACTGCTTTGTTACAAGGTTGGCATGTGGGTAATCAGATTTCATGTGGACTTTAGCAAAAAAGTATATACAGCCTGCTCAAAAATAACAAATCAACTTATGTCAAGAATCAAACAAAAACCAGAGCTGTAAAAGAGAGAACGTCAGAGATTCATGCTTTTAAGCACGTTTATGATGAAGAGGATTAGGTTAGAAAAAGCACTAGTCTGGTGGGCTTGCAACTGAATTGTAATTTAGCTCAGACTCCAATCTGTCCCCCTGCCAACTGTATATTCACTTCTGTCAGTGACCTTCTGCCACTTGAATGGAGTTAAGAGCACATGGGGGCATAGGGTTACAGAAGAAAAGGCAGGGGTTGATCTCAGTGGTTAGAAATCATTAGGGGTTAGAATAGGAGTGTGAATGAGCAGGAAATTTTAAACATGGCCTGTAGGCCCTGTCACTTTGCATCATGTCTTGATTTGATGTGTTATCCACACCCACATCCTATTCCCTCCAAGCTTTATTCTACTCTTTTGTGTCCTTAAACCATCTCTGCTCACATCTGCACCACATAATTGAGACCACATAGGAACCATGTAGGAATGATGTAAAGCTCTTACTAAAAAAAAACAAAAAACAAAAAACTTATATGCCACTAGAGTTAAAAAAAAAAATAGTGCTAAGACAGGATGCGACCCTAAAACATGTTGAATCATGTTCTCCCAGGGTAGATGTGGCTTCCTGGAGAAAAGGAAACTTGCTGTGTTTACTAAGGAATGTCTTGCCAGTTCCTTCATGCCATCAGAAGTGGCTTATGCCTGATAGTGTAAGTCACTGACTCTTTAAGCCAACATTCTCATTCATGCACCTATGTCTTCACCTTTCTTCACTCTGCCCATCTTGATTATCCTTCCAGGTGTTCTGTATTTCATGCCTAAGCAAAACCTCACATGTTCCTGGAGCATTGCTCCTTCTGGAAAACTACATCCACTCTAGGTTTGTCAGTCTCTTATTCCTTTGAATTTCCAAAGCACAAGATTTCATATAGAAGTCATTTTCGCCTTTTGGTGCTATGGCTACTTCACATTCTGATGTAACCTATGATCCCCTTTTAGAAAGAATGTAAAATATTTTTCAAATTCATAAAATAACACACAAAGGATTATAATAGAAACCAATGTGTGGAAGAGCTTCCCAGGAAGCACAGTGGTAAAGAATCGCCTGCCAATGCAGGAAATGCAGGAGAAGCAAGTTCAATCCCTGGGTTGGGAAGATCCCCTGGAGGAAGAAATGGCAACACACTCCAATATTCCTGCCTGGAAAATTCCACAGACAGAGGAGACTGGCAAGCTACAGCCCATAGGATCACAAAGAGTCAGACACGATAGAGTGACTGAACACAATATTTGGAAATACAGCTAAAATGGTAAACAAATTTGTGATATAATACATGATGCTTTATTAATACAGTAAGAATAAAGATGTAGTAGAAAGTCTAATTATTTAATTTCAAAGTAGTGGTGACTTAATATTTTGAAATATCTGCAACAGTGAAGTATGAGATGACAAACTAGAAATCTAATGACAGTTCACAAGTATTGCTAAGACCATTGTGTGCATGTGATCTATGTTTATGTGTGTGGTATTTTCCTACATTCATCATGGAAGAAAATGTAAGATTTCAGATAGAGAAGCTAGTGAATATTCCTGCATTCTCCTAGGTTGTGAGCCCCTTAGTTTTAACTTAGAGAAATCCCTGTCATCTGTCTTATTATTATAACTAGTTGGTAAAATCAGGACATGGGCACGCATCTTTCTCTCTATATACCTCTTTCAGTGAAGAGACTAGATCTTAGCCCCTGGTAGTAGCTGAACCAGAAGTTTTTGAACATACCAAAATGAAATTAAAGACCAACTTATGTATAGCTAAAAATGCCAAACCAACCACAAGCATTCCCAGAATTAGTTAATTATATTTTTGTTTGACATAATTTCTATTTTGTCTTGTAGTATACATAATTGCTTGCATTCTTATCTCTTCCAGTAAATTCTATCTTTTTAAGATTGGACTTTGCATCTGGTTCTCTCTGTTCAGGTAATGAGAGCCTAAACTCAAGTGACTGTAAGAGTACATCTGTGGAATAGGTTAATATAATATAATGAGAATGAAGAATTGATATATTTCTCATGACAGTAAGGTGAGCCAAAGTTTGATGCAAGATTCTGGACTAGAGATTCTTGGAAAATTAATAGCAAAGTTAAAGTACAATGAGTGTGGTTGGGGGCTCACAACTTAACGTTCTTCCATCCCTTTCTATATTGAAATGTCAATGTCTTCCCCCTTTAGACTACAACACAATCTGTAATTGTCTGAAATGTGACAGAATGTGAAATATGATACTACAGAAAATTGGCCTTGAAAATTCTAAAACATTAGTCACACTTCCATATAAGTATTCTGAAGAAACCATATTTTTTTCTAACAGTCATAGTAGGTAAAAACAAGGTCAACTAAAATCATTGTCTTATGGTGAGACCTATGCTCATGTATTGTTCTTTCCATTTTTATTTCTGGAAGGTGGCAGATAGAGGCTTTGGGTGGAACTTTAAAACGTGGAAGAAAGGAATATTGCCATACTTTCTTCATCTATTCCATGTAGGATTATCCATGTTGGAAAATTAAAATTAAATTATATATATATATTTTTTAATTCTCTTTCTAAAATTTTGGTTTTGGCTATGCTGCAAGGAATATGGGTGTCCTTACTTCCCTAACCAGGGATTGAAACTGCATCCCTGCATTGGAAGCATGAAGTCTTAGCCACTAGACCAAAAGGGAACTCCTATAAACTATATCTTTCTGAGGAGATAAATTTATGTGTGTTGAATCTGCAGTGTTGAGGCCACATGCGAATCATTGGAAAATTAGAAATAAAGGACTAAAATTCTAAAGAGAATTAGACTATGGTTGCTTTGGCTACAAATGTAGATATTTTGAGGTTGCCTTACTATACTCAGTGAAAGATGTATTAATTGGAATTTCTATAATGTAGTTGTTAAGAGCATCAGCTCTGGAATTAAACAGACTGACTTTATATTTCAAGTTAATGACCTATAAAATGGGCTTCCCTCATGGCTCAAATGATAAAGAACCAGCCTGCAGTGCAGGAGACCCAGGTTCAATCCCTAGGTTGCAAAGATGCCCTGGAAAAGGGAATGACTACCCACTCCAGTATTCTTACCTGAGAATTCCATAGACAGAGGAGTCTGGCAGTCTACAGTCCACGTGGTTATAAAGAGTTGGGCATGACAGAGACAAATAAAGGCAATGCCAAAGAATGCTCAAACTCCCACGCAATTGCACTCATCTCACATACTAGTAAAGTAATGCTCAAAATTCTTCAAGCCAGGCTTCAGCAATATGTCAACCGTGAACTTCCTGATGTTCAAGCTGGTTTTAGAAAAGGCAGAGGAACCAGAGATCAAATTGCCAACATCCGCTGGATCATCAAAAAAGCAAGAGAGTTCCAGAAAAACATCTGTTTCTGCTTGATTGACTATGCCAAAGCCTTTGACTGTGTGGATCACAATAAACTGTGGAAAATTCTTCAAGAGATGGGAATATCAGACCACCTGGCCTGCCTTTTGAGAAATATGTATGCAGGTCAGGAAGCAACAGTTGAACTGGACATGGAACAACAGAATGGTTTCAAATAGGAAAAGGAGTACGTCAAGGCTGTATATTGTCACCCTGCTGATTTAACTTCTATGCAGAGTACATCATGAGAAACGCTGGACTGGAAGAAACACAAGCTGGAATCAAGATTGCCGGGAGAAATATCAATAACCTCAGATATGCATATGATACCACCCTTATGGCAGAAAGTGAAGAGGAACTAAAAAGCCTCTTGATGAAAGTGAAAGAGAAGAGTGAAAAAGTTGGCTTAAAGCTCAACATTCAGAAAACGAAGATCATGGCATCCGGTCCCATCACGTCATGGGAAATAGATGGGGAAACAGTGGAAACAGTGTCAGACTTTATTTTTTGGGGCTCCAAAATCACTGCAGATGGTGACTGCAGCCATGAAATTAAAAGACACCTACTCCTTGGAAGAAAAGTTATGACCAACCTAAATAGCATATTCAAAAGCAGACATTACTTTGCCGACTAAGGTCCAGGCTATGGTTTTTCCTGTGGTCATGTATGGATGTGAGAGTTGGACTGTGAAGAAGGCTGAGCACTGAAGAATTGATGCTTTTGAACTGTGGTGTTGGAGAAGACTCTTGAGAGTCCCTTGGACTGCAAGGAGATCCAACCAGTCCATTCTAAAAGAGACCAGTCCTGGGTGTTCATTGGAAGGAATGATGCTAAAGCTGAAACTCCAGTACTTTGGCCACCTCATGCGAAGAGTTGACTCATTGGAAAAGACTCTGATGCTGGGAGGGATTGGGGGCAGGAGGAGAAGGGGACGACAGAGGATGAGATGGCTGGATGGCATCACGGACTCGATGGACATGAGTCTGAGTGAACTCCGGGAGTTGGATATGGACAGGGAGGCCTGGCGTGCTGCAATTCATGGGGTCACAAAGAGTCGGACAGGACTGAGTGACTGAACTGAACTGAACTGAGAGACTAACACACACCCACACGTACAACCCCTATAAAACACTTAGTATGAGTCATAAAGCGTATGCAATGAATTTCAATGCATTGTTACTGAATAGTTGAATGAGGTCTTAGGCTGTGATGATATTTTGAAAATCTTCCATTCAGAGGATAGTTGGAAAAAAAGAAGTAATGAGTAAATCTGTTGAGGACATTGTGGAAAGAAAATGGAATATGTCAACCTTGTAGAAGAAACCAAGAGTAAGAGAAAAGGAAAGCAGAAGAAAATTGTAGACAGAGTTACTGGACCAAAGAAATGGAAGGATCATAACGTAACAACATTTAAGTCTTATAGGGACAAAAGTTTCAAGAAAAATGAAAGCTGAGAAATTTCACTGAATTGAATAATTTTAAGGATATTAATAAAAGTGCAGGTTTACTGGAATTCTGGAAATAAGATTGAAGAAAATGCAGGAGGTTGAAACAGTAAATATAGAACAAACTTTTTGTCAGGGTCTGGAAGTTGCAATATTAGACAATAGATGGAGGTATGGTAGGGTCATGAAAACTTTTTGGTTTTGATTTTGAGACCAAATAAAGGTTAGACAAACTTTTGGAGAAAGAGTGGAGATGACTGAGGATATAAACAAAAGATGAGATAATTGATCTCAATTATCTCAAAAGAAATTGGAAACAATTAATGTAGATTCAAACTGAAGGATGATTTGTTGAAAGGAGGAGGGACAAATATGTCTCCAACTAAAGAAAGAATGGTTTAAGAATGGGTCAAGTTAGAATTATGTCACAAACTGGTAAATGAAGAGATTCCAACCAGATGACCTGAGTGTATTCACTAAGGTATAAGGTGGAAACTACAAAGAGAAGTGCACTGCTGCCGACTTTGGTCCAAAAGCCAACCTAGAAGGAAGGGTCAGCCTCAGTACGCTTTTCCATAGAAATTCCTGAGGCTGAAGAGACTAGGTTGACATGTAGCTTTCCCACAAAGGATGAAGAATGGCATGAATGAAGAATAAGGATTGAAAGTGAAAGGAATAATGTACAAGAAGTCAGAAGAACTTTCTTTTTTTACTTTTTTGAATCTTTTATTTTATATAGGAGTATAGCTGATTAACAATGCTGTAATGATTATTAGTAGATTTACATGAATCTTCCTTATTTGTACTTACATTGCCTTTCTGTTAACTGTTCAGTTTTCTTTTTTAAAATTTTTTTATTTTTACTTTATTTTGCTTTACAATATTGTATTGGTTTTGCCATACATTGACATGAATCAGCCACGGGTGTACATGAGTTCCCAATCCTGAACCCCCCTCCTACCTCCCACCCCATATCATCTCTCTGGATCATCCCCGTGCACCAGCCCCAAGCATCCTGTATCCTGTACATCCATTTATGATAAAAACTCTCCAGAAAGCAGGAATAGAAGGAACATACCTCAACAAAATAAAAGCTATATATGAATGGCAAACCCACAGCAAACATTATCCTCAATGGTGAAAAATTGAAAGCATTTCCCCTAAAGTCAGGAACAAGACAAGGGTGCCCACTTTCACCGCTACTATTCAACATAGTTCTGGAAGTTTTGGCCACAGCAATCAGAGCAGGAAAAGAACTTTCTAAACAAATGGTGCTTGAGTATCAGTCGGTTCAATCAGATTTGCCTACTTCACAGTTGGCACGGTAGGTGCCCAATATGCAAAATAACTCTAGAAAGAATGAAGGGATGGAGTTAAAGCAAACAATACCCAGTTGTGGACAGGACTGGTGATAGAAGCAAGGTCCGATGCTGTAGACAGCAATATTGCATAGGAACCTGGCAGTTTTCAGTTTAGTCCCAAAGAAAGGCAATGCCAAAAAATGTTCAAATTACCGCACAGTTGCACTCATCTCACACGCTAGTAAAGTAACGCTCAAAATTCTCCAGCAATAGGTGAACTTCCAGATCTTCAAGCGGGTTTTAGAAAAGACAGAGGAACCAGAGATCAAATTGCCAACATCCGCTGGATCATCAAAAAAGCAAGAGAGTTCCAGAAAAACATCTATTTCTGCTTTATTGACTATGCCCAAGCCTTTGACTGTGTGGATCACAATACACTGTGGAAAATTCTGAAAGAGATGGGAATACCAGACCACTTGACCTGCCTCTTGAGAAACCTATATGCAAGTCAGGAAGCAACAGCTAGACCTGGACATGGAAAAACAGACTGGTTCCAAATAGGAAAAGGAGTGTGTCAAGTCTGTATATTGTCACCCTGCTGATTTAACTTCTATGCGGAGTACATCATGAGAAATGCTGGGCTGGAGGAAGCACAAGCTGGAATCAAGATTGCTGGGAGAAATATCAATAACCTCAGATATGCAGATGACACCACCCTTATGGCAGAAAGGGAAGAAGAACTAAAGAGCCTCTTGATGAAAGTGAAAGAGGAGAGTGAAAAAGTTGGTTTAAAGCTCAACATTCACAAAACTAAGATCATAGCACCTGGTCCCTTCACTTCACGGCAAATAGTTGGGGAAACTGTGGAAACAGTGGCTGACTTTATTTTTCTGGGCTCCAAAATCACTGCAGATGGTGATTGCAGCCATGAAACTAAAAGACGCTTGCTCCTTGGAAGGAAAGTTATGACCAACCTAGATAGCGTATTAAAAAGCAGAGACATTACTTTGCCAACAAAGGTCCATCTAGTCAAGGCTATGGCTTTTCCAGTGGTCATGTATGGATGTGAGAGTTGGACTGTGAAGAAAGCTGAGCACCGAAGAATTGATGCTTTTGAACTGTGGTGTTGAGAAGACTCTTGAGAGTCCCTTGGACTGCCAGGAGATCCAACCAGTCCATCCTAAAGGAGATCAGTCCTGGGTTTTCATTGGAAGGACTGATGTTGATGTTGAAACTCCGATAGTTTGGCCAGCTGATGCAAAGAGCTGACTCATTTGAAAAGACCCTGATGCTGGGAAAAGATTGAGGGCAGGAGGAGCATCACCGACTCAATGGACATGGGTTTGGGTGGACTCCGGCAGTTGGTGAAGGACAGGGAGGCCTGGCATGCTGCGGTTCAAGGGGTTGCAAAGAGTCGGACATGACAGAGTGACTGAACTGAACTGAACTGAACTGAAGAGTTAATGGATATAAGCATGAAGTTAATTTCATTTGACCAGATGAGGAACAGTGTGATGGGAATGAGTTACTTTACGTGTTGGTATGCCAAGAAGCCACGATTTGCAAACGCCCCATATGAAATCCAGCTTTTCAAATGCTGAGACCCATTGGACTTCAATAGAATTATGACACATACGTGTAGAACAATTCTAATTCCATCCGGCTTCCCCTTCTTCTCTTGAATTATGCAGTGCTGACAGAGCAGCCACATTTCCCAAGAGCTCCTTTTTCTCAACCCAGATGTTGCTCCCATTGTGATTTTTAAGAACTGATTATTTCAGATTTACTCATTGTTTTCTTTTCACAATGTGACTAAATCAAACTATGGCCAAAGTTTGACCAGGTCTCTAAGACAAAAGTCAAGTATCTGCCTTGTTCCTCTGACCATGAAAAATTTCCCAGGGACTCAGGGGGGTGTCCTTCAATTACTAGATATTCTTCTGTAGTGAGTCAAGCATCAGTTGAGACACATTTTACATAGAAGTCAATTTTCTTATTTTTCTTATTTTTGACCTGCACACCATTCTTTTACATTAGAGGAGCATGCATTATATTAGATGAGTGCATCTTGTAAATTTTATTGTACAGAGCATCTTTCTTCTCAGACTGAAAGAATGATTCTGTTGGATTTGTGATGAATGCTCTACATTCAGTATTTTATTTCTGACACCTCTCTGGGCAAATGAGGTGTATCTTTGACTTCCTTGCAGAAGGCAGGCTAGTGGTTTGAATGTAAAATGCTGAGAGATATCATCCATTCACATTACTATTTTTAGAAAAACACAGAAGGTAAAATGGGTAAGGGAGTGAAGGAGAGTAAAAGAAATCAAAGGAAAATAAATGCAGGCCAGATGTTGGATGATGAGGTTTTACCTTGAGAATAATAAACACAGACTCTGGACTGCCAGATGAGGTTAAAGAACATAGGTATCAATTTAATTTAATAAATAATTAGATGCTTTTCAGTGGGAAGGCCAGTGCTAATTGAGCCAAATATTGATGAGATAAAATTGCATTTTCTTTTCTCCTTCATCCCTATTCCTCATTTTTATTTGGGAAAAAGATATTCTTAGACATGATCAGCATTCATGATGACTCTAACTTGCCTAAGCTTTAAATATCCAAAGTCTGTTGTAAAGAACCAACACAATCACATAGATTAGAAATCAAGTACTATAAGTCTATGCCTTTATGTGTTTCATACCCTCTTGCTAATCTCCTAGTTCAACTTGTGATTCTCTAATTTTTCAACTGCAGCAACTTCTTTCTACTTCCAGTTTCTACCTATGGTTCCCCCCAATAATTTTCATTCCAAAAGGACAATCATCCTGTTCCATGAGTCTAAATATGTTTGGAAATCTTTAATATTCCTTTGTTGACTGTTTTATTTTCATAAAATACCTTGTTTCTATCAAATACTCACCAAATATGTGACCTTGTAAAACATACAAGTTTATGCTACCCAAATGTATTTTTTGTTTTCTTGTTGCCATGTCTTTGTCTAAGTGATTCTCTGCGCTTGACATGTTCTTCATGAATCTGACATATGAGTGTTTTTTTAAAACTTTTTAATAGTAGAGTATAGTCAATTAGCAATGTTAAGATAATTTCAGGTGCACAGCATGAATATTTCTTATATTTCAGAGATTTTCTTTATAATCCTCCCTCTCTAAATCTTGCCTTTATTTCTCTCCCATATCCCCCCTAGTCTCTTTCTATTTTTCACTCTCTCTTTTTCTGTATCTCATATTGATAAGTACTTGCTTTTAGTCTCAGGTAACCCAGAACACATTCTATTTTGTAATAATGACCCAATCTAATCAGAATACAAACACCATGAGGATAAGGACACAATCTCTTCTACAATATGTTCTGCATATCTTATACAGAACTCTGAGAACTCGAAATGTTGTATCAATTACTGTTGAGCTGCATTGAAAACATAAGTATTGATTTTTGGTTGCACTGGAGCATAGTTTGAAAGGAGTTGGAAATTGTGAAATAGAGAGGGTCACTAAATATTTAGAAAAGAGCTAGAGAGAAAACTGCAGAGTGTTCATCCTCAGAAATGGTATTTAGTAACTATTGGGTTCTTTTCTAAGACACACTCATTATTTTCACAGCTGGAGAAGCCTGAGAAAATGTTCTGGTTTGAGAGATCGCCTTTGTCACAGGCTGATGCCAAGATAAAATAAATTTCATGAAAAAAGAAATACACCAAAGCAAACCAGGAAATAACAAATAGAAAATACCCTTTTCTTATCCTTCTGAGTTTATTTTCTTAGCATTGATCTTTTTCCTTTCCTCTAGGTTGTTATGTCTTATTGGTAGGAAAAATCAGCACTAATTATATGGTTTATTCTCTATAGATGCCCATTTTTCATATATTGCAGATTCTGTAGTCAGATTATTTATTACAAGCACTTTGCCACAGCAACTCTTTCTCTCTCTGTTCCTATTTGCAGCCAGATTGGGACACATTCCCCTTCCTCTCCCTCAGATTCTCTCACACAACAGTACAGCTGGGTGTCTCATGTATCAGTGACCATATTTTCTCACAAACAGATTAGTATTTGGTGACATATGTAAAATTAAGACTAACAAATAGTAAAAAAAAAAAAAAAAGAAAGAAAAGAAAAGAAAGAAAGAAAGAAAAGGAAAATTGAAACTATGGACATTGATATAGAATGTAAAAACTATAAAACAGCCTGTGTAAAATTAAATTCTAGAAAACAAGGGCTTCTCTGGTGGCTCAGTGGTAAAGAATCCACCTGCCAATGATGAAGACGTGGGCTTGCTCCCCGGTCTGGGAGGATCCCCTGGGGGAAGAAATGGCAACCCATTCCAGTATGCTTGCTTGGGAAATCCCATGGACAGAGGAGGCACCTTGTGGGCTATGGTCCACAGGGTTGCAAAAAGTCAGACACAACTTAGTGACTAGCCCACAAAAGCAAGTTCTAGAAACATGTATCTTGACTCTACCATCTACTGGTCAACATGGATACATATTATCTTTCTTGGAGATTAAACATGCTTCTTAACCTTTAAACTTCTGAGAAGTCTTACATAGCAGAAACCTGTTAAAAATATGTTTTTCATAACCAGAATTTTATTTTTGCCTTGTATTAATTCCCTCTTAAAAATGGGCAATTTATTAGTGTTCATAAAATATTTGTTATCTGCAGATTTATACCAAATTAGATTTAGCTTTAGATTAAAATGAGAAAAAAAATATTAATGGTATTTGAAAAAGATTGAAGTTTATTTCTGTCTCATGGGAAAATAGCTGCAAAAGTAGGCATTACATAACTAATATGGGGGCTCCACAGTGTCACTAGGAAGACAAGTGCCTATATTTCTGTTTTATCATTATAACATGTCTTTCTTTTCATAATCATTTCATAGTAAAAAATTGATTCTTAAATAGATGCTAGAGTTTAGAAGATAGAGGAATAACAAAACAACAAAACCAGGATGAAATCCTTTTGAAGGCACCTTTCTAGAATTACCCCTGGACATTACTACTTACATTGCTTTATATGTTTTGGTCACATAGTTACACGCAGTTCCAAAGATGGAAGAAAATATAGTCCTTAATCCTGGGTGGGCATGTTCCCTCTAAAAGTAAACCTTCCGTGACTAAGGAGAAAAGATAGTTTAGATGTGGTATGAAACTGTCAATCTCTGTGACAATTACTATAAACCTAAAATGTTGAATTAAGAGACCATTGTGTTGATTAGTCCTAGTTTTTCAGCCTTCCTTTATTCATAACTTTTGGTAGTTTCTCTCCACAGTAACTCTAGACTGGACTATGTGACTTGCTTTGACCATTAGGATAATAACAAAATTTGCCACAGGTAGAGGCTTTAAAATATTTGTGTGTGTTCGCTTCCTCTTTTGAACCCTTGTCACACCATGAGAAAAAGCTGAATCAAGTCTCTTGGGAAAAAAGAGACCAGGTGGTAGGTGTCTTGTCATCCCAGTTGAGCATCTCCTAGAAGAGTTAATTTCTGTCCAACTCACACAGACATACAAGCAAACTCAGATGAGATCAGCCATGCCTGGCTCAGATGGGCAGAACCACTCAGCTGAATCACAGAGTTATAGAAATAAATAGGTGTTTTAATTCACTAAGTTTTAGGGTGGTTTGTTACATGGCACAGCTAATTATAGCTAACTGATAGAAAACAGCTGTCTGTGTTAATTCTCTTTGCCAAAGTAGCTGAGGCATGATTAAGTAAACTATTAAAATAAGCACCTGCTTGGGATATGTTTGAAAAGCTGAGAAATAATGAAATTTGTAGTAAAAGCAAAGGCAACTTTGAGGTAATGAGTATCTGTGGTTGTCAACCATCCTCTTCCCAGTCCTCTCATTATATTCAGTCATCATTGTTTTGTACCTGCTGCTTCCTGCTTATAAGCGAAGCTCCCATCTCTGTGGACTATATATTAACCCTATCACCCGTTCTATAATATTCCTTTAAGTTTTATCTAACCCGGTTTAATTCTCCTCCAGTACTCAACTCAGGCTGGAGTCAATGGATTAATCATATAAAATACCATCGTTGGTTTAATGTTACCAAACTGAAGATTTATCTCTGTATGGTCACGTGGTGCAAGATTTAGTGATTTTCAAGCTACAATATATTTTATAACTGCCCATGTAGTTAAATTATATAAATTTTATTATATATATATTAATCTAGTATATATAACATACTAAATATACTAGATTAATATAGTATACATAGTTATATATTAATATAATACATATATGTAAATTATATATAAATATGACTTTTTGAATCTTAATATAGTGGGGCATTTCTAAATGTTTATAAGAATTGTGAGAAACACTTGAGATTGAGAAACACTGACCAAAGGAAACTTAATTTAACTGACATTTCCACTGTGGAATGATCAAAATTGAATGACGGGACACTTTGATGCACCTTAAATCAAAAGACAGAAATATTGAACATACAAAACATATCATGACTTGCTAACTGAATGTGTGTGTGTTAAGTTGCTTCAGTCATGTCTGACTCTTTGCAACCCTGTGGACTATAGCCCACCAGGCTCCTCTGTCCAGAGGATTCTCCAGGCAGAAATACTGGAGTGGATTGCCATTTCCTTCTACAGGAGATCTTCCCAACCCAGAGATCAAACTCAAATTTCCTGGGTCTCTTGCATTGGCAGTTTGGTTCTTTACTATTAGTGCCACCTGGGAAGCCCAAATAGCATGTAGTGCTAGAAGCAGGGAGCTTCTTTAAATTGATTGTCCCTGGGAGGCCTCACTGCAGAAATGATATGTGGAGGTCAAATTTAATGGCAAACTGGAGCAACTACATAAATGTTCAGAAGAGCCTTCCAGGTAGCAGGACAGCCAAGAGCAAGGGTGATGGTTGGCTTGAGCTTATTGAGCTCCAGGGAGAGCCGAGGAAGTTGAGGCCTCAGTTGAGGAGTAGAGTCGGGGGTGGAGCAGGGAGTGGACTCAATCTTATTAATTCACTAGGGGTCTTGCTCTTTGAACCTGTCTCTCTCCTTTCCTTCTACCATCCCCTCCACCATTAGGGGAAACCCTTCATTCTGCTGCACTGGTACCTGATGCTGTGTGCTAAGTCACTTCAGTTGTGTCCAACTCTTTGTGACCCCATGAACTATAGCCCGCCAGGCACCTCTGTCCATGGTATTCTCAAGGCAAGATACTGGAGTGGGTAACCTTTTCCTCCAGGGGATCTTCCTGACCCAGGGATCAAACCGCATCTCTTGTCTCCTGCATTGGCAGGTGGGTTCTTTACCACTAACACCATCTGGGAAGCCATTAACTGAATAGTCAGAAATAATAATGCAAATTCATCCTTTTAAAAAAAGATGAGTCATTAAACGTGATTTTTTCCCAATATTGACAGCTGTTTCATACCAGCATGCTGTTGCTGCTGCTTCTGCTGCTAAGTTGCTTCAGTCGTGTCCGACTCTGTGCAACCCCATAGATGGCAGCCCACCAGGCTCCCCCGTCCCTGGGATTCTCCAGGCAAGAACACTGGAGTGGGTTGCCATTTCCTTCTCCAATGAATGAAAGTGAAAAGGGAAAGGGAAATCGCTCAGTCACGTCTGATTCTTCACGACCCCATGGACTTCAGCCTACCAGGCTCCTCCATCCATGGGATTTTCCAGGCAAGAGTACTGGAGTGGGGTGCCATTACCTAGGTGTCATAAAGATTGCAATACACAACAGAAATAAAGTGCTCAGCAAACTGACTAATATATAGTAAGTCTGCCAAAACGGGTGCTATAAAACCAAAAATAACAACAAAAAATGTTAAACTGTAATTTTCAAGTATATAGTAGCTAGATCTTCCACCATATTATCATGAAAATTAAACAGACAATTTCAGAGGGAAATTTGTTGACTTTCTCTTGTTCAAGTATATTTCTTGGCTTTGGAAACAAGCTAGAATAGCACATAGTTTCTCTTGTCAGAGAGCTCACTTTCTAATAGGGGAAACTGATCATGAATTAAACAAATGGCTTCAAGGAAGGATAAATCCACAAAGAAGATAGAAGCACATTAAATTGTAGAAAGTGATTTCTGGTTGCCAGAGAGGGTAAAGGAGGCAGAGAAAGACCAGATGCTAAGACATACAGCATTCCAAACAAAGACTAACCAGGAAGAGGGACTTGAGCAGAAATGGATTTTGTGTATTAGAACAAATTTAAGCTAGCATGGCTAAAAATCAATGCATAGAGTGAAGAGAGATCATTTGAGCCAGTTTTAAAAGATTTTGCTTATTTTAGGACCTTATATTTGGGTATAATATAATGGAATACACTTGGCTGATATTTTAATCAGCATATGTGTGGAAGACAGAATAAAAGGATGCAATACTGGAGGCACGGAGAACAATAGGAAGCTTCTATGCTGTTATAGGTAAGACATACAAATGCCTTTTATTGTAGAAGTAGCATTAAGGATAAGTAATCATATTCAGGGTATATTAAGCAGATACATCCTGCTAGATTTTCTAATTTATTAAATGTGCAATATGAAGGAAATAGATGAACCCAAGATGATTTCCAGGTTTTCAAGACCAAAAACTGAGTGAAAAGGGGTACTATTTACTTAGATTAATGAAAACTTGTGGGACAAGTCATTGGGGATTTGTGGAGAAAAATAGTTCTTGCCAAAATACTTTCAAAATGCTTTCTGGACTCCCAAAAGCAAGCATGAGATAAAGCATATGCATTTATGATTTGCATATGTTCAGGATAGAGTTTTAGATTGGAGTTATAAATTGTGTCACTAGTTTTTTATATATTATTTGATGGCATAAAGTATCCAGGGAGAGAATGTAAATAGAGAAAAAAAGTGTCAGGGGACAGAGCCCCTGGAACACTCTAGCATTTATTGAAGAGATAAAAAGAGTTAGAGATAGAAAGAAATCATGAGAAGGAGTATCCAGGGAGGTTGAAAATGTTTGGGTCACATAAACTAAGAAAGGAAAATGTTTGTATAACAAAGGAGTAAGATCAGCAATTCTAAATGAGTATGAGAGTTTTGGTAACGTGAGGACAGAATATTACTCATGGGTTCTACAATAATGGGTTCACTGGTAGTCTGAGTGAGAGAGATCTTAGTGAAAGGTTGGGATTAAAAGTCCTATTGGAGTGTCCTAGAAAAGGATTGAACAGCCAGGAAGAGGAAGTGACGTTAAGGAGCTTTGTGCTGAAGTGTATCAGGGAATTGGGATCCTAGCTAGAGAAACCTGGGGGTCAAGATTTCTCTGCATGTGTATTGTTTGTTTAACAGAAGGTTAACAGGTCTGCTTTTAAAGTGTGCTTTTATGTCCATAAGAATGACTGGTTATGAAAAGAGTAATTTGTGCACAACAGAGTAAAATAAAACAGTGAAAGTGAAAGTCACTCAGTTGTATCTGACTCTTTACAACCCCATGGACTGTATACTCCATGGAATTTTCCAGGCCAGAATACTGGACTGGGTAGCCCTTCTCTTCTTCAGGGGATCTTCCCAACCCAGGGATCAAACTCAGGTCTCCCACATTGCAGGTGGATTCTTTACCAGCTGAGCCACAACGGAAGCCCAAAAGAAAACAGGTGTACCAGTAAATGTCAATAGGTATACTGAATTGTAATCAAATTTTCCAGACCAGAAATACTTCACATAATAAAGCAAAAGTATATGCTGGATTTCAGGATATGGTACAACTGTTAAGGGGCTTCCCAGGTGGTGCTAGTGGTAAAGAACCCCACCTGCCAATTCAGGAGACAAGAGACACTGTTCGATCCGTGGATCAGAAAGATTTCCCTGGAGGAGGGCACAGCAATTCACTCCAGTATTCTTGCCTGGAGAATCCCATGAACTGAGGAGCCTCTCTGGCCAGTCCACTGGATCACAAAGAGTTAGACACAACTGAAGCAACTTAGCACAACTGTTAAGACTGACTTAGCCCTATCGGGCTTCACAATTAATGATGTACAGTTGATAAAAATGAAAAATTTGTCCTAAAAGACATTGAGAAGAGTTCAGAGGGAGAAAAAGTGTTGTGTTTTAGCTACTTCTTCAGAAGAAAAATGACAAGAGTTTCTAGAGAAAAAAATAGAAGAGGAAGGTTGTGGCGTGCTGCCCATTTCTAAAACCACTCTAGGAGACACAAAAAATGTGTCCAAAAAGATGTCTGTGTTTTGAGATGATCTTCATCATTTATAAAAGATAAGGTGTCAATTACTATAGAAATGTGGGCAAAGATTCAAGACTTGTGCTGAGGTCAGTCTTAAAACCTAAAGTATGAAACTGACTATGAGGACTCAAAGGAGGCCAGTTCCAGTGAGTCCAGTAGAAGTGAAATGAAAAATACATGAAATGTGTGTGAAAACACAGAAAGCAAAGATTAAAATTTATCTGCAGTGAAAGTGATACAAAAGTATCAAAGGAGTTATGATAAAATCAGTAACTTTAGAAGCAGAGCTAGTTCAGTGTCAGTCCAGCCCCTTTCCCAATTTTGAACAGTTAATACACAAAGTGTTGCCATGTTGCAGAAGGACACTGTATGAAATGAAGTGAAAGTCACTCAGTTGTGTCCAACTCATTGTGGCCCCATGGGTATAGTCCATGGAATTGTCTAGGCCAGAATACTGGAGTGGGTAGCCTTTCCCTTCTCCAGGGGACCTTCCCAAACCCAGGGATCAAACCCAAGTCTCCTGCATTGCAGGCAGATTCTTTTTTTTTTTTTTTTTTAATTTATTTATTTTTTTTTAATTTTAAAATCTTTAATTCTTACATGCGTTCCCAAACATGAACCCCCCTCCCACCTCCCTCCCCATAACATCTCTGTGGGTCATCCCCATGCACCAGCCCCAAGCATGCTGTATCCTGCGTCAGACATAGACTGGCGATTCAATTCTTACATGATAGTATACATGATAGAATGCCATTCTCCCAAATCATCCCACCCTCTCCCTCTCCCTCTGAGTCCAAATGTCCGTTATACACAGCTGTGTCTTTTTTCCTGTCTTGCATACAGGGTCGTCATTGCCATCTTTCTAAATTCCATATATATGTGTTAGTATACTGTATTGGTGTTTTTCTTTCTGGCTTACTTCACTCTGTATAATCAGCTCCAGTTTCATCCATCTCATCAGAACTGATTCAAATGAATTCTTTTTAATGGCTGAGTAATACTCCGTTGTGTATATGTACCACAGCTTTCTTATCCATTCATCTGCTGATGGACATCTAGGTTGTTTCCATGTCCTGGCTATTATAAACAGTGCTGCGATGAACATTGGGGTAAATGTGTCTCTTTCAATTCTGGTTTCCTCGGTGTGTATGCCCAGCAGTGGGATTGCTGGGTCATACGGTAGTTCTATTTGTAATTTTTTAAGGAATCTCCACACTGTTCTCCATAGTGGCTGTACTAGTTTGCATTCCCACCAACAGTGTAGGAGGGTTCCCTTTTCTCCACACCCTCTCCAGCATTTATTGCTTGCAGATTTTTGGATCTCAGCCATTCTGACTGGTGTGAAGTGGTACCTCATTGTGGTTTTGATTTGCATTTCTCTGATAATGAGTGATGTTGAGCATCTTTTCATGTGTTTGTTAGCCATCCGTATGTCTTCTTCGGAGAAATGTCTATTTAGTTCTTTGGCCCATTTTTTGATTGGGTCGTTTATTTTTCTGGAATTGAGCTGCATAAGTTGCTTGTATATTTTTGAGATTAGTTGTTTGTCAGTTGCTTCATTTGCTATTATTTTCTCCCATTCAGAAGGCTGTCTTTTCACCTTGCTTATAGTTTCCTTTGTTGTGCAGAAGCTTTTAATTTTAATTAGATCCCATTTGTTTATTTTTGCTTTTATTTCCAGAAATCTGGGAGGTGGATCATAGAGGATCCTGCTGTGATTTACGTCGGAGAGTGTTTTGCCTATGTTCTCCTCTAGGAGTTTTATAGTTTCTGGTCTTACATTTAGATCTTTAATCCATTTTGAGTTTATTTTTGTGTGTGGCAGGCAGATTCTTTACTAGCTGAGCCACAAGGGAAGTCCAAGGATACTGGAGTGGGTAGCCAATCCCTTCTACGGTGGATCTTCCTGACCCAGGAATTTAACCAGGGTCTTCTGCATTGCAGGTGGATTTTTTACCAACTAAGCTATCAGGGAAGCCCAGGACACTGTGTACCTTGGGTTATATCTGTGTCACTAAATCAACAAGCCATGTCACAGATGCGATTTGAGATGCCTACTGTGATGGCTTCTCTGCAGTTTCTAGTTCAAGGCATCTAAATGGCTTCAGTATACAAATTGTTGTTGGGCTAGTAAAAATACTTGGAAATATTATGAGAACAAATTTCCAAACTTCTGTTCAGATCATTTTGGTTGATAATTTTATATTTCCAAGTACACTACAAAAACAGTTTCCTTGGGAGTCATTTCTGTTTGAATTTCATAACATTTATTAGACTTATGCAATGTTTTAAATTTCTCTTGCACCCCCAGAGTATTTTCACATGCAGTTTTTCTTTGACTCAGGACATCTCAGGGAGGTGGTTTGGGTAGCTATATTCATCTATACTTTATAAATCAGAAGCTTCTTCAGAATGGGAGTTACTTAAACTTATATAGCCAAAGAAATTTCCATGAATTTTTTTTTTTTTTTTTTGTCATTCTAGTTGGAACTACCTCTATCTGGTCATATCTAAACTCCTTAAAAACAAAATCTTTAGCAAAATCACTTCAAATATTAGAGGTCTGGAATTTCAGCCAAGCATGATTATACATACAAATATATTTACCTAGAAGACATGTTACAGAGAGGGAGCAAAATATAAGAATTCATACAGCAGCTGCATAATTAATGTGTAAGATTATGTCTCTATATGAAATGGCTTCCCAGGTGGCGCAAGTGGTAAAAACCTGTTTGCCAACGCAGGAGACTTGAGAGTCGGGAGTTCAATCCCTGAGTAGGGAAAATCCCCTGGAGGAGGGCATGGCAGCCCACTCTGGTATTCTTGCCTGGAGAATCCCATGGACAGAGGAGCCTGACTTGCTACAGTCCATGGGGTCACAGAAGAGTTGGACATACTGAAGTGACTTAGCATGCACACTATGTGAAATAAAGTTTAAAGCCCTGAAATAAATAAATATTTAAAGTGTTTAAATACTGAAAGATCTCACCTTACTACAACTGGACTTTTAAATTTACAAATATTTTTTTCTCTGATACAATAATTAAAAGCTGCTGTTACTTCTAAAAAGTAAAAGAATAAAATAAATTTGAAAGAGATTTTTCTTTCTTTTTAGGTATACTTCCAGTGTATGTTTCATTCTGAGCTTTTATTGTGATGGTCATAAATAAAATCATTTTCTGCTTATTTTTCTTCATAGTCTTAATTTCTTCCCTTTACTTAATTATAAGTAGTTATGATTTTCATTGTCTTTTACATCAACAAGAGGGAGAAATTTTGAGATCCTAAAATACAACTCCATAGAAATGTTTACCAAATGTCTTTTTCTTGTGAATAGAAAAAACTAGAGATCTCTTCAAGAAAATTAGAGATACCAAGGGAACATTTCATGCAAAGATGGGCTCGATAAAGAACAGAAATGGTATGGACCTAAGAGAAGAAGACGATATTAAGAAGAGGTGGCAAGAATACACAGAAGAACAGTACAAAAAAGATCTTCACGACTCAGATAATCACAATGGTGTGATCACTCACCTAGAGCCAGACCTCCTGGAATGTGAGTCAAGTGGGCCTTAGAAAGCATCACTATGAACAAAGCTGGTGGAGGTGATGGAATTCCAGTTCAGCTATTTCAAATCCTGAAAGATGATGCTGTGAAAGTGCTGCACTCAATATGCCAGCAAATTTGGAAAACTCAGCAGTGGCCACAGGACTGGAAAAAGGCAGTTTTCATTCCAATCCCAAAGAAAGGCAATGCCAAAGAGTGCTCAAACTCCCGCACAATTGCACTCATCTCACATGCTAGTAAAATAATGCTCAAAATTCTCCAAGCCAGGCTTCAGCAGTACGTGAAATGTCAACTTCCAGATGTTCAAGCTCGTTTTAGAGAAGACAGAGGAACCAGAGATCAAATTGCCAACATCTGCTGGATCATCAAAAAAGTAAGAAAGTTCCAGGAAAACATCTATTTCTGCTTTATTGACAATGCCAAAGCCTTTGACTGTGTGGATCACAATACACTGTGGAAAATTCTGAAGGAGATGGGAATACCAGACAGCCTGACCTGCCTCTTGAGAAATCTATATGCAGGTCAGGAAGCAACAGTTAGAACTGGACATGGAACAACAGAATGGTTCCAAATAGGAAAAGGAGTACGTCAAGGCTGTATATTGTCACCCTGCTTATTTAACTTCTATGCAGAGTACATCATTAGAAAAGGTGGGCTGGAAGAAGCACAAGATGGAATCAAGATTGCTGGGACAAATATCAATAACTTCAGATATGCAGATGAAATCACCCTTATGGCAGAAAGTGAAGAGGAACTAAAAAGCCTCTTAATGAAAGTGAAAGAGGAAAGTGAAAAAGTTGACTTAAAGCTTAACATTCAGAAAAGAAGATCATGGCATCTGCTCCCCTCACTTCATGAGAAATAGATGGAGAAACAGTGGAAACAGTGTCAGACTTTATTTTGGGGGGCTCCAACATCACTGCAGATGGTGATTGCAGCCAGGAAATTAAAAGACACTTACTCCTTGGAAGGAAAGTTATGACCAACCTTGAATAGTATATTGAAAAGCAGAGACATTACTTTGCCAACAAAGGTCCATCTAGTCAAGGCTATGGTTTTTCTAGTAGTCATGTATGGATGTGAGAGTTGGACTGTGAAGAAAACTGAGCACCAAAGAATTGATGCTTTTGAACTGTGGTGTTGGAGAAGACTCTTGAGAGTCCCTTGGGCTGCAAGGAGGTGCAACCAGTCCATCCTAAAGGAGACCTGTCCTGGGTGTTCATTGGAAGGACTGATGCTGAAGCTGAAGCTCCAATGCTTTGGCCCCCTCTTGCGAAGAGTTGACTCATTGGAAAAGACTCTGATGCTTGGAGGGATTGGGGGCAGGAGGAGAAGGGGACAACAGAGGATTAGATGGCTGGATGGCATTACCAACTCAATGGACATGAGTTTGAGTGAACTCCGGGAGTTGGTGATGGACAGGGAGGCCTGGCATGCTGTGATTCATGGGGTTGCAAAGAGTCAGACACGACTGAGTGACTGAACTGAACTGAACATTTAAACCAATTGACCCACAGACATACAGTTTGGAAAAATCTCAAGATTTGTTTTGTAGAGTTTACTGCATATTTT
This sequence comes from Budorcas taxicolor, assembly GCF_023091745.1. Lineage (NCBI taxonomy): Eukaryota > Metazoa > Chordata > Mammalia > Artiodactyla > Bovidae > Budorcas > Budorcas taxicolor. The sequence goes on along the minus strand of NC_068923.1, from coordinate 31,121,206 downwards.
AGAGCCTAAGGATGAAGTCCAGATGCAGAAAGCTAAATCGCACATTTTGCAATCTAAAAATCTTTACCTCAGAAAAAAACAGATTTTTTTTTGTCCTCCTTTACCACATAGTTGGGGTGTGTGTGTGTGTGTGTGTGTGTGTGTGAATTTTAACATAGAGCCCAGTTATGACATAATATTTGTTTTCTTTTGTATTGTCCCAACTGGCTGAAAAGTAGCCAGATGAATAATCTGGTGCCAGTTTTCTGGTCCCTTCTCTGAAGCCTGGCATTAGCAGTTGAACTGCTCACTTAACTCTCTCCTCGACTCCAGCTTTAAGGGTTCCGTGCAGAACTGTACCTTAGCACCGAATACTAATCAGTTGCCTACGAGGAAAACTGTTTGCCAAGAAAAACTCTGTCAATGAATCCACCTGAATACCATCATTTCTGACAAAAGTGTCTGTTGGAATATTTTGGGACCTATGTGTAAATTCTCTGGCAGCAGCTCTATTCTGCTTCTACAGGAATGTACTGTGGTGTCCCTTACTGGGTATAGATTGCCATGGGATGTGGAAGAATATGCCTAAGTGTTAGGTACCACATGGTCTGGTCAATTTATGAAATGAAGTCTTCTCAAATTGTATAGAAATACATGTTATTTCAAAGCACTTTCACAGTTGTTATATCATTTTCACAGTAATGCTATCTCTAGGATATAGTTAAAGCAAACAATATTATATTCATTTTATAGATGGAGAGATACATGTGAGGATTCTCATCTCAGTTTTCTTTTTTCTTTGAATATCCCCAATATTCTCTCAAAGAGCCTTGATGTTTGCTTGGAAGTTAGTCTATTCATTATTTTTCAATAGAATCCATTGAGCTGTTACTAGGATTCATCTTTATACCTCCATTTCTGGAGTTAACATTCTAGATCACAAATTCTTTCCATGTGCCCAGATTACTTTCATAACTTCCCAGATGTTCTCCCTACCTATGTTCTCTTCTCCTTTTAGGTGGTGTCCAGGAGTTAGATTTAAATACAGTAAATTTGATGGCTCAGAGTTTAAAGCGTCTGCCTGCAATGCAGATCTCTTTGCATTCGGGGACTCTCAATAGTCTTCTCCAACACCACAGTCCAAAAGCATCTATTCCTCAGTGCTCAGCTTTCTTTATAATCCAACTCTCACATCAAGGAGATCCAACCAGTCCACCCTAAAGGAAATCAGTCCTGAATATTCATTGGAAGGACTGGTGTTGAAGCTGAAACTCCAATACTTTGGTCACCTGATGCGAAGAACTAACTCATTGGAAAAGACCCTGATGCTGGGAAAGACTGAAAGCAGAAGGAGAAGGGGACAACAGGATGAGATGGTTGGATGGCATCGCTGACTCAATGGACATGAGTTTGAGTAAGTCTGGGAATTGGTGATGGACAGGGAAACCTGGTGTGCTGCAGTCCCTGGGGTCGCAAAGAGTCAGACACGACTGAGCGACTGAAATGAACTGAACTGAACTCACATCCATACATGACTACTGGAAAAACCATAGCCTTGACTAGATGGACCTTTGTTGGCAAAGTAATGTCTTAGCTTTTTAATATGCTGTCTAGGTTGGTCATAGCTTTTCTTCCAAGGAGCAAGCATCTTTTAATTTCACAGCTGCAGTCACCATCTGCAGTGATTTTGGAGCCCCCCAAAATTAAGTCTGTCACTGTTTCCATGTTTCCATTGTTTCCCCATCTATTTGCCATGAAGTGACAGGCAGGACTGGATGCCATGATCTTAGTTTTCTGAATGTTGAGCTTTAAGCCAGCTTTTTCACTCTACTCTTTCACTTTCATCAAGAGGCTCTTTAGTTCCTCTTCCCTTTCTGCCATAAGGGTGGTGTCATTTGCATATCTGAGGTTATTGATATTTCTCCTGGCAATCTTGTTTCCAGCTTGTGCTTCATCCAGTCCAGCGTTTCTCATGATGAACTCTTCATATAAGTTAAATAAGCAGGAGGACAATATACAGCCTTGGTGTACTCCTTTCCCAATTTGGAACAAGTCTGTTGTTCCATGTCCAATTGTAACTATTGCTTCCTGACCTGGATACAGATTTCTCAGGAGGCAGGTCAGGTGGTCTGGTATTTCTATCTCTTGAAGAATTTTCCAGAGTCTGTTGTGGTCCACACAGTCAAAGGCTTTGGCATAGTCAATAAGGCAGAAATACGTGTTTTTCTGGAAATCTCTTCCTTTTCCAATGATCCAGTGTATGTTGGCAATTTGATCTCTGGTTCTTCTGCTTTTTCTGAAACCTGCTTGAACATCTGGAAGTTCTTGGTTCATGTATTCTTGAAGCCTGGCTTGGAGAATTTTGAGTATTACTTTACTAGCATGTGAGATGAGTGCAAATGTGCAGTAGTTTGAACATTCTTTGGCATTGCCTTTCTTTGGGATTGGAATGAAAACTGACCTTTTCCAGCCCTGTGGTGATGTCTATGGACAGTTTTAATGCAAGGACTGAGGCCCAGCGTGCTGCGACTCATGGGGTCGCAAAGAGTCGGACACAACTGAGCGACTGAACTGAACTGCACTGAGCTTCAGGAATGATACAAACTATATAAATAGATGTCATTTGTATAAATGGAGCAGCTGATAAATGAATACACACATGGCTAGAGTAGTATGTCATTCATGCAGTATGCTAAAAAGGTTACTGTTTTTACCTTATCTGTCTTGTTCATTTTGGACATCAGTTTGAGGTCAAATAAATAAAATAGTTATTTATCCATAGTGGGTAACATTAATTTTATCAAAGCAATAAAAAGTATAGTATAAAGCATTCAAATTAACATATATAGCCATGTACTTACTATGAATAAGGCATTATTTTTTTCCAGAAAAGATATTTTATATCTTTATTTTATTGGGGTATATTTGCTTTACACTGCTATGTCAGTTTCTGCTATACAGCAAAATGAATCAGCCATCAGTTCAGTTCAGGTCAGTTGCTCAGTCGTGTCCGACTGTTTGCGACCCCATGAATCGCAGCATGCCAGGCCTCCCTGTCCATCACCAACTCCCGGAGTTCACTCAAACTCATGTGCATCAAGTTGGTGATGCCATCCAGCCATCTCATCCTCTGTTGTCCCCTTCTCCTCCTGCACCCACTCCCTCCCAGCATCAGGGTCTTTTCCAGTGAGTCAGTTCTTTGCATGAGGTGGCCAAAGCATTGGAGTTTTAGCCTCAGCATCAGCCCTTCCAATGAACACCCAGGACTGGTCTCTTTTAGAATGGACTGGTTGGATCTGCTTGCAGTCCAAGGGACTCTCAAGAGTCTTCTCCAACACCACAGTTCAAAAGCATCAATTCTTCAGAGCTCGGTTTTCTTCACAGTCCAACTCTCACATCCATACATGACCACTGGAAAAACCATAGCCTTGACTACACGGACCTTTGTTGGCAAAGTAATGTCTCTGCTTTTGAATATGCTATCTAGGTTGATCATAACTTTTCTTCCAAGGAGTAAGTGTCTTTTAATTTCCTGGCTGCAGTCACCATCTGCAGTGATTTTGGAGCCTGAAAAATAAAGTCTGACACTGTTTCCACTGTTTCCCCATCTATTTCCCATGAAGTGATGGGACCAGATGCCATGATCTTCATTTTCTGAATGTTGAGCTTTAAGTCAACTTTTTCACTCTCCTCTTTCACTTTCATCAAGAGGCTCTTTAGTTCTTCTTCACTTTCTGCCATAAGGGAATCAGCCATACATATACATAAATCCCCTCTTTTTTGGATTTCCTTCCTATTTAGGTCACCACAGTGCACCAAATAGAGTGCCCTGTGCCATACAGTAGACTCTTATTAGTTACTGTTTATACATAGTAGTATACATGGCAATCCCAGCCTCCCAATTGATCCCACCTTCTCCTTTCCTCTTTGGTGTCTACATTCATGACTTCTTCTGCTTTGCAAATAAGCTCATCTATACCATTTTTCTAGATTCCACATGTACATGTCAACATGTTTTTCTCTGAGTTACTTCACTTTATGACAGTCTCTAGGTCCATTCATGCGTTTGCAAATGGCACAATTTCATTCCTTCTTATAGCTGACTAATATTCCATTGTAGTTAAATACCATGTCTTCTTTATTCACTCCTCTGCTGATGGACATTTAGGCTGCTTCCATGTCCTGACTATTGTTAATAGTGCTGCAATGAGCACTGGGGGTACATATATCTTTTGTTTTTAATTTAAATTTATTTATTTTAATTGGAGGCTAATTACTTTACAATATTGTATTGGTTTCGCCATACATCAACATGAATCTGCCACAGGTGTACACATGTTCCCCATCCTGAACCCCCCTTCTACCTCTCCCTCCCCATACCATCCCTCTGGGTCATCCCAGTGCACCAGCCCCAAGCATCCTGTATCTTGCGTCGAACCTGGACTGGCAATTCATTTCTTATATGATATTATACATGTTTCAATGCCATTCTCTCAAATCATCTCTCCCTCTCCCACAGAGTCCGAAAGAGTGTTCTATACATCTGTGTCTCTTGCTGTCTATATCTTTTGAATCATAGTTTTCTCTGAGTATATGCCGAAGTGAAAATGTTGTGTAATGTGGTAACTCTATTTTTAGATTTTTAAGAAACCTCCATATCCTTCTCCTTATTGGCTGCATCCATTTACAGTCCTACCAACAGTGTAAGAGGGCATTCTCTTTTCTCCACACCATCTCCAGCATGTTTGTAGATTTTTGATGATGACCATTCTGACTGTTGTGAAGTGATACTTCACTGTAGCTTTGATTTGCATTTCTCTGATAAGTAGTGGTGTAAGGCATTATTTTGAGTTACTTGCTCTTTGGGTTACTTAATCTGCTCAGAAGCACAACAGTAGCTCCCGCTTTAAAGTATCTCAAAGATGAATTAAAGGACCCTCATTATTTAGAGGTGGAGACAAATTATATGTAAAGTTTTCTAAAATAGTCTGTTTAATACACATTTATTTGTTGATAAATATGAATAATTACTGTCTCTCTGGTACCACATTAGATATTGTGTACCAAAGTTTCTGTTATATTTATTCTACTTTAGGCTACACTATAAACCCAGTAAAACAAATGGCACAATTATATTTAACTATAGACATATATAGGGACAAATATCAAAAGCAAATTAACAGCTCATAGACACTTAACCTCAATGTATTTTCAGTCCCTCTTTTTTTTTTCTAGTCCCTCTTTTGATTAACATGATTTAAATATAATTTGTTTAGTTGCAAGTTTATATAGTTTAACTTTTTAAATTTTTATTTAGGTAGAGTTGATTGACAATGTTGTGTTAGTTTCAGATATACAACAATGTGATTCAGTTGTTGTATATATATATACAATTTTCCCTTATATATATATAATTTTCCCTTATAGGCTATTACAAAATATTGAATATAGTTCCCTATGTTATACAGTTGGTATGAGATACATGTTGGTTATTGCACATATAGAAATGCATCAATAATTATATGCTAATATCTTAACTCTAAATAAAAAAAAATAAACAAATAACAAACTTAAAAGTTTTCACAGCAAAGGAAACCATTAACAAAATGAAAAAACAACCTACAGAATGAGAGAAAATATAGGCAAATGATGCACAACAAAGGATTAATCTCCAAAATACACAAAAAGCTCATATAGCTCAATATCAAAAAAACAAACAACCCAAATCAAAAAATGGGCAAAAGAGATTTACATAGACATTTCTGCAAACAAAACATACAGACTTCATAAGGCACATGAAAAGATATTCAACATTGCTAATTATTAGAGAAATACAAACCAGTTCCTTTTTACTGAGAACCACCAAGCAAGGGGTGCCATGTACCTGCTCCCTACACTGCTGGACCCTGATCCAGAAAAAGCCTCACCTGCTGAGATATGAAAAATTAATACTTCAACAGCAAACAAGGTTTAGAAAGAGTTGATCACTCTCATGCCTTGTCTCCTATTTAAATGAGTCTTTAGGCGAACACATCTGATTTTCTATTTACATCCCATTTTTAAGTTAATCTTGAGTGGCCTTTTCAAAATTTGACTTGTGCATCCCTATACTATCTCCTTACCAGCTTTGTTTAATTGAGCATTCATGGTTTTTCTTCTAGTTTTTCTTATTGATTCCCATCTAAATTTATTTCAACTAGGCTGGTTTATTCTTTAAGTAACGGTTGATTTGTACATACCGTCTAGATTTTGTACCCTGACGACTCCACTTTATTCAGTTCTATACTCTCATCTTTTCTCCCTCTGGTTGATTCCCCCACAAAGGCCAAAGAGACTCGTTGTTTGTACTGCTGATCCTTCTGTGTCTTGGTTTGTTTCTTTGGTCTCTGGGCTGTTCCTACTTCTCTCTGCTCTGAGATCCATTCCTCACTCTTTCCTTGCTTTTCTCTATGTTGTGGAAGTCTGATCTCTGCAAACTGCATTTCTGGATTGTTTTATTAACAAATGGAAGTGTTAGCAGTAAACTGGAGTCTGGGAGGAACAGACAAGCAGGGTACTCCTTCTGTTTTTGTTTTTGTTTTTTCTTAGCTTTGGGCAGCAGTTCCAACTGTGGCTGTGTCTCCCCGAGGATTCTAGCTTTTACTGGATGTCCTATTTAAGTCTCCAGCACAGGGGATGTTACTGGCCCTCTACAGTTGTTCACGCTGGTGTGTTTCACTGTCTCTGGCTTTATAACTTTTAAAATTCTTTTACAACTGTTTTTCTGTATTAAATTTCTTCCAGCAAACTCCCAGGTATGATCTGTGTTTTCCTGAATGGTCCCTGAGCAGTCCACCTTTTCATCTATCTCAGCTGCATAATCTTCCACCTGAACTCGAAGGATATGATGAGAGTCTGAAAATAAGTATTTTCCTGTGATTCAGTTTTATTCATTTTTGTTCCTTAAAGTTTGTGCTTTATGCTCCTATTGTACTGACTGCTTTCTTAGATTTTCCTCACTCCCTTAGGATGCTTTTTCTTATTTATTTGTTGTTTCTTGTTTGTTGCCATATTCTATACCTTTCTTTATTGGAACTATTACTTGTTTATATAATGTAATATACTTGTCAAGTCTTTTCATACTTTCTTTATAAAAAGGCTAATATATATGTATATATACACATATATATGTATCTTTCCGTAGTGCACATAAACTTTATCTTGACTTTTAAATCTGTTTAATGTGGAAAATACAACTCTTTATTTGCTTCTATAGTATTCTCTACAAAATTGTTACCTACATCTGTCAGCAAATACTCACAAACTTTTGGGCCTTTGCTACAAGGATGGATTTTATTAACCTTCACTTTGTAAGGAAAAGAAACACTTCCAATGAATCTTCATTCATCACATATATACATAGCCACACACAGCAGCAAACCAGCAGCAAACCAAAAATTTTTTCTATTTTTTCTTTTGCATCATAAATCATTTTATCTGGGGTTTGGTATCTTAACTACTTTCAGACTATCTGTATATATGTTATAGAAACATCGCATCTTATCTTTTAATGAAAATGTGTCTCTTTTTCTTACTTTATCAATAAATAATAAAATTGTGAGTACTCTCTTCACATTTGAATGTCTGAGAGCCCTTCCATAATATTTTACATATAGTAAAAGTACAATATTGTTAGTTGAATTAAACTAAATATAAACCATTTAAATGTTAAAATGTTTTAAAATAGGAATTAAATTCTTATCACTTCCAAATATTGTTTTAATTTTGTCCATCTTTTCACATTATATAATGCTTTTAGGGCTCTAACAGTAACAAATACTTCCATTACAGTCCACTTGAAAAAAAATGTGTGGCCTGCATTTTATACTACATAATCTTATACTACATAAGATTATGAAAGAAATGTCTTCCAATAAAAAGACTGAACACATGGCAGGAAATTAACTAATAGATACTGGTTGAATAAAAAATTCTTAGTCCTTGAGACTGTTTCATTCATATTTGTAACCTTTATTTTATTCATATTTTTGTCCCTTAGAGTGCTTGGCACTAAGTTTTTGCACACTATGCTTTTATTCATTTTTATCCCAATTATGTAAACTAAAACAAAAATGAAAAACACTTCACTCATTTTCCCTACCACCCACCTCCATGTCTTGCAGCTAACAATCTGGTCTCTTTATCTATGACCTTGGGATTACCAGCTCTTGTTTGTTGTTTTTTTTTGTTTTTTTTTTTAACATTCTGCATATAAGAGATCATACAGTATTTGCCTTTCTCTGATTTATTTGACTTATCATGATGCCCACAAGGTCCATCCATGTTGGAGCTAATGGCAGATTTCATTTCTTATCAGTTCAGTTCAGTTCAGTTGCTCAGTTGTGTCCGACTCTTTGCGACCCAATAGACTGCAGCACGCCAGACCTCCCTGTTCATCGCCAACTCTCGGAGCTTGTTCAAACTCTAATCTATCGAGTCAGTGATGAACATCCAACTATCTCATCCTTTGTCATCCCCTTCTCCTCCCACATTCAATCTTTCCCAGCAGCAGGGTCTTTTCAAATGAGTCAGTTCTTTGCATCAGGTGGCCAAAGCATTGGAATTTCAGGTTCAACATCAGTCCTTTCAATGAACATTCAGGACTGATTTCCTTTAGGATTGACTGGTTGAATCTCCTTGCAGTTCAAGGGACTCTCAAAGTCTTCTCCAACACCACAGTTCAAAAGCATCAATTCATCAGAGCTCAGTTTTCTTTATAATCCAACTCTCACATCTATACATGACCACTGGAAAAACCACAGCTTTGACTAGATGAACCTTTGCTGGCAAAGTAATGTCTCAGCTTTTAAATATGCTATCTAGTTTGGTCATAACTTTCTTCCAAGAAGCAAGTGTCTTTTAATTTCCTGGCTGCAGTCACCATCTGCAGTGATTTTGGAGCCTCTCCCCCTAAATAAAGTCTGACACTGTTTCCACTGTTTCCCCATCTATTTGCCATGAAGTGATGGGACCAGATGCCATGATCTTAGTTTTCTGAATGTTGAGTTTTAAGTCAACTTTTTCACTCTCCTCTTTCACTTTCATCAAGAGGCTCTTTAGTTCTGCCCTTTCTGCCATAAGCGTGGTGTCATCTGCATATCTGAGGTAATTGATATTTCTCCTGGCAATATTGATTCAAGCTTGTGCTTCTATTTTACATATTTTAGTCTGTAAATTTCTTTGTTCATTCATTTATGGACACCTAGGATGTTTCCATATCCTGGCTGTTGTAATAATGCTGTAATGAACATGGGGGTGTATATATCATTTCAAATTAATATTTTCATTTACCTTAAATAAATACTCAGAAGTTCTATTTTTAATTTTTTGAGGAAATCTCCACACAGTTTTCTATCATAGTTGCACTAATTCACATTCCCAGCAACAATGCACAAGGGTTTCCTCTTCTCCACATCCTCACCTACACTCAGTATTTCTTGTCTTTTTGATAGCATCTATTCTAACAGGTGTGAGGTGATACCTCATTGTGGTTTTACATTTCCATAATGATTAATGATGTTGACTATCTTTTTGTGTTCCTGTTGGTCATCTGTATGTCTTTTTCAGAAACTGTCTGTTCAGATATTCTGCCCATTTTTAAAGTAGACACTTCATTAAGGGTTTTTTTTTTAATCATAAATGGATGTTGAATTTGTCAAATATTTTTCTGTATCTATTGAGATGGTCATATGATTTTTATTCTTTATTTTGTTAATGTGGTGTATCACATTAACTGATTTGCAGATGTTGAAACATCCTCACATCACTGAAATAAGTCCTATTTGATCATGGTGTATGTACCATGATCTGAATTCAGTTTGCTAATATTTTGTTGATGAATTTCACATTTATATTTATCAGGAACATTGATGTGTAATCCCCCTCCTCCAATCTCTATCTATCTTTGTCTTTCTGCATTCTTTCCAGGTTTAGTATCAGTATAATGGCCTTATAAAGAGTAAGCCCATTTGGAAGAGTTCTCCTTTCTTTTAATTTTTGGAAGAGTTTGAGAAAGACTGATAATAATTCTTCTTTGAACCTTAGGTAGAATTCACTAAGGACGCCATCTGGTCCTGGACTATTTTGAGAGGAGGTTTTTGATTACTGAATTAATCTGCTTACCAGTAATCAGTCTGTTCAGATTTTTCTGTTTCATCATGATTTAGGCTTATAGGTTTTATGCTTCTGGGAACTTACACATTTCTTCTAGATTGTTCAGTTTCTTAGTGTATCATTGTTCACAGCAGTCCCTTATGATTCTTTGTATTTCTGTGTTATCAATTTTAATACTCTTCTTTCATCTTTGATTTTTACTTATTTGAATCCTCTTTTTTTTTTCTTGGTGAGTGTAGTTAAAAACTCATCAATTTTGTTTATCTTTTCAAAGAACCATTTCTTAGTTCCAGGAAGACCAGAAATTTCCAAATAAGATAAACCCAAAGAGACTCACACCAACGCGTGTTATAACTAAAATGTCAAAAGTTAAAGACAGGGAGAGAATGTTAAACTTAGCAAGAGAAGAATAATTTGTTACATACAAGGGAACCCCCACAAGACTATTAGATTTTTCAACACAATCTTTGAGGGCCAGAAGGGTGTGGCATGATATATTCAAAGTGCTGATATAAAAATAATCTACCCAACATAGTTATCATTCAGAATTTAAGGAGAGATAGAGTTTTCCAAACAAAAGCTAAAGTACTTCACCATTAAACCAGTTTTACAAGAAATGTTAAAGGGACTTCTTTAGGATGAAAAGAAAGAGGTGCTAATTAGTAACAACACATATAAAAGAATAAATCTCACTGGAAAAGTAAATTTATTGTTAAGGTAGTGAAGGAATTATTTATACAGCTAGTTTGAAGGTAAAAACATAAAAGTAGTAAAAATAACTATCATTACAATAATTAAGTAATACACAAGATAAAACATAAAATAGGATATTAAATACATATAGCAAAAGGAGAGAGAATAAGCATTTTTAACCTTAAAAAGTTAATTTTGTATCAGCTTAAAATAGACTGTTACAGATATAAGTTCTTATATGTAAGTCTCATGGTAACCACAGAGCAAATACCTATAGTAAATATACAAAAGATAAAGAGAAAGGAATCTAAAGGAAGGCATCAAAGGGAGGCATCAAACCACAAAGGAAGAGAAAAAGAGAGTAAAGGTACAGATAGAACTATAAAATAGCTAGAAAACTATTAACAAAATAGCAATATCTATCAATAATTACTTTAAATTTAAATTGAATTCTCTAATCAAAAGACATAGAGTGGCTGAATGGATTGAAAGAAATAATACTCATCTATATGCTGAAAATAAGAGAAGCTCTTTAGCTATAAGGGCTCAAACAGACAGAAAGTGAAGGATTAGAAAGAAATATCCTATACAAATGGAAACCAAAAGAAACTTGGAGAAGGTATACTAACATTAGAAAAGATGAACTTTAAAATGAAAACTGTAGTAAGCAGCAAACGAAGACATGGTATAATGACAAAGAATTCAATCCAACAAGAGGATATAACATTTATAAATTTTTTTTCATCTAAGATAGGAAACCTGAAAAAACTTTAAGCAGGTCAAGAAGCAACAGTTAGAACCAGACATGAAACAATGGACAAGGTCAAACTTGGGAAAGGAGTTTGCCAGGGCTGTATATTGTCACCCTGCTTATTTAACTTATAGCCAGAGTACATCATGTGAAATGCTGGACTCAATAAAGCACAAGCTGGAATCAAGATTCCTGGGAGAAATATTAATAACCTTCATATGCAAATGACAGCACCCTTGTGGCAGAAAGTGAAGAGCAACTAAAGGGTCTCTTGATGAAAGTGAAAGAGAAGAGTGAAAAAGTTGGCTTAAAACTCAACATTCAAAAAACTAAGATCATGGCATCTGATCCCATCACTTCATGACAAATAGATGGGGAAACAGTGAAAACAGTGACAGACTTTATTTTCTTGGGCTCCAAAATCACTGCAGATGGTGACTGCAACCATGAAATTAAAAGATGCTTGTTCCTTGGAAGAAAAGCTATGACCAACCTAGACAGCATATTAAAAAGCAGAGACATTACTTTGATGACAAAGGTCTGACTAGGCAAAGCTATGGTTTTTCCAGTAGTCATGTATGGATGTGAGAGTTGGACCATAAAGAAAGCTGATCGCCAAGGAACTGATGCTTTTGAAATATGGTGTTGGAGAAGATTCTTGAGAGACCCTTGGACTGCAAGAAGATCCAACCAGTCAATCCTAAAGGAAATCAATCCTAAATAGTGATTGGAAATACTGATGCTGAAGCTGAAACTCCAATAATTTGGCCACCTGATGCGAAGAACTGACTTTACTGGAAAAGACCCTGGTTCTGGGAAAGATTGAAAGCAGGAAGAGAACGGAATGACAGAGGATGAGATGGTTGGATGGCACCACAGACTCAATGCATATGAGTTTAAACAAGCTCCAGGAGTTAGTGATGGACAGAGAGGCCTGGTGTGCTGCAGTTCATGGAGTCGCAGAATCAGACACGACTGAGTGACTGAACTGATTGAAGACAGGAACAACTAAATATACAAACAAATGTTAAAAGACCTAAAGGGAGTAATAAACAACAGTACAATAATAGTAGAAGACTCTAGTAACCCACTTATGTCAATGGATATATCATATATAAAGAAAACCAATAAGGAAACATCAGCTTTAAACAGCATATTAGAAAAGATAGACTTAAATACTTACAGACATTCCATCCAAAAGCAACAGAATACACATTCTTTTCCATTGCACGTGGAACGTTTTCCAAGATAAATCACATGGTTCGATCACAAAACAAGTCTTAAATTTAAGAGGGTTGAAATCATATCAGGCATTTTTTCCAAACACAATAGTGTAAAACTGGAAATTAATTACATGAAAAAACCTGGAAAATCCACAGATATGTAGAGATTTAACAACAGGCTACTGAATAACCAATGAGTCAAAGAATAAATCAAAAAAGAAATAAAAAATATCTTGAGACAAACAGAAGCAGAAAAGTAATACACCAAGATTTATAAGATGCAACAAAGGCAGTTCTAAAAGGTAGGTTCATTGTGATCAATGCCTACCTGAAGAAAGAAAAAAAGTCTCAAACAATCTAGCTTTGAACCTTAAGAAACAAACAAAAGACTAAGCAAAGCCCTAAGTTAGAAGAAAGAAGGAAATAACAAAAATTAGAGCAGAAATAAATGATAATAAATTTTTAAAATGTCAATAGAAAAGATAAATGAAACTAAGGACTGGTTTGATGTGCATCTATACACTGAATAAATAATTTTTAGAAGTTCATTATCATCTATTCTAATTCTTTTAGAATCTAACTGTAAATTTTATTGGTGAAAAAATGTAAAATATTGTAGGAATATTATGAGTATCCCATATTTTAATAGTATATTTTACAGCAATAAGTGTATTATGTCACTAATAGATGGCTCATGACGTCATACCCATCCTTGGGGCACAGGGAAGATTCCAGTATATTCAACAGCTATATATCTTTTTTATGCTTTTTATTGTGAGAATTTGAAGGTAGGTATGGTACCCTATTCATTTTGTGTTTTGAAGCTTTAAATCCTACCACACTGCATCAGTGTGACCCTGTCCCTCAGAGAATAAAATAGTCTCAGGAATATAGTCAATATTTAATAAATATTTACTGAATGCATTAAAATTTAATAATATAGTAGATTCATGCAGTTGCCCTGAAAAGCAAGGGAGTGAAGCAGCCAGCAGTACTTCCAGGAAGCAACTGAGAAACACCCTTTGGCACTCACCATTTAATCATCTTAGCATCAATCTTTAAACTTAAGAAATAAAATTTAGCGCCAAGTTAGCATAGCTCAAGCCAACTACTTTTTCACTCCCCATGTCACTGATTGCCTCACAAAATCTCTCACTTTGCTGAATATGTGCAAACAATTATTATTATAAGATGCAAGAAAGAGAAACTCCTGGAAAGCTGTCTTGAATATTCATAAAATATTATAATGTCAAACCATGCATTATCACAATAGCATCCTACATTTCAGTATTATTTGAATTCAGTAGAATGGACACAGAAGTAGATTTGACAAATTCTATCTGTAATTGTGTCTCCCATTCCTGTCTATTTTGACCTGTCTCCTGAACCAACTTAATGTTATCAATCATTGCTTTTTTACAACTGGGCAAGACTGACAGGGCCTATAAAAATACTTGAATTCTGGGTGCCCACAGACCCTGTCTGAATGTCTCCAGATTTAGCTTCCTAATCACCTTTGTAAACTTCACAGCCATTTTGTTTCCCTGATTGCTGTCCAGTTTCTTGTACTTTGACTCTGGTCAGAGTCTGAAGATCAGAACACTGATGCTTTGTTCATACTATCAGTTCTTGACTATGTGCCAACTTGGATACTGCTTTGAAGGTTTTCCTTGTGATTTGATTTCCAGCTTGAGAGTTAGGTTAATTCTACTTTTAGAGTTGTGCCCATTTTTGGCTCTTAGAAACTCAAACCTCACTGAACAAAGAAGCTGGGCCCCTTAACTTCCCCAGGAGGAAAGGTTCAAACAAACATATGAATCATCTCATTCTTCTGTAAACAGTGATCTGTGTTCCTTTCCTCACACTCATTCCCCACTGGAAATCTCTCTCATTTTTCACACAAGAGAGTCTTTGTGGATTATTTCATTCCCTACTTTTCTTTCTTCCTCTGAAATTTTTTTGCACTTATTATTAATCTGGTTTCTGAAAGGTAATTTATATATAGTAAAATTCTCCTTTTGAGTGTGCCACTGGTGAACTTTGTTAAAGACAGACTGTCATTCAATCAACACTACCATCAAGATACAGAGCATTCCCATTACCGAAAAAGTTCCCTCATGGTTATTTGTACTGAATTCTATCATCTTCTACTCCCAATGCCTAGTGATCAATAATCTATTTTCTTTATCTATACTTTTGTCTTTTTCAGAATTTCATTTAAATGGAATCATACAGTATGTGTTTTCTGGTATGCCTTTGAGATCCATTCATACTGTTTCATGTATCAACAGTTCATTTGTTTTAATGGCTAAGTAGCCATTGACATATAGCCATATGGCTATACTGCAATTTGCTTATATAGTTACTAAGAGATGGATCTTTGCCTTGATTCCAATACTGACTATTATGAATAAGTTTATACAAATAGTCACATACTAATCTTTGTGTGGAAAATGTTTCCATTTTTCTTGGGTAATAATGCTGAGTGGGACTACTGGATTATAAGGTATAGATATTTAATACTATGTAGAAATGCCAACTATCTTTAAAGTACCATTTTGCATTATGACAAATAATGTATGAGGGTTCCAGTTACATCACATACTAATCAAACTTAGTAGTGTGTGTGTGTGTGTTTAACTTTAGATATCTAGTAGATATGTAATGATGTCATTGTGACTTAAACGTGCATTTTTCTAATGATATATGTTGTTAACCATTGCCAGTCACATGTCTTCTTCATGGCATGTCTGTTTAAATCTTTTGTCCATTTTAGAAAGTGGGTTATCTTATTATTAATTTCTAAGAGTATTTATATATTATCTAAATATGACTTTACTACAAAGGAATTTGGGTCATATTTTCTCCCAGCCTGTAGCTTGTCATTTCATTCTCTAACATAACAGTGTCTTTGTGGAGCAGAAGGTTTAAATTTGATGATGTTCAATTTATTTTGCTTTTTATTTCCTGGGTTATACTGTTTCTGTCCTATTTAACAAATTTTTGCCTAAATAAAAGTCACAATGTTTCCTCCTGTTATTTCTTCTAGAGATTTTATAGCTTTAACTTTTACATGTTTAAGTCTATGATACATCTAAAGTTATTTCTTATATAAGTGTGAAGTAAGTGCCGAGATTTATATTTTGCAAGTGGATGTGTAATTGTTTTAGCATAATATGCTGAAAAGACTATACTTTTTCTTTAAATTACTTTGACATGTCTTTCACATATCTTTTCAAGTGTCTTCCACATGTCTGTGAATCAGTAGAATATACATACATGGGTATAACTTTTATTATGAATTTGTGGAAAGATCATGATTTTGGAGTCATACTAAGATTCATGGCCTGTCTCTATCATTTGCTGTGTTTTCCTAGGCTGTTTATTATGAATCAGTTTGCTGATCTAGGAAATTAAATTAATTACAAAATAAATTTTTAAGGCTTAAGAATGCTGTGAAATAAGCAAGATATATTAAAATTCTATTGGTATCTTTTGTTTTTCACAATGTTTTTTACAGAAATTTGCCTATATTTTGCTATAGTTGCATGTCCCAAATTGCAATTTTTTTTTTCTCTTGGTCACACCACATGGCATGTAGGATCTTAGTTCACATCCAGAATAAACCCATTTTGCTGGTAAAATAACTGACTGTTTCATTGTTTTAGGTTAGCATGATTTGCGGTGGGGGGTGGGGATGGGGGGGTTGTTTCTATTCTTTTAAGTCTCCCAGGACTCATGCTTTTATATTATCCTGCTCTAGTCAGAAAAAAATGGAGAGAAAGATACATGGAAATGTTACCTAGGTGCCAGGTATTAAACATAACATACTTGAGACCTATTGTTACTCTCCTAGGATGTATCTCCATTTTAAATGGAAACCTGAGAAAGCTTACTTAACATAAAGCAATGCATTACACATGGTAAAATGACAGGTAGTATTACATCTTAGTAGAGTGTGGGCTGATTTAGGGATGGAGGTCTCCAGGGTTCAATTTCATTGATCAACAAATAACATATTCTTTTCTAAAGTTGGCTTTGAGTCCTAGTAATAACAATGACTTATATTTGTATAGGATGTTAGTGATTACAGTGTTTTCACATTTATTATCTCATTCGTGCATACAAAATCCTTTGGAAATGAATTGGCTACAATTTACGAATAATAAAGTTGACAGTTATGGCAGTTCAACAACTTGTATTCTATTCAAAGGCAAAAGTGGAACTTTAACCAAATTAATTTGACTTTTAGTTCAACAATCTACTATCAAAATATAGCTGCATCCAGTTTAAATGATAAATTCCTTGAAAAAGATGCACTTCTGCTTCCTTTTAATTTTACAAAACCCTCCTTAAAGCCATCAGCAATTTTGTTTGACTTATGGAGTGAATTTTTGGCAATTTTAAATAAGAACTTAATTTCAGGGTATGGGAATGGAGATAGGAATCCTGCAAAATAATAAAGTGACTTATGGAGAATAAAATGCTATTGATTCTTGCTCTAAATCATTAAATTCATGTTTGATTTCTTCCTATTAAATGAAGAAAAAGAGGATAGCGCTAAAGAATATGTATATTGTTGTGGGGTGCAGCCATATCACAGCACTCCTGATCTCTCTTGACCTGGATTAGTTCAAGAATTTACTTACACAGCCAGTCATCATCCTCTCCACTACTTCCTCTGAGAATCTGAACCTCCCTCAGTGTCTTGTCCATCAGAGAACAGAAGTTCTATACTGGAGATTGTGTGGTTCTTATTGCTGAAGTAGAAAACCAGTCCTTGACTTTGAGATATTACAAATCAAACTTTTGGAAGAGGATATTAAAAAATGCTAAAAACAAATAAAAGATACCACTAGAATTATAATATATCTTGCTTATTTTAAGAAATTTTTAAAGAAGCCATAATAATTACATTTTGTAATTTGTAACCTTCCAAGAGTGGAAAGGGGCTAGAGGTTGAATCATCAGTGGTCAAGGATTTAGTCAATTGCACCTTGGTAATGAAGCCTCCACAAAAACCCAAAAGGACAAGGTTCAGAAAGACTCCAGGTTGGTTAATTTGTGGAGGTGCAGGAGAGGGGAGCACCTGGGAGGGCATGGAAGCACTGTCCTTTCCCCATACCTTATGATATGCATCTCTTGTATCTGTTTCTGAGTTATTTCCTTCTGTAATAAACTGGTAATCTGCTGCTGCTGCTGCTGCTGCTAAGTCGCTAGTAGGCAAAATATTTTTCTGAGTACTGTGAGCCACTCTAGCAAATTAGCTCAACCCACAATGAGGTTATGAGAACTTCTGACTTATAACCAGTTGACTGGAAGAAGCACAGTTAGCATAGGCTTACAGATGGCATCTGAACATGGAGGTGGAGAGGATTGTGTAGGAAGTCTCATAGGACTGAGCCATCAGTCTGTGCAATCTGATGATATCGCTGAATAGATAGTATCAGAATTGAGTTGAATTCTCAGAAATCCTGCTGGTGTCCCAGAATTGCTTGGTGTCATGTGGGAGATCCTCACTCACTGCCCCCGACACGGACATTGGACTTGGGTCCAGGACTATAAAAGACTTTGCATAATTATTTAAGATTGATCCAGGTTATACCATATATCAAGAATTATTTCCAAGGGGTCAAAAGGGGGTGGGATAAATTAAAAGATTGGAATTGACATAGATACACATCTATGTCTAAAGTAGGTAACTAATGAGGACGTAATGTATAGCACAGAAGGAAAAAAGAAGCTAGACTCTGTTTGCAGGACATATGTTAAGCTAACCTTAAAAATGCATTCCAATATACGTTGCTGCTGCTGCTAAGTCGCTTCAGTCATGTCCAACTCTGTGTTACCCCATAGACAGCAGCCCGCCAGGCTCCCCTGTCCCTGGGATTCTACAGGCAAGAACACTGGAGTGGGGTGCCATTTCCTTCTCCAATGCATGAAAGTGAAAAGTGAAAGTGAAGCTGCTCAGTCATGTCCGACTCTTTGCGACCCCATGGACTGCAGCCTACCAGGCTCCTCTGTCCATGGGATTTTCCAGGCAAGAGTACTGGTGTGGATTGCCATTGCTTTCTCCACTATATACGTTAGGTACAGACAAAAACTGTTTGATTCTACTTATACGAGATACCTATAATAGTCAAATTCATAGAGCAAGAAAGTACATTGATAGGTGTCAGGGGCTGGGAGTGAGGGTAGGGAGGCAAAATGGGGAGTTACTGTTTAATGGGGAAAGAGTTTCAGTTTAGAAACATGAAATATTTGAGAGATGGATGATAGTAGGAGTTGCACAATAATGTTAATGTACTTGGTGCCACTGAACTATACAGTTAAACACGGTTAAAATAGTATGTTTTATATTATATGACTTTTACAATAAAAAATACCAAACAAAGAATTAATTCTTTTTTATTGCTGAATAGTATTCTATTGTATGAATATCACAATGCATTCTTTCACATTTGGAGGGATGTTTGGATGACTCCAATTTAACTAGGATGAATAAAGCTGCTATGAATATATGTATCCAAGTCTACATATGAACGCCTATTTTTATCTATCATGTGACTATCTAGAAGTAAAATGGTTGAATCATATGGCTAATATTCATTTAATTTTTGTAAAAGTCTAACAACTGTTTTCCAACATGGTTGTACCATTTTGTTTTCCCACTAGCAGTTCATTTGAGTTCTAGTTTCTCCATATCTATTACTTGGTATCATCAGTGTTATCAATTTTAATAATTTTAATAGGCATGTAGAAATATCATTGCAGTTTTGATTTACATTTCATTAATGAATATTAAGAAGAAGTGGTAAGAATACACAAAAGAACTATACAAAAAGGATACTCACAACCCAGATAATCATGAATATGAAGTCAAGTTGACCTTAGGAAACATCACTATGAACAAAGCTAGTGGAGGTCATGGTATTCCAATTGAGTTATTTCAAATCCTAAAAGATGATGCTGTTAAAGTGCTGAACTCAATATGCCAGCAAATTTGGAAAACTCAGCAGTGGCCACAGGACTGGGAAAGGTCAGTTTCCATTCCAGTTCCAAAGAACAGCAATGCCAAAGAACGCTCAAACTACATAAAATTGCACTCATCTCACAGGCTAGCAAAGTAATGCTCAAAATTCTCCAAGCCAGGCTTCAACAGTATGTGAACCGTGAACTTCCAGATGTTCAAGCTGGATTTACAAAAGGCAGAGGAACCAGAGATCAAATTGTCAACATTCGTTGGATCATCAAAAAAGGAAGAGAGCTCCAGAAAAATATCTACTTCTACTTTATTGACTATGCCAAAGCCTTTGACTGTGTGGATCACAACAAACTGTGGACAATTCTTTGAGATGGAAATACCAGACCACCTGAACTGCCTCCTGAGAAATCTGTATGCAAGTCAAGAAGCAAAAGTTAGAACTGGACATGGGAAAACAGACTGGTTCAAAATAATTGGCTCCAAATCGGGAAAGGAGTACATCAAGGCTGTATATTGTCACCCTGCTTATTTAACTTATATGCTGAGTACATCATGAGAAATGCTGAACTGGATGAAGCACAAGATTGCCAGGAGAAATATCAATAATCTCAGATATGCAGATGACACCACACTTATGGCAGAAAGTGAAGAACTAAAGAGCCTCTTGATGAAAGTGAAAGAGAAGAGTGAAAAAATTGACTTACAACTCAATATTCGGAAAACTAAGATCATGATATCTGGTCCCATCACTTCATGGCAAATAGATGGAGAAACAGTGGGAACAGTTACAGACTTCATTTTTGGGGGCTCAAAAATCACTGCAGATGGTGACTGCAGCCATGGAATTAAAAGACGCTTGCTCCTTGGAAGAAAAGCTATGACCAACCTAGACAGCATATTAAAAAGTAGAGACATTACTTTGCCAACAAAGGTCCATCTAGTCAAGGCTATGGTTTTTCTAGTAGTCATGTATGGATGTGAGAGTTGGACTATAAAGAAAGCTGAGTGCCAAATAATTGATGCTTTTGAACTGTAGTGTTAGAGAAAACTCTTGAGAGTCCCTTGGACAGCCAGGAGATCCAACTAGTCCATCCTAAAGGAAATCAGTCCTGAATATTCATTGGAAGGACTGATGCTGAAGTTGAAATTCCAATACTTTGACCACCTGATGGGAAGAACTGACTCATTTGAAAAGACCCTGATGCTGGGAAAGATTGAAGGCAGGAGGAGAAGGGGATGACAGAGGATCGTTGGATGGTATCACTGACTCAATGGATATGAGTTTGAGTAAGCTCCAGGAGTTGGTGATGGCAGGGAAGCCTGGCATGCTGTAGTCCATGAAGTTGCAAAGAGTTGGACATGACCGAGCCACTGAACTGAACTGAACTAACTGAACTTGACTGATTTGGGGAGGACAATAATTGAATAAAGTGTATATTCTAATTTTAGGTATTATAAACCATTTTGTAAGTTCTTAAAATTCTAGAACCCTATTACCTTGTTAATGTCTATTCTCTGAGCATTTACTACATTGCTTGAGACAAAATAGATAATTTTTTGTTGTTGTTTCAATAGCTGTTATTAGGACTATTAGGACTGAGATTTGGTGAGTGGAAAAAGCAAAGGCAGAGATATTTAGCATTTGTTTCTGGAGTTAAATGGGAAAAATTACATTTGCTTTTTCTTTAGCACACTTTGAGCAAATAATCCTTGATCACTTTATGTCCAAGTTTCTAATACAAACATATAGGTCGGCTGCAGACACTGAAAATTATTGAACTTAAGATAATTTTTAAGCCAATTAGGAATGTATGGTCCTATACATACACTAAGGTGATATAGCTGAATGAGAGACTGTTTTTGCACTGCTCTGGAATGTCTTTTGAGGGACTGTCAGTCACTTGGCACACAGGCTATTTGAATATTCAACTTTCTTTTACTTTGGCTGACTTCTCCAGTTTAACAGCATAGTTCCCACTCTACTGGAGGAAAATACAACTTAATAACAGTCCTGTAACCAAAGGAACATCATGGTGCCCATTCAAGTTCCCAAGTGAGAGTGAGATGTACCAGCATGTCACCATGCAAGGATTAAAGGACAGTTGCACAATGTATTTCATAACAACCATCAGACCGACCAACTGCCAAGATCATTTAATTGTTAGAGCAGGGAAAACCCATCAGCTTGAACTTTTTACAGCCCAAATAAATCTGTTCTCTTCCAACAGCCCACGTGGCAAAAAGACAATGCGATTATATGTTACACATAAGCCAAGGTGTAAAATATTTTTTAATTTGTCCTATTAATCTTCTGATTATCTTCAGCCCTATGTGATATTCTTATGTGTATGAATCCATTGTGTAATTAACACTTTACTTTTCTATTTTTTATACAGTTTAGAGAGATTTTTAAGTTTTTTTTCCCCCATTGCCTCTGACTGTGTGGGAAAATGAGGCCCAGGAATGATAAATTTGGATTCTGGTGATGATGGAATAACAAACAAATAGATTTGCTCTGTTACTTGAAAAAGGAAAACATTCTAAACAAATATAGGAAACAAAAATGTAGAAGACATTTGAAATCAACAAACAAAGGCTGGTGATCCCTGAGAGATGGGCACCAAATAAGAGCACAATGATTGCTCCGACTTGCTGCCATGAGATAATCTCTAGGCTTCAGTGCAGGGAGCAGAACCCAGAGTACCTTCTGAGTTGGGGAGATAGTGCTAAGCCCAGGAAGACCATAGTGCTAGAATTTGCAAAGCAGAGTACCAGAGGGGTGATACCTGAGTTGAAAACCCTTGTGATTCGGTGGCATTAATGAACGAAATGAATGACCAAAAAGGAGTATAGAAATAGGCTTGAACATTTGAACAACTGACTCTGAAAAAAGTGCAAAGATTTCATTAAGAAATAAGTTAGTCTTTTCAACAAATGTTGCTGAAATGACTAGGTAACTATAATGTAAAACTAATAATTTTGATTAATACCTTGCAATGTATATAACAATTGACTCAGAACAAATTACAGTACTGATTTTAAAGCTCAAAATGACAAAAGTTCTAAAAGGAAACAGGAGAAATTCTTTATGACCTTAGGTTAAATAAACACTTTATAGGTATAATCTCAAAACTATGGTTCATAAAAAAGAAAACAACACAGACAAATTAGGACTTCAATTTGCTCTGTTACCTGAAAAAGGCAAACATTGTAAACAAATATAAGAAACAAAAATGTGGAAGACATTTGAAATCAACAAAGGATGGTGATCCGTGAGAGATGGGCATCAAATAAGAGCCTAATTAAAACCCCTAATTAAAAACACCTAATCTTCAAAAGACACTGTAAAAAGAATGAAGAAACTAACCATAGACAAGGAGAAAATAGCCACATATAAGCACAAATCAAATATATGATAAATGACTTGGATCAAGATACTGAGTATACAAATCTTAAACATAACAGAGAGATCCTGGGTGGAAACATACATTTGGAAGCTATCAGTAAACAGATAATTACTTAAAGACATACAATTTGATGAGCTCATCAAGAAGGTGCATTGAGAGAACTTCAGAAGTGTAAGGAAATGCCTTGGAGCACTCAGCTGTTAAACATTTTAAGAGAAGGGAAAAGTGCAGGAGACTGAGATGAGGGGCTAATTCTGTAGGAAGAAAACAAGGAGACTGTGATGCCTTAAACACCATGAAAAGAGTATTTAAGGGAAGAGGAAGTAGTTACTTATGTTCAATGATTTTGGTAGGTCAAATAAGTTGAGGAGTGAGAACTGACCATTAATTCTATCAATGGAGGCCATTGGTGACATTGACAAGGGTCCTATTTTGTGATGGAATAATAAAGGCCAAATTCTATTTGGAGTGGTGGATTTAGCAGAAAATTGGAGTTAAAGAACTGGAAATGGCCAGTCCTGACAATTCTCTCAAGGAACTTTGCTATAAGGAGACCAGAAAGTTAGGGTGATACCAGGAGGAGGGGGACGTGGAATCAAAAATTGTTCCTTTCCTCTGTACCAAAATGAGAGAAATAACAGTGTAGGTGCTGATAGGATTAATTCAGAAGATAGAAACAACTGATGATATAATGAAGAAAGGGCAATTAATAGAGTGGCATTCTTGAGTAAATAAAAGGGAATAGGATCTGGCTCAGAAAAGAGTTAGCCTTAACTAGGGATATGGACAGCTACTGGCTATAAGACAGAAGAAGGCAAAGTATGTAAACATTAACTGGGGCTTCCTAGCTGGTGCTAGTGGTAAAGGACCTATGCCGGGTCCCAGCCCCGGTAGATCCAGGGAATTTGAAGCGGGGATGGCGTTGGCAAGGGAAAAACTTATTTATTTATCAACATAAGATTAGATTAGGAAAAAATAGTGTAGTAGGAAAATTAAGTGGAGAGAAGAGGCTGATTAACTTGGGTCATATGGAAAACCAATAAAGTTCCAGACAAGGAGCTTGCACCATCTATGTTAGGCTGCCCGTTTGAATATCGGAGAGTGCCCTGCCTTGGGCTCTCTCTCTTACGGATCTCCGGGACAAGTAAGTAGACATAATGAGCCTCCAGGCCCCAGATGGTAATTCAGCCTGAAATTAGAGTAAAGAGGAGACACGGGGGAAACCAGTCCAGCGACTGGCTCCCCTTCTATTGTCCTTCAAGGCCTTTTATACTTTTGATTATACATAGAGATCAATGGGTAATACAAAATTATGTAGCGTTAGCAGCCCAGACTCTTTCTGTATATCTGTTTGTATACAAAAGGTCTCAGGTGATTTACATTATCTTCTGGCCAAGAGGCTTGTTAACACTTTTTGGCTCTCTTCCTTAATGAATGTTAATTTCGTTTCCCCTAAGTGTTTTTCTTTAATCTGCATCTCCTTAAAGCACTAAAGTTACATTTCTATAGAACAAAGGTGCAGTGGGTTATAACAGAGAAGGTACTTAACTCAAATATCTAATGTTGCTAATACCAGGTCTACTACTTGTTTTTCTATATACCAACTATATCTAAAAATAAAGGATATGAAAATTTGGCAGCAAGTATTGGCTCAACAAATGAAACCTTTAATCAGTCCTATTCTAATGATTTTGACTCCCCGGAAGCCCCTACACTCCTAGGATGTTTTAAGCTTCCTGTGCCTCCTGAGGTCAGGAGGCCTCAAACAATCACACGCGCAGCTGTATGAGTCCTTCAGGCAGGCTAAAAAGCCATCAGAGGATTTTTGGATTGAAACACTCTTTCAAATGCAGAAGACTAAAGCCCTGGATTGACTTTTTCCAGAGAATGTCAGAAGAATGGAAAAGCAGGCAGATTCTTATTTTGGGGGGTACATGCTCAGGAAATGCCAGGGGGAAAACCTGAGATCTGACTCGACCTTGCCCATCAGATCTCTGCCGCATGACCTTGTCACGGGTGGGATTCCTTACGCTGGCTCCCGGCAGACCTACCTACCAGCGCAGGATATATAAGAGATGTGGGTTCGAACCCTGGGTTGGGAAGATCACCTGAAGGAGGGCATGGCAATGCACTCCAGTATTCTTGCCTGGAGAATCCCATGGACAGAGGAGCCTGGTGGGCTACAGTCCATGAGGTAGCAAAGAGTCGGACACGACTGAAGTGACATAGTATGCATGCACGCAGACATTAATACTGCAAAGTGGAAAGATATGACAGTAGGAGCTTATAAAAGTTCTATTCTGAGTGATTCTATTAGAGGCAGTGGTATACTATGGCTACTTTTACTCAACAAAGGCAAAATTAATAGCTGTGACACAGATCATATGTCCCATAAATCCTAAAGTATTTACTATATGGTCCTTTTCAGGAAAAAAAAAAAAAAAAAGTTTGCCAAAGACATGGGAGCTTCTAAGTCACGTATTCAACAAAATTTTAGCAAGTGTCTACTCTATACCATGCTCTTTACAAGGCAGTGCGATAGGAAAGGCTACTGAAATTGACATTATCTCCCATTTCCCCCTGCTCATGATGTCTAATTTTTTTCCTCAACAAACCATAGAAGGGGCTTCTGCAAGTTATCACAACTTAAATGACATAAATAGTAGATAGTCCCTGTCCTCCTTATTCCCTTGGCCAATTTTCAGCATGTTCATACATATATAGACTGGATGAGACCATGCCCTCAAGACCCTAAAATCATGCTTTCATCCTCTTTATGTGAACTTTCAGCACATCTGTCAAAAAAACCAGGGACAATGACAATGTGCTCAATCGCTTCAGTCGTGTCCAGCTCTGTGACCCTGTGGACTGTAGCCTGCCAGGCTCCTCTGACAGACAACTTATAAATTACTGTTAGGAGTTTGGAAGACATCCACTCAGATGAATAAAGGAGGAGGTGTTGGGTCCTTAGGAAGAAGTTAAAAATAGTGATTTGGGCTAGAAAGAAATACAATTTTAAGAATCATTTTCATATAGATGATAGTTGAACCTATGGGAGCAGAAAAAAGAAGAAAAAAGAGAAGCGTATGGGTTAGTCAAGGAAGTTAAAGGTAACCAGAAGATAATAGTATTGTACAAGTCAGTTCAATTCAATTAACTGCTCCCTATTTGCCGGGATAGATATAGAATTTGAGCAAAGTCGTATAATACAAAATGAAAGAGGAATAAGGTAGAAAACCAATTTGAACCTCCTAGATTACTTGGGGATAAAATGTGTAAGATGGTACTTCACTGAATGAATTCACAAAATACAGCATTTAACCATATTTTGAACACATTTCTATGACTGTAAATTATTTAATGCTGTTATGTTAACACAGCCAAGCCACCCAAGAAGTATTTTTCTTTAGATTTTACACAGTGTTTTTTTTTTCCCCACTTTTACACAATTTATTCAGAATATCACATTCCTGGTCTGAATCCATTGATATTGGAGGTTCCTCAAAAGTGACATCTTTGTTTCCTTCAAACTAGTTTTCATATTTTACATCTAACTCAACATATGTCAAAGTAGTTATATTGATTAAATAATGGCCTGAAATTTTTGTTTACAACTTTCTCACTTATTTAGCCTTAATATATTGTTTCCCATGATAGCAGAATCAAAGCATTGATGGAACCTTTCCATCAGCTTGTTTCAATCCATAATGAGCAATAAAGCTGTCACCTTCTTAATTCTTCCTCTGCCTACTGTTCTCTTTACAACGACCCTGAAGTTCATTTACAATGGGGGAAGCAGTTAGATGCACTCTTGCTGGGCTAGGTTCCCAGGAGTATACAGTTTCACAGAGAAAGCAAATTTTGAGGTTTTCTCACTCTCTTTTTTTAATTTTTAAAAATTTCTTCTTTTAAATAAAGGCAAGGTAAGCAGCTAAACATGTGGTTAATCTGATTAGAAAATTAGATTTTCTAATCTAAATCAAGTGGCACTGATTTTAAAACATTGTATAAAATAATCTTTAACTAAGAAAAATGTTTTTTCAGTAAATGTATGTTTAAGGAAAGCCTTTCTGATATGTTTTCTAAGTCATTAATTTGGCTTTAGTGTCAGTTGCAGTATGGGAGGACAAATAGCTGTTTTTAAAAATGGCATCCTTCTCTAAAATATTAACGCAGATCCAGATTTCTTAGTCTTAGTACTATTGACATTTTGGCTGAGAAACATTTGTTTGTGGGAGACTATCCTTTGTAACATGGGATGTCTAACAGTATCCCTGGCCACTACTCACTTGATGCCAGCTGTAACCCTCAAACTGTGATAATCAAAAATGTTTCCAGACATTGTCAAGTGTCCCTGGGCATGGGTGACCATAGGGAAGGAGGATGAGACTAAGGCAAATTTAACAAAGTCAATCTTATTTAATGCTAATTATTAAAGAAATTTTTTTTGCAGAGGTTTTGGGGTTTTCAGTTCAGTTCAGTTCAGTCGCTCAGTTGTGTCTGACTCTTTGCGACCCCATGAGTTGCAGCACACCAGGCCTCCCTGTCCATCACCAACTCCCAGAGTTCACTCAAATTCACATCCATCCAATCAGTGATGCCATCCAGCCATCTCATCCTCTGTTGTCCCCTTCTCCTGCCCCCGGGGTTTTAGCTTGTTTTTATTTCCCTTCCTTGCTTCCTTCCTCTCTTCTTTCTTTTCCTCTTCCTTCTTTTCTTGCTTTAATGTGTAAATCCTTATTCAGCAAAAATTTTACATAGCAGTCCAATATGTAAAATTTTACATGACAGTCCAATATGTAAAATTTTACATAAAATTCCAATGTGTAAAATCTAACCTATGAGCTCAACTCCTTGAAATGTATTGTCCTGAGGCTTAGTGGATCTATCATTATTTTTATTTTCTGTTTTTTATGATGTTATAAAATCCTGCTGGCCCAGAGGAGGCTGCTGCTCCCAGGGTTAGTCCTTTCTCAGCAATAGGCTCAACTGAGAACACATCTTTCATAGACAAACCAACCAGTCCCAAGTCTATAACCCCCACCACCGCTATATCCAGCCCTCACATGCCAAGCCAGTATCACTTGCCTTCTATCTTAGGCAACCACAGATCACCCCTTTAGCCCAAAGCCTGCTGGAATTATTCAAACTAGCCAGGCCTAAACTATATCCCTTACCCCACCTTCCCTTTCTTGTGAAATCCTCAATAAAGCCCCTGGTCTAGACTAGCCCTTTGTCCCTATCTTCTGCCCCCTGACCAAAACCTGGGCACTTCCCTTGTGGCCCTGCATGGCATGTAGTGACCCTGCTCTTTGGGACCTGTGAGTAAAATGAACTTCCTCCAAGCCTCATGCTCTCTTCTCTCTGTGGCTACCTCAACTTTACCATGGAAGTAAGCATCCATATACTTTTACACAGAAGTCCAATGTGTGCAATTTTACATACATTTTACATAAAATTTTACAATTTTACATAAAATTCTTACAGATGCCATGTTCTCCTTATAACAATCAAGTTTTTGTTTCTGTATTTTATGATATTTGTGAGTTGTGAGCAACACTTTCAGTCTTAAAACACTGACCTCTTGACTCTGCCTTATCTTCCAACTCTCCAGTCCAATGACGACTAAACAGGTCACGTATGTATCTTGACTTCTTTAATCCTCATAAATGAATTAATGTAGGTCTTCTGACCTCAGATTTATAGAAGCCTAGATATTAAGCAGTTGCCCAAATTTAATTTCAATTTTTTTCCACAGGAAAATACTTTCTTAAGTTGAGTTTTAAATAAGGGTGAGACACTATATTAGGTTTGTGCTATATGTGGTAGATTATGCCAGTTTCGCTACATCACCACATCACTATAGGTATATGTGGTAGATTATGTCAATTTTACTACATCACTACCGCACAGTTTCACTCATCTCACATGCTAGTAAAGTAATGCTCAAAATTCTTCAAGCCAGGCTTCAGCAATACACAAACTGTGAACTTCCAGATGTTCAATCTGGTTTTAGAAAAGGCAGAGGAACCAGAGATCAAATTGCCAACATCTGCTGGATCATCGCAAAAGCAAAAGAGTTCCAGAAAACATCTATTTCTGCTTTGTTGACTGTGCCAAAGCCTTTGACTGTGTGGATCACAATACACTGTGGAAAATTCTGAGAGAGATGGGAATACCAGACCACCTGACCTGCCTCTTGAGAAACCTATATGCAGGTCAGGAAGCAACAGTTAGAACTGGACATGGAACAACAGACTGGTTCCAAATAGGAAAAGTAGTATGTCAAGATTGTGTATTGTCACTCTGCTTATTTAACTTATACGCAGAGTACATCATGAGAAATGCTGGGCTGGAGGAAGCACGAGCTGGAATCGAAGTTTCCAGGAGAAATATCAGATATGCAGATGACACCACTCTTACAGCAGAAAGGGAAGAAGAACTAAAGAGCCTCTTGATGAAAGTGAAAGAGGAGAGTGAAAAAGTTGGCTTAAAGCTGACCATTCAGAAAACTAAGATCATGGCATCCGGTCCCATCACTTCATGGCAAATAGATGGGGAAACAGTGGAAACAGTGGCTTACTTTATTTTGGGGGGCTCCAAAATCACTGCAGATGGTGATTATAGCCACGAAATTAACAGATGCTTACTCCTTGAAAGGAAAGTTATGACCAACCTAGACAGGATATTAAAAAGCAGAGACATTACTTTGCCAACAAATGTCCACCTAGTCAAGGCTATGGTTTTTCCAGTGGTTATGTATGGATGTGAGAGTTGGAGTATAAAGAAAGCTGAGTGCTGAAGAATTGATGCTTTTGAGCTATGATGTTGGAAAAGACTCTTGAGAGTCCCTTGGACTGCAAGGAGATCCAACCAGTCCATCCTAAAAGAGGTCAGTCCTGGGTGTTCATTGGAAGGACTGATGTTGAAGCTGAAACTCCAATACTTTGGCCAGCTGATGCAAAGAGCTGACCCATTTGAAAAGACCCTGATGCTGGGAAAGATTGAGGGCAGGAAGATAAGGGGATAACAGGGGATGAGATGGTTGGATGACATCACCGACTCGATGGACATGGGTTTGGGTGGACTCCAGGAGTTGGTGATGGACAGGGAGGCCTGGCATGCTGCAGTTCATGTGGTCACAAAGAGTCCCACACAACTGAATGACTGAACTGACTGAACTGATGCCAATATTAGGGATTGAATGTTGTCATTATGTACTTTGTAGCTTAGTTTCAGCCTCACCCATCTAAGTTCTTCATGCCATTACTTTGTATCCCTACAACTAACTGAATTTAAAACACAATACAAATTTAAATGTGTTACTTTTTCTCAGAACCACATGATGACTCGCATCATTTATCATATATGAGTTAAGCTCCTTAAGGTAGGATATAGGGTTCTCCAGTATATAGCCTCTGCCTAGCTTTCCATGCCCATAACTCGTATTATTCTACTGCTTAGAAATTTTCCTGTATCTACTCCCACCTTCGCATCAATATGAGTGTTTCTGAGATGGATGCTTCTACATCTCTGCTAAAAGGAAAGGAAGAGACCTTTCCTTTTAGCTAATTCCTTTTCATTTATTACAACTAAAGTCACAAATTATCAACCTTAGTAAAACCTTCCTTAGTAACTCTACTTTTAACTCCGGGTTACATACATTTGTTTCTATTCTTAATATTTTAATAATAACCCATTATCTCTCTATCATTGCTTTTAGAGCACAGCAATATAGCTGTGTGTTTTTCAAGGTTTTTTTTTTTTTTTTTTTTTTTTTTTTTTTCTGGCTTCATTCTGTGGCTTGTGGGATCTTAGATCCAAACCAGGCACTGAACCTGGGACCAGGCAGTGAGTGCCAAGTCCCAACCAGGGAATTCTCTATAATTACCTATTTTAATGATTATCTCCTCTGCTATATAACACTTTTATGAGGACAACATTGTAGAATTGATTTTATAGTCAATTCCTTGAATAGACCATGAATATTGGAATTGAGGGCTTCCCAGGTGGTGGTAGTGGTAAAGAACTCACTTGCTAACACAGGAGATTTAAGAGAGGCAGGTTCAATTCCTGGGTAAGGAAGGTCCCCTGGAGGAGGGCATGGTAAACCACTCCAGCATTCTTGCCTGGAGAAATCACATGGACAGAGGAGCCTGGCTGGCTATGGTCCATAGGGTCACAGAGAAGTGACCCGTTGAAGTGACTTACCAGAGTGACCAACGGGACACAGTTGAAGTGACTCAGCATGTATGCATGGAAATTGTAAATATAAATCTTTGTTAGCTACATGGATTAATTTCATCATCGTAGCCTCAGCTTACAACTAGGTTAAGTTTTCATAATGGTCCTTCAAAAATAATCTTTTAAAAATAGAACAGTCTCCTTAGCTTGCCTAGAATATTCTATTGAGTGCAAATCTCAATTGAGAAGGTATGAAGATATCTACAGAAATTCATTACTTTTTTTGAAAAATAATTATGTGACTTTTTTTCTTACTGATTGCCACCGGCAGACTCATCTTTGAGGATAAAGGATGGCATATATATTTGGGGATATTTTGACAGTAACAGAAGTAGGACATGACTCACTGAGCCTCTATGCCACCTGAATTTATATGCATTTTAAGTTCTGAAATTAAATTAAATAAATGGGGGAAGTCAGCAGTGGAAGTCAATGGTTTAGAAAAAATATAAATTTACACAATCTTGTTGAAGTAAATTATATTCTTATAAAACCTAAAATATTAGGGACACTATGTATAAAATCTTCCCTTGTAGCTCAGTGGAAAGAATTCGCTTGCTAATGCAGGGGCGATTTGTTTGATCCCTGGGTCAGGAAGATCCCCTAGAGGAGGAAATAGCAACCCACTCTTGTATTCTCAGCTGGGAAATCCCATGAACAGGGTCTGGAGAACCACATGCAGTCCATGGGATCGCTAAAGAGTCAGACACGATTTAGAGGCTAAACAATAGCAACAAATATAAAAGCTTAGGTGACCCTTAACTGAAGTCAAAAAGGTTTGCAATCAGGTAAGCAAAGGTTTCAAGTGGTGTTTGTTTGTTAATTTATGATTGTCCTTGTCCAACTTGTTTGTCCTTTATGAATCCTTAGTGACTTTTCTAACTCACACTCTCATGCCCTAGAACTCTCGTTGTTCTGTCTTTCCTTCCCTGTATGGTCAGAAAACTGCACTGGAAGCTAAATGGGAAATTATGCCTACTTTAACCTAGTAAAATTCTTTATTAGACCCTGGAAATGAATTCTCACTTGATTATATCTGTAAATTAAGGCTAACATATCATTCATTAAAGATGAATGCTAAATGATCTCTTCTTGGAAAGCATCTTTCAGCTAAGATCACTAAAGCCCTGTGTGTATGTAGTATTCAATAGGGATATAATATGTGAACAATTATAACGTGAGTCACTGTGATTCTCTATCTTTGCAAAAGCATTTCTTTTTGAAAACTATGTTTGTTTGTTTGTTTTTCAAAATTATCTTTCTTTTCTCTGTTTAGTAGCATCCAGGGCTCAGTGTTCTACTGTCAATCTTTCTTGAGGTAAAAGTAAATGCCTGAACTTCCCCAGATGGCCATGGTGGAACTTAATTTCAGACACACCTCTTCCTACAATTATGTGTGAAAGTTAGAACTAACTTTTTGTAGAAGCCTGTAAAATGCTAGTCGTTGCATCATGATTATAATACTATGAGGCAGAATTATTACGCCCGTTTTATAGATGACAGGAGCAAATATTAATAGACTTCCCCAGTGGTCCAGCAGCTAAGACTCTGTGCTTGCAATGCAGGGGCCCAGATTCTATCCCTGGTCAGGGAAATAGATCCCACATGCTGCAACTAAGAGTTTGCGTGCCTCAAGTAAATATCTCCACATATTTCAGCTAAAGATCCTACATGCTACAACAAAGATGGAACATTCTGTATGCTACAACTAAGTCCCAGCATGGTCAAATAAATAAATAAATGAGTAAAATATTTTTTTTTAAGTACTGTGATTGCCTTCACCTACTTCTTAGAATAGTCTACGTAATTAGCTAAAAGAAATAACCATTTCAAGGTCAAAGTACAGTTAGGTCTTGCAGTTTGATATACTTAGCAAGACCTGGCAAGGATGTCCAGTGCCTGTGGAGGACTCTTAACAGACTCACAGACTTCATTCACAAAACTGAGGTCACACAGATAGTCAAGCCTTTCTGCTCCTTCATATTGAATTCACTTCAGGCTGCTCACCCCTAAGCACACCCATACTTGCTTCTTTAGATCATCACTGCAAAGATTGATGGTCCACTATTTACACTCTCTCTTTCTAAATCTGGCTCCTTTTCCATTTTCCATGATTCTTATCACATTTTCCATATGGACTACCATGGTAGTTCACACTCTTGGTCTCATCTCTTTTGGGTTTTTTGTTGTTGTTGTTGTTGTTCCTTTATACTCTGCACTCATACTTCAAGGCAGAACAGGATAGTTATTAGAAGCACAAATTTGGACATCAGATTGTGGGATTTCCGATGACATCATCAGTTTTTTTAAGTTGTGTGATACTGAGCAGTGAATATAAAATCTCAATTCTTCAGTCTTTGCATCTGTAATACAGGCATTTAATACACATGCTTCAAACAGTAATAGTAGGAGCAACTGAGTGAAAACAGATAGCCAATTAGAAGCAT
Organism: Budorcas taxicolor; assembly: GCF_023091745.1. Lineage (NCBI taxonomy): Eukaryota > Metazoa > Chordata > Mammalia > Artiodactyla > Bovidae > Budorcas > Budorcas taxicolor. Next base: position 31,087,325 of record NC_068923.1, on the reverse strand, counting down.
GCTTGTCACACAGTAAGCACTCAGTAAGTGTTAATATCATCATCCTCATCACCACCACACCATCATTATTATATACATTCTCACCATTGTACCAAAGCTGTTTTATCAGTACCATTAAGTAACTCTTTTGTTTTTTAAAGCAATGGTTATTTGTCAGTCTTTGTTATTTTTGACTCACATGTGAAAAACATTTTCCTGTTGACCATTGTGTCAGTCAGAGCCCAGCAAGGAAGCAAACCACTCTACATATTTCAAGGAGTATGGTGCGAGTCCTAGAAATTAGTTGCTTACAAAATCGTATGATGGATTGGAGGATTGGAAGCCAGAAAGAGCACCTTTGTACTACTGAATCCAAGAGCACACTGTCACTGATGTTCTGAATCAGAGGTCAGGATGCTTCTACTTCCTTCCTACAGAGAAGGCAATGGCACCCCACTCCAGTGTTCTCGTCTGGAGAATCCCAGGGTCGAGGGAGCCTGGTGGGCTGCCGTCTATGGGGTCGCACAGAGTCGGACACGACTGAAGCGACACAGCAGCAGCAACTTCCTTCCTATGCCCCTCTACTGCCACCATTATGAATACTCACACTCATGAAGCTAGGCTCAAGCCACCAGAATCTCTAAACTATTTTTGGCAATCACATTTCACATTACTGCTTGTTAACAAACTGCAGCAGGAAGGAGACCTATATCTCACATCATCCTTGGCAAAAGAGTTTTGGACATGTCATTTATAGCTTCTTGTATTCTCTTTCTTTTGTCTTGAAAGTTGTTTCCTGATAACTTCAACTGTCACCTCCCTCTCAGTTCAGTCACTCAGTCTGCCCAACTCTTTGCAACCCCATGGACTGCAGGATGCTAGGCCTCCCTGTCCATCATCAACTCCCATGGCTTACTCAAACTCATGTCCATCGAGTCAGTGATGCCATCCAACTATCTCATCCTCTGTCATCCCTTCTCCTCCTGCCTTCAATCTTTCCCAGCATCAGGGTCTTTTCAAATTAGTCAGTTCTTCACATCAAGTGGCAAACTTATTGGAGTTTCCATTTGAGCAGCAGTCCTTCCAATGAATATTCAGGACTGATCTCCTTTAGAGAGATCATGGACTCCCATGGACTGGTTTGATCTCCTTGCAATCCAAGGGATTCTCAAGAGTCTTCTCCAAAACCAAAGTTCAAAAGCATCAATTATTTGACACTCAGCCTTCTTTATAGTCCAACTCTCACAGCCATACATGACTACTGGAAAAACTATAGCTTTGTCTAGACAGACCTTTGTTGGCAAAGTAATGTCTCTGTTTTTTAGTATATTGTCTAGGTTGGTCATAGCTTTTCTTCCAAAGAGCAAGCATCTTTTAATTTCATGGCTGCAGTCACCACCTGCAGTGATTTTTGAGCCCCCCCCCCAAAATAAAGTCTTTCACTGTTTCCATTGTTTTCCCATCTATTTGCCATGAAGTGATGGGACCAGATGCCATGATCTTAGTTTTCTGACTGTTGAGTTTTAAGCCAGCTTCTCCAGCCTTCTCTGTCACTTTCATCAAGAGACTCTTTAGTTATTCTTTATTTTCTGCCATAAGGATGGTGTCATCTGTATATGTGAAGTTATTGATATTTCTCCCAGAAATCTTGATTCCAGCTTGTGCTTTATCAAGCCCTCCCTCTAGCTCTAGCTAACTACTAAATCTCTACTCATAACTCTGACCTTCTTTTCCTAATTTCAAGTACATAACTCCAAGCATTACTGAAAATTTCCACATCTATCAAATAAGAGCCTCAAATTCAATATATTTAGAGCATAATGAAACAAACACAAAACTAAATCAAACTGTCTCTCTGTATGTATGATTTTAATTAGTGATACATTTTTTCTGAAGTGTCCAGGTGCAAATTTTTGTTTTTCACAATCTCAATTTCTCCTCCTCTTGCTTGATACATAGTTGAATGATAGAAAATCTAAGAATTAATAGACTGCATGGTCTTCAAATGACCTTCCATAAACATCAAGTCTTTTATTTGGTTTTACCTGGAAAGGGTCAGTAACAACTGGAATTTGTACTCACTAACACAGCCTGATGTTACTGTACATTTTGGGGGGTTCTGAATTGCAGTGTATTTTCACATTTAACTCTGTATAGTTAGGAATGCTGACATTTTACTGTGGAAACTGAAGAGTCTAACAAAGACATTCACTGATGGAGAAGTTGTTACAACATAGGATGTAAAATTACTGGCAAGAAGTTGTATAAAATCACATAGATTCAAATTTTATCTTTGATGCTGTGCATGTCCTTGGGGAAGTTACTTAAAATCTCACCTCCCAGGCTAACCTAAGTATAAAAGAAAGGTTAAAATGATACCCACCTTATAAGGAGGTCATTATGAAGAGTAAATATGATAATGATACAATAAATTTCTTAATGCAACACTAGTCTCAAAATCCAAACAAACAATATATTTTGGTTTATATTGTCTTTGCTTATATTGATGCCACCCCTCCCATTTTTTTATTGTTTTAAGGTCATGCTGGAGTTGGTATAATTTGATAGTCATTATTATACCTTATAGATTCACAGGTATAAAACTGAATAGAAAACCTTAGGAAACTGTGGTATGGATTCTATGGAGAATCCTTGGGTTCATGTAGGTAATAGATGTACTATGCTGAGGAAATTGGAAGGCAATAATAAATAAATTGGTCTGGCTTTAATCCTCACAATCAATTTATAAATATTAGTACTTAATATAATTCAGTTGATAAATATTAGTGAATTTAACACAATTATCCTTTATGTTGGGCTGGGAGGGAAATATTTAGGCATCAAACAGAATTTGAAAACCATTGCCCTGAGTCATCAGTAACCATTGTTCTCTTCTACTAAACATATTCTTGATAGTAGTAAGCTATGTCAATATCTATTAGTAAATATGCATTTTTAAAAATTCAGCTGAAAGTGGAAAGAGTTAGTCACTCAGTCATGTCCAACTCTTTGTAAAAGTTGACCCCATGGATCATGGCCTACCAGGCTCCTCTGTCCATGGAATTCTACAGGGAAAAAACTGGAGTGGGTAGCCATTTCCTTCTCTGGGGGATCTTCCCTATCCAGGGATCTAAGCTGGGTCTCCCACACTGCAGGCAGATTCTTTACCATCTGAGCCACCAGGGAAATCCCTTAAATTCAGCTACATACAACAAATATGTTAAACTGTACACATGTTTTACAACACTTGAGAAAATGCTAATCTCTCACTTACACCTTTATTTTTCAGTTTTTAAAATAAACTTCCTTTTTTAAAACTCTGTAACTTTATTATTTATTTACATATGGCCATGCCACACAGCTGTGGGATCTTATTTCCCTGATCAGGGATGGAACCCGTGCCCCTTGCACTGGAAGCATGGAGTCTTAACCACTGGATTGCCAAGGAAGTCCCTATTTCTTTTGATAGTTTTGACAATTACTTTGATTGTATGTTGTAATACTACTGAAAGAACTCCCTAGAATCATTGATTATAAATCACCAGGGATTACACAAACTTGCACTTTGGGTCAGTGACTGTCTTACAAAGATATTGCAACTGTTAAGCAGGTCCCTGTAATTCTATACATGGAGCTCAATTAGAATTCCTTAAATAAATTCCTTATCATTTGCTAGATAATGACTTAATTAGTTTCAACTTAATTTGTCATTGTGCTTGTCTCTAACTTCAATTCTGAAAAAAAAAATCTTTATTTTTCTACCTTAAATTTAAAAATACTGAATTTTGTCAAAATTTAGATAAGTTTCTTCCCTATCTATAGCAGCAACTGTTAGAAACTTTTTTTTTTCCCCCTCTCTCAGCAACTCCTAGATGTACCCACTGTGTATAACTGCCAAGCAGATTTGGGAGGTCACAGAAGAAGAGGGCTGGAAAAATGAGAACATCACAGGGAGGAAGAAGTCCTCACCAAGACATGAGCACACGTTGTTCTCCACCACACAGAACGTGTCAGTCTGCAGAGCACACCCTGGGACCTCCCACCATAGATATATTTCTGGCTTCAACTGGGAGAAGCAACAAGTTGACAGTCTCTGCTTCCTCATGGCAGCCAGAGACTTGCTGAAAACTGATATCATTTGGGCCTGTCTCCCTGCAAGACAAAGAACATAACATCCAAAAGAGTGAAACATATTCTCCCCACGTTGCTGGGGGAGGGTAGGGCGGGAGATCTCTGCCTGCTTGGCACAGCCAACTTTAATGGGAAGACAGCAGAGTTTTGCAAGGCAAGGGAGCTGGGGGAATGCTCTGAAAACCACACCTCCACCTTTTGGCACTGGACGTCAACTGAAAATCATTCTTTGGGGACTGGTTTTTGGAAAGCTTTTATGCTCATGATGAAAGCACAAGTTCTAACAGAAGGTCTGTCGTAGGACTAGAGCTTAGAAAGTAAATAGCACAAGCACGTTCTTAATGAAAAACCAGTGCTCTCAGGAGACAGCAGCCCACTTGGATTGGAAGGATACATTAAGGATAAAGACATCGCCATGATGGGGGCTTCCCAGGTGGCACTGGTGGTAAAGAATCTTCCTGCTAATGCAGGAGACCTGGATTTGATCCCTGGGTTAGGGAGATGCTCTGAAGGGGAAAATAGCCACCCACTCCAGGATTCTTGCCTGGCAGGCTACATTCCACGAGGTCACAAAGAGTCTGCCACCACTGAGCACACAGTATTGTATTTTTTAGGGAGGTAAAATGTACAGAAATATAACCTTTGTAGGAATTGTGTGTGTGTGTGTGTGTGTGTGTGTGTGTGTGAGTGCTGTGTGTGCTCAGTTGCTTCAGTTGTGTCACTGACTCTTTGCGACCCCATGGACTGTAGCCCTCCAGGCTCCTCTGTCTGTGGGATTCTCCAGGCAAGAATATTGAAGTGAATTGCCGTGCCCTCCTCCAGAGGATCTTCCTGATGCAGGGATCAAACCTGTGTCTCCTGCATTGCAGGCAGATTCTTTATCACTGAGCCACCAGAGGAGCCCATGGTAGGAATTAGTACATCCTAAAAGAATGGTACAGATGAATTTCTCATGGGATCAAAGAAGGAAAGAACAGTTACTTTCATTGAAAGAAATTACCAAAAGCTTTATAGAGGAGATGCCATCTATAAACAGTACTCAAAAAAGAAAAACTATAAGAATAAGTCTGGAGGCTTCCCACTTCAGGGAAACAATTGTGCCATGTTATTTTACCTTTATTGAATTAAAAGTAATTAGAATCTATTCAGCTAAAGCATCCTATTGGAATTTTAAATGGGGTTATATTACATTTATAAATTAAGTTGGAGAGAATGGATATCTTAAAAATATTTAGTCTTAGTCTACCAGCTTATCTCACTGAATTAACCTGATTTTCTCTAATTTGACTGAGAAGAGAATATTGGACATTCACTTTCTCATATAATATCCATTTTCCATTGTTCCATCATGTAGTTTATTTTGTCTTGATAAGTGTTTGGATTTCTTGTCATTAAAATATTATTGGGATCTGATTGCAGGGTAAGATCATAGAATGACCCTGTCTAAAAATAATGCCTGCCTCTGTGCTGAGTGTAATAAAGACGATGTTGCTTCAAGACAGAAAATGTACCTTCCAATGAGATTCACTCTTGTTGTGAATCTAACCTTTGCCACATTCATCTTTCTACAAACACTAGGCCTTCTAAAGTCTGAAAACAGAAAGCTAAGTCTCCCTGAATTAGAGTGGATTAAAGGAATAAATTCGTGGTGAGAAATGTATCCCCTGATGAGAGACATTTTTCTACCCACCTCACAGGGGCACAACCTTTGAGGCCGGCTATTTTCTGTGGGAAATGGTGATTATAATCAGTTTTTGAATTTCAACAAAAATATGCTTAGGGGAAGATTGTTTTTCTCTGAACCAATAAACTATGTCTAAATTTAGGAACCAGCCCCAAAGCATTATAGTCCCATGAAGAAATAGTTAAATGGGTCATCTCCATATTGCTGAAGTACTGAATTAACATAAAATATTTTATAGAACATTATTAACTGTTTCAAAAGCACTTAAAAATGCCCAGATATGTATGGTTTGGGATTCCATTTGAGGGGTTTTCTGAGACCTTCGTGTCTGTTCTTAGACTAATCCTCAGTAGATTCCACGTCAGGAAACCATGACCTGTATTGTTTAATATGACTTAAAAATGTAAGTGCTAAGGCGCTTCAGTTGTTTGACTCTGTGCAACCCTATGGACTGTAGCCCCCCAGGCTGCTCTGTCCATGGGATTCTCTAGGTAAGGATACTGGAGTGAGTTGCCGTGCCCTTCTTCCTGACCCAGGGATCGAACCTGCATCACTTACCTCTCCTGCATTCGCAGGTGAGTTCTTTACCACTAGTGCCACTTAAAAGTGAAAAAAGCAGGTATAAATGGTGGAGTTAAGCCCAATCTCCATATAAGATGATCACAGCATCTGATGAAAATTGAAAAAGCTCTGAAGATGAACAGGATCCATGACTAAGGACTCAGAGATAGTATTCTCCCATAATTCCTCTCAAAAAAAAAAAAGGAAAAGTATTTAAACAAATTATTTAAGCCATGTTAATATGCTTTTACGGAGAAGGCAATGGCACCTCACTCCACTACTCTTGCCTGGAAAATCCCATTGACAGAGGACCCTGGTAGGCTGCAGTCCATGGGGTCGCGAAGAGTCGGACATGACTGAGTGACTTCACTTTCACTTTTCACTTTCATGCATTGGAGAAGGAAACGACAACCCACTCCAGTGTTCTTGCCTGGAGAATCCCAGGGATGGGGGAACCTGGTGGGAGGCCATCTATGGGGTCGCACATAAGTTGGGCTTGCCTGGTGGCTCAGTGGTAAAGAATCTTCTTGCAATGCAGGAGATGGAGGTTCAATCCCTGGGTCAGGAAGATTCCCCTGGAGAAGAAAATGGCAACTCATTCCAGTATTCTCGGACATACCTTAATGTGCAAACAAAAAAAACATATGTTTTAAAAATGAACACTTATAAAACAATGAGAAATTTTGTCAGATCAACAATTTTATATCATGCATTCAAAACATGGATAATCAAAGACCAATGCTAGTTTTAGCTAGTTTATTTTACATATTCAACAATATTCTTCATTATATTCATCATAATATCCTGCTCAATAGCAGGAAGCTTGTCCCAAAGTATGTAGCTGCTTTGAAAGAATCTGATGTAAATTATTTTCAATTTTGGTAACATATACAAATTCATTTGCTTTATTTCAAATCAGCTTTAATCATTACCGTTACAGACAATCCTTCACCTTTAAGTAAAAATGACTACATGCCCTATTGATAAGTGACGGGGTAATTGTTGGGCCAGAAAGAAAAACTTTAAAGAGCAAACAAGGTTGAAAGAGACACTTGGCTGAGAGTTATGGTTTCTTACACAGAGTAAGACGGATGCTCAGAGAATCACTTTCAAGTCTTGCTCTCACACTCCTAAGATCAGGGAAAACTTATTGGAAGTGTTTCTTTGGTGTGCAGGCCAATTTTCTTCACATTCTATCAACCTGCTCCAGCATGGTCATGCGATTAGAAATTTTTTAGGCTGAAAACCTAGAAATCCTGATAATGAGAAGCTCATTTCTGCCCTCAAAAAATAATGGAAGTCCTAGAGGAATAGCAATCCAAATTCAATGAAAGAAACTAAGCTTTCACCCAAAACTTTGATCACATTACAGGAAAAATCAGTGGCATAAAATTAATGCTGGCTCTCACTTGGAGCCAATGCCCAATTTGACTGAGCATAGAGCCAATATGAAAAAATCCAAAGCATTGAATAGCACCAAAGGCAAATCCAGGTTTTGTGGCGCCTGAAACTTACATAAATCGTGAGTCCTTCTTTTAGAAGACTAATTTTAGGAAACACTTCGCAAAATTTACAGACACCACCAAGCACATAGTGCCATGGTTCCTAGAAAAATCTTTGCAAGAGCCCATGTAAGTTACAAGCCTGAAAGGCTTCTTTGCCTTCACAATATAATTACCTCTGTGATATCGACATGATGAAGAAATATTTGACTTGTATATCTATTTCATGCAACTGTTAGAGATTGTGTATGATAATATAATGCCAAGGGAAAATTAGCACACATTTTGATAAAGTTTTATTTCTTTCCTCATCTTTTCTTTGCAATAACAAAGATATCAACAATTGATTTTAAAAGGTAACCAAATGCTAAAAGAACACTTTGAGACAGTTCTATACAGCAAAATCTCATAACTTATGTAATCAGAATTTTAAAATAGCAGATATTTTGATGTTGTTAGTTCAAAGTAAGCCATCTCTAGCAGTTTGGAGATATTAATACTTTTTAAAGCACTGAAGTATTAATTAATGAATTGCTACTCTTGCAGATCTGGTTTCTGGACCTTGAGATGGAGATTATTATGGAGGAAGTTTTTTAGGGAGTACTTGTAGGATTGGATCTAAGAGAGGGAAGCTAGTGTAACTGGATAGAGGAAGAAGTTGAGCAATGATGCAACCACACTGGGCCTCAGCCAAGCCCACAGGAGCTCTGGAAGTGGAATTGTTATTGCCAATCCTGCATCGGAGTGAGAGAGCAGTGTTTGATATTCCTACATTAAGCCATCATGATATGCAAGTTTCCTCTGGGAAGTAGATGCAATCTCGAGAAGGTGGCTCTTTTTATTTTATCTTTCTTTTTTATTTATGTTTATTTATGGCTGCAGCATTCAGGACACTATTTTCCTGACCAGGATCGAACCCATGCCCCTGGCAGTGGAAGTGCAGAGTCTTAAGCTCTGGACTGCCAGGAAGTTCCAAAGAGGCTCTTTTTAAACCAGGCCGCTTCTAGGGAGAATTAACAGGTTAGGGCTGTCATTCAGCTGTACTCCCAGCATCTGGGGAATATGTCTTTTAATCCTGCAGGCTTGGTCTGGGAAATGTGGACGAGAACAGGATAGGGTACTCTCTGCAGCCTCTAGACCCACCTCTTCAGATAAGTCTCAGAGTAGCTCCTCCAGGAGACTGGCTGGCCTCTTGATGGATGAAACATATAAAAACAAGTTGAGCAGGGCCAAGTACAGGTGTCTTCTCCCAGTAGACTTCCTTGAACCACTGAAGCTGGCATCATGATACTTATTATATCCTTCTCTCATCAATTCTAGATACATCTTCTCCTCAGCTAGTGTCTCTAATAGAATCCAGATGGCTTACCTGGTGGTGTGACACAGGATCTTATCCCTGAAGAATATGAGCCTCTGGTCATCACACTATTCTCAAGCTGCAACTACTGCACTCCTTCACTTGTAATAAAAATTGGCCAAGGATATAACAAGAGACACTGGCATAGATCACTTCTTTGACAAACACATTCCTTCTTGCTAGAATGGTGACTTCTTTTCTTGTACGCTATTCACTAAAGGTAAGGAGTCTCCAAAACTCAGGCAGAATCTATAGCTTAAATTTAAATAGGACTTTTGCTGTTTGATGGCTCAGACAGTAAAGAATCTGCCTGTAATGCAGGAGACCAGGGTTTGATCAGAAAGATAAAAAAGGTCAGAAAGGTCAGAAAGATCCCCCAGAGAAAGAAATGTCTACCCACTCTGTACTCTTGCCTGGAGAATTCAACGGCTAGAGAAGCCTGGCAAGCTATGGTCCATGGAGTTGCAAAGAGTCAAATATGCCTGAGCAACTAACACTTACACATTGTTGTTTTACCTAGTACATTCTTCCTTTAAGAACCAGGACTCTAGAGAGCCCAGAAACTCTAGAGAGCTCACAGAAACTCTAGAGAGCTCACATTTGTGAGTATAGAAAGCACAAGTTATTCCTTAAGCAAATAATTAGAATCCTGATAAATGGGTCCATTCCTACTTCTATATCTTGGTTCCTAGACTTATGCATTGCATATGGTAGGGGCACAGTATCATGGAAAGTTAATGTACATATTAATCCAGGAGGACGGCTCTCTTTCCTTACAAAGCTTTATTGCTGGTGCTCATCTGCGCCTTCAAAGGTCATTCCACTATTCTCTCAGGCCAAAGAGTTACAGGCAGCGCAATAGATGGTAGGAACACTGAATTCCATTGTTAAGTACTCGTTACCTCTCCTTTTGTTACAGAATGGGTTCTGTGGTCTGTTACAGTAGTATGTGGGATCCAATGTTGGTGGTTCAAATACCTTGCTAACCCTGAAATAATGTCAATTGAGGTTCTGGGGTAGCAAAAGTAAACTAAGGGTATTAAAAGCAACATTGTACCTATCCCAGTCAATGGAAATGAGTCATTGCTGCTTCCAGGGAGGAAGAAACCCAATGGAGTCAACTTGCCCTCATGTTTGGAGCTGATCTCTCAAAGGAGTGATGCAATATTAGAGATTCTGCGTTGGTCTCTGCTGCTGACAGGCTGGACACTTTCCAGGGACAACAGCTAAATCATTCTTTTGTGAATGGGAACTCATATTTGGGGCCACATGCACAACCACTATCTATTTCCAAATAGCCCCTCCTTTCATATGTCTTTTGTGCTGGTACCAGGGTGGCCAGTGACAGAGAATGGCAGTTTTAGTCATCAGCAGGTTCAGGCATTATGTCTGCTGGTTATTTCTGTTAAACAGTCCTTGATCTCTGGTGATATTAACTTGTGATACAAATATTTCCACATATGTGACTACTACCAAGTGGCTCTCCTTTGGACCTCCTTTTCCCTGACCTTCCAGTTTTTCTCTTTCTAGGATGCCTGACAACTAGCCAAGACATCTACTATTCCATACATATATGCGGAGTATATAGTATATATAATAGTATATATATAGTATATATATTCATATATATGGAATAGTGTATATATATAGTGTGTATATATATATACACACTATAGTATATATATAGTATATATAATAGTATATATATACAGTGTATATATATATACACACTATAATATATATATAGTATATATAAGAGTGTGTGTGTATATATATATATATATATATACACATATATACATACACATATATATGAACAAGTGTTAGTCACTCAGTCATGTCCAACTCTTTGAGACCCCATTGACTGTAACCCACCAGACTCCTCATGCATGGGATTTTCCAGGCAAGAATACTGGAGTGGGTTGCCATTTCATTCTCTAGGGGATCTTCCCAAGCTAAGAATTGAGCCCAGGTCTCCTACATCACAGGCAGATTCTTTACTAAGTCACCAGAGAAGCCCATATATATATGTATAGGTTCCGTTTCTAAAATCTACTTTTATATTTTCCATGTTCTCTGGTGAACTTGGACATCTTCAGTTCAGTTCAGTCACTCAGTCGTGTCTGACTCTTTGCGACCCCATGAATCACAGCATGCCAGGCCTCCCTGTCCATCACCAACTCCCAGAGTTCACTCAGACTCACGTCCATCGAGTCCGTGATGCCATCCAGCCATCTCATCCTCTGTCATCCCCTTCTCCTCCTGGCCCCAATCCCTCCCAGCATCACAGTCTTTTCCAGTGAGTCAACTCTTCACATGAGGTGGCCAAAGTATTGGAGTTTCAGCTTTAGCATCATTCCTTCCAAAGAAATCCCAGGGCTGATCTCCTTCAGAATGGACTGGTTGGATCTCCTTGCAGTCCTAGGGACTCTTAAGAGTCTTCTCCAACACCACAGTTCAAAAGCATCAATTCTTCGGCACTCTGCCTTCACAGTCCAACTCTCACATCCATACATGACCACAGGAAAAACCATAGCCTTGACTAGACGGACCTTAGTCGGCAAAGTAATGTCTCTGCTTTTGAATATACTATCTAGGTTGGTCATAACTTTTCTTCCAAGGAGTAAGCATCTTTTAATTTCATGGCTATAGCCCCTTAATTTGTCTTACACCCAAGTCACACTGCTTTTGGAGACTAATTAAAACTAGTATCTCTAGATTGTATACTACTAGGGTAAAATCTAATTTTAGTTTATCCTGAGGAAACTCTGAGATAAAATTTTTTTCACCCAGGCTTCCCAAGTTTACACACAACCATTAAATGCCTCTCCTTGTGGAGAATCCTTAGACTATTGTATAAATTCACTGGTTTATCAGCATGACCTCTTAACAATGTTGAAGGGAGGACTTTTTAATATTTAGCATGGATAGGAGGGCAATTGTTGAGAACACATATATGCTAAGTTAGCCTCATAAGAAAAAAAAAAAAACACATTTATTCTCTGGGCAGCTCTATGCAGCAGAAACACTTGCTCTTGCCATATTGATATGGCTGCATATGCTCAGAAGTGGAAGAAGACTTCTTTTCTTCTCTTCTGACTGGAAGAAGACTGAAAGAGTTCCTCATGGAACTCACAGGCCAAGTTAAACTTCAATACTCTTTCTCTTCTGTGAGTCTATATCAGCTATTGAGATTGGGGGAATTATGGGACTTCCCTTTGGCTAGAAACTACCTTTTAATATCCAAATCATGAAGATACATTGCTTAGATTTTGTGTCCATACCTGGTCCAGTTGTAGTAGCCACTTTTTATAGACAACAACCCTTCGGTGAGTAGAGGAACAGTCAGTTCTTAGAAAAGTGGGGCATGCATTAGGAAGACAACCAAAAAAGTATGTCTACTACATACACAAATTTTCACTGCCATAAATATGGCACTAAATCACAATTATTTCATGTATCGGGGGGAAAAAAACCCTAGCAAAAATGTTAAGCTGTTAAAGTCAACAGCATATAAAATATTGGATCCGAACAGCAATTGACCTCCACTAAACTCAACTCGTCTGCCAGAGAGTTCCAAAGAGCTGGCTCAGAAAGACGTAACTTTCTTGTGTATTGAAATCCTTTAAGCTTACTAAAATCATATTTTAAAAACCACAGAAGTATTTATTTCAGATGGAAGTGTTTTACCTTTCAATCACATGTGTGTTGTTCAATTGTTCATGGTATTTGATATACATTTATGAGTATCCACTAAAATCTGGCTTCTACATCGGGAAGGAAGGGATACAGCAGTAAAATGTCATGTTCCCACGTCCAAAGGGCAAACATTCAGATGCTGGCTACCACCACATATCAGCAGGGATTTAAGAAGACAAGGAATCTCTTTGCACTGCTGGTAGCAGTGTAAAATGTAGCAACCAAATTGGTAATCAATCTCACAACATTTAGTGTAAATCAATATTCATAAACCCTGAAGCACAGTATTAAACTCCTAAATCAAAGCTTAAAGTCTTTCAAGGGAAATGGACAAACATATTGACTATGGTATTAGTTATATTTTGAAAATTTAGAAGCAAACCAGATGTATGTAAAGTAATAAATCTAAAAACATAATTCTGGGTGGAAAGTAAGTGAGAAATGTATATCATACTACTATGCAGAAATATCAGAAAATATATAGAAATAAAATACCAAAATTATTGTATGAATTGAAGTGAAGTGAAGTCAAGTCAAGTCACTCAGTCGTGTGCGACTCTTTGCGACCCCATAGACTGTAGCCCACCAGGCTCCTCTGTCCATGGAATTCTCCGGGCAAGAATACTGGAGTGGGTTGCCATTTCCTTCTCCAGGGGATCTTCCCGACCCAGGGATCAGACCCAGGGATAGAACCCCGGTCTCCCGCATTGCGGGCAGATTCTTTAACCTCTGTATGTTTATATATATATATATATCCATATATAATATATTGTGTAGATAACAATATGAATGATATAATAAGTGACACATATAATAATATATGGTCTTCCCAGTTGGCACTAGTGGTGAAGAATCCACCTGCCAATGCAGGAGATGTCAGAGATGCAGGCGTGATCCCTTATTTGGGAAGATCCCCTGGTGTAGGAAATGGCAGCATTCTTGCCCAGAAAATTCCATGGACAGAGGATCCTGGCAGGCTACAGTAAATGGGGTAGCAAAGAGCAGGACATGATTGAGCATGCATGCATTGCATAATATTATACATTTCCTCTCTTATAAGGAGATGGGACTAAGGATTAGGACAAAGTAGGAAAATCAAAGTAAAATAGAAGAGTACTCCCTGTGTAGATCAAAAATACCAGAAGCATAGTTTTCATATATCTGTGTACCTTCTTTCTTCCACACACACACATACACTAAGGAAAATTTTTAAAGTGAGAAGATAATCATGACCTGCCTGGAATTATCTTTGTAGCAAAGTAGTTTCATTGACTTTGGTGACTGGAAAAATAATATTACACTACCAATATAAAGGTTCCCTATTCTACCTAGAATTCTCTTGATACATATTAGTGGAAAGTCCAAAACTAGGAGAATTGGATATATCATCAGATCTTCCCCTGGTACCTTTATTTATTTATTTATTTATTTATTTATTTATTGTAGAGTGAGACATATGTTTCTTTCAAAGATCTTTTCTGCATTTCTCTTGGTGTCCTTTCTTCTTTTCTTCCAGTCTCCTTCTTCAAACACTCCTCGAGGTGGTATTCTTATAAAAGATTAGCTAATGGTCTTAGATAACGTGTTACTCACTGTCCCAGGAGCACTTGTATTGACATATTTAGAAGTACCCAAATTATTTGGTTTTATGACAAAACATAGCAATTTTTATTGAGAAACAAATTTAAACTAGAACTATTTTGTGGATGGTTGACACACATAAGATGGATATATAAGATGTGTCCCTCGTCTTATATATACCGCAGGAGTGTGTGCTCAGTCACTTCATTTGCATCCAACTCTTTGTGACCATATGGACAGTAGCTCACCCAGCACCTCTGTCCATGGGATTCTCCAGGCAAGAATACTGTAGTGGGTTGTCATGCCCTCCTCCAGGGGATCTTCCTGACCCAAGGATCAAACCCACCTCTCCTGCACTGCAGGCTGATTCTTTACTGCTGGGCTACCAGGAAAGACCCATATATACACTACCATGTGTAAAATAGATAGCTAGTGGGAAACTGCTCTATAACACAGGGAGCTCAGCTCGGTGCTCTATGATGACCTAGAGGGATGAGATGGGGGTGGGGGTGGAAGGGAGGTTGAAGAGGTAGGGATACATGTGTCCTTATAGCTGATTCACGTTGTTGTATGACAGAAACCAATACAACATGGTAAAGCAATTATCCTCTAATTAAAAATAAATTTTAAAAAAGACATACAAACTACTATGTATGAAATAGATAAGTAACAGGGATATATTGTTCAGCACAGGGAGATAGAGCCATGATCTAGTAATAAGTTTAAAGAGAATATAACCAATAAAAACATTAACTATTCTATATAAACCTGAAACTGATATAATATTATAAATCAACTATATTTCAATTTAAACATTAAGAAAAAAAGTAAATAAAAATGTGTCCCTGATAAGGTGAGAAAATATTCTTAGGTAATCTCTCCTGTGTGTCCTCATATTTGGAATATTCTCCACCACATTGTACTACAATGACCGGCTGCGAGCCCTTCTAATGTTTCAAGATCTGGCAAAAATGGCCCACACTTTAGTTTCAGGTTCTGCTGCAGTAGAAAGGACTTCTCATGAAGTTCACATTTCTTCATACTTCTCTCAGCTTTAGGGTTCTGACCTCTCTGCTTTCTATCTTAGTTGAGTTTCAAGTCATAAGACATACAAACAATGGGCCCTTCACCACTGTCCATCAAAAATCATTCTTGGTTTTTCACTAGTTCAGCAATTTTTCTGAGAATTTCAGGACTAACAGCGGAAAATCATGGTGATAGTCTTTCAACATTTCTTGACACTCAGTTCACCCTTTTCTATCATCCAAGCTCCTGAAATCTAACTTTCACATTTTACATTCAACTACCTAAAAAATTTATTCCTTTGTTCCAATTGCTTTTTAAATATCACTGACAAAGTTGTCAACAATATTGTTTTTATCTTACAATAAAATCTAATCATTTAATACTATCCTCTCATTACATTGGGCACATAATGGGGGCGAAGATATTTGCATATTATCTTTGTAACCTGAAACCAAAATAATAAGTACAGTACTCATAAATTATTTGTTCACTTACATCTACCCTATATTATGCTTCCTTTGTATGGCACTCAGTTTGGAAAACAATAATAGCTTGATTTTTATAGTGTCTTAAAAATTGTAACATTGATATCTGCCATCTCCTTTCTATTTTTCTCACAGGCCTTTGTACTGGGGTTTAGTCTAAGTGACTTGTCTAAACTTTCACAGCCAGTCAATATCATTAAGGAAACTTCCCTTCAAAGTATCATGTATAATACTCTTTCTTTTAAAAAAATTGATATATAATTTACAACACTGTGTAAGTGCAAAGTGTACAATGTGTTGTTTCGAAATGTTTATGTATTGTAATATGATATATAACACCCACTGTAGCATTAGCTAACACCTCTGTCACATCCCATATATAATTATCTTTCCTTTTTATGTGGTGATTATAGTCAACAATACTGTTATAAACTTCAAAGTGGAATCCTCTTATAGGTGAATTTCTCAAAGTAGGATTCCCTAACATATTTCCACTCAGAAATACATTCCATAGGCCTTTCAGAGTGAATTGTTCAAGGGAATTTCCTTCTTTTTGACCTTGTTGGTGTAAGCTTGTGTGGATGTGCGTGTGCATAATTCAAATTTTACATTCTAATAACAAGATAAATGCCATTTTCTGCTCTCTCTCTGCCTATCTACTTTTCCATTTGCTTTTTATTTTCCATGTTACTCTTTAGCTCCATTCACAGACTTTTCCCAGGCTTATCTGGAATAGCAGCACCTCTCTTTTTGTTGAGGCCACTTTTTCCAATCAGAAGGTGAACTCATGCTGCTTCCTGGAAACTGAAAATAGCAGGACTGTGTTGATCTGGAATGTTCTACCCAGTTCTCCACTTGCTGTGTTTCTTCCTGTGAGTCCTTGGGAAAGGAGGGCACTTCCTTTGTCATCACAAACGGGCTAAGTCTTAGAGTTAAAACAGAGCCCTACATGATACTCAAGAAAGTTCTGACTCTTTTACACCTAGTTAATTATTCCTCCCTTGGGTTCCTGGAGCACTTTCTACTTACATACATTATGTTTATCACATTGCATTCAAAAGCATTTTATCCACTTATGAGAGATATGTTTATTCTGTGTTCACTATGTACCAGGATTAAAACAGAAAAATTATCCCTATTCTCAAAGAAGTTGTAATCTAACAGGAAGAAAGAAACAGTAAACAAGATAAAGCATGGAAGAAGTCACACATGCTACGTGTCATTTGTTTTTAATTAAAAAAACAACAACAACATTAAGAATCATGGTCTTTTCCAAACAAGCGAGCTTCAGGTTCATATGGCGATCAGGAGAAAATTCCCCAGGAACAAATAAAGATAATTCTAATGAAACTATAATCACAAGCCAAAAAAGATACATTCATTTACTCTTTAAAACAATCCTTTCAGAAGAATTTTAATATATTCACTAATTTACTTATTTAAGTAAGAACGTCAGAAAGATAAAGATAGGTATGGTAAACTTGAAAATCCAAGATCCCAAACTTGAACAGCAGAATTTTAAAGCATCTATTCAAAAAGAGAATACTGGAATACCTGCTGTATTGGTCTCTCCTATGTTACCTTAGACATGGATAGTCTAGTAGGACAGGTGATTTCCATTTCACATGGGACATAAAGCTATATTCTTGTTACCATGTTTCTAAGGAATAGGAAAATCAACTTATGAATTTTCTCTTTTCTTCATGCAAGCAGCCCAGCTCCCTCCCACCTCTCACAACCTCACAAATCCTGGAGCAAGAGCAGAACACCTAAATGTTAGCATCTTGACCACGCAGGTTTCCTATGCTGGGATAAAGGGTTGCAAATGGACCTGAAACCAAATACTTCCTAGTAACTCAGCCTCCATGCTGCCACACACAGCACTAGTTTCTCCCACGTAGGAATGAATAACGCAGCATGAATCCAGACAGAAACCAGGTGCTTGCCATAAATAAAGTGAAAAAATTTCCCAGGGAGTTAAAGCAGCCGGTTAGTCAGACCTTCTTCCAGGGCATCCTTGCAGCTCCAGTGGGTTGTGAGGTTTGGGCAAAATGGATATGTGCATATACAAAACAGGTAATATTTCTTCTTAGGCCATGTAATATTCTGTCATAAAACTCACCTTGGAGGAAGAGTCCTGGCTGTTTTCTGCAGTGCTCGGAGTTGGCAGAAACATCTACCATTGAGGTTGAAATCATTCTTTGTCAGGTGGTGAGAAAACAAATATAGCCCATGAGAGAGGGGTTTTAGGGATATCAGGACAGTGTTTTGTGATCTATGGCAAATTTTATAGAAAGCAAAGGCATCACTGACTCGATGGACATGAGTCTGGGTGAACTCTGGGAGTTGGTGATGGACAGGGAGGCCTGGCGTGCTGTGATTCATGGGGTCACAAAGAGTCGGACACGACTGAGCGACTGAACTGAACTGAAACTTTTAAACTTGAGGAGTAGGAGTTCCATCCTCAAACCCTAGCTCATTAACACATCTTATTGGTACAGTCATTCTAAACATACTGTCAACACCCATATCACTGGTCTCCCACAGGTCCCCATGACGTCATCAATTATCACTCCGGATGATCATTCAGTTCAGGGACTGCCCTTTCCCACTGTCTTTCTATCTCACCATCTTGACTGGTTACATTACCCTCATGTAAAATGCATCATCAATGTAGGTCATTTGCTTTTCTAATTACATGATTATATATGATCATTAGAGAAAAATTATGTAAGAAACTTCCCCCAGTATATGAAGAGGAAACAAGAACCACCAAATAGTAAAATCACCTATATTATCAACTGGAGATATCAGGTACAAACATTTTGGTTGATAATGGGACTACCATGGATATGCATCATGGGCTTCTGGACAACTTCTCAATTTTTGTTTGTTTGTTTTTGTTGTTGCTGTTGTCTGCTCCACATGCAGCATGCAGGATCTCAGTCCCTGACAAGGTATCAGCCCTGTCTGAGAGTATGTATTTTGTGGACACCGTTGAACACGCTAACTTGTTGAAATCTTTGTCCATTTGCAACCAAAAGAATAGCATCTAATTGTTATTATGTTATTTCCTAGCCAATGCAGCGGGCTGACCTTTGGGGCCTCCCTGATAGCTCAGTTGGTAAAGAATCCGCCTGCGATACAGGAGACCCCAGTTTAATTCCTAGGTTGGGAAGATCTGCTGGAGAACGGATAGGCTACCTACTCCAGTATTCTTGGGCTTCCTTTGTGGCTCAGCTGGTAAAGAATCTGGCTGCAGAGTTGGAGACTTGGGTTTGATCCCTGAGTTGGGAAGATCCTCTGGAGAAGGGAAAGGCCACCCACTCTAGTATTTGAGCCTGGAGAATTCCATGGACTGTATAGTCCATGGGGTCGCAAAGAGTCGGACATGACTGAGTGACTTTCACTTTCTCTTTCATGCAATATAAACAAAAGAAAATAATAAGAATGGGTTGGAGGGGGAAAAGAATTAAAATAGGAATCAAGTAATGAACATGACTTATACTGCGTGCCTAGTGTAACTAGACAAGTAACTTCAAAGATTTAGAATGTAAAAAAAAAAAAAAATTCAGAGTCCATTTAATGTTTACTCAAGAACCCTGTTTTACTCAAATCTGCTGGTTTAATCTTTAGATACATACAAGTTTTGTTGTTTTAGAAATTCTGGTAGGCAAAACCATACTTCACATTTCTATGCTTTGGTAAATTACAAAAAATTGTTTTCAACTGGGCCACATTTATTCGATGGATGATTTTGCTCCTATTTAAAAATGATGAGGAGGAAATGGGGGCCCTTGAAAGTTCAGTGACTTCACCACAGTCACATCCTAGTAAGTCCCGGATCCAAGGCTGCTCAGGAAAAGAAAAGAATCAGTGCTTCTTTTTGCTCTACCTCCTGGGAAATTCCCACATTAACACTGGCTCAGGGAGTAATGAATAGATTCTTTCAGAAATAGAGTGGTCACAGTCTGATATAAGTTAGCAAGCTTTCATTTTGTGTAGACAAAGAAAATAAAATGTTAGGCTGGCTTCTCAGCCTGAGGGCCTCAGAGCAAAGGAAGCTGTCTAGGGCAGGGATCCTTTCAGCTACAGTGAGCATGAATTAGCAACTAGAAAATACACATTCTGCATGAACATGGGCACATCCGGATAGTTATTTACCTTCCCTGGAGGGCAGGTAACCTGATGCGACCACAGACTCTGCAGCCTTTAACAGGCAGAAGAGAAGAATGTGGATTTCAACCTTAAATTTGTATAGCATCTTTCAGGCGAGACATTCCCCAAAGACTTTGGGAGCCAATAGTCAAAACCAGTATGGAGTTGTGAAATACTAATTGTCCATCCGTAAACATGCAGGAGACCCTGGATGACAGAAGCCCCCACTCTCCTTTGTAGCCAAAGAGGCAATGTCATGAATCAAGGCTCATATACAACTACCCATACTTGATTGCAGGATAAGAGGTTGTGGAAATTGTGTTTACTCACCTGAACTCTGCAATTTAAAGTTTTCGGAAGCCTATTTGAGGAGAAAAATCTGTAAGGTGGTTCAGTCCCATCAGTGTGACAGGGCTGTATCCAGTTCCTCCCCTCAGTGTTTCATACAAACATGATCACATCTGATTTATCCTGAACAGGATAAGTACTGTTGTCCCTACTTTATAGGAGAGTGATAAGAACTTGGTATAATTGAAAAAAAGTATCCACAGGAAGCTCAGCTTGGTGTTCTGTGATGACCTAGATGAATAGGATGGGGGGAGTGGGATGGGAAGGAGGTCCAAGAGGGAGGGGATGTTTGTATACGCACAGCTGATTCACTACATTATACATCAGAAACTGACACACAGTTGTAAAGCAAGTTCACTCCAATTTAAAAAATCATCAAATGTTATTATATTCTAGTGCAGGTAGATCCTGGTGAAAGGAAGGTCATCTTGTTTTAGTGCTCACCATGATGGATTTGAATATAAGAAGAGGAATGCAATAATGGTTTCCAGGGGCTGGGGGGCAGGGGAGATGGTGAGTTGCTATTCAATGGTATAAAGTTTCAGTTATGCAGGACGGATACATTCTGGAGATCTGCTGTCCAATATGAGTCTATAGCCTACAATAGAGTGCTGTGCTACAGATACTCTTCCCAGATAGGTCAGCCGGTAAAGAATCCGCCTACAATGCAGGAGACCCCGGTTCAATTTCTGAGTTGGGAAATTCCCCTGGACAAAGGATAGGCTGCCCATTCCAGTATTCTTGGGCTTCCCTGGTGGCTCAGACAATGAAGAATCTAATTGGGGATTTTTTTTTTCCCTGGAGAAGGAAATGGCAACTAACTCCAGCATTCTTGCCTGGAGAATTTCATGGACAGAGGAGACTGGTAGGCCATGGGGTCACAGAGTCCGATGTGACTGAGAGACTAAGCACCATACCTCAAAATTTGAGGGTAGATCTCATGTTAGTATTTTTAGCACACAAAAACATCAGAGGATGCAAGGAAAATTTGGGAAGTGTTGGATTGTTTATTCTCTTGATTTTAGTGCTGGAACTGTGTGTGTACATATTCATAAACTCATCTCATTATACATATTAAATATGTGCAGTTCTTTGTATATCAATTATACTTCAACAGAACTCTTAAAAAGAAGACAGAAAAATATAAAAGAATAAGCAACAAAAAGGGAAGAAAGAAGAGGAATTTGGAAACCATCTAAGAATACTTTTTTCCAATGGGCTGGTTGAAGGTATTTTTAAAGGTAATCTGCAAGTAACATTTATTTGTGTTTTTACGTGGCTCTGACTTAAAACCATATTCATCTTTAGAAAACTTAAGAGATTCTTTGAGAAGCTGTTCTAGCACTTGTAAGTAGTAACCATAGAGTAAACAGGTGAAAAACTATTTCCAGCATGAAATTCATAGATATCTGTAAGTCAGATATAAGTCTCACAATGTTTTGAACTGGTTATTAAGAACACTGCTATCTATATAGCCAAGAAGACCCCAGAAAGAAATGAGGCCACACTCAGAAAAACAGGTATTTGTGGATATCTAAAGAAAAAGTCTTCCCTAGTGGTTCAGATGATAAAGAATATGCCTGCAATGTGCAAGACTCAGCTTCGATCCCTGGGTCAGGAAGATCCCCTGGAGAAAGGAATGGAAACCCACTCCAGTATCGTTGCCTGGAGAATTCCATGGACAGAGGAGCCTATGGGGGCTACAGTCCATATGGTTGCAAATAGTCGGACACGACTAAGCGACTTTCACTTTCACTTAAAGAAAAAGAGTGGGCTATTTCTCGTTTGTATGTTTCTAAATCTAGAGCTCCACAATCTAAAAAGATTTTTTCTGATTAATATCCATTTTCATTTCATTTCATTTATTAAGTAAAGTGATACTTGCAGTATTGTGCTATGTAACATTTAAGGTATTTTCATCCAGTCATTTCCTTTTGTAAAACATCTGTACATTCAGATATCAATTGATAAACTACTCTGTGCTTCAAATTATATTAGTGATGATTAAGGTATATGTGATGTTTACCTTTTTTAGTGAGGTCTCCTAAAGGAGCATCTAATAAGATTATATTGAGGGTGTGATAAAAGGCTTTTAGTAGGAAGTTACATTTGATCTGAATTGTGAATAGTGAGGAAAGTACGACTGATGGAAGCTGATTTTGGGTAGACCAGTCAGGTATTTCTTGAGTCTCAGTAAACCCAGATTAGATTTGCCTACAAATATTAAAGACAGCAAAGTGTGTCCTGCTAGTAGTCTTAGATGATACATTTTCTAAAGGATATGGTTTAATGCTAGTGTTTTGTCTATACAATGGAATTTTTTTTAACTCACTCCATTGAAATATTTTTGTTAGAGCTTTGTAAGTGCTAAATATTACAATGAAGGAAAAACAGAGGAAGAAGAAAAGCTAAGAAGAAAGGAGAAGAAAGAAGAAGAGGACAAGGAGAAGACACCTTTGTGTTTTATCAAGGAGAATTTTGGTTTCTGTAGGCATGACTTAAGATTATCATCTTCAAGTCCCCCAACAATAAGATATCATCAAAGAAAATTGGCTGTCAAATTGCTTTGCAAATTAAACTGTAGCATAACATATCTCTCTGGGAAAAAAGGAAATGAGAGACCTAATTTTTATGACATTAGAGATTATCTCATCCAAATTTCTCATTTTATATATAATGAAACTAGGGCTAAGAGGGTTTAAATATCAGCTGCCAAATTCCACAGTGGACTTGCAGCAAAGTATAATTGAAAAATAATAATGGTATTCTATGGAGATATAGTGGTAAAGCACAATAAAACATGAACACTGAGAAACAGAGAATTCACAAGTATGTCTGCTTTCATTCTCTAATATTTTTCCACAAATCCACAATGTCTTTAAAAATTTTTAATGGTCACATATTTGCATAATACTTTTCTTTTACATCTTTTTTTCTGTTGTCCAAAGTAATTTAGAATACAGCTTTCATTCTATACCCTTTTATATCTTTCCCATCTTTGATCAATGAGCCTCAGTCACTCATAAACTTTAGGTAACTTGCTTTACAAACCATAATGTGAAGCCTTCTGGATCTTGTAAATCACTGAATGCCAGTTGAGATAAAGGACACGGATGAGTTAGCTTCTTGGTTCAATGTCTTATGTGTAGTGCCAAAGCGACTGGAAAAAAAGTGGTTGAAATATGGCAACAGTTCACTGTTAAAGCATTTGTAAAAACTTTTCTTTCTTAAATTGGCTGTAGCCTGAGATAACACCTAACTACCAAACTTACTGCCATGAAACAACAACAAAAAAAGGTCCCAGGATTTTTCACACAAACTAGGTCAATGTTCTCATTTAAGTTATCCTAGAATTATAAAAAATTGATCATGTTTACTAAGGAAAATGATGACATCTTGGTACTGAGGTTTTGTTTGTTGGTGTATTTTTTAAACAATCCAAGACTGCTAAGATTTTTACATGTCTTGTTTTAATTTTTATACAGATTTGGGGCAAGTATTTTTATTTTCAATATGTGGAAATTGAGGTTCAGAGGTAAAATTAAGGTAAAATGCTTTCACCTTACATTAAGTAACACAGATTCCTTTTCACTTAAAAATAAATGTCTTGGACTTCCCTGGTGATCCAGTGGTGTCCGCCTGCCAATGTGAGGGACACAGGTTTGATCTCTGATCCAGAAGGATTCCACATGTTGTGGGGCAACTCTGCCTGTACACTGCAACTACTGAGCCCAGGTAGCCAAGAGCTGCAACAAGAGGACCCACCGCGATGAGAAACCTGTGCAAGCAACTAGAGAATAGCCCCTACCTGCTGCAACTAAAGAAAACTGGTCCACCACAATAAAAACCCATTGCAGCTCAAAATCAATAAATAAAACTTAAATACATTAATTAATTAATTAAAAATAAACATCTTGACCTTGGCTATTGTAGCCTACTCATTTGTAAGTAAATGTAGCATAACAGAAACCTCCACCTGTCTGTTACCAGTCTATCAGTCTTCCTGTGTTTTGGTAATAATGTCTTTTCAGATATCACAGTTTTCCCAGTTTATGGCACTTCAATCTGTTCTCTCTCTTTATCTTTTCACACAGCAGACTTCATCTCTAGCTCAGGTTGTGGTTTTCATGCCATCTCTTCAACAGGCCTTCTGTGAACTTCTCAACTAAAATAGGTTGGATATGTTTTCACCATCTCAGCCATTTGTTCTTTGATACTTATCACAACGTGTAATTTTACATTTATAACTTTATTTCACAATGTCTACGAAAGTGGGGATCTTATAATAGTATATAGAACAAATTAGGTATACAGAAAACATGAAAAAATGAACACACTTAAAACTGGGGGAAATTGACACAAGGTATTGAACCCAGGTGTGTTTCACAATGCCCACGCTTCCCCTGCCCCCTGTTTTATTAGCTATCATTCCATAGCCCAGCTAAGTTGCACCTATATTTGGGCTCTGAACTCAGGAGCTTATTATAAATTAGACATATCAGTCAATAATTCATGGGTTTATAGGTTATTTTCCCATCTTGACTGTAACCTGTTTAAGGCACAGTTTGTGTCCATCATATTATGGCCAGCTGATTTCTCATCAGTGACACTCATATTTTTTTGGCCAGAACTGGGCACAGAATCCAAAGTAATTATCTGAGGGCCAGGAAGTGAAATGCACCACGCCTCTAGAAAGGAGGAGAAACAGAAATATTTGTATACAATTAAAGACTCCATGGGAAGAACGAAGGAAGAGAGAAAAACAAAAGAAAAGAAAAGAGCTAGAAGAGGATAGTGAAAGCAGTAATAGAGGATTATAATTGTGATAGCTTATAAGATGAGTCAGTTTGGTTGACCTAAAGTTTCCAGTTATTCAAACACTAATATAGGTGTTGCTGACAAGAGATTCTGCAGTTGTATTAAAGCCCTTAATCAGTTGACTTTAAGGATATCCTGGATTATCTGTCTGGGTTGGATGGAAAGTTTAAATGTAGGAATGAGGGTTCCCTTAATAGACTTACAAAAATTGCTTTAGTTTTAACCAGTTGAATAAAACAAACTGCCTATTTTCCACAAGGGAGACACATTGAACAACATTTTAAGTTTGTGGAAATTCCCACACTCGCTTAATATCACTGAATGACTGTTAATGCAAACAGTTTATGTGGTTTGAATCCTTGATCACAGTATTTTATGAGATTGGTCAAATGCAGTACAATTATTTTTTTAAAGTAAAAACTACAAATTAGAAAAGAAAGTGTAAGAACCAGTTATGGAAGCTGATAAAATATTTCTCCTCATTCTCTCAAAAACCAAAAGCAAAAGTAAGTGAAAGTGAAATCGCTCAGTCATGTCTGACTCTTTGCAACACCATGGATTGTAGCGTCCCAGGCTCCTCCGTCCATGGGATTTTTAGGCAAGAATACTGGAGTGGGTTGCCATTTCCTTCTCCAGGAGATCTTCCAGACCCAGGGATTGAATCAGGGTCTCCCGCATTGTAGGCAGATGCTTTACCATCTGAGCCACCAGGGAAGTCAATGGTTCACTAAAATAGAGTAAATACCTTTATAAAATTATTAAAAATATACTTAAGGAAGAAGAAAAATAACATCAGAATAAACATAAGAGATGAAAAAAAGAATACCAATTGAAGAAAAAAGGTAAACAGGTGACTAACTCAAGAAAAATTAAGTTGTTAAACAACAAAAAAAATAAAAACTATTTAAATGACAATAAAATTTGCTTTGAAATTGTAGTTTGTAATATTGAACTTAATCACTCAATTGCGATAGTAATGGATTCAGAATAAGTTACAACTCATATGAAAGTATTAATGTTCTGATATCTTTGTATTGTTTAGAATAAAAAACATTAAAAAATTATTTTTAATTAATTTATGTTTTAACTGCAACTCAGCTTGTGGGATTTCAGTTCCTTGACCAGGGATCGAACCTAGGTCTTTGGTAGTGAAAGCACAGAGTACTAAGCACTGGATCACCAGGGAATTCCCCAAAACTGTTTCATTAAAGTATATATGCATTCTGTTAAGCTTAATATTATCAACTATGTAAATAGGTGTTAATTTTCAAGGTAATAAAGAGAAAAACATAATAAGATGAAAAGAAAAACCACATCTAAAGAAAATATGCATTATTTAGAGGGTAATGAAACATCTTTATTTTGGGGGGCTCCAAAATCACTGCAGATGGTGACTGCAGCCATGAAATTAAAAGATACTTACTCCTTGGCAGAAAAGTTATGACCAACCTAGATAGCATATTCAAAAGCAGAGACATTACTTTGCTGACTAAGGTCCGTCTAGTCAAGGCTATGGTTTTTCCAATAGTCATGTATGGATGTGAGAGTTGGACTGTGAAGAAAGCTGAGCGCCGAAGAATTGATCCTTTTGAACTGTTGTGTTGGCAAAGACTCTTGAGAGTCCCTTGGACTGCAAGGAGATCCAACCAGTCCATTCTGAAGGAGATCAACCCTGGGATTTCTTTGGAAGGAATGATGCTAAAGCTGAAACTCCAGTACTTTGGCCACCTCATGCGAAGAGCTGACTCATTGAAAAAGACTCTGATGCTGGGAGGGATTGGGGGCAGGAGGAGAAGGGGACGACAGAGGATGAGATGGCTGGATGGCATCACTGACTCGATGGACGTGAGTCTGAGTGAATTCCGGGAGTTGGTGATGGACAGGGAGGCCTGGCGTGCTGTGATTCATGGGGTCACAAAGAGTCGGACATGACTGAGCGACTGAACTGAACTGAAACATCTTTTTCTCAAATGATTTGTTTAGGCTCCTTTCCCAGCAAAAAGACTGACTCTTCCTTTGCTCCATTTCTTTTTGCCCTTTCAGTTTAAACTAGAGTCTACAAGGTATAGCCTGCCAGACCCACTTCTGGAGCCAGTTTGCTCATGAATTTGTTTCCTACTAACTCTCTTTCTTGCCCCTGGGTGAAGCTAAAATCTCTCAAGTTTAAATCACTTGGCTTGGATGTCACCAAGTATAAGATACAGATAAGACGCAAATGTAAAATCCTTTTATCTCTTTCTTTGAAACACACAGACCCAACCACACAGCAGCAGTCTTATTGTAGAACCTTTGATAAAATTGCCCGCAGGGAAATGACCCCTGGATTTATTAGGTGAGTAACATACCAAAGAAGTGACAGTAGCACCACCACGAGAAGAGCAAATCCTCAGGTTAGGACCATTTGGCAGGGACCAACTGTGCCTGGATGTGATGATAAGCCTTGTCTTTACAACAGAGTTACATGTCCTGCTGGGTTGCATGGACTTTAGTGTCTTCCATAAGCAAGAATAAAAACAAACTCTATGGATACTCACCAGAACTCAAGCCTAGATTCCCATTTATTTATTTTCTTATTCCTGCTGACTTTTAATATAACACAGTCATCCAAGAATTTTTACACAAGATTGTCTTTACTTTGGCTACTTCCTATCTAGATTTCTGACCAGTGATTTCTTCAAGAACAAGTTCTGAAATCTAATCTTTATTTCCTTGACTGGGTACTTTGTTTTAGCCCCACTGTTTAGCTTTGGCTTTTTCAGCACAGCAGCATCAGTGATAACAGGAAAGTGGTAAGAATTCAGTTGATACAGTCAAACTATTGAGCTTAACCTTTGCAATATCTGAGCTGTGTGTGTAATATTAGGGCAAACTCTGAATGTCTTAAATGTCCATTTTCTCATCAGAACAATAGAGAAAAATAATCCAAATCAGAAAAATAATCAGAATATGGCAGAAGTTTATAAACATGAAGTCCATCAAAGGAAATGCTCAAATACATAAATTACAAAGAGTTGAATTTTTCTAGAGATACAATTTTCTCTTATTAGAAATGATAGGTAATGGTAATATCTAGTGTGAGGATGTAAGGGAATAAGAAATTTAATAAATGCTTGTGAGTGAAAAATAATTTTTCCTTTTTTGAGAATGATAGTATTTCTCAAGATATTTTTCAAATGTAGCTTATAGAAATATTTGCACATGTGCAATAATGTATCATAAAATGTTGCTTAAAATTTTCATTGTAGTAGCCAAAATTTGAAAGTATCCTAAATTCATCAATTGTAGAATAATTAATACATTTATGCTATAATAATAATTAACACAATCTTGCTATATATAGTACATGATGAACTTAATATTTTCTACTTTTACTGCCATTATATTATTTATTTAGCTGCTTGCTGTATATAGGAGTATAGCTGATTAACAATGTTGTAATAGTTTCAACTGCATAGAAGTGATTCAGCTATACATATACATATATCTATTCTTTTTCAAATTCTTTTCTCTAATAGTTTGTTACATAATACAGAGCAGAGTTCCCTGTGCTATACAGTAGGGGCAATATGCTATGAAGTGGAAAATCAGGTCCAATATGTAAGTAAAATATATACAACATATAAGAACAATATATATACACAGTTCCTATTTAGTCGCTCTCCTTGGTATGGTCAGTGGTTTTTAGAACTGAAACACAACTGTAATTGTTGGTAAACAGCCACTTCCCTAAGTTCCACAGGTCTAAGAAGAGTTGGCTGTCTGCTGAGTTAAATCTATGCTTCCCAAACTTTCACTAACCAGAACATTTCACAAGCTAAATGAAAACAGGCATAGGGTTACCAAAATGTAGTTTGCAAGTTAAGCCAGAAAGATATCAAACAATTACCTAATTTCACCATTATTTTCTTCAAGAAAATATTTTAACACCAAAATAGTAAAACAAATGCTTATCTCAGAATAAAGAAAAAGTATAAAAGATGAAAAAATGACTTTCAGGAAAAAAAATGATAGTTTTATTCTAGCATTTTTTTTATGCTCTCAGAGCAGATGTTTGAAAATTTTGTCATAGGTCTATATTTAGGTGTTTTCTTTTTACTTGTGTCTATTTCCAGAAAGTAGAGAGAAAAGAAACATTTGTGCAACTGAAGGAAAAAATAACCTGAAAACCACATCAGCTAGAATAGAAATGTAAGCAGAGTTTAGTGGAAAGAGTAAATTTCAATCTTAGAAGTAACAGCTGCCTTGCCAATAATCCATGCCAATAATCCTCTATTCAAGCTGTTCACTGGAATTACCTAGACAATTTTAAAAGAAATATGAGACACCAATCTTATCTCTAGGGATCCTGACTCAGTTGACTTGCTGTGAGACCGAAAGTGAGATATATTTTTAAAATTCCTCATTTACATGTGGAATCTAAAGAAAACAAGCAAATGAACAAACAAAACAGAAACAGACTCACAGATACAGAGAGCGCATTGGAGGTTGACTGAGCAGAGTGGAGTGAGGGACAGACAAAATAGGTGAAGGGGATTCAGGTCCAAACTTGGAGCTATGAAATAAGTAATGGGGATGTTATGTACACAGAAAGGCTATAGTCAATAATATTGTAACAATTCTGTAATGCTGATGGATGGTACCTGGACTGATTGTGGTGATCATTTTATAATGTATAAAAATATTGAATCACAATGTTGTACACCTGAAACTAATACAATATCATATATTAATCATAACTCAATTTAAAAAAGATAATTCCTCCTGTAATTTTAATGGGAAGCCAGAGTTGAGAGTCATTGGTCTAAGTTTTTTTTTTTTAATAATGTGAAACAATCAATAAACAAAGTGAATTGTTAAGTATTTACTTTGAGAGATATGTTCGAAAAACAAAAAAATCAAGATGTGAGTTTTTCATAAATAATATTCAAATATCTCATTTTGCCTTAACAAACTAGGGATCAGATAATTTAGATGACTTACTCAGAGTTACAATTCCATTTAAACATTGATATCAGTGCAAAATATATACATAAATTTTCCCTTGCTTTTGCAGATGGTTAGTATTTCTTCTAAATATTATTATAGAAATTATAATTATTCTATAATTAAATGTAAAGGTAATTATAAATATTATGATTTTAATTTCCTGAAATTAATAAGGTGAACACATATACTGATTTTAAGGTGAAAAAGTAAGAATTACCTTTTAAAAAATAGTGTTTATTCCCTGTGGGAGAGATGTATCAATATAGGTCAGGTTGTTCATCCATTTCTTGAATGGTTACAATTTGGGGACAAGTCTAAGAGCTAGTAAAAATGAAGCACACTTGGAAACTGATTCTTTCTTAGAACAAAATGCCTTAAATAATTTTTAGGACAATATTGCTCAAAGCACGATACTATAAATCACACCTATATTAGTGTAACATGATAGTTAAAAATTCATTGTCTAGGGTGAGGTCTAGAGCCAAAATTTAAGAACCATTGATTTAGTCTGAATCAGGCTGTCTTGGGAGCAGATTTTGAAAAACACAGTTTGTTTATGAGATTTTTTTTTTATAATTTATAAACATTTAGCCTATTGTGTTCACATGAGACTTGAATGAAATATTCAGTATAGAGTAGCATTCCTGAGTAGGGTTTTAGCTAAGCCCCTGCAGTGTGACTCCTATTCAGAAGTGGTGCCATGGAAATCTCAGCTCCATTACGTAAGACAGCTGGTGCTTACTGAGTAGGGAGATTAACAGGAGAAAACACCATCTTTTAATCTTTTCTAGACTTCCAGACTCCTGCCACCCACAATTTCTCCTCTCCTGCCAAAATAAAGATAAAGAAGCTTAATTGCTGCACAATTCTAATTGTCCTGTGGCTTTAAAAATTCATATTAGGACCTGGTCCTTGAGTACCTGTTCTCTAATGTTTGTAGCTGCTGTATTTCTATGTGGGTAGTGACGAATTTCTAAACTACAAGACTATTGCACAAGCAGCTATTAATATATAAAAAATAGAAAAATATTACTCTAGGAAATCCTAATTACAACAGAAAGATCAAGCCCAATTTGATTATAGTCTTGCTTAAAATTTGCAGAATTGCCTTTATATTGGTAATTACTGGCTTTGTAGGTAGAAAATGAATCATACAAGTGCTAAGAGGAAATTAATTTAAATTCTGTTTTCAATTTCTGTCTCATATTATTTCTCAAGTCAGTTTTCTTTTTTTTTATGAGACCAATAAAAGTTTATTAAATAAATAAATATTTCACTTTCGCTATATTTCTTGCATCATATAATGTCAGGACTTTATATTCTTTTTTTTTTTTTAATGGGAGGCTAATTACTTTACAACATTGTGGTGGTTTTTGCCATACATTCACATAAATGTGCCATGGGTGTACATGTGTTCCCCATTCTGAACCCCCCTCCCACCTCCCTCCCCATCCCGTCCCTCAGGGTCGTCCCAGTGCACCAGCCCTGAGTGCCTGTCTCATGCATTGAACCTGGACTGGTGATCTATTTCACATATGACAGAGGATGAGATGGTTGGATGGCATCATCAACTCAATGGACATGGGTTTGGGTGGACTCCGGGAGTTGGTGAAGGACAGGGAGGCCTGGAGTACTGCGGTTCATGGGGTTGCAAAGAATTGGACACAACTGAGCGACTGAACTGAACTGAACTGAATATACATGTTTCAATGCTATTCTCTCAAATCATCCCACCCTCACCTTCTCCCACAGAGTCCAAAAGTATGTTCACATCTGTGTCTCTTTTGCTGTCTTATATATAGGGTTATCATTATCATCTTTCTAAATTCCATGTATTTAAATGCATTCTTTTTAATAGCTGAGTAATATTCCATTGAGTATATGTACTGCTGCATTCTTATCCATTCATCAATGGACATCTAGGTTGCTTCCATGTCCTGGCTATTGTAAACAGTGTTGTGATGAACATTGGGGTCAGTCAGTCAGTTCAGTCTCGCAGTAGTGTCTGACTGTTTGTGACCCCATGAATCACGGCACGCCAGGCTTCCGTGAAGTGAAGTGAAGTCACTCAGTCGTCTCCGACTCTTTGCGACCCCATGGACTGTACCCCACTAGGCACCTCTGTCCATGGGATTCTCCAGGCAAGAATACTGGAGTTGGTTGCCATTTCCTTCTCCTGTCCATCACCAACTGCCAGAGTTCACTCAAACTCATGTCTACTGAGTCGGTGATGCCATCCAGCCATCTCATCCTCTGTCGTCCCCTTCTATTCCTGCCCCTAATCCCTCCCAGTCTTTTCCAATGACTCAGCTCTTCGCATGAGGTGGCCAAAGTACTGGAGTTTCAGCTTTAGCATCAGTCCTTCCAATGAACACCCAGGACTGATCTCCTTTAGGATGGACTGATTGGATCTCCTGGCAGTCCAAGGGACTCTCAAGAGTCTTCTCCAACACCACAGTTCAAAAGCATCAATTCTTTGGTGCTCAGCTTTCTTCATAGTCCAACTCTCACATCCATACATGACCACTGGAAAAACCATAGCCTTGACTAGACGGACCTTTGTTGGCAAAGTAATCTCTCTGCTTTTGAATATGCTATCTAGGTTGGTCATAACTTTCCTTCCAAGGAGTAAGCATCTTTTAATGTCATGGCTGCAGTCACCATCTGCAGTGATTTTGGAGCCCAAAAAAATAAAGTCAGCCACTGTTTCCACTGTTTCTCCATCTATTTCCTGTGAAGTGCTATGATGAACATTGGGGTACATGTGTCTATTTCAATTCTGGTTTCCTCTGTGTATATGCCCAGCAATGGGATTGTTGGGTCGTATGACAGTTCTATTTCCAGTTTTTAAAGGAATATCCACACTGTTCTCCAAAAGTGACTGCACTAGTTTGCATTCCCACCAACAGCGTAAGAGGGTTCCTTTATCTCCACACCCTCTCCAGCATCTATTGTTTGTAGACTTTTTGATAGTAGCCATTCTACCCGGCGTGGGGTGGTACCTCATTGTGGTTTTGATTTGCATTTCTCTGATAATAAGTGATGTTGAGCATCTTTTCATGTGTTTGTTAGCCATTTGTATGTCTTCTTTGGAGAAATGTCTGTTTAATTCTTTGGCCCATTTTTGATTGGGTCGTTTATTTTTCTAGAATTGAGCTGCAGGAGTTTCTTGTATATTTTTGAGATTAATTCTTTGTCACTTGCTTCATTTGCTATTATTTTCTACCATTTTGAAGGCTGTCTTTTCACCTTGCTTATAGTTTCCTTCATTGTGCAAAAGCTTTTAAGTTTAATTAGGTCCCATTTATTTCTGCTTTTATTTCCATTACTCTGGGAGGTGGGTCATAGAGGATCCTGCTGTGATTTATGTCAGAGAGTTTTGCCTATGTTTTCTTCTAGGAGTTTTATAGTTTCTGGTCTTACATTTAGATCTTTAATCCATTTTGAGTTTATTTTTGTGTATGGTGTTAGAAAGTGTTCTAGTTTCATTCTTTTACAAGTGGTTGACCAGTTTTCCCAGCACCACTTGTTAAAGAGATTGCCTTTAATCTATTGTATATTCTTGCCTCCTTTGTCAAAGATAAGGTGTCCATAGGCACATGGATTTATCTCTGGTCTTTCTATTTTGTTCCATTGATCTATACTTCTGTCTTTGTGCCAGTACCATACTGTCTTGATGACTGTGGCTTTATAGTAGAGCCTGAAGTCAGCCAGGTTGATTCCTCCAGTTCCATTCTTCTTTCTCAAGATTGCTTTGGCTATTTGAGGTTTTTTCTATTTCCATACAAATTGTGAAATTTTTTGTTCTAGTTCTCTGAAAAATATAGTTGGTAGCTTGATAGAAATTGCACTGAATCTACAGATTGCTTTGGGTAGTATACTCATTTTCAGTGTATTTATTCTTCTGATCCATGGATATGGTTTATTTCTCCATCTATTTGTGTCCTCTTTTATTTCTTTCATCAGTGTTTTGTAGTTTTCTATATATAGATCTTTTGTTTCTTTAGGTAGATTTATTCTTAAGTATTTTATTCTTTTTGTTGCAATGGTGAATGGAATTGTTTCCTTAATTTCTCTTTCTGTTTTCTCATTGTTAGTGTACAGAAATGCAGGGATTTCTGTGTGTTAATTTTATATCCTGCAACTTTACTATATTCATTGCTTAGCTCTAGTAATTTTCCGGTGGAGAAGGCAATGGCACTCCACTCCAGTACTCTTGCCAGGAAAATCCCATTGACAGAGGACCCTGGTAGGCTGCAGTCCATGGGGTCGTGAAGAGTCAGACACGACTGAGCAACTTCTCTTTCACTTTTCACTTTCATGCTTTTGAGAAGGAAATGGCAACCCACTCCCGGGTTCTTGCCTGGAGAATCCCAGGGACGGGGGAGCCTGGTGGGCTGCTGTCTATGGGATCACACAGAGTGGGAAACGACTGAAGTGACTTAGCAGCGGCCACAGCAGTAATTTTCTGGTGGAGTCTTTAGGGTTTTCTATGTAGAGGATCATGTCATCTGCAAACAGTGAGAGTTTTACTTCTTCTTTTCCAATCTAGATTCCTTTTATTTCTTTTTCTTCTATGACTGTTGTGGCTAAAACTTCCAAAACTATGTTGAGTAGTAATGGTGAAAGTGGGCACCCTTGTCTTGTTCTTGACTTTAGGGGACAAGCTTTCAATTTTTCACCACTGAGGATAATGTTTGCTGTGGGTTTATCATATATGGCTTTTATTATGTTTTATATTCCTTCTATGCCTGCTTTCTGGAGGGTTTTTATCAAAAATGAACATTGAATTTTGTCAAAGGTTTTCTCTGCATCTATTAAGATAATAATATGGTTTTTATCTTTCAATTTGTTAATATGGTATATCACATTGATTAATTTGTGAATATAGAAGATAAAGATATGTAAGGATATTTGTGAATATCCTTACATCCCTGGGATAAAGCCCACTTGGTCATGATGTATGAGATTTTTGATATGTTGTTGGATTGTGTTTGCTAGAATTATGTTAAGGATTTTTGCATCTATGTTCATCAGTGATATTGGTCTGTAGTTTTCTTTTTTTGTGGCATCTTTGTCTGGTTTTGTATTAGGATGATGCTGACCTCATAGAATGAGTTTGGCAGTTTACCTTCCTCTGCAATTTTCTGGAAGAGTTTGAGTGGGATAGGTGTTAGCTCTTCTCTAAATTTTTGGTAGAATTCAGCTGTGAAGCCTTCTAGTCCTGGGCTTTTGTTTGTTGGAAGATTTCTGATTACTGTTTTGATTTCTGTGCTTGTGATGGGTCTGTTAAGATTTTATATTTCTTCCTGGTTTAGTATTGGAAAGTTACTTTTCTACAAATCTGTCCATTTCTTCCAAGTTGTCCATTTTATTGGCAGATAGTTGCTGATAGTAGTCCCTTATGATCCTTTGTATTTCTGTGTTGTCTGTTGTGATTTCTCCATTTTAATTTCTAATTTTGTTGATTTGATTCTTCTCCTTTTTTTTCTTTTTTGATGTGGCTGGCTAATCGTTTGTCTATTTTATTTATCTTCTCAAAGAACCAGCTTTTAGCTTTGTTGATTTTTGCTATGGTCTCTTTCATTTCTTTTGCATTTATTTCTCCCCTAATTCTCATGATTTCTTTCCTTCTTCTAACCCTGGGGTTCTTCATTTCTTCTTTTTCTAGTTGCTTTAGGTGTAGAGTTAGGTTATTTATTTGATTTTTCTCCTGTTTCTTAAGGAAGGCTTGTTTTGCTATGAACCTTCCCCTTAGCACTGCTTTTACTGAATCCCATAGGTTTGCAGTTGTTGTGTTTCATTTTCATTCATTTCAATGCACATTTTGATTTCTTCTGTGATTTGTTGGTTATTCAGAAATGTGTTGTTTAGCCTCCATATGTTTGTATTTTTAACAGTCCCCCCCCCCCCCCCCCCCCTCCGCCGTGGTTGACATCTAATCTTACCTCATTGTGATCAGAAAAGATGCTTGAGATGATTTCCGTTTTTATGAATTTACCAAGGCTAGATTTATGGCCCAGGATGTGATCTATCTGGGAGAATGTTCTGTGTGCATGTGAGAAAAAGATGAAATTAATTGTTTTGGGGTGAAACGTCCCATAGATATGAATTAGGTCTAACTGGTCCATTGTATCATTTAAAGTTTGTGTTTCCTTGTTAATTTTCTGTTTAGTTGATCTATCCATAGGTGTGAGTGGGTATTAAAGTCTCCCACTATTATTGTGTTATTGTTAATTTCCCCTTTCATACTTGTTAGCATTTGCCTTACATATTGTGGTGTGCCTATGTTGGATGCATATATATTTATATTATTATATCTTCTTCTTGGATTGATCCTTTGATCATTATGTAGTGTCCTTCTTTGTCTCTTTTCACAGCCTTTATTTCAAAGTCTATTTTATCTGATATGAGTATTGCTACTCCTGCTTTCTTTTGGTCTCCATTTGTGTGAAATATCTTTTCCCAGCCCTTCACTTTCAGTCCGTATGTGTCCCTTTGTTTTGAGGTGAGTCTCTTGTAGACAGCATATATGGGGGTCTTGTGTTTTTATCCATTCAGCCAGTCTTTGTCTTTTGGTTGGGGCATTTAACCCATTACATTTAAGGTAATTATTGATAAGTATGATCCCATTG
Organism: Budorcas taxicolor; assembly: GCF_023091745.1. Classification (NCBI taxonomy): domain Eukaryota; kingdom Metazoa; phylum Chordata; class Mammalia; order Artiodactyla; family Bovidae; genus Budorcas; species Budorcas taxicolor. The sequence goes on along the minus strand of NC_068923.1, from coordinate 31,050,375 downwards.
ACATTTACTTTGTTGTTTTGAGTTCGAGTTTATAAACTTTTTCTGTGTTTCCTGTCTAAATAAGATCCTTTAGAATTTGTTGAAGAGCTGGTTTGGTGGTGCTGAATTCTCTCAGCTTTTGCTTGCCCGTAAAGCTTTTGATTTCTCATTCATATCTGAATGAGATCCATGCTGGGTACAGTAATCTGGGTTGTAGGTTTTTCTCTTTCATCATGTTAAGTATGTCCTGCCACTCCCTTCTGGCTTGAAGAGTTTCTATTGAAAGATCAGCCGTTATCATTTTGGGAATCCCCTTGTGTGTTATTTGTTGTTTTTCCCTTGCTGCTTTTAATATTTGTTCTTTGTGTTTGATTTTCATTAATTTGGTTAATATGTGTCTTGTGGTGTTTAGCCTTGTGTTTATCCTGTTTGGGACTCTCTGGGTTTCTTGGACTGGAGTGGCTATTTCCTTCCCCATTTTAGGGAAGTTTTCAACTATTATCTCCTCAAATATTTTCTCATGGTCTTTCTTTTTGTCTTCTTCTTCTGGGACTCCTATGATTCGAATTTTGGGGCATTTGACATTGTCCCACAGGTCTCTGAGGTTGTCCTCATTTCTTTTAATTTTTTTTTTTCCTCTCTGCTTCATTTATTTCCACCATTCTATCTTCCACTTCACTTATCCTATCTTCTACCTCAGTTATTCTACAATTATTTCCCTCTAGAGTGCTTTTGATGTCAATTATTGCATTATTCATTATTGATTGAATCTTTTTTTATTTCTGCTAGGTCCTTGTTAAACTTTTCTTGCATCTTCTCAATCCTTGTCTCCAGACTATTTATCTGTAACTCCATTTTGTTTTCAAGATTTTGTATCATCTTTACTATCATTATTCTAAATTTTCTTTTTTTTTCAGGTAGACTCCTTATCTTCCCTTTTGTTTGGCTTGGTGGGCTTTTATCATGTTCCTTTACCTGCTGAATATTTCTCTGTCTTTTCTCTTGTTTAGATTTCTGTGTTTGGGGTGGCCTTTCTGTATCCTGGAAGTTTGTGGTTCCTCTTTATTGTGGAGGTTCCTCCCTGTGGTGGAGGTTGGACAAGTGGCTTGTCAAGGTTTCTTGGTTAGGGAAGCTTGCATCTGTGTTCTGGTGGGTGAAGCTAGATCTCTTCTCTCTGGAATGCAATGAAATATCCAGTAGTGAGTTTTGAGGTGTCTTTGGGTTTGGTGTGACTTTTGGCTGCCTGTATTTTAATGCTCAGGGTTATGTTCCTGCATTGTTAGGAGAATTACCATAGTATGTCTTGCTCTGAAACTTGTTGGCTGTTGGGTGGAGCTTGATTTCAGTGTAGGTATGGAGGCTTTTGAATGAGCTCTTGTCAATTAATATTCGCTGGAGTCAGTTTTCTGGTGTTCTCACATTTTGGATTTAAGCCTCCTGCCTCTGGCTTTCACTCTTATTCTTACAGTAGCCTCAAGACTTCTCCATCTATACAGCACTGTTGATAAAACATCTAGGTTAATGATGAAAAGGTTTTCCACAGTGAGGGACACCCAGAGAGGTGCACAGAGTTACATGGGAAAGAGAAGAGGGAAGAAGGAGATAGAGGTGACCAGGAGCAGAAGCTGGGAAAGCAAAAGGGGAGAGAGCAAGCTAGCCAGTAATCAATTCCCTATGTGCTCTCCACAGTCTGGAACACTCAGAGAGGTTCACAGTGTTACACAGAGAAGAGAAGAGGGAGGAAGGAGATAGAGGTGACCAGGAGGAGAGGAGGGGGAGTCAAAAGGAGAGAGACCAATCTAGGCAGTAATCAGTTTCCTAAAGTGTTCTCCACAGCCTAGAACCCCCAGAAAGGTTCACAGAGTTAAGTAGAGAAGAGAAGGGGGAGGGAGGAGATAGAGGTGACCTGGGAGAGAAAAAGGAGATTTAAAAGGGGACAGAGCAATCAAGCCAGTAATTGCACTCCTAAGTAAAACTGGGTACTGAAGATTGGATTCTTAAAGGTACAAAATTGATAACAAATACCAAAAAGCAAAGATTAAAAATCTAGAGTAGAGGTTAGAATCTCAAAAATACAATATTAAAAAAATTTCAAAAATTATAATATATATATATATATATGAAATTTTCTTTAAAAACAGGGTCTTTTTTTGCAAGGTAATAGTAAGTTTAAAAAATGAAAATTAAAGGAGTAATAAAGAACTTAAAAATTAAAAAATTTTAAAATTTTAAAAATGATAATAGTAAAATATATCTAGGAATTTCTCTGGAGCTGTTGAGGGCAGTATGGGGTCAGTTCAGTTTCAGATAGTTACTTGTTCAAGCTTATACTTCTTCTCAAGGTCTATAGGCACCTTCCAATGTAGTCAATGCTAACTATAGGGTTTTAATCTGTTGCACCTATCACTTCCAAAGTGGTTCCCTCTTCTTTGTTTATTTTGGCTTCCTCTGTTTGCAAGTGTCTTCAGTGTCTAATTTCTGCCCTGACACAAGGGAGTGAAGGTGGTCATTTATTTATGCTTACTTGTTCAATTGGGAGAAGGCAATGGCACCCCACTCCAGTACTCTTGCCTGAAAAATCCCATGGACAGAGGAGCCAGGTAGGCTGCAGTCCATGGGGTCGCTAAAAGAACACTGCAAACAAATACCACTGGTGTGTGCGGGGAGTGCTTGCAGTGTCTGGGCCATATTGGGTTTGCCCCTGCTCAAGGCGTGTGTGCTTTCCCTGTCTATACTGCTCAGGCTCTGGGTTGCTCTTCAGGAGAACTGTCTAAAGCGGGCCCTGGGTTGCATGTACTTGCCAGGTCTAAGCCACTCAGGTTCAGGTTCTCGGGTATTCCACAAAGGCAGAGACAGTTGGGCCTGCGTTTTGTCCCCTTCCCAAGTCCGAGCAGCTCAGGCGACCAGGTGCTTGGCGAGTGCACACTCCCCAGATGGGTGGTGCTTCTTATCACCTTCCCCATCCCAGCCATTCAGTTTCCTGGGCATGCATTGGGAGCGCCATCTCGTGCGTCTCCTCTGGGGAGCTGATCTCTGGCTGCAACCCTCCTGGTGGATGTCAACTGTCCAGGATCCCAGGAAGACTTGGTAAGCAACAGGGAGCCTGCTCGCAGTTTGGTAGAGGATGCCAACTCTGGAGCCGAGTTGAGTTTGCACCTCTCCCTGCAGCTCTGGCTGTCGCCTGCCTACCTCCCTGCCTCTGGCGGGGGATGGGCCGGTACTCAGCCAGCTAGCTCTCCTCTGGTATCTGCTCAGTCCTCTGTTCTGTGAGCCGGCCAGGCAGTGCCTTAGGTTAGAGCTTTTCACAGGAAAATTTTCTCTCTCTCTCCTTTTTTTCCCCCTCTCTCTCTGGCTATCCCACAGTTTGGGTTGCTATCTCATGTTAATTCCCTCAGATTGTCCTCAGGGCATTCAGGCCTGGTCCTTACCCTAAGCTATGCAGCCCGCTCCTCCCAGTTCAGCCCCTGCTTGCTGGTGGTGGACATCTAGGCTACTTCTTTGCTGGGAGTTGCAGTTAGGCGTGTAATCTGTGGGTTTTATTTATTTTTTCCTCCCAGTTATGTTGCCCTGAGATTCCAAAACTCCCCACAGACCCGCCAGTGAGAGGGTTTACTGGTTTTTGGAAATGTCTCCTCTTTTACAACTCCCTGCCCAGGATGGGTCTCTGTCCCTAACTCTTTTGTCTCTCTTTTTATCTTTTATATTTTGTCATAACTCCTTTAGAAGACAATGGCCTGCCTTTCTGGGTGCCCGGTGTCCTCCACCAGTGTTCAGAAGTTGTTTTGTGGAATTTGCTTAGCATTCAAATGATCTTACGATGAATTTGTGGGGGAGAAAGTGGTCTCCCTGTCTTATTCCTCCACCATCTTAGGATCACCCCACCCCCCCAAGTCAGTTTTCTCCTCTAACCAAGTAAATATCTACTAAGTCCTCAAATGTTTCATTTTTATTTGTATTTTCAACATTCTCTATGCCTTCTTAAATTTTCAGAGTCCAGCTTATTCCATATATGGGTTCAGCTTTCACCACAATTTTCCATTAAATTTGAGAGACTGGTGTTTGCATTTCCTGGAAGGGCTAGTCTATAGGAAAACATTAGATAACAGGACATCTTATATACTTCCATTCAGACAGCCAGAAATAGTGATGTAGTACGTGTATGAGATTCTGTCATAGGCAAACAAAACTCAATATAAACTGGAACTTTATTTCTGAAAATGAAATTAGTAATCTATATCATAAGGACAAAAATATCTTTGCTCTTTACATACATAATTCTACTTTTAAAAGTTGGAATTAAAGAAATATAAAGCCCATCAACATAATTTCAAAGATGTTCATTCAAATTAGTATTTTAATAGAAAGCTATGGAAAATCTATACATATTTAGCATTAAAAACATTATATAACATTTATATAAAAACACTTATATAATTTATGGCTAATTGATTTTAAAGATTATATCACCTGTAAAGTTACACATTTAATAACATTTGACTAGTTGGCATTCAGTACTTCTCTGGTGGCTCAGATGGCAAAGAATCCATCTGCAATGTGGGAGACCAGGGTTCAGTTTCTGGGTCAGGAAGATCCCTGGGAGAGGGAAACAGTTATCCACTCCAGTGTTCTGGCCTGCAGAATTTCATGGACTGTATAGTCCAGGGGGTCAGCAAAGAGTCAGACACGACTGAGCCATCTTCACTTCACTTGAAAGTTGCTCCCCACATTATATTAATAATTATGAGATAGAAAATTATAAATATGGCTTATCTTAATCATGTACAAAGTATATTCCTGACACTGTTCTGGGCTCTCAGGATGCCACAAAAAACAAAATGAACAATTCTACTCTTAGGGGATTTATATTCTAGTAAGATGGAAAGGCAGATAAATGTTAGGAAACTATTCAATCTTCAAATAAAGCTACAAATAAAGAATATAATTTTAGATATGAACAATAAATGGGACAATCTGATAGGGAAGTTTGTTGTGCACTTTTCAATTCAGTTCAGTTCAGTTCAGTTGCTCAGTCATGTCCAGCTCTTTGCAACCCCATGAATTGCAGCACTCCAGGCCTCCCTGTCCATCAGCAACTCCTGGAGTTCACCCAAACTCATGTCCATCAAGTCGGTGATGCCATCTCACCCTCTCACCCTCTGCCATCTCACCCTCTGTCATGCCCTTCTCCTCCTGCTCCCAATCCCTCCCAGCAACAGAGTCTTTTCCAATGAGTCAACTTTTCACATTAGGTGGCCAAAGTAAACTGTGGAAAATTCTGAAAGAGATAGGAATACCAGACCACCTGACCTGCCTCTTGAGAAACCTATATGCAAGTCAGGAAGCAACAGTTAGAACTGGACAGGGAACAACAGACTGGTTCCAAATAGGAAAAGGAGTACGTCCAGGCTGTACATTGTCACCCTGCTTATTTAACTTATATGCAGAGTACATCACGAGAAACGCTGGGCTGGAAGAAGCATAAGCTGGAATCAAGATTGCTGGGAGAAATTCCAATAACCTCAGATATGCAGATGACACCATCTTTATAGCAGAAAGTGAAGAGGAACTCAAAAGCCTCTTGAGGAAAGTGAAAGAGGAGAGTGAAAAATTTGGCCTAAAGCTCAACATTCAGAAAACGAAGATCATGGCATCTGGTCCCATCACTTCATGGGAAATAGATGGGGAAACAGTGGAAACAGTGTCAGATTTTATTTTGGGGGGCTCCAAAATCACTGCAGATGGTGACTGCAGCCATGAAATTAAAAGACACTTATTCCTTGGAAGGAAAGTTATGACCAACCTAGATAGCATATTCAAAAGCAGAGACATTAGTTTGCCAACAAAGGTCCATCTAGTCAAGGCTATGGTTTTCCAGTGGTCATGTATGGATGTGAAAGTTGGGCTGTGAAGAAAGCTGAGCGCCAAAGAATGGATGCTTTTGAACTTTGGTGTTGGAGAAGACTCTTGAGAGTCCCTTGGACTGCAAGGAGATCCATCCAGTCCATTCTAAAGGAGGTCAGTTCTTGTTGTTCATTGGAAGGACTGATGCTAAAGCTGAAACTCCAATACTTTGGCCACCTCATGCAAACAGTTGGCTCATTGGAAAAGCACTTTAGAAATGATCAAATAAATGCTACATGACAGTCATTTTAATCAATTTTACTGAAGTGTAATTTACATGTGATAAGTTGTATCCACTTAAAGTATATAACTTGATGAGTGAGTAAAGCTACAGGTCATATTCATCATAAAATTTTCCTTGTGTCTCTTTGAATGCAGTTCCTCTACCCTAAGACTTATATAACCATTGATTGATTTTTCTTTTTATAGATATAAGAATACTGCTTTGTCTAGAGATTCATATACATAGAATCATACAGTTGTGCATTTATCATGTTGGGGTGCATATCAGTACCTCATTTCTATTTATTGTGCAGTGGTACTCTATAGTATGGCTTCCCTGGTGAGTCAGACATGACTTGATGACTAAAAGAACACAACAACAACAACAACTCTGTTGTATGGATATAACATCATATGTTTGTTCATTCACTACTGATGAATCTTTAGGTTTTCTCAGTTTAAGGGCACTATAAATAAAGTTGCTATGAATGCTGATGCATGAATTTTCATGTGGACATATGCTTTCCTTTTTTCTTGGAGAAGTATCTAGGAGAAAATGCTGTGCTGTAATGTATTTGTAGGTATAATTAAATAAAAAATTTGTCTTCCAAAGCAGAGGTGTAATTTTACATTTCCTCTAACAATGTACCAGAGTTCCAGTTTCCCCACATTCTTGTCAACACTTGGAATTGTCAGTCTTTTAAATCTTGGCCATTGTTGCCATTTGTAATCTGTGAAAAAATGATTTAGTTACTTCTCTCCTGTGTTTGTAGTGTTGTGGCATTGAGGTTTAATTAGCAACTTCTGATGACGATTGATGTTAGTATCATTTTATGTGTTTATGTATGTTCTTGCATGAAGTGACAGTCACTCAGTCATGTCCTTCTCTTTGCGACCCCATGGACTATACAACACAGTCCTTGGAATTCTCCAGCCAGAATACTGGGAGGGGGTAGCTGTTCCCTTCTCCAGGGGGTCCTCCCAACCCAGGGATCAAAACCAGGTCTCCCACATTGCAGGCAGATTCTTTACCAGCTGAGCCACCAGGGAAGCCCTCTTTTGTGAAGTGACTGTACAAATATTTTGCCTGTGTTTTAAAAATTGTGATATTTTTTCATATTGAAACATAAAAATTCTGTATATATACTGACTAGAAGATCTTTGCAAATAAATGTGTTGAAGATATTTTCTGATATTGTGATTTGCAAGTTTTCTTAACAAATTTTTTCCCATTCTAAATGTTGAGAAAGTCCATTTTCTTCTATGGTTTGTGCTTTCTTCATATTCTATCTACAAAGACTTTACTTTTTTAATGATTTATTCTAGAAATTTTATAGTTCCATCTTTAGGCCTATAGTTCATTTCAAGTTAATTTTTTTTGTATGCTGTGAGGTAATGTTTGATCTGTTTTTTCCATACAAATATCCAATTTTATGCACTATTTTTTTGAAAAAGTATTTTATCACTTTTTGATGGCTTTGACATTACTGTTGTCACTCAATTGACTGCATAATCTGTTTTAATTCTAGACTTTTCTATCTTCCATTCATCTATACATCTATTATTTTATGCTATTGATTCTTGCAGCTTATAGTAAATTCTGAAATCCAATTGTAAAAGTTCTCCATTTTGAAAGGTGATTTGACTACTTTAGGCCATTTGCATTTACAGATAAATTTTAGAGTAAGTTTGTCAATTTCTATTTTAAAAACTGCTATAACTTTTTACGTGGATGGTTTCAAATCTGGGACTTCCCTGGTGGCTCAGATGATAAAGAATCTGCCTGCAATGCAGGAGACCTGGGTTCAACCCCTGGGTCAGGAAGATACCCTGGAGAAGGGAAAGGCTATCCACTCCAGTATTCTTGTCTGGAGAATTCAATGGTCAGAGGATCCTGGCAGGCTAGAGTTCATAGGGTCAAATCTATAAATCAATTTGAAGAAATTGGTACATTTATAAGACTGAGTCTTCCAATCTATATTTCTCCAATTATTTATATCTTCTTCAACAATATTTCATATTTTCTGTGTGGAAATCATATATATGCTTATTTCATTTGTCCCTACATATTTTTGATACTATTGTATATAGAATAAATTTTAAATTATTTTTCATTTTTTTGTTGTTAGTACAGTATATAAAATATAGTTTAACCATGAGTAACATAATACTGCTAAATTCATGTATTGATTCTAACAGCTGCTTTGTAATTTCTGGATTTTCTACACAGTTATTTTAAGTACAAAAAGAAACTTTTTACTCTTCTTATACTTTTCACACTTTATAATAACTTCTTTTGTTCAAAACCATATGCTCTATTTTCACCTTAATTACTTATTTACTTTTTGCTCTTGTACTTTATTGCACTAATTAGGAACTCCAATAAATGTTGAATAAACTTGATATGAGTGAATGCTTTTGCCTTTTTCCCAATTTTAGATAAAGCAATTAATATTTCATCATATTAAATATAACTTTTGCCTTCAGTTCAGTTCAGTTCAGTCACTCAATCGTGTCCAATTCTTTGCAACCCCATGAATCGCAGCACACCAGGCCTCCCTGTCCATCACCAACTCCTGGAGTTCACTCAGACTCATGTCCATCGAGTCGGTGGTGCCATCCAGCCATCTCATCCTCTGTCATCTCCTTCTCCTGACCCCAATCCCTCCCAGCATCAGAGTCTTTTCCAATGAGTCAACTCTTCGCATGAGGTGGCCAAAGTACTGGAGTTTCAGCTTTAGCATCATTCCTTCCAAATTTTCATAAATGCTATTTATCACATTGAGAAAAATGCCCCTCTATTCTTAATTTCAAAAGAGACATTATCATAAATTAATTTGCATTTTAATAAATGTCTTTCTACATCAATTAAATTCATCATATGATTATCTTCTTTATTATGCTAAAGTGGTGAATTACAGTGATATTCAAATATAAAGAAAACTTTGCTTTCTTTAAATAAATACTTTCTTAGTCATATGATAGTATTTTTGTATGCTGTTGAATTTGCCTCACTTGTATTTCAAAGATTTTTACATTGATTCATACGAGATTATTGGTCTGTACTTTTTTCCTGTTTTATAATGTCTTTATCAGGTTTTGATATTAGTTTATTACTAGGCTTTATTACTGGGCTTCTAAAATGAGTTTGGAAATATTTCATCTTCCTCTAGGTTTTGAATAGAATTGTGTAATATCAGATTGATTATTTCTTCAATTCACCAGTGAAACTTTATTGCCCCAACATTTTCTTTTGGAGATTTTTGCTATAAAATATGATTTCTTTAATAAGTCACTTTTTTAAAAATGTCAATTCTGGTAAGTTGTAAATACAAAAGAATTTAATAATTTCATCTAGGTTGTTAGGATGGTCGGCACAAATCTTTACAATTATTATTATTTTAATGTGTATAATACTTATAGTGATTTTTGAATCATTTCAAATTCAATAAGTGGAATTTATTTTACTCTTATTTTCTAGCTTCTAATCTTCTTCTAATCTGAGGTCATTGATTTTAAAGCTTTCTTATCTTCTTGTAAAAGCATTTATAACTACTCCTCCCTTTAAGCACTGCTTTAAGCATTCCACACTTGTAATATACCATAACTGGCTTATCATTCTGTTTGCAATATTATATTGCAATTTGTTCTTTGACCCATAATTTTTTGAAGATGTTTTGTATAATTTGCAAAAGAATGATATTATGAAATATTTTATAGCTATAATTTCAAATTTATTTCTGTTGTCACAGGTCATACTCTATGATTGCACATCTTTGACAATTATTTGAATTTGTTTTGTGGCCAGGATATAAAAGAAGAATGTTCATCTTGGTGAGTTTTATAATGTATGTAGGAACAGAATGTGTATTTTGAAGTTGTTTGGTAGAGTGCATCATAAATACCAAGTAGGTCAAGTTGTTGAGAATGTTGCTGTGATTATGTACTAATTTTTTTTGTCTAGTTTTTCTAAACTAGTGTTAAAATTATGATTATTTTAATTAACTTATTCATTTGATTACTGTTACATTTGGCTTATTATTTTGTGGTTCTATTGTTAAATATATACACATTTATGATTATCAATTCTTAATAAATTGATTTTTAATCATTATATTCTTCTTAATCTCAGGTAATACTTCTCATCTGGAAGTCTACATTATCTAGTATTAAAAATCCTGCTCTACCTTTAGGATAAATATTTGCACAGTATATCCTTTTCCATTTATTTTTTAGCATAGCTGTATCTTTATATTTAAAATGCATATCCTGTTCAGAATATATAGCTGGGTCTTACTTTGTTATTCACTCAGAAAAATACCTATTTATTGGAATGTTTATTCTAATAATATTTAATTCAATTATTGGTCTAAGTCTTCCAATCTATTACTTGTTTTCTGTTCACCTCTCTACTGCTTTGTTTTGCTTTATTTTGTTGATATTGTTATGCTTTTGATTCTCTTTCTTAATTTCTTTTCAAAAATTAGAATGATTTTTAGAATTCTACATTACTTTGTCATTTGATTATTGACTGTAGTCTTTATTTTTAATGGTTTTAATTCTACAACCTGTGTAATTCTAGTTAAAATTGTATTCCTTAACATAAAATATAGAAATCTCGCAAACATATAGGTCCATTTACCCACATCCACTTTTCTTTGTTCTGTAGTTTGCAGTTCTTTTGTCTTTGATTGAAATGAAGTCTACTCCTCATAAACATGTTTCAAGAATCAGCCAGAAACTAGGGCAGAATTCACATGCTAAACTTGGGCCCTCTTTCTTTGGTTCCTTCTTTTGTAAGATTCTCCCTTACTTCCTGGCATGTTTAGTTGTACCAGGATTTATATTCTGCATGCTCAGAACTTCAGCGTTTTAGGGCCATATTTCTGTTATGGTTTATTGACTTGGTAATCTTGAGCAGCTATCTAAATTATAAGGACCATGCAGTTATGTGTAGGCCTAGCAGAAGAGTAAACAGCAAATATGAGGAGACTTGCAAAAGGCTTCATCTAGAATAGAGCTGCATGCTCAGTCACTCAGTCAAGTCTGACTTTTTGGCGACACCATGGACTGTGGCCCGTCAGGCTCCTCTGTACATGGGATTTCCTAGGCAAGAATATTGGAGTATGTTACAACTTCCTACTCCAGGGGATCTTGCCAACCCAGGGATCAAACCCATATCTCTTGAGTCTCCTGCATTGGCAGAAGGATTTTTTACCACTAGTATCACCTGGGAAGACTATATAATCCATAAATTTACAAAACATATGTTAATTAGCTGTTTATATTATTGGTAAGGCTTCCAGAAAACAGAAGGCCATTAGTAATTAAGCTCTAGAGGAGTCAAAAGTTATACACAGATCTGACTGCTTGGGGGACTGGAACCCATATCTCCCATGCTGTCCGAGTTCAACTTATGTATTTGAAATCCTAGAGTATATGGCCCCATTAAAATCTGCTATTCATCCAGGGTTGTGGCAGTTTTGACAGTAATTCTCCCCACTAACAACTATTCAAAATTCTTTAACTGCTCCTGAGAAATGTCTGAACCAAATGGGGAGATGATTGCTCACAGGCTGATTTAAGTATCATCCTAAATACATGTTAAGAAAAGATTTTAAAGACCAGAAGTTTCTTAAATCTGTGCTATGCTAATGTTTAAATGTTTTCATTCAATTACTTGTGTTCCCAGGTTAGTTAGTTCAGTCGTTCAGTCGTGTCCAACTCTGCGACACCATGAATCGCAGCTCGCCAGGCCTCCCTGTCCATCACCAACTCCCAGGGTTCACTCAGACTCACATCCATCAAGTCCGTGATGCCATCCAGCCATCTCATCCTCTGTCGTCCCCTTCTCCTCCTGCCCCCAATCCCTCCCAGCATCAGAGTCTCTTCCAATGAGTCAACTCTTCGCATGAGGTGGCCAAAGTACTGGAGTTTCAGCTTTAGCATCATTCATTCCAAAGAAATTCCAGGACTGATCTCCTTCAGAATGGACTGGTTGGATCTCCTTGCAGTCCAAGGGACTCTCAAGAGTCTTCTCCAACACCACAGTTCAAAAGCATCCATTCTTTGGCACTCAGCTTTCTTCAGAGTCCAACTCTCACATCCATACATGACCACTGGAAAAACCATAGCCTTGACTAAACGGACCTTTGTTGGCAAAGTAATGTCTCTGCTTTTCAATATGCTATCTAGGTTGGTCATAACATTTTTTCCAAGGAGTAAGCGTCTTTTAAGTTCATGGCTGCAGTCACCATCTGCAGTGATTTTGGAGCCCCCCAAAATAAAGTCTGACACTGTTTCCACTGTTTCCCCATCTATTTCCCATGAAGCGATGGGACCAGATGCCATGATCTTAGTTTTCTGGATGTTGAGCCCTACTCGTATATAATATACAATCTCAAGCTGGCCAAGAATCACTGATTTGCTTTTTCCCCTTCTTCTATAAGACTCCACAAAATTTGTACTTAATGGAACACCTCACATTATAGATTTATCACATGCTTATTTATTTGTCTTCTTTGCTTTACTGTAGACTATACTAGGGCTTTTAGCTGCGGCCTTTATAATTTCAAATATTATTCCATTATCACTTCTAGATACATTCATAACTTGGTCTATGTAGTACATTTAGTACATGGTCCTGTTTTCCACACAGGAATTCTCACATTAACAAACAGCTTGTGGAAAATTCATTCAAGCAAGTATTAGAAAAAGTAATTAAATTTCTTATCCATAGAAGATATGTTCTGTGAGATATGTTTATATTTTAAAAGAGTAATTTAATTGTTTCCAATTTTATTTTTAAATTTGGGCCATTTCTAATGCATACCTGGACCATTCATTTCTTTTAGGTGATAGAGAAAAAACTAATATTTAATTTCATGACTAAAATACATATTTGGTGACATATGAAAATGTCATCAGGTGACAATTTGGATCTGTTTACCAATACACATGCAGTATGACTTTTTATGGGCTAATGACAATTTTGCCTTTTGCCAAAATTGGGCATTTGCCCCCATCGCAATTGTAGTTGGAAGCAAAAGATTGCTGGGAAAAAAAGGTGTCTCTGATGAGATTCAGAAATAATATATTTTGTGTACTGAACAATTTACAATTTTGGTTAAGTTCCTATCATTTATTCTTTGTTATAAAATAATCACAAACATTTGATATGTTCGTGCAACATACTAACACCTACTCTAGGAAATTTTGTACAGCAGAGCCCTATGTGCATGCCAATATCACTTATACATGACATGAACTCAAAACATTGAATGTCCCCATGGAAAAAACAGATGGAGACTGACAATACATTTGAAGCATGAATCCCCTCTGGAGTTCACAGTGAATCAAGAGATAGGTTATCAGAAGAATGACTGTACTTTTAAACCACTGCAAAGTATAGGAGATGCTTTCATCATTAAATAAATTATCATAAGAAAACAAGATATAGATTGTATATTTTGAACATCTTCTTTTAGTAAAGCCCTGAGAGGAATCTATAGTAACAAGAAGAATACCACTATTCAAAATCCATGTGACAATAAGTCTCTGACCCACGGGAAATTCAATCTATGGGTAACTCAGTATCTACTATCTTCACCAGATCTCTTCTTATGTATCCTTCAATATCTATTATCCAGGTTTGGTCCCTGTGTCATGGCAGGGCTACTTGCTGACTTCAATGTCTATTCTGCCACTTTCCTCAGTACTATACAACTTTTCCTATCTGACTTACCATCCAGGAAAATAAAAAATTGTATTTCTAGGAATTTTGGGGCACGGGAATCATTAAACACTCTTTGAAAGTTTCCACATTTTCTTTCAAAAGTGGCTAGCCAACCTATAGATAAGGTAGTGATGGATTTTGTGATTGGATATGAGGGACACCTCTGAAACTGCACCCTTACCTAAAATTCTCTTTATGTTTTCCAGACATTCCTTTTTAATTGGGTATCATTGCTTTACAATGCTGTGCTAGTTTCTTCTGTACAGTAAAGTGAATCTGCTATATATAAATACACATATCCCGTCCCTTCTGGATTTCCCTCCCATCTACACCATCACAGAGCATCAAGTAAAGATCCCTATGCTCTACAGCACAGAGAAAAGGGAACCTTCTTACACTGTTGGTGAGAATGTAAACTGTGCAACCACTATGGAGAACAGTATGGAGGTTCCTTAAAAAACTAAAAATAAAACTGTCACATGATCCAGCAGTCCTACTACTGGACATGTACCTCAAGAAAACTATAATTCAGAAAGACACAGACGTTCTTTACAACATTGACTATAAAATAAAATGTGTACTCATTGTCCAAATTCAAATAAATATGGGTTTATTATTTTTAACTTTTATCAGCAATACCATGCAATATCTTATCAATAGAATTTAAAAGAAATTTTATTAGAAGAATAGAAATTAAAGATATTCTGAGTGTTCCTAACTCCACTGAACAAGATTTGTATTTAACAAAATAAGATCAAAATAGTTTACAACTGTCTCCCTGAGTTAGAAACATAATATCTTGGCTTGGACATGCACTAAGAAGAGTCTAAAACTGGATTTAAATCATATTCCTTCAAAAATTAAAAAAAAAATAAAACTTTCTTTTCATGTTTTATTAACCACAGTGATGGAGAAAAATCCATAGATGTCTCAAAAGAAACAATAAGCAATATCTTGCCTAAAAACTCAGAATCCTAGGAAGGAATGACTACTGAGGACTCTACTTTCAGTGTAATTTTTTGGAACAAGAGGAAAAGCCCTCTGTCAGAGTGGTAGAATTAAAAGTCCTTCCTATTTCAGAGGTAGGATTTATTTTCATCACATATATTTAGAGAAAGGATTAGCAAAGATGTACTGTACTGATAATTTTAGGGGCTAAAGAATGTATTCATGAATTTCATAATGTCCATGGAAATGAGGGCAAGACTGACACTTAAAAATGTGAGTGATGAGTAAAAAATGATACATCATGAGCTAAGTGGACTGTTTTCAGGCACTTGCAAGATTGAATCAAACCAGGCATCTGTCTTCACAGATTTTAGGCTTAGGATATAAATGTTTTTTTCCCCTTTTAATCCATCCTTTTTATGCTCTTTCAGAGTTTTCAGCAGTCATATCCAACCCTCAGTGCTTTTCATGAAGACACACTTCACCCTCAATACTCTCAATATTCATATTTTTTTCTGGCAGAATATGTTCATTTGCAAATCACAGCATCTAGAGTGGGAACAAGCCTTACCGTACATTTGTATTTCTGAATTTTAAGTTTAAAAGCAACTAATATGAATTTCCTTGGAAGTCTGATGAAAACTACAGAGCTCCTTATTCTGAAATATACACTTATCTGTGTGCACGCATGCACATAGACACACACATGGAGATACATATACATTTGATACAATGGATTTGTTCACAAACGGCCTGAAACTCTTCTACAGGTGCTTTGGATTACTACAGATTCTCAGAGAACAATTCTAATTGCAGGCAGTTTGCTGTGTGCTATGCTAAGTCACCTCAGTTATGTCCAACTCTTTGCAACCCTGTGGACTGTAGCCCACCAGGCTCCTCTGTTCATGGGATTCTTCAGGCAAGAATACTGGAGTGGGTTTCCATGCCCTCCTCCAGGGGATCTTCCTGACTCAGGAATTGAACCCGTGTTTTTATGTCTGCTGCATTGGCAGGCAGGTTCTTCACCACTAGTGCCACTGGGTAGGTAGTTTACAGCCTGTCAAGGTCTTCCTCTATTACTCTATGCCTGGATAGTCTCAAACAAGTTGCTTTCCTTTATTTCTGCAACTTGAACCTTACATTATTAAAATATAAAATTGTCCTGTTATTGGCAAATGCAAATGATTATGTTTAAAGTAAACAAGGTCCTAATGTATAGCACAAGGAACTATAGCATTTTGTGATAAACTGTAATGGAAAAGAATATAAAAAAGAACATATATGTGTGTATAACTGAGTCACTGCAATATAGCAGAGATTGGTACAACACTGTAAATCAAATGTACTTAAATAAAATAAATAAATATTAAAGTAAAATAAAATTGCCCTGTAGATTGAACTTGACTTTTGCCTGTCTTTTGAAAGCCTAGTTTTCTCTCCCTTTTCAAAAATGTTTTAGATTTCCTTTTGAATTTGGCAACTATGGCATAGTAATAACTGCTGTAATTGAAACTTTTTGAAACATTAATTTTACAGAAGGATCTGCCAATCATATTAAACTAGAGGAAACAAATTAAAAAATGAGAATCAACTCACAACTTCTAGAGCTTGTTAACTGTAGGAAGCTATATATTACAAAGAAATGATCATAGGAGAGAGAACAGAATATCAAAGCCTTATTTTTTTAATTTAACTTTTCATTGAGGTAGAGTTGATTTACAATGTTGTGTTGATTTCTGCTGTACAGCAAAGTGACTTAGTTATAGATATAAATATAAACACATTCTTTTTCATACTCCTTTCCACGATGGTTTATCACAGGCTACTGAATATAGTTTCCTGTGCTGTTCAGAAGGACCTTGTTGCTTATTCATTCCATGTACACCAGTTTGCATCTGCTAACCTGAAACTCACACTCTATCCCTCCCCAGCTTCCCTTTACAACCACATGTCTGTTCTCTGTGAGTCTGCTTCTGTTTTGTAGATAAATTCATTTGTATTACTCTGATTCCACATATAAGTGATAGCGTATGGTATTTTTCTCTTCCTGACAGACTTAGTATGATAATCTCTAGTTTCATCCATGATGCTGCAAACAGCATTATTTTGTCCTTTTATTAATGGCTAAATAGTATCAGTTCAGTTCAGTTCAGTTCAGTCACTCAGTCGTGTCCGATTCTTTGCGACCCCATGAATCGCAGCACGCCAGGCCTCCCTGTCCATCACCATCTCCCGAAGTTCACTCAGACTCACCTCCATCGAGTCCGTGATGCCATCCAGCCATCTCATCCTCGGTCGTCCCCTTCTCCTCCTGCCCCCAATCCCTCCCAGCATCGGAGCCTTTTCCAATGAGTCAACTGTTCGCATAAGGTGGCCAAAGCACTGGAGCTTCAGCTTCAGCATCATTCCTTCCAAAGAAATGTATATATGTACCACATCTTCTTTATCCGTTCTTTTGTCAATGCACATTTAGATTCCTTCCATGTCTTGGCTATTGTGAACCATGCTACTATGAACATAAAGGTGCATGTATCTTTTTGTATTACAGTTTGTCCTGATAAATGCCAGGAGATACCCTGGAGAAGGAAATGGCAACCCATTTCAGTATTTCTACCTGGGAAATCCCATGGACAGAGGAGCCTGGAGGGCTGCACTCCATGGGGTCGCATCAAGTCAGACACAACTGAGTGACTAACACACACATGCCCAGGAGTAGGATTGCTGGATCATACAGCACCTCTGTTTTTTAGTTTTTTGAGGACCCTCCATATTGTTTTCCATAGTGGCTGCACCAACTTACATTCTCACCAACAGTGTGGCAGGGTTCCCTTTTCTCCACATTCCCTCCAGCATTTATTATTTGTAGACTTTTTAATGATGGCCATTTGACTGGTGTGTGGTGGTATCTCAGTTAGTTTTAATTTGCATTTCTCTAGTAATTAGCTATGTTGATCATCTTTTCATGTGCTTGATGGGGGATGTTCAAAGCCTTGTTCCTGGTTATGCTATCACACACTAGCCAAGTTGTATGACTAGAAACTCAGAGTTTGAATTTTTTTTCTTTCTGTCTTTCATTCTGTCTATCTCTTTTCTCTCTCTCTCTTTCTTTCTTTGTCCAGTCTGTGGTAGCAGCTTTAAATATAATATATACAGAATCCCAAAATATCAAATGAAAGTGCATTTTATCAATCAGTACCTTAGATCATTAATTTCATGAAAATAAATATTTGAAAATATTGAATTATGGAATGCATGTATTTTTATTCACTCTTAGAAGCAGTATCCTTTGAATAAAAGATTTAGCATAAACCCTGAAGTACTTGATGGACTCACAAAGAGGAGTGTCCTCTTTGTCAAACTTTTTGTGTTATAATAAAAAGCTAACCATTAAATCAAATAGATCTGAATGTCAAATATGGCTCTGCCATTTGTAAATCATGTAAATTGGACAAGTTACTTAAATTTTTTATTTGTTTGTTTCTTTGAAATAAAAAAAATACACTGTTATAGGGTGACGAGAATGTTAAACAAATGTTGTAAGTATATAAGTTGGCAATTCAACTTTTAATATCTAATATACAAGCAAAAATTAGCATTTCCTTTTCTCTCTGAAAATCTTTTACGTTCTCTGGGTTTAAATTTTGCAATATGTGAAATGAATGTAACATACTAGACTAATTCAACCTAACAAACTCAGAATTCTACAACTAGTTGATTCAATAGCTAATGTGGACTTGTCTACCTGCCTTGTATTGCTCACATATGTGCTACTTCCATTAGCATACCAATATCACTTAAGAGACAGAACAATCAGGTTCCCATGAATTTTATCAGTGTCTGTAAGTGACAGGAAGAACTGCAGAAATTGATACTAAAACCTGGACAAAGCTTGCTGCTGCTGCTGTTGCTAAGTCGCTTCAGTCGTGTTCGACTCTGTGTGACCCCACAGACAGCAGCCCACCAGGCTGCCCCATCCCTGGGATTCTCCAGGCAAGAACACTGGAGTGGGTTGCCATATCCTTCTCCAATGCTTGAAAGTGAAAAGTGAAAGTAAAGTCACTCAATCGTGTCTGACTCTTTGCGACCCCATGCACTGCAGCCCACCAGGCTCCTCCATCCATGGGATTTTCCAGGCAAGAGTACTTAGGTTTTTTAAATATCTCTGTAAAGGAAGAGATCATTGCTGAACTAGCCTACAGCACTTTCCATGAATTTCCATCATTCCATCATTATTTTAACAGCATTTCAGTAACTCTTAGCATTACTTACTACCATGACTGGGTTCCCTTTGGTTAGAATGTGCTCCTGGGCTAATTTTTCTTATACTGAAAATGAGTTTTGAGCATCAGCATTCGTCAACCATGATTCAGATATCAGCCTGCCCTTTAGATATATTTTAAAGAGAAGTTAGCCAATAGTGGAAACTAAAGAGGAGATCATTCAGCTTTGCCTAGAATGTGGTGGAAATTCCTGTGGTTTCAGACCTTCGTGGCCTGAAAACGGAGGCTTTTGTGTGGCTTTAGCATTCCCAGGGACTGCTGATTCTTTTGGGAAGTCTTTATGACTCAGTGCCCTGATGGGCCATTTCAAGCACTTACCAAAAAGTTGGTACATATTAATAAAATGAATTTAAGTTTCATTACTATTCCTTACCTCTGCTCAACTTCAAGATGAGGAAGACTTAATGAAAAAGGCATAGAAAGGAAGATGAGCGGACTTTAATGTCCAAAACTTCATTGAAATAGAGCATACTTTGAACACAGAATCAATTTGTTATTAGAATTGCTCTGGATTTTAGGCTAAGTATGGAAGATGACAAAGTTATGTACCATCCAAATCAGGCCTAAGAAAATCTTGATATCCTAGATGAAATAGAAGTAGAGGATAAGAGAGAGAGAAAAGAAAGTGTTGTGCATCAATCTCTCAGTCATGTCTGATATTCTGTGACCTCGCAGACTGTCGTCCACCAGGCTCCCCTGTTCATGGAATTCTCCAGGCAAGAATACTAGAGTGGGTAGCCATTCCCTTCTCCAGGGGATCTTGGACCCAGGGATTGAACCCGGGTCTTCTGCATGGCAGGCAGATTCTTTATGGTCTGAGCCACCAGGGTGGTGCAGGATAAGAGAGAGAGGAAAAGGGGGTGGAAATTAACAGTAGAAATTTGATATTTGCATGGCTTTAGGAAAGTCATCCTCTTGAAATATAAATGAATATTTATTGGTTTATTTATACTCTATAAAGTAAGTAAATTTGACACACAACCTGTGAGTTCTGTTTCTGTTTTCTCATTCTGCTCAACTTCACTTTAAGACTACTGTATTCTTGCCTGAAGAACCCCAAGAGCAGAGGAGCCTGGCTGACTACAGTCCATGGGGTAGCAAAGACTTGGACACGACTGAGTAACTGAGCATGCCTATGCTGATTATTTAGAGATTATTTCTTTCTTTTAGCTAACGATGGCCTTCTTTTATGTTTTGTGGCTATGAGGAGCAACAAGGACAATTCATTACACTAGAAAGAAAGGTAGATTTGCAATCAGGAGATATTACTGCTTCTTCTCCAGCTTGGCCATCAGCATGCATATCATGTAGTCTGGCAGTGTCTAGTTTTCCCACATGAAGAAACAGTTCAACCCTCCAAAAGCTAAATCATCAAAGCATCATTTTGTTGAAAATCTAACTTGATGAAAGTATTAATAGACATTCATACATAAAATCTTCTTTGATGATGATTCATATTTTCATAGATGTAAAATCTCATTATTAAAAGAGTATTCTTGAATCTATTTAATCAATATCAAACTTGCAAAAAAAAAAAAACAGTTTTAAAGGGCTGTTCAATTCTTCAAACCTGAAGATTACTGGATATAGCAATCTTATAGTTTTTCTCTTTTATTTTCTGATTATAACACAAAATTCATTTCATATGTGATGCCATTTTATATTGATTTCTTTTTTCATCTTTTTAAAGTTGTTTCCAGTTTGTCCAACACTTCAGCATTTTTAGGATTCTTCCCACACTTCGCCGATTTTAAACATTTCAATATTTTTCTATTTACTTACAAAAAAAGAGCTGTTCACTTTATTTAGAAAATTTACAGTATCTAAAATTAATCTGGATGGTTTTAGCTGTGTCTGAAGATTTTTGCTAAGGGTCATGAGGCTGGTTTTCATTTTGCTGTCTCAATAGCTAGTGAAGAAGCCATCACTTTTCTCTGTCCAGCTCTCTATTGATGGATCTTGAAAACTGACACAGAGCTAGGGGCCCCTCTGCTGGTGAAAAAACAGGAAATTCAGTGCAAAACACTGGCCTGTCAATCTCAGAGAAGCTTTGATACAGACAAGGAAGGAAGGCTAGCAGCAGGAGGAGGATTTGAAGGCATTTATGTCCTCAGATTAAAGTCCCACATACCTCACTTTAACCTTGCTAATTTATCTCATCTGAATTGCTATGGACTTTAGAAGTAGACTAAAGTATACATTTAAGTAAAACCTGAATTAAATGAGCTGGTTGTTCAGTTAAATGATACTTTGGGCAATGGACCTCTCAGCAAACCAGAATATTTTGATCACACAATAAAAAGCTCTCTAATATCTAAAGTTTTTATGACTGAAATCCTCATCCCTCTAATAATATATTCTATATTTCCTAAAATAGTAATTTCATGACCTTTTCTCAGCAATTTATTGATGTGTTTAACAAAGAGTTCCTGAGTGCCCACCACGTGCCAGGTAATACTTTGCGGGCTGGAAAGCATTTTGTTAAGATATTTACAATAGCATTTTAAAATATTACAGGTAACATGGAAGAAATCAGCATAAAGTTCAGGAAGAGGGAAAAAAGATGATATTGGTTAATTCTACTATCTCAGTAGAAGTAGAAATTGTAGGAGGTGGGATTGTGTCTGGAAAAAATTTCACAGAAGAGGTGCCTATTGAGACAGCTTTTGCTAGGTGAAGGTGGGAAAGTTAATTCAAGAGGAAAGAGCACCAAGCATGAAGAAATATACAATATATATAGTTGGTGTACTTTAGGGGCAGAGGGCAGGGGATAATGTGGTGAGAAAATAGACTAGATAATAAGACAGTAGACAAGTTAGGAAGAATCCTGAGCAGCTGTACAAGGGTTTAGGTGGGAGAAAGCTAATAAACAATTCTGACCATAGGAATGCAATATTTTCAGAGCTGTAGTAGATTAGAGTGGGCTAGGGGAAGATTTTGGCAGGAACCAGTAAAAATACTATTGTGTTAGGTCATTATGACCTAATGGGGTCACTCCTGATGACCCCAGGCATGAACTTGGTAGTCATCAGGGATGAACTAATGCAATAGCTTTCATATTGCCACTTGCAGGCTGATGAGACACTGAGGAGGTGTTCAAAGATGACACTTGGTTTCTAACATGGTCCAACATCATGAAGAAAGGAGACTAAAAGCAGGAGCAAGTTTTATGGGGAAGAAACTCTTTTCTAATTTTGTTATGTTGGTTATAAAGTCCTGGGATATACTGGCAAAGTTTATGTACTAACCATTGGTTACTGACCTAGCTATAGAATCGTCTCAGACTTTCAGTATTCAGCTGTGATTATTGGACACAACCACATTCTTTGAAGATAAAGACTTTCAGGTCTGAATTACATACTTTTACTACTTATTTTTATTCCTGCCTCTTATCTACTCTTGTTAAGAAGGAAAAGAGAGGCATATCCTAGCTAGAAGATAAATCCTCCCAGTGTTAGACATCTGGAGAGCTTTTCTTGTATTCTGCTAACAGAGGCTAATAGACTGTACTTGTTGTTGTTGTTGTTGTTTAGTCACCAAGTCATGTCTGACTGACTCTTTGCAACTCCACAGACTGTATCCCTTCAGACTCCTCTATCCATGGGATTTCCCTGACAAGAATACTGGAATGGATTGCATTTCCTTCTCCAGATTATCTTCCCAACCCAGAGATCAAACTTGCATCTCCTGCATTGGGAGGCAGATTATTTACCACTGTGCCACCTGGGAAGCCCAGAGACTAAGTTAATTCTGGTCAAAAGAGAATTCTTGGTCACTTCTAAGCAGATCCCAAAGTATTCCAACAGTTGAAACCAGTGAGGTGAGCAGGGTTGACCTTTTTCTCAAGAAAACTGCTTGTACTCCTGGTTTTTGTCAGTGACCACTAGATGTGTCTAGTTGAATCTATCTCCATTCCATTCTAAACACTGTTTCATCTATACACATTCCTATGTTATTAAAACTAATATTTTTACTATTTTTAGAGTTCTACTAATTTAGTCAGTGGTCTAATGGCCTTCTGCTTTTGTTGTTTAGTCATTAAATCATGTTCAACTCTTTTGCAAGATTTTCCAGGCAGGAATACTGAAGTGGGTTGCCATTTCCTTCTCCATGGGATCTTCCTGACCCAAGGATCAAACTCTCATCTCTTGCATTGGCAATGGATTCTTTACCACTATATCACCTAGGAAGCCAATGACCTTCTACAGGGAAGTTAATAAACTAGTGAAAGCAAAGTATACTAGTTAATGTACAGAATATGATGCTATAAAACAAAAAGACATTAGAATAATTACTTCCACAAGATAGAGGTTTATTTATCACTCAATGAATAGCAGAAAATTGACAGGGACCCATGATGGGCAGGCAGTTCTGCTCTATAAGATGTCCAGAGTTCCAAGTTTATTCTGTCTCTGTTGCTCCATCACTCCTAGGTATTCAGGTCTTGTCTGCATAATTGAATCTGTTACCTTAACAGTCCATGTTAATGCTCCAGTATTATGTAATTATGTTACTAAGAATGAGCGAAGAGGAGGAGATACCAGAGGAAACAAGCAAGGATGATATTTCTAAGAATAGGTAAGTAGAATATTATTTCTAGCATCTCATCGGGCTTCCCTGGTGGCTCAGTGGGTAAAGCGTCTGCCTACAATGAGGGAGACCTGGGTTCGATCCCTGGGTCGGGAAGACCCCCTGGAGAAGGAAATGGCAACCCACTCCAGTACTCTTGCCCGGAAAATCCCATGGACTGAGAAGCCTGGTAGGCTACAGTCAATGGGGTCGCAAAGAGTAGGACACGACTGAGCGACTTTCCCTTCTAGTATTTCATAATATTTTAAAAATCCATATCTAATATCTTTTGGTAATGTCAAAATAAATAATTATACAAAAGCTTAGAGAATATAAGATGATTACATGGACCAACAATGTATAGGGAGAGCTGGGGATTGAATTTGGTAAAATGAAAAAGCTGAATTAAATACATCAAGACCTCATGGCTTTATATTTGATTTGTTGCATGTGGAGTCATTCAATGGGATTAAATTTTAGATTAAGGAGAAGATTTGGAGAAATATTCTGTCAAATTTAGTTCTTTCCTTATATCTAATTGAGGCAGAAATCATATTGCATCAAAAATGCCCCAGCCATTTGCCTTTTTGGATCATGGCCATCCTCTAAAGAGTCAGTTGAAGTAGTTAATACAGAGTAAACTTTTAAAAGCTAACTGGAAAGTCAAGGAAAGAGATAGTAGGAGGGGAGAGACATAACTTTTCAAGAGAAATCGTTTCTGAAATTATTATTACTTTATTTTTAAATTTTTTTTTAACTTTACAGTACTGTATTGGTTTTGCCATATATCAACATGAATCCGCCACGGATGGACATAAGTTCCCACTCCTGAACCCCCCTCCTGCCTCCCTCCCCATACCATCCCTCTGGGTTATCCCAGTGCACCAGCCCCAAGCATCCTGTATCCTGCATTGAACCTAGACTGGTGATTCATTTCTTATATGATATTATACATGTTTCAATGCCATTCTCCCAAATCATCCTGCCCTCTCCCTCTCCCACAGAGTCAAAAAGTCTGTTCCGTACATTTGCATCTCTTTTGCTCTCTCGTATACAGGGTTATTGTTACCATCTTTCTAAATTCCATATATATGTGTTAGCATACTGTATTGGTGTTTTTCTTTCTGGCTTACTTCACTCTGTATAATCGGCTCCAGTTTCATTCACCTCATTAGAACTGATTCAAATGTATTCTTTTTGATGGCTGAGTAATACTCCATTGTGTATATGTACCACAGCTTTCTTATCATTCATCTGCTGATGGACATCTAGGTTATTTCCATGTCCTGGCTATTATAAACAGTGCTGTGATAAAAATTGGGGTACACGTGTCTCTTTCAATTCTGGTTTCCTCGGTGTTTATGCCCAGCAGTGGGATTGCTGGGTCATAAGGCAGTAAGGCATAAGGAATCTCCACACTGTTCTCCATAGTGGCTGTACTAGTTTGCATTCCCGCCAATAGTGTAAAAGGGTTCCCTTTTCTCCACACCCTCTCCAGCATTTATTGCTTGTAGATTTTTGGATCACAGCCATTCTGACTGATGTGAAATGGTACCTCACTGTGATTTTGATTTGCATTTCTCTGATAATGAGTGATGTTGAGCATCTTTTCATGTGTTTGTTAGCCATCCATATGTCTTCTTTGGAGAAATGTCTATTTAGTTCTTTGGCCCATTTTTTGATTGGGTCATTTATTTTTCTGGAATTGAGCTGCATGAGTTGCTTGTATATTTTTGAGACTAGTTGTTTGTCAGTTGCTTCATATGCTATTATTTTCTCCCATTCCAAAGGCTATCTTTTCACCTTGCTTATAGTTTCCTTTGTTGTGCAGAAGCTTTTAAGTTTAATTAGGTCCCATTTGTTTATTTTTGCTTTTATTTCCAGTATTCTGGGAGGTGGGTCATAGAGGATCCTGCTGTGATTTATGTTGGAGAGTGTTTTGCCTATGTTCTCCTCTAGGAGTTTTATAGTTTCTGGTCTTACATTTAGATCTTTAATCCATTTTGAGTTTATTTTTGTGTATAGTGTTAGAAAGTGATCTAGTTTCATTCTTTTACAAGTGGTTGACCAGTTTTCCCAGCACCACTTGTTAAAGAGATTGTCTTTAATCCATTGTATATTCTTGCCTCCTTTGTCAAAGATAAGGTGTCCATATGTGTGTGGATTTATCTCTGGGCTTTCTATTTTGTCCCATTGATCTATATTTCTGTCTTTGTGCCAGTACCATACTGTCTTGATGACTGTGGCTTTGTAGTAGAGCCTGAAGTCAGCCAGGTTGATTCCTCCATTTCCATTCTTCTTTCTCAAGATTGCTTTGGCTATTCGAGGTTTTTTGTGTTTCCATACAAATTGTGAAATTATTTGTTCTAACACTAAAATACCGCTGGTGGCTTGATAGGGATTGCATTGAATCTGTAGATTGCTTTGAGTAGTATACTCATTTTCACTATATTGATTCTTCTGATCCATGAACATGGTATATTTCTCCATCTATTAGTGTCCTCTTTGATTTCTTTCACCAATGCTTTATAGTTTTCTATATATAGGTCTTTAGTTTCCTTAGGTAGATATATTCCTAAGTATTTTATTCTTTTTGTTGCAATGGTGAATGGAATTGTTTCCTTTATTTCTTTTTCTGCTTTCTCATTATTAGTGTATAGGAATGCATGGGATTTCTGTGTGTTGATTTTATATCCTGCAACTTTACTATATTCATTGATTAGCTCTAGTAATTTTCTGGTGGAGTCTTTAGGGTTTTCTATGTAGAGGATCATGTCATCTGCAAACAGTGAGAGTTTTACTTCTTCTCTTCCAATTTGGATTCTTATTATTTCTTTTTCTGCTCTCATTGCTGTGGCCAAAACTTCCAGAACTATGTTGAATAGTAGTGGTGAAAGTGGGCACCCTTGTCTTGTTCCTCACTTTAGGGGAAATGCTTTCAATTTTTCTCCATTGAGGATAATGTTTGCTGTGTGTTTGTCATATGTAGCTTTTATTATGTTGAGGTATGTTCCTTCTATTCCTGCTTTCTGGAGAGTTTTTATCATAAATGGATGTTGAATTTTGTCAAAGGCTTTCTCTGCATCTATTGAGATAATCATATGGCTTTTATTTTTCAATTTGTTAATGTGGTGAATTACATTGATTGATTTGCAGATATTGAAAAATCCTTGTGTCCCTGGGATAAAGCCCACTTGGTCATGGTGTATGATCTTTTTAATGTGTTGTTGGATTATGATTGCTAGAATTTTGTTAAGGATTTTTGCATCTATGTCCATCAGTGATATTGGCCTGTAGTTTTCTTTTTTTGTGGCATCTTTGTCAGGTTTTGCTATTAGGGTGATGGTGACCTCATAGAATGAGTTGGGAAGTTTACCTTCCTCTCCAATTTTCTGGAAGCGTTTGAGTAGGATCAGTGTTAGCTCTTCTTGAAATTTTTGGTAGAATTCAGCTGTGAAGCCGTCTGGACCTGGGCTTTTGTTTGCTGGAAGATTTCTGATTACAGTTTCAATTTCCTTGCTTGTGATGGATCTGTTAAGATTTTCTATTTCTTCCTGGTTCAGTTTTGGAAAGTTGTACTTTTCTAAGAATTTGGCCATTTCTTCCACGTTGTCCATTTTATTGGTATATAATTGCTGATAGTAGTCTCTTATGATCCTTTGTATTTCTGTGTTGTCTGTTGTGATCTCTCCATTTTCATATCTAATTTAATTGATTTGATTCTTCTCCCTTTGTTTCTTGATGAGTCTGGCTAATGGTCTGTCAATTTTATTTATCCTTTCAAAGAACCAGCTTTTGGCTTTGTTGATTTTTGGTATGGTCTCTTTTATTTCTTTTGCATTTATTTCTGCCCTAATTTTTAAGATGTCTTTCCTTCTACTAACCCTGGAGTTCTTCATTTCTTCCTTTTCTAGTTGCTTTAGGTGTCGAATTAGGTTATCTATTTGACTTTTTTCTTGTTTCTTGAGGTATGCCTGTAATGCTATGAACTTTCCCCTTAGCACTGCTTTTATAGTGTCCCACAGGTTTTGGGTTGTTGTGTATTCATTTTCATTCGTTTCTATGCATAATTTGATTTCTTTTTTGATTTCTTCTGTGATTTGTTGGTTATTCAGCAGTGTGTTGTTCAGCCTCCATATGTTGGAATTTTTAATAGTTTTTCTCCTGTAATTAAGATCTAGTCTTACTGCATTATGGTCAGAAAAGATGCTTGGAATGATTTCAATTTTTTTGAATTTATCAATGCTAGATTTATGGCCCAGGATGTGATCTATCCTGGAGACGGTTCCATGAGCACTTGAGAAAAAGGTGAAATTCATTGTTTTGGGGTGAAATGTCCTGTAGGTATCAATTAGGTCTAACTGGTCTATTATATCATTTAAAGTTTGTGTTTCTTTGTTAATTTTCTGTTTAGTTGATCTATCCATAGATGTGAGTAGGGTATTAAAGTCTCCCACTATTATTGTGTTATTGTTAATTTCCCCTTTCATACTTGTTAGCATTTGTCTTACATATTGTGGTGCTCCTATGTTGGGTGCATTTATATTTATAATTGTTATACCTTCTTCTTGGATTGATCCTTTGATCATTATGTAGTGTCCTTCTTTGTCTCTTTTCACAGCCTTAGTTTTAAAGTCTATTTTATCTGATATGAGTATTGCTACTCCTGCTTTCTTTTGGTCTCTATTTGCATGGAATATCTTTTCCCAGCCTTTCACTTTCAATCTGCATGTGTGCCTTGTTTTGAGGTGGGTCTCTTGTAGACAACATATATAGGGATCTTGTTTTGTGTCCATTCAGCCAGTCTTTGTCTTTTGGTTGGGGCATTTAATTCATTTACATTTAAGGTAATTATTGATAAGTATGATCCCTTTGCCATTTACTTTATTGTTTTGGGTTTGGGTTTATACACTTTTTTTGTGTTTCCAGTCTAGAGAATATCCTTTAGGATTTGTTGGAGAGCTGGTTTGGTGGTGCTGAATTCTCTCAGCTTTTCCTTGTCTGTAAAGCTTTTGATTTCTCCTTCATATTTCAATGAGATCCTTGCTGGGTACAGTAATCTGGGCTGTAGGTTATTTTCTTTCATCACTTAAGTATGTCTTACCATTCCCTGCTGGCCTGAAGGGTTTCTATTGAAAGATCAGCTGTTATCCTTATGGGAATCCCCTTGTGTGTTATTTGTTGTTTTTCCCTTGCTGCTTTTAATATTTGTTCTTTGTGTTGGATTTTCATTAATTTGATTAATATGTATCTTGGGTTTATCCTGTTTGGGACTCTCTTGGTTTCTTGGACTTGGGTGATTATTTCCTTCCCCATTTTAGGGATGTTTTCAACTATTATCTCCTCAAGTATTTTCTCATGGTCTTTCTTTTGGTCTTCTTCTTCTGAGACTCCTATAATTCGAATGTTGGAGCGTTTCAGATTGTCCTGGAGGTCTCTGAGATTGTCCTCATTTCTTTTAGTTCGTTTTTCTTTTTTCCTCTCTGCTTCATTTATTTCTACCATTCTATCTTCTATTTCACTAATCCTATCTTCTGTCTCTGTTATTCTACTCTTTGTTGCCTCTAGAATGTTTCTGATCTCATTTATGGCAGTATTCATTATATATTGACTCTTTTTTATTTCTTCTAGGTCCTTGTTAAACCTTTCTTGCATCTTCTCAATCCTTGTCTCCAGGCTATTTATCTGTGATTCCATTTTGATTTCAAGATTTTGGATTATTTTCACTATCATTATGCGGAATTCTGTCTGATAGATTCCCTATCCCTTCCTCTTTTGTTTGGTTTGGTGGGCATTTCTCCTGTTCCTTTACCTGCTGGGTATTCCTCTGTCTCTTCATCCTGTTTATATTGCTGTGTTTGGGGTGGCCTTTCTGTGTTCTGGAAGTTTGTGGAGTTCTCTTTATTGTGGAGTTTCCTCACTGTGAGTGGGTTTGTATCAGTGGCTTGTCAAGGTTTCTTGGTTAGGGAAGCTTGTGTCAGCGTTCTGGTGGGTGAAGCTGGATTTCTTCTCTCTGGACTGCAATGACGTGTCCAGTAATGAGTTATGAGATGTCAATGGTTTTGGAGTAACTTTGAGTTGATTGTATATTGAAGCTCAGGGCTGTGTTCCTGAGTTGCTGGAGAATTTGCATGGTATGTCTTGCTCTGGAACTTGTTGGCCCTTGGGTGATGCTTGTTTCAGTGTAGGTATGGAGGCGTTTGATGAGCTCCTATTGATTAATGTTCCCTGGATTCAGGAGTTCTCTGGTGTTCTCAGGATTTGGACTTAAGCCTCCGGCTTCGGGTTTTCAGTTTTATTTTTTCAGTTGTCTCAAGACTTCCCCTTCTAAATCACACTTTTATAAAACATCTAGGTTAAAGATGAAAAGTTTCTCCACATTGAGGGACACCCAGAGAGGTTCACAGAGTTACATGGAGAAGAGAAGAGGGAAGGGGAAGCTGGAGGTGACCTGAGTGAGATGAGATGGAATCAAAAGAGGAGAGAGCGATCTAGCCAGTAATCACTTCCTTATGAGTGCTCCACAGTCTGAACTGCTCAGAGATGTTCACGGAATTATACAGAGAGGAGGAGAGGGAGGAAGGAGACAGAGGTGGTCAGGAGTATAAAAGAGGGGAATGAAAAGGAGAGAGACAGAACCAGCTAGTAGTCAGTTCCCTAAGAGTTCTCCACAGTCTGGAACACACAGAGATTCACAGAGTCGGGTAGAAAAGAAAAGGGGGAGGGAGGAGACAGAGACAACCTGGTGGAGAAAAAGGAGAGTCCAAAGGAGGAGAGAGCAGTCAGGTCAGTAATCTCGCTGTCAAGTATAAATGGGTACTGAAGATTGGGTTTTTGAAGGTACAAAATTGATAACAAATACCAAAGGCAAAGATTAAAAATCTAGAGTAGAGGTTGGATTTTCAAAAATACAGTATTAAAAAATAGAAGAAGAAGAAGAAAGAAAAAAAAAAAAACAAAGTCACAAGAATTATTTAAAAAGTAATAAAAAATAAAATTAAAAAATATATATACGAAGTTTGCTTTAAAAATAGGGTCTTTGGGGGGGGGAAGTAATAGTAGGTTATAAAAATGAAAACTAAAGGAGAAATAGTGGACTTAAAAATAAAAAAATGTTAAAAAAAGATGACGAAAAAGGAAAGAAGAAAAAACAAACATCAAGAAAAAAATGATCATAAAAATGGTAAAGATATATCTAGGACTTTCTCTGGTGGTGTGGTGGGCAGTGTGGGGTCAGTTCATTTTTGTATAGTTCCTTGGTCTGGCTTATATTTCTCAAGATCTATAGGCCCCTTCTTATGTAGTGGGTACTAATGACAGGATTTTGATCTATTACACCTATCACTTCCAAGGCGGTTCCTCTGTTTTAGCTTCTTCTATTTGCTGGTCTCTTCAGTGTCTGATTTCCACCCTGACACAAGGGGGGCAGTGGTGGACAGTTTTTTTTAGGCTTACTTGTTCAGTCGTGCTGTGGGGAGGGAGGGATGCTGCAAACAAATAACACTGGCAAGTGCTCACAGTGTCCTAGCCATGCTGGGCCTGCCCCTACTCATGGTGCACACAGCTCAGGCTCTAGGTTGCTCCGCTGGGAACCGTCTGAGGCCAGCCCTGGGCTGCATGCACCTCCCCAGTCTAAGCTGCTCAGGCTCAGACACTCAGGTAGTCCCCAGAGGTGCAGACTGGTTGGGCCTGTGTTTTGTGCCCTTCCCAGGTCCGAGTAGCTCAGGTGTTTGGCGAGTGCAAAAGCAAAGTTTTAAAGCAAACTTCGCTGTGACTTTTTGCCTCTCCCGTCCCTGCTGCTCAGTTTTCAGGGTATACAGCTGGTGTACTTTCTCAGGCGGATGATGACTGTCCAGAACCCCAAGAAGTCTTAGTTAGCAAAGAAGCCTGTTTGCAGTTTCTTAGGTAATATCTCTCTGGGGCTGCGATTGCCCCCTTCCGGCCCTTCCGACTCTGGCTGCCTGTCACCGGAGGGGGATGGTCTGCAGCCGGCTAATTCTGTTCCGTCCTTTGTTCTGTGAGCAGTCCTGGCGGTGTCTTATGTTAGAGCTTTTCGCGTGGTAGCTATCCCACAGCCTGGTTTGCTAGCCTGCCGGGGTACAGCCCCGGTGGATCCAGGGTGATTTGAAGGTGGGGACAGAGTCGGCGTCCTTGGAAAAATACATATTTAACTACAGAGATATAGAGAGATTAGAAATGGATAGTGTAGTAGGAAAATCAGTGGAGAAAAAGAGGCTGAATAACTTGGTTTACGTGGAATAGCATCCATGCTCCAGATGGGAATTCAGCCAGAAAAACGGGGAGCAAGAAAGAAACGACATGGGGGAATAAGTCTTTCCAGAAACTGATCCGATTTCTTTATTTTGAGGTTTGCTTATATACCTTTTGTTACACATAGGGATGAATACAGAGTCAGGTGGGGGTCAGCAGTCCTGACCTTTATCAAAATCAGGTGCGTCACATAAAAAGGTCTTAGCGATTTTACATCATCTTCTGGCCATGAGACCTGCTGACATTTTATGATCTTTTCTTTCTGATAACCAAAAACTTATTTCTTCCAAGGGTGTTTTTTCTTAAACCAGGCACCACCCTCCAAATAAAGTTACATTCCTATAGGGTGAGGGTGTAGTGAGTTACAATCAAGAAAGGAATTTATTTAACCCAAGGTTAACATGATTAATCTTAAAGGTTAATACTTATTTCTCCTATATGCTTAAAGGTTAATACTTATTTCTCCTATATGCTAGTTATATTCATTATAAGGGCAGGGAACATGGAGATTTAGCAGCAAACATCAACACAACAAATGAAAATCCTTTCCCCAATGTTCCCCTTAAGATCTATTTAGTCTTAAGATAGTGATAAAGTTACATTTTTACATAGCAAGGACACAGTGATTTATAACAAAGTACAGTGATCTATTACAAAAGAGAAAATTCATTAACTCAAAAAGTCTAGTATTGCTAACCTTAAAAACTACTATATTTCCTTTTCTATATTGCATATACATTAACATATTCCCAGGTGCCTAAGGATATGGAGGCCTGGCGGCAATCATTGACTGAACAATGAGAAAAGCCCTATGCTAATTAAGACTTTCAAATTACTCCAAAACTTTCTGTGCTGTTTATGGTTGAGAGGTAGTAAACAGTCATGTGCATAGTGGCAGGAGTATGGATAATCCTGTCACACAAGCTAGTCTGTCAGCAGAGAGGTTTGACCTGAGACACCCTTGTCACACCCAGGGCAGGGAATTAGCAGCAATTATTGGCACAATAAATGAAAAACTCTTCACTCTTCAATATAATTCCTAACCAACCCACTATACTAATAATTTCTAACTCCCCAAAAGAATTTGCCTTTAGTAAGTCTAAAACATCTCGTGCCTCTCAGATTGGGAGGCTGTAAATAATCACGTGGCCAGACAAACCTATACAGGCAGGCTAGATAACCTTCAGAGGAGTTCGTAAGTTGAAACACTCTTGTCACACCCAGGAATTTTTATTAACTGGAGCTCCAAGTTAACTCCGTCTCCAAGAGAATCAGTCGGGAACAGCCCCCCATAAAGTCAGAGATGTAGGCGAGAGCATGAAACAGTAAAGTAGATAGACTCTGGTTTGGGGGGTAGATGCTCAGGAACAAGGGGTTTCCTGAGGCTTGATCACGCCTTTGCGTATGCCAAGCCTCCTTCCTCATGATCTTTGCCATGGGCGGAGTTCCTCACGCTGGCCCTCGGCACTAGCCCAAATTAGCTCGCTCTGGTTACACTCAGGGCATTCAGGGCTTTCGGGCCGATCCTTGTAAAGCAATGCAGCCCACGCCTCCTTGCCCAGCCCCCGCTTGCTAGTGGTGGATGCAGGCGTCTGAGCTGCTTCTCCACTGGGGGAGTTACCCTTGGG
The DNA here is from genome assembly GCF_023091745.1 of Budorcas taxicolor. Taxonomy (NCBI): domain Eukaryota; kingdom Metazoa; phylum Chordata; class Mammalia; order Artiodactyla; family Bovidae; genus Budorcas; species Budorcas taxicolor. The sequence goes on along the minus strand of NC_068923.1, from coordinate 31,016,842 downwards.
CTCGTAATCTGTGGGTTTTAATTATTTATTTATTTTTCCTCCCTGTTATGTTGCCCTCTGTGCTTCCAAGGCTCGCCACAGACTCAGCAGTGAGAGTGTTTCCTGGTGTTTGGAAACTTTTCTCTTTTTAAGACTCCCTTCCTGGGACTAAGCTCCCTCCCTACCTCTTTTGTCTCTTTTTTTGTCTTTTATATTTTTTTCTACCTGTTTTTGAAGACAATGAGCTGCTTTTCTGGGTGCCTGATGTCCTCTGCTGGCATTCAGAAGTTGTTTTGTGGAATTTACTCAGCGTTGAAATGTTCTTTTGATGAATTTGTGTGGGAGAAAGTGGTCTCTCCATCCTAATCCTCCATGATCTTAGGACCGCCCCCCTGAAATTATTATTACTTTAGACTGAAAACATGTTTACTCCCTAAAAGAACCAGTAGAGGAGAGGTTGAAAATATAAAAAAGACATAAACAAAGTGAGAGGGAGAAAGACAGGGAAGAAACTAGAGAGAAGAAGGAAAAATGGAGAGAGAACAAAGTAAAACTCGGTGTTCAGAAGGGAATTCTTGGAGTGTTGAACTAAAAAGGATAGATGAGGGGGAAAGTTTAAAAGTTAAGGGAGAGGAAGATTTCCACTCAAGAAACTTTCACCATTCATCTCAACACCCTCCTTCAAAGGTGAGAAAACTGATACTTAGGTGACACAACAGAAAATATCTATCTCAGATATCTATCACAGGGTTTAGCCCTTTATGGTAATTTACATGTTTTTAATAATTTTGTCATTTTCTTTGAGTTCTTTCCAGGCCCTACTTGCCCTATTTAAATTTTTATGCCCTGAGTCAGTCATGAGTTTCTAATGAAACTAGCTGAATAAATTGTTATGGGGCAGTGAGATTATGTTCCTTTTAGCATATCTCCTGGTCACTTTTTTTTTTGCCTTATTAATTATGCTCTCTCGTAACTTATTACATTTGTAAGTCAGACATGACCTATCTCTAAACTCTCAAATCCCTCCCTGTTATCAGAGAGTATGTAGACAGCGCTCAGGCTGAGAAGTTCTGGGTGCCCAGTGCAGCATCCAGGGAAAACACACCGTGTTTTATCATTATAAACCAGATCTCTACTTTCAAATACAGTGAAAGATTATTTTTCCTTTTTCAAAAAAGTTAAGTCTAGCCTCATTGTATTGAACCTCATCCCAGTGACTCAGTGTTTTGCAGGCTTGCTCATCAGTCCTGTTGTTCCCCATTCACTGACAACTAAAATGCTCACTATTTACTCTGCCCCAAGGGACTTCTTGAGAAATATCAGGCAGCAGCAAATGAGAGCTATTGGGACCCAACCCAGACTCTGCTTTTCCAGATCACTGCCTATAAAATCTAGAGTGTCATGAAGAGAGCTCTGCTCTGTTTTTCTTAATGGAGTAAGATAAAACAATCATAAAAGGGAAAGATACTGACCACATAATATACTTTTCTAGCCAGGATTGTTACACTGTTCAAAACCACTCAAATGTCACCAGGAGAGAATCTACAACTGCTTTTCATCAGTATCTAGCATCGTTATAATGCTGAGTTTTCAATTCTCAGCCATGTGGTGGAGTTAGCTTCATGTGCAACCAGTTGGACTGTTATTCCTGGGGACTCTAGGCTGACTTCGATAACATGCAACTTTTGTCTGAAGGAGACCCATATAAGAAATACACAACTTTTTTTTACTATTTTTCAACACTCCTGGGGGTATGTCATTACAGAACACCCTGATAAACAAATGGAACCTAATCAAACTTAAGCTTTTGCACAGCAAAGCAAACAATCAATAGAATGAAAAGACGGTCTACAAAATGGGAGAAAATATTTGCAAACAATGCAATTGACAAGTGGTTAATATTCAAAATATACAAACAGCTTACAACACAATATATTTTAAAAACACATAAAAAAATAAAAAATTGGGCAGAAGACCTAAAGAGTCAACTTTCCAAAGAAGAGGTACAGATGGCTAACAGGCACATGAAAAGATGCTCAACATCACTAATATTAGAGAAATGTAAATCAAAGCCACAATGAGGTATCACTTCACGCAAGTCAGAATGACTGTCATCAAAATTTCTACAAATAATAAATGCTGGAGAGAGTGTGGAGAAAAGAGAACCCTCCTTACACTGTTGATGAGGATGCAAATTGGTGCAGCCACTATGTAAAAGAGTATGGAGTTTCTTTTAAAAACCTAAAATAGAGCTACCATATGATCCAGGATTCTCACTTCTGGACATATATCCAGAATAAACAAGAACTCTAATTCAAAAAGATACATGCACCCCAATGTTGATAGTAGCACTGTTTACAATAGCCAAGACACAGAAACAACCTAAGTTCCCATCAACAATTGGTTGAAAAAGGTGTGGTACCTATACATAACAAAATACTACTCAGCCACTAAAAAAGAATAAAATTGTCAGTTTCCATGACGTGGATGGACCTAGAGAATGTGATACTAAGTGAATTAAGTTAAACAGAGAAAGACAAATCTATGACATCACCAAGGATGTGAATCTAAAAAATAATACAAATTAATCTATAAGTAAAACAGAAACAGACTCACAGATATGGAAAATAAATTTATGGTTACCAAAGGGAAAGGGGTGAGGGAAGGGACAGATTAGGAGTTTGGGATAACTGATACATATTACTATAAACAAAATACATAAGCAACAGGGAATGACTGTATAGCACACGGAATTGTATTCAATATCTAGTAAATAATGGAAAATAATCTGAAAAATATATATATATAACAGAATCAATTTGCTGTGCACCTGAAACTAATACAATACAGCTATATTTCAATTAAAAAAAATAAACAGGTAGTCTAAAAAGAATGTAAAGTATTAATAATGTTTAATACTGATTACATGTTGAAATGATAACATCTTGGATATTATGTTATCTAGCAATATTACTAAAGCAATTACAACCAAAATAAAAAATTACAGAGCAACACGTTGTCCCCTTCTGTCTGAAAAAGGCCCCAGCTGGATGACACCCAGCCATCAATTTCACTTTCTAAGTATTTGGATTTTTTTAGTTTTATTGTTTATTGAAGTTTATTGATGTTAAGATTAGTTAATTTTTTAAAAAAGAAAATGATAAAGAAGAAAATTAAAATTACCCCAGATATAGCTATCCATCAATAATTATTTTAAAGATACGAGTTTAACTCTCTTCTCTCCATCTTTTTTCCTTTTACTTAAAATGAGAGAGACTATGGTACATTACAAGAAGTGCATAGTTTGGGGTAGTGTGACAGGAATTTGGGTTATGGATAAGAGCCCTATATATTTAACATTTTTTCTCTCCCCAAAACATAACAAGAGGCTTTATAGAAAAGAAATACATTTTACTTATGAATGGAGCTTACAAACAAATCAAAATGAAAAATAAAGTTTTAAAACTCTTGAGCCTTATTGGCAGAGTGCTGCAATAATATTGAGAATGTGTTGGGAACACTTTAATACCAAAAAAATAAAACTGGTAAAGAATATAAGTAGTGCACACACACATATATGCAACTAAACATACATATATGCACAATTGACTTCCCTGGTGCCTTAGATGGTAAAGAATCTGCCTGCAATGCAGGTGATCCAGGTTCTATCCCTGGATTGGGAAGATCCCCTGGAGATGGAAATGGCAACCCACTCCCGTGTATCTTGCCTGGAGAATTCCATGGACAGAGGAGCCTGGTAGGCTACAGTTCATGGCATCACAAAGAGTTGGGCACAACTGAGTGACTAACACTTACTTACTTATGCACAATTATATATATATATATGAAAATTAAAGTTGCTCAGTCATGTCCAACTTTTTGCGACCCCATGGACTGTAACCTACCAGGCTTCTCTGTCCATTTAATTCTCCAGGCAAGAATACTGGAGTGAGTTGCCATTCCCTTCTCCAGGGGATCTTTCATACCCAAAGATCAAACTCGGATCTCCTGCATTTCAGGCAGATTCTTTACCATCTGAGCCACCAGCTAAGCATTATATATATATATATATAATGTTGGTCCATTGTCTCCATAAGACATGACTAAGAGACATAGTAAGAGATAAGATTTTGTACCTACAATAGTAGAAACAGGTAAAGTTTTTTTTTCTATCTTCCTATCCTTTGCCTGTTCTATCCTTCTTTCCACTCTTAATCTGAAACCTCTCCACCACTTCTGCAAAGGAATTTTCATCCTGTTTGTTGGCTCAATGACTTGGCTCACAAGGTCCTTTCTAAAACATACCATAATTCAGGCAACTTTTTCTTCAAATTTCTTTTATAATCTATCTGCATCTGAATCAACTACTATGGGCTGGAATTATGCCTGTGCTTTGAAGGAAGCAGAGCAAGAGAAAGTTCACAGCATTATTTGCATCTTAAATCCAAATGGCCCCAAAGATTTCTCCACTCCTGGACTTCTAAGATAAAAGAACTAATAAATCCTCCTACTTCAGCTAGCTTGAGCTTTATTTCTATTGACTTTCAAATCAAATAATTAACAATAATATAAAAAGTGAGACCAAGATTTTGATGTTGGAAATAACATACTCCAAAAAAGAACAAATCCAGATAGAATAAATTGAAGATGCTTTGAAGGGAGAAGTAAAAGGGAGCTCCATTAGTCACACATTAGGGAAAAAGATGGTTAAACTTTCATCTGGATTTCAGTCCATGTGCACAGCAAACTAGGAAGGGTGAAGAACTTGGTGGAAAAATCTCAGGATGTTGGGATATATTAGTTGGTTAGTTGTTTCTTAGGGTCTTCAGTAGAAGTCCTATAGAAAAGAACCAATTTCCATGTAAGATATCATGTCTGACATTGGAAAGAGTGTTGCATGCAGTCCTTTCTTTTTTGAAGAAACGCCATTTTCTATCTTATGCCAACAATCCCAGAGTATGGAAAATCAAGCTTTGGTCTTCAAGAGAAGACCAAAACATTTTTCTCTAAGGTTAAGTGCAAATAGACAATCCAACAATAGGTACAGTGGGGATTCATTTTTGGATTCAGGAGTTTATATAAAACTGCGTTATGTTGATTCCTCTTACTCCACCCCTCCGTTATCTCCTGCTCTTGACTCCACAAGGCAGAGGCAATAATTGCTTCTATTTTGTGCGATGCATCCTTGTGAAAGGAAAATGTTGGACTATGCTATTGTCACCCCTGCCTATTATTTTACATCATATCTAGGTGCAACAAGAATGGATGCCATTACTCTGAGGGCTATAGGAAAAGAGGTAAAGGATCAAAGACTATTACTTAGAAAAAGAAACCACTACCTGATTAATATTCTACAAGTTCAGATTTATAACATTTCAGTAATTACTTCTTAATTCATAGTTTTTACCATAAACAAATTGATTAACTGTCTAGTAGGGTACTACGTTTATACCTGAGAGACTTCAAACAATTTTGTACAACAGCCTAAGTGTTTTTTGTTTTGTTTTGTTTTTGCTTAACTGCAAAGCAGTCCTTAGGACTGCAAAATATAGCTAGTTGAAATAGATGGCTTCCTGTCCACTATTATTTCCAATTAAAATGCCCTGGGTTATATCATTGAATGGCCAGAGATGAATATAATTATCCCAGGGAGCATAACAATATGTTGCCAGGTGTGAGACTAAGGAATTCACACTTATTATAAACAATCTAGGGGCTTCCCAGGTGGTGCTGGTGGTAAAGAACCCACCTGCCAATGCAGGAGACATGAGAGACATGGGTCTGACCCCGGGGTTGAGAAGATTCCCCTAAAGGAGGGCATGGCAACCCACTCCAGTATTCTTACCTGGAGAATCCCATGGAAAGGAGCCTGGCAGACTATAGTCCATGGGGTCACAAAGAGTTCAGACCCAATGGAAGCAACTCAGCACACATGCATGCATAAGCTATGTAGATTTTCCCGAGGACAGATTATTGCCCACCTTAGACAAGTAGCACGTGCAGTCTTCTATACACCCACACTCACTGTATTTTCTTTGTCTATTCTTGGGATTTTAATGGTGTTCTCCCTGAGCCTCTATATTGCGAAAGGTTTTTCAGTGGTTGTATGTTTCATCAATATTTAATGGTAAGATACAGGATGATCAGGAGCTACATTTGATGTAAGTAAGCATGAAAGTCTCTGCAAAAATTCTTTACCTAAAATTGGAGTCAGATAGCAAATGTGTTTCTTAATTGTTTTCTTGGAGGAGATAACAGTAGTTTGATTATGTGTATGTATGTGTGAGTGCATAAATGATTCTATCACATGACTGTTAATTTTATGTGTCAACTAGAGTAGGGCTATGGTGCCCAGTTGTTTAGTCAGACAGAAGTCTAGGCGTTGCTTTGAAGGCATTTTTAGATGCGATTAATATTTATAATCAGTTGACTTTAAATAAAGGCAATTACTTTCTATAACGTGGGTGGAGCTCATTCAACCCATTGAAGACCTTAAGATCAAAGAAGGAATTCTGGCTCACAACTGCAAAAATAGAAACCTTGCCCAACTTGTCAGCCTGCTGGCCTGCCCTCTAGATTTCAGACTTGGTCAGCCCCTTTAATAGCATGAGCAAATTCCTTAGAATTTCTCTCTCAGACTTGCTATATGAAAGTATATACACTCAAAGGTATATAAATCATATATATGTGTGTATGGACTTGGATATGTATATATTTAAATTTGTGTATTTATAAGCATATGTTTATATAAGTAACCTATAAATATGTTTATGTAAGTATATAAATATACACACATGTATATACAAATTTGTAAAACAACTCGGTAGTTTCTTAAATGTCAAATGTACATCAACCATGTGATCTTGCCATTCCATGCTTGATATTTATTCAAGAGGAAAGAGAGACTCTGCTTAGAGAACTTGTATGTGAATATTTATAATAGTTCTATTTGTACTATCTGAAAACTAGAAATAAACGTTCTCCTACTTGATGAAAGTGAAAGAGGAGAGTGAGAAAGTTGGCTTAAAGCTCAACATTCAGAAAACGAAGATCATGGCATCTGGTCCCATCACTTCATGGGAAATAGATGGGGAAACAGTGGAAACAGTGTCAGACTTTATTTTGGGGGGCTCCAAAATCACTGCAGATGGTGACTGCAGCCATGAAATTAAAAGATGCTTACTCCTTGGAAGAAAAGTTATGACCAACCTAGACAGCATATTCAAAAGCAGAGACATTACTTTGCCAACAAAGGTCCATCTAGTCAAGGCTATGGTTTTTCCTATGGTCATGTATGGATGTGAGAGTTGGACTGTGAAGAAAGCTGAGCGCCGAAGAATTGATGCTTTTGAACTGTGGTGTTGAAGAAGACTCTTGAGAGTCCCTTGGACTGCAAGGAGATCCAACCAGTCCATTCTAAGGGAGATCAATCCTGGGTTTTCTTTGGAAGGAATGATGCTAAAGCTGAAACTCCAGTACTTTGGCCACCTCATGAGAAGAGTTGACTCATTGGAAAAGACTGATGCTGGGAGGGATTCGGGGCAGGAGGAGAAGGGGATGACAGAGGATGAGATGGCTGGATGACATCACCGACTCAATGCACATGAGTTTGGGTGAACTCCAGGAGTTGGTGATGGACAAGGAGGCCTGGTGTGATGTGATTCATGGGGTCACAAAGAGTCAGACATGACTGAGTGACTATCTGAACTGAACTGAACAGGTGAATCCTTAAGAAAACTGTGGTAAAAGTCAAACAATAAAATATACTCAACAATAAAAATGAAAACAACTATTCATGCATGGTACTAATAGATGAATTTCAAAGTAATTAACCTAAGTGAAAAATGCCAGTCAAAAATTAATATGTACTATGTAATGTCCTTTATCCTCAAGTCTAGTATAGTATATCCATGAATTTACATTTCCTAGGCTTGTCTATGGCTTCCCTGGTGGCTCACATGGTAAAGAATCTGCCTGCAATGCAGGAGACCCAGGTTCAATCTCTAGGTCAGGAAGATCCCCTAGAAAAGAAAATGGCAACCCACTGCAGTATTCTTGCCTGGAGAATCCCATGGACAGAAGAACCTCATGGAGGGACCTCCATGGGACCTCAGAATTGTACATAACTGAGCAACTTTCACTTCGTTTCACTTCAGACTTGTATATAAAGGGTATAAGATACTATGTTGCTTTTACATGATAATCGTTGGTTTATAACTGTGCTTCTCCCATTCTGGCTTAACTCTAAATTGTGTAAGGGAAATGAAAAAGAAATTCATATTTCTTTTCAATTCTTCTTATCACTTTACCAGATATGTAGTAGGCTTTTAGTAAATATTGGCTACTTTAATTTCTGAAATATAGCATCTTCCAAATTATTACGGGTAAATGATTTATCTATTGCTTTTCAAAAAATTATTCAAACTCTAGTCCATTAAGCTATAACAACTATTCTAAGTCTGAAATTCAAGGACATAAGACAAATCCTGCCGCTAGGAAAGGAGAGTGTCTTATAGGCAAATGGGGAATGGGAGTTGGTCTCACTGTAACATTTTGTATGACATTTCTCAATTCATTCAAATGTTGAACTCACAACTTTGGACTTTCCCTCCCCTCATAGAAACAACCAGATGACAACATTGGTTGTCTTCATTAGTACCCATAGAGACCCTCCAAGATTCCCCGACACTATGCAATACTCAAGACATGCGATTGGCTGATGCAAATGCCAAGTATTGTTTGTAACACAGGGGTAGGATTGTGGGTGCCACAAAGCCTTCTGTGGCTTTAGAATGACTGTTGTTTTAAGAAATGCCCTTCTCTATGACCTGCCTGCTATTTCAAAGAGACTGTATATCAGTCACAATCAAGCAGACTTGGTATTAACATAAAGATGAAACAGCTGAGCCAATGACCAAATTACTGGAAACTAGGATTCACTGTGGTGATGTGTTCTGCACTCCAGAGAAAAGGAGCCTTTAGGAAAGACTGTGCAATTTCAAATCTTGGTTGAGAATGTGCCCTTTGAGATTTTCTTGCAGAGCTGAGTTTTATGAACTGCTAAAAACAGAACCCTAAATAATACTTGTGATCATAAGAATTTTTTTCCTTATTGTGCAGAAATAAAATTCTAAATGCCATCAAATCCACTCATCTCTCAAAATACCCTGGGTCTGCCATTGTTGAACATAGTTTTACCATGCTACTTCTTCCATTCTTTGGTATTTGTGTTGATGTTTGGAACACTTAAAAAAAACTTTTTTAAACTTAAGTTCATGGTAGCAAAACTGAGTTGGCAGAGCTGTACTGATAAAGATCACTTTGTTTTTATACAGTCTCCTTTATTTAAAGAAACAAAAACTCAAATACAGAGACTTCTTAATCTTGATGATGAATATTTTTAAAAAGGAGAGAAAGAAGGATATTATTGACCAAGCTATCTTTTGGGAAAACAGTCCAACATTCACACATTCAATTACTAACAATTTATAACCAACTATGTGTGAAGCACTGAGGTACAAGTGTATGTGAAGGAGGAAGCTTTAACCTAGCAAAAAGAGAAGTCAGGTAAATATATACATACTTAGAATGTCAACAGTGCCATAATTATGTAGGAGTCGATATGCAGAGGTTCTCAACTGCTTTCTATCCCTAACACACAGGAAAGTGACAGTGAAGTCGCTCAGTCATGTCCAACTCTTTGCGACCCCATGGACTGTAGCCTACCAGGCTCCTCAGTCCACGGAATTTTCCAGGCAAGAGTACTGGAGTGGGTTGCCATTTCCTTCTCCAGGGAATCTTTCCAACCCAGGGATCGAACCCAGGTCTCCCGCATTGCAGGCAGACGCTTTCCTGTCTGAGCTACCAGAGAAGTAAGATAAGGATGATACAATTCCATCAGTAACAGTTGCTTCTGAGGACAAAAATGAGGGGAGATGGGAGTAAAGAAAACAGTGTAAGCAAATATAACAAGATATACAGGAACAACTAAATCTCACTCATATGGCTGGAACACAGAAGGTAGGAAGTGAATGACAGGGTGTTAATTGCATGGAGACCCCCACTGGCTACAAATTCTGAACCATCTTGTATGTCACAGTAAAAAGTCTGTGCTTGGTAAATGAGAAGCATGAAAGGATTTCACATAAAGATAACATGATGTTCTTATTTAGAGCTTCTATCAGGGAGCAGTGTAGAGAATATTTTTAAGAAGGGCAGATTAAGCTAAGACATGAATAAAGCTGAAGTATAGTTTCAAAGGCAGGACACCAACATAAGTCTGATGCTGCTTTTAATTCCTAAAGACAACAGCCATGAGATCAAAGCCAATTGTGTCTCCAAGTTATGGAGTTATGACCAAAGTCTTCCTTACAGTTAAGCTAGAGAAATTTGGGGACTTATCTACTAATTATTTGATAGAGAAAACCCTGACATTTCTTGCATTTTTCAGAATAACAAAAACTAATATTGTGAAATATTCATCTTCTCTGTGAGATAAGGATGGAGAGTTCAATTTCTCCTATATTCTGGAGAGATTCAGAGTGAGGAATCACTAGCATTGGTTTCCAGGATCTCTCAGAGACAACATTTTGCCTCCCAAAATGAGGATGTGAACTCTGTCAAATGGAACCCATAGTGTCTGGCTGTTCTGTATCTGGAAAATGAGAGAATTCCAATTTTACAAAACTATTATAAGAATTATAGAAAATACATTGAAAGTACATAGAATAATGCCTATTTTATAGTGGTCTTTAATTATAATTCATTACTTGTACATATTATTCATTAAATTCTGTAAATTATCCTTGTAAAAAGAAGCTCGGCATCCGAGGAACACCCGGGATAAGGAGGTATAGAAATCTGAATGGAAAAAGGATGTGAGCAAGGAGGATTCAATTATGCTATTCACAATATTTCATCAAATTTGACAGAACTTCCTGATTATTCTGGAACATATGGGTTTTTTTTTTAATGTGCAGTAGCAAAAGACATGAGGGTGGGAGTTTCTGGAGCAGATAAGAGTCTGTGTGGAGAGCTGTGGTGTCCATCAGGATGCTAACTATCAGAAGAGATTAGCAGGCATCTAAGGAAGATAGCAGGGGTTGAAAGCATCAACAGTGGGAAGATAAATGTCAAGAAACTTAGAAATGAAAGGTAAAGTCCAATGTTATCTTATCACTAGGGTTGCTGAAAGACAGTCACAGTGTTCCTATAAAGAAGTTTTCTGGAACTGAAGTAGTCAAAGGAGATACAGGAGGAAGCCTGGGAAACACTGTGCAATGACAGACACTGGAGAAATCTGCTTTAGGAATCCCTTCAGCAGATGAACTCAATCACAGTCTCTACAAGGCAGACCATATGCTTGCTAGTTGTAGCCAAACAGTAAGTCATTCCCAAACTTCCAAGTCTGGCATGAAAACTTGAAGCTCAAGTGTGCTTTATATTCAGATTTTACCCCTTTGCAAACCTCTGAGATTTTTCTCTACAAAGTCAATCTTTTTCACCACCATTGGGTCAATGTCTTTATATGGAGAATACACATACACTACTTTTTTTGGAAACTCCAAATTTAAATTCCAGAAGAGCATTCATTCTTCCATTCATTCACTCAACCAATGGGCTAAGTTCTGTGATAACATCTGGGGATAACTTGATGAAAAAGACAGTCCTGGTGTCTATCCTTATAGCACACTGCATTCTAGTAAATGAGAGTAATGTTAAACAACTAATCACACTATTAATTAACCATATAATGTTCAGTGAGATAAAATGCAGGGATACTAAGACAGTGTATACCATTGTACTCACTATTGTCATAAGCAATGGAAAGCCGTTACACAATTAAAGACAAAGCCTGCAATGATTTTCTTTGCTTTTTCTTAAAGGCTCTCCTGGATGACGTCTTCAAAATTGTTTTCAAACATTTGCTGATTGAAACCCACTTTAGGTTGGCAACAGGCCATCGTCCGACACCATTCACCTGGAAGCCACCAGTGTTCCCACTGCTACATGGGAACAAATGGTTCTCAGTTATTGCCACCTCCCTCCCTGCCCCTACTATTTGTGTTCCAGACATGCATATACAGCTGTGTGCTTCAAATTTCATAAGCCCTCCTCTTTCTCCAGAAACTCAAAATCTGTCCAGGAGACAAAAACAGGATAGATGACCCATAACACCTCCATCCTTCAACTCTCAGATCTGCATACAGAACCTATGAAAACACATAAATTTTCTCCATCTGCATGTAGATAAAAAATATCTTTCATGCATATCTGTTTATATAAATGATTATTTTTTAATATTTTTTACTTCATTCTTTGTAAAAAAATCTAAATATATATATATATATAAACATAGAGTTAATTAGATCTAATATATTTACCTAAAATCATTACCAAAAGGTAATTATATATTATCCCTATTTAGATATGTCTGTTATCTCTATTTAGATATAATATCTATTACCTATTATCTCTATTTAGATTGTCAGATCCATGAACTTTCCAGTATCTGCAAGAGTTTTGAATAAACAATAAAGTTATTGATTGAGCCCTTTGATCCATTAACACTGTATATTCCTCCATTTATTGGAGTCTTCTATAATTTTTCTCTGCATATTTTAGTTTTCATAGTTTGGGTAGTGTACTTGTTCAGTGAAATTTAAAAGTAAGAGTTAATAATTTTGAGGCTATTTGGGTATTTTTAATTGCAATTTCCAACTATTTACTGACAGAGTGCTGAAAACCAGATTATTTCTGGTACTTAATTCCATTTTCAGCACTGATCTTAATTCCATTTTTTTCTGCTTCTTTTGGATATATTTTTTCTTTTCCTAATTTCTTAAGATGGAAATTTAAATAACTAATTTGATAACTTTAAAGCTCTAAAACTCTCCCAAACACCACTTTAGTTATTCCATAAATTATCTATGCTGCATTTCAATTGCTCTTCAATTTAAAATATTTTTATTTCTTTCTGTGATTAGCATTTTATCCATGTTTTTTTTTTGATGTAGCATGTAAATCCCAGATCAGGACTGTTCAGTCACTCAGTTGTGTCCTACACTTTGCAACCCCATGAATCGCAGCACGCCAGGCCTCCCTGTCCATCACCAACTCCCGGAGTTTACTCAAACTCATGTCCATCACGTCGGTGATACCATCCAGCCATCTGATCCTCTGTCGTCCCCTTCTCCTCCTGCCCACAATCCCTCCCAGCATCACAGTCTTTTCCAATGAGTCAACTCTTCGCATGAGGTGGCCAAAGTATTGGAATTTCAGCTTTAGTATTAGTCCTTCCAATGAACACCCAGGACTGGTCTCCTTTAGGATGGACTGGTTGGATCTCCTTGCAGTCCAAGGGACTCTCAAGAATCTTCTCCAACACCACAGTTCAAACGCATCAATTCTTTGATGCTCAGCTTTCTTCACAGCCCAACTCTCACATCCATACATGACCACGGGAAAAACCATAGCCTTGACTAGGCAGACCTTTGTTGGCAAAGTAATGTCTCTGCTTTTGAATATGCTATCTAGGTTGGTCATAACTTTCCTTCCAAGGGGTAAGTGTCTTTTAATTTCATGGCTGCAATCACCATCTGCAGTGCTTTTCGAAAAAATGAAGTCTGACACTGTTTCCACTGTTTCCCCATCTATTTCCCATGAAGTGATGGGACCAGATGCCATAATCTTAGTTTTCTGAATGTTGAGCTTTAGGCCAGCTTTTTCACTCTCCTCTTTCACTTTCATCAGGAAGCTTTTTAGTTCCTCTTCAGCTTTTGCCATAAGGATGATGTCATCTGCATATCTGAGGTTATCAATATTTCTCCTGGCAGTCTTGATTCCAGCTTGTGCTTCCCCTAGCCCAAGGTTTCTCATGAGGTACTCTGCATATAAGTTAAATAAGCAGAGTGACAATATACAGCCTTGACGTACTCCTTTTCCTATTTGGAAACAGTCTGTTCCATGTCCAGTTCTAACTGTTGCTTCCTGACCTGCATATAGGTTTCTCAAGAGGCAGGTCAGGTGGTCTGGTATTCGCAGCTCTTTCAGAATTTTCCACAGTTTATTGTGATCCATACAGTCAAAGGCTTTGGCATAGTCAATACAGCAGAAATAGATGTTTTTCTGGAACTCTCTTGCTTTTTGGATGATCCAGCGGATGTTGGCAATTTGATCTCTAGTTCCTCTGCCTTTTCTAAAACCAGCTTGAATATCAGGGAGTTCACAGTTCACGTATTGGTGAAGCCTGGCTTGGAGAATTTTGAGCATTACTTTACTAGCATGTGAGATGAGTGCATTTGTGCAGTAGTTTGAGCATTTTTGGCATCGCCTTTCTTTGGGATTCGAATGAAAACTCACCTTTTCCAGTCCTGTGGCCGCTGCTGAGTTTTCCAAATTTGCTGGCATATTGAGTGCAGCACTTTCACAGCATTATCTTTCAAGATTTGAAATAGCTCAAGCGGAATTCCATCACCTCCACTAGCTTTGTTCATAGTGATGCTTTCTAAGGCCCACTTAACTTCAATTCCAGGATGTCTGGCTCTAGGTAAGTGATCACACCATCGTGATCATCTTGGTTGTGAAGATCTTTTTTGTACAGTTCTGTGTGTTCTTGCCACCTCTTCTTAATATCTTCTGCTTCTGTTAGGTCCATACCATTTCTGTCCTTTATGGAGCCCATCTTTGCATGAAATGTTCCCTTGGTATCTCTAATTTTCTTGAAGAGTTCTCTAGTCTTTCCCATTCTGTTGTTGTCCTCTATTTCTTTTCATTGATCTCTGAGGAAGGCTTTCTTATCTCTCCTTGTTATTCTTTGGAACTCTGCATTCAGATGCTTATAACTTTCCATGAAGAGATACCCCACGTCCAAGGTAAGAGAAACCCAAGTAAGACAGTAGGTATTGCAAGAGGGCATCAGAGGGCAGACATACTGAAACCATAATGACAGAAAACTAGTCAATCTGATCACACGGACCACAGCCTTGTCTAACTCAATGAAACCAAGCTATGCCATGTGGGACCACCCAAGATGGGCGGGTCACAGTGGAGAGGTCTGACAGAATGTGGTCCACTGGAGAAGGGAATGGCAAACCACTTCAGTATTCTTGTCTCAAGCACCCCATGAACAGTATGAAAAGGCAAAATGATAGGATACTGAAAGAGGAACTCCCTAGGTCGGTAGGTGCCCAATATGCTACTGGTGATCAGTGGAAAAATAACTCCAGAAAGAATGAAGGGATGGACCCAAAGAAAAAACAGTACCCAGCTGTGGATGTGACTGGTGATAGAAGCAAGGTCTGATGCTGTAAAGAGCAATATTGCATAGGAACCTGGAATGTTAGATCCATGAATCAAGGCAAATTGGAAGTGGTCAAACAGGAGATGGCAAGAGTGAACATCAACATTCTAGGAATCAGTGCACTAAAATGTACTGGAATGGGTGAATTTAACTCAGATGATCATTATATCTACTACTGTGGGCAGGAATCCCTCAGAAGAAATGGAGTAGCCATCATGGTCAACAAAAGAGTCCAAAATGCAGTACTTGGATGCAGTCTCAAAAACGACAGAATGATCTCTGTTTTTTCCCAAGGCAAACCATTCAATATCACAGTAATCCAAGTCTATGCCCCAACGAATAACGCTGAAGAAGCTGAAGTTGAACGGTCTATGAAGACCTACAGGGCCTTCTAGAACTAACACCCAAAAAAAGATGTCCTTTTCATTGTAGGGGACAAGAATGCAAAAGTAGGAAGACAAGAAACACCTGGAGTAACAGGCAAGTTTGGCCTTGGAATATGGAATGAAGCAGGGCAAAGGCTAACAGAGTTTTTCCAAGACAACGCACTGGACATAGCAAACACCCTCTTCCAACAACACAAGAGAAGACTCTACACATGTACATCACCAGATGGTCAACACCGAAATTATCAATTATCAGATTGATTATATTCTCTGCAGCCAAGGATGGAGACGCTCTATACAGCCAGCAAAACAAAGACCAGGAGCTGACTGTGGCTCAGATCATGAACTCCTTATTGCCAAATTCAGACTTAAATTGAAGAAAGTAGGGAAAACCACTAGACCATTCAGGTATGACCTAAATCAAATCCCTTATGATTATACAGTGGAAATGAGAAATAGATTTAAGGGACTAGATCTAGTAAAGTGTCTGAGGAACTATGGATGGACATAGTTCATGACATTGTAAAGGAGACAGGGATCAAGACCATCCCCATGGAAAAGAAATGCAAAAAAGCAAAATGGCTGTCTGGGGAGGCCTTACAAATAGCTGTGAAAAGAAGAGAGGTGAAAAGCAAAGGAGAAAAAGAAATCCCAGATATTTGGCCATTTTCCCCATTTTTTTGTGTGTTCACAATTTCTAGTTTCCTCTCACTCTAGTCAGAAAACACTGTGCATTATTTCAATTCTCCTTAATTTACTGAGATTTTTATAGCTCTAGAATATGACATATATGTTGATTCTACCATGAACAGTCAAAAATTATGTTTTTTTATGTGTAAATATACACAAAATATATGTAAACTACTCTGATTCTTTTTAAAATTTTGATTGTGGTTGTGCACCTTTCAGTTCTTTTATTTTTAATCTATATGTATTTTCGTGTTGAAAGTGGCTTTGCTGTACATAGCATGTAGTTGGTTCTCTCCTTTTTTATTTAAACTAAGAAACTCAGATTTTTTTGTTGTTGTTGTTGATGTGCTTAGAACAAATGTTGGTAAACATTTCTGCAAAAGACCAGATCATAAATATTTTCATATTTCCAGTCCATTAGATCTCTGTCATAATTAATCAGTTGTCAGTGTAGTGTAAAAGCAGCTACAATCAATATGCAAACAAATGTGCATGGCTGGGTTGGCCCTTGGACTGTAATTTGCTAATCCCTGGATTAAATCATTGAAATTTAATGTGATTTTTGATATGGTTGAATTAAAATCCTCCCAGCTGTTTTCTATTCATTTCATCTGTTGTTTTTTTCTTTTACTTTTTTCAGCTTCTTTTGGATTGAGTGTTCCTTTATTATTTTGCTATTTTGTATTTATAATTAGCATATTAGTTAGAACTATTTAAAAACTAATGTGTGTTCTCAATAGATGTCCTTGAATTTGCAATTTATTGTTGTGTAGTTGCTCAGTTGTGTCCAACTCTTCTGCCACCCCATGGATTGTAGCCCACCAGGCTCCTTTGTCCCTGGGATTTCCCAAGCAAGAATACTAGAGTGGGTTGCCATTTCCTTCTCCAAGGGATCTTCCCAATCCAGGGACTGAACCCACATCTCTTATGTCTCCTGCATTGGTAGGCAGATTCTTTACCACTGAGCCATCTGGGAAGTCCCAAATTTGCAATATATGTATTTAAATAAATGTGGTCTATATTCAAAATGGGCTTCCCTTGTGGCTCAGCAGGTGAAGAATCTGCCTGCAATGTGGGAGACTTGGGTTTGATCCCTAGGTTGGGAAGATCCTCTGGAGAAGGGAAAGGCTACCCACTCCAATATTCTGGCCTGGAGAATTCCATGGACTGTATGGTCCATGGGGTTGCAAAGAGTCAGACACAACTGAGCGACTTTCACTTCACTGCATATTCAAATTACATTATGACACTTTTGCTGTAATCTAAGGAGCTCAAAAGCAGAGATATTACTTTCCAACAAAGATCTATCTAGTCAAGGCTATGGTTTTTCCAGTGGTCATGTATGGATGTGAGAGTTGGGCTGTGAAGAAAGCTGAGCACTGAAGAATTGATGCTTTTGAATTGTGGTGGTGGAGAAGATTCTTGAGAGTCCCTTGGACTGCAAAGAGATCCAACCAGTCCATTCTGAAGGAGATCAGTCCTGGATGTTCATTGGAAGGACTGATGCTGAGGCTGAAACTCCAATACTTTGGCCACCTCATGCAAAGAGTTGACTCATTGGAAAAGACTGTGATGCTGGGAGGGATCGGGGGCAGGAGGAGAAGGGAACAACAGAGGATGAGATGGCTGGATGACATCACCAACTCGATGCACATGAGTTTGAGTGAACTCCAGGAGTTGGTGATGGACAGGGAGGCCTGGAGTGCTGCGATTCATGGAGTCACAGTCGGACACGACTGAGCGACTGAACTGAACTGAACTTATCTGAAGGAACTCGAACAGTATACTCCCAATACATTATTCCTATCCATTGTACTAATTTTTAGTACATTTTACTCTTATACGGAGAAAGCAATGGCAACCCACTCCAGTACTCTTGCCTGGAGAATCCCAGGGACGGCGGAGCCTGGTGGGCTGCAGTCTACGGAGTCACACAGAGTCGGACACGCTGAAGTGACTTAGCAGCAGCAGCAGCCATCTCATTTTGTCTAACTTTCTATATTTATGGTGTCTGTTCTGCAGCTTCAGTGTTGTGATTCCTCTTGCTTCTGATGTCTCCCCTAGTGGATGAGTCTGTCTAAGGAGCTTGTATCTGTTTCCTGGTGGGAGGAGATGGTGCCTGCCCACTGGTTGTCGGGTCTGTCAGATGGGAAGGGCCATGTTAAGAAGTGTGTCCAGAGGTGGCTGTGGGCTCAGGAAGACTCTAGGCAGCCAATATGCTGGTGGATGGGGCTGTGTGCTATTTGTTGTTTGGGTGAGGTATCCCGGCCTTGGAATCTATGGGCTATTGGGTGGGGCCAGGTCTTGGTGTCAAAATGGCAGACTCCAAAACACCTCACATAATGACAAGAGTGCTCCCTGGTATCTCTGTCACAAGTGTCTTTGTTCCTATAGTGAACCAAAACCACCCCATTTCCCCAGGAGACCCTTCAAGACCAGCAGGTAAGCTTTCCTTAGGCTCCTAAAATGTCACTGATTTTTCCCTAGGTCCTGGTGCAAATGAGACTTTATATGCACCCTACAAGAGTGGAGTTTCTGTTTCTCCTAGTCCTGTGGAGTTTTTGGAATCAAGCACCACTGGCCTTCAAAAACTAATGCTCTGGGGCCCCTCCTCTTGATGCCAGACCTCTAGACTGTGAAGCCTGATGTGGGACTCAGAACTCTCAAACCTGTGGGAGAATCTCTACAATACCATTATTTTCCAGTCTGTGGGTCACCCACCCAGCAGGTGTGGGATTTGATTGTATTGAGTACGTGCCCCTTCTACTGACTTCTTTGTCTCTGGATGTGGAATATCTTTTCAGGTAGATGTCAGTCTTTGTTGCTGATGGTTGTTCTGCAGTTACTTGTGATTTGGTGTTTTCATGAGAGGAGGTGAGCTCAAGTCCTTCTACTCTGCCATCTTGAAAGTAGACTCATGTACTTGCCTTTTGAATGTATTAGTCTGATCCAGTCAGTAGGCAGATATCTCAGAGTAATATGAAATGGGAATTTTTCATATAAGTGTTGATTAACTATGAACAAGGAATTAAATATTACTAAAAGATAAGGAGACCTCAAAAGAATATCCTTAGGTTGAGGGGAGTATCCAAGAGTCAAAAGTATCCAAGAGTGAAAAAAAACCATCAAACTGTGGTTGCTTCCCAAGGCTGGAATCCAATTGTTGAAGTGTGTATGATAGCATGGCAATGCAGAGTGGAGCAATCTCTTGAGTTACTCCCCAGCAAAATATTTTCCACAGTTGGCACTGGAGTGTTTGTGGGATGAGGTTGGTGGGCAAAGAAGTATGAGCTGGAAATGGCATGCAGAAAATTCCCCACTGGAGTACCAAAAGGCTGCATTCAGTGAACAGGAAACCACTTTCTACGGTGCCAAAGAAATTTGCTGTGAATCTGTTTTTTGCGGGGGAGAGGAGTTGAGGGGCACTTTCGAAGTTGCCGGAATGCTAGATAGGGCATAAGCTGTATTCTGCAGAAGGACACTGGGAAGCAGTGAGCTGAGGAGGAAGGAGGGTAGATAAACACTTAGGGAAGATGACTATGGAGCTTGCAGAACCAGGAAACTGACCTTGTGAGGACAGTGTTCAATGTGGTGAAACCTGAAGTTTTCACATAATTCAACAGGAATCTGTCCACAAGGGTTGCTGCTAAATTTTCCAGGAAATTGAATGAAGAACTTGTGGAACTTGCCTAGATATTGTCCTTTGGGAGAGTCACTGGACTTGCCTCAGGGAAGTCAGGTGAGGCATCTGTGGAACTTTTCATTGTGTAGAACAGGAGGAAGCCTGCTGGGGCTCCAGGTCTTACAGGGAAGCTGCCCTAAACGATGCTGCTGACTCATCCAGAAAACCAACTAGACTGTAAAACCAACTGTGAGAGTGCTGCTGAGATTCACTGAGAGTCTGCTCTCCCTGGTGTCAGTTTATTCTAATCCAACTTCCCATATTACAAATGACATATTTTTGAACCAGGATGAAAAGACTCCTTCTCTTAGTGTCCCTCCAGTGCCCTTTACTGTCAAAACTTTTTTTTTAACATCCAGTGTCACAAACAAAGCCATTTGGTAAATTTAGAACTAAGAGGTAAGAAATTAATAAATGGTACAACCCATCCCTTCGGCTCAGCCCTAAAAGCAGGATTAAATCAGTCCCAAGTCTCATCGTTGTGAATCTATCTTCTAGGATTACTTAGAGTACCAATTCTGTGTCACTTAAGGTCTAGTTAGAAGATGGAAATCACACAATAATATGAAAGAATTATGAATTATTTTCAAAGAATTGATTACTAAAAGGGAATAAAAGAAAATTCTAAAGAATCTTAAACTGCGAATAGAGAACACCCAGGGAATATACAGGCATTGAAGGGGATAATCCTCTGTAAGCTTCAGATTTTGTTGAAGTTTATGGGTTCCAGCATATATATTTGTTGAGCTGTGCTTGATCAGAGCTGATCAACAGTCAGGTGGGTTGAAAACTATGAACCAAGACTGACAAGCTAAAAATATACCCTTGGAACACTGGTAATTTGAGGATGTTAGGCAAAGAACTGTGAACCAGGAGCGGCAGGCAGTGATTCTCCCCTCTCCCCCCTCCCCACCCCCGCGCCAAAATAGCATATATCAGGCTGAGGTGGGTGGGCAAGAAATTCACCAGGAAGCTGTCAAGCTATCAGCAGAGTATATTGAAGAACTTGCAGGCAATGTGGCCGGGCACCAGCTGGGCTCACCAGAACTTCACTGGGAAGATGCCAGCAGAGGGGAGGGTGCCGTGAAACTTTCTGGGAAGTTGCCTGGGGCTCCCACAGAAGGATCAAAAAAGGTACCTGTGGAGGCATTGTTACACAGGAAGCTCTTAGTGATGGGGGCAGCTCCATCAAGGGTCTACACACCAGCCCCTACCACTGAAACAAAAGGAAGCAAAGCATCCCAGAACCAGGAAGAAAACCTGTCTTCTCCAGTGTTCTTTCAAAGAAAAAACTAATGCTTATCACATAGGACAAAGCAGGATGTGATTCAGAATTAAGACCCAATGGATAACTGGAGTCCTGGGTCTCTATATGAGGTCTTCTCAGTGAAACTTTCCATTGATGATCTGGGCTCTGGATTGTGTCCTTGCCCCTGCTCTGCACACAGGTTTTCTGTTCCCTTTCTGCAGCAGCAATGTGTCTTCATCCTTATTCTGAAGGGGAGGGAATTAGCTGTTCTTCCTCAGGAAGATGCAAGGGCATCTTCCTTTCTGCAGCAGCATGGTGGCCCTCCACGAGGTCTTTCTCAAGAGGAGGCTTCCTCAGTTTTCCAGCTTTGCCCCAGTTTTGTTGGACCCTTGTTGAGGCCCATGAAAAAGAGCTTTCATGGAGGCAGGAATGCCCTTCATGTTTGTGCAGCTTAGGATGCCCCTACTATCATATTGGTTCACAAGTAGCTATAAGAACTCTGCCACATTTTTTAGCTCAATTATTCCTATAGTCATCTAAAATCCAGCAGCTGCTCCAGATGAGCAAGTCTGCTTGTCCGGTCTCTCCTTAGTGATGTCTATATTCCCTTCAATTTTGGGTTAGTTGGTTTCAGTGGGACCTCACCTCTCACATGAATTGAAGAAAGGTTGTGATTTTAGGGACTTCCTTGGTGGTCCAGTGGTTAAGACTTCACCTTTCAATGCAGGGGGTGTGGGTTCAATCTCTGATTGGGGCACTGAAGATCCCACATGCCTCAAGGCCAAAAAACCAAAAACATAAAACAGAAGCAATATTATAACAATTACAATAAAGACTTTAAAGACGGTCCACATCAAAAACATCTTTAAAAAAAAAAAAAAGCTTGTGGGTTTTAAGATTATCCAGTGCATGTTGTTAAGTTGGAAACAGTGCTCCTTCTAGCTTTTCACATCATAAGGTCAAGTAGAGAAATCTTCGCATAAATATATGTTTGCAGACAAGTGAAAGAATAAACTCAAGTAATGCTTAAAAAGAAAACTTTTTACATACTAGTTCTTTAATATCCCAGTTAAAATGTGCTCTAAGTTTAATACCGTAAGTGTATGTTTAATACAGATAGTTTTGACTAAACCAGAACCATGTGAACCTGCGTTAATCTCCTGTCGAACAACTTGTTTAAATCGGACCCCTATATTCTAAAATCATATATAATTTTTGGCTCAGTTATTTACTATTAATTCATCTATTTATGTATTCATACAAATTTAACAATGATCCACATATTTATAAATACATATTTATTCCATACAATAGGAACAATATTAAATATTAGAAAAATAAACAAAAGATAAATGAGGAAAACATTTAAAAGTAGTACTCATTCCACTTCACAACCTGGAATCCTGAATGCCCTTAAAAATAATTTTTCATGTTTTGTTTTTTTTTTTTTAAATCTTGGCTCTCAAACTCTCTTTCATTCAGTGCTAGGTACTTTGTATTCTCTATTCATCAAAAACTTGGCAGGCAGTTTGCGTTTTAAAAATATAATAAACTTTGCTTTTCTTTTAAAAAGCTCCAATATGGTTCAAATTATTCTATATTTTAGCACCGTAATAAATAGTTAACCATAAATATTTGCTTGCCATTATATTAAATATAGTCAGACCTTCCAACATCTTTCACCTTAAATGATGTTCTCTAACTGGTTCTCATCATCTGCTGCTTTTTTGTTTGTTTGTTTTTTCAGCTTGGTCCTCTGTGATGACCTAGAGGGGTGGGGTGAGGGGGTGGGAGCAAGGTTCTGAAGGGAAGGGATATACATATAGGTATGGCTGATTCACTTCGTTGTATGGCAGAAACTAGCACAGCATTGTAAAACAATTATATCCCAATTTAAAAAGAGGAAAAATATCTAAAAGAAAATGAGGCACATCATCCATTGTTAAGGGCTTCTCAGGTGACTCAGTAGTTGAGGATCTGCCTGTCAATGCAGGAGATGCAGGTTTGGTCCCTGGGTTGGGAAGACACCCTGGAGAAGGAAATGGCAATCCACTCCAGTATTCTTGCCTGGAGAATCCCATAGACAGAGGAGGCTTGTGGGCTACAGTCCATGGGGTCACAAAGAATTGGACGCAATCGAGCAACTGAGCAGGCAGAGTCCATTGTTAACTCCCCAACCAACTTATTTCACTCTGTTTTGTCTGATAATTTCATAAGGGAAATGTGAACTTCAATGTCTCCAAAGTTTTTCGTAGTAATTGGAATAAAGTCCAAAGTCTAGAATTAATTCTCTAAAATTCCCTAAATGATCTAGCTTTAATGCTCCACACTTATCGTTCACAAGCGTTGACACTCTCTTTTTTTTTTTTTCATTGTTTGAAAATTATATTATCCTCCCCACCCAAGTATCTACATGATTGCTACGTTTTCTGGCACTAATGCTGCCTCCCAATAATCAATATTTTCCTTACCTTTCCCCTAATTATCTTTTTCCTCTCAGCCTAAACATCATACTTCACCAAAACAGCAGAGTGAGAAAATCCTGTTAATCTTCCCTGGTGCTACATTTCCAGAATACTGAACAATCATTTGGAGCCTTCTTCATACTGCTAAGTATTCGTGCATCACTGTTATCAAAGCTACTTTCTAAGCAGAATGAGGGTAGAGATGGTGACTATCTTAAATACTGCAAAAATCTCAGATCCTTAACAGAGAATCTGATAATGTGGAGGGTAATCAAAATTGAAAACTACATTGTAATGTTTAAAACAATAAAAGAAATTCCTTTTTTAGTTATCTATTTTATTTTATTATTTAATTTTTTAAAACTTTTTATTTTGCATTGGGGTATAGCCTATTAACAATGTAGTGAGTTTCAGGTGAACAGTGAAGGGACTCAGCCATACAGATACATGTATCTGTTCTCCCCCAAACTCCACTCCCATCCAAGCTGCCACATAATGTTAAGCAGAGTTTTGTGTGCTGAACAAGGAACAGTAGGTCCTTGTTGATTATCTGCTTTAAACATAGCAGTGTGTACATGTCCATCCCTAAATCCCTAACTATCCCTTCCCCCATCCCCTCATCCTACCCACCAGCAATAATAAGATCATCCTCTAAGTCTGTGAGTCTCTTTCTGTAAAACAAATTCTTACCCAAATATATTTACCTCTTCCTTCCCTAATTGACTAGGTTTTTTAAAACCTATTTTTGATATTTTAGGTGTTTTGTTGAAGGCTATAGGATAAAGGCTTGGATTAAAATGATTCCACAGAAAAGAATGGTAAAAATTACTGGCAATTGTCTTCGGTTTTAATCATTATACTGGGTGACTCAGTGGTAAAGAATCTGCCTGCAATGCAGGAGACACAGGAGATGTCTGTACAATCCCCTGGAGAAGGAAATGGCAACTCACTCCAGTATTCTTGCCTGGGAAATCCCATGGACAGAAAAGTCTGGTGGGCTACAGTGCATGAGGTCGCAAAGAGTAAGACATGACTGAGCAACTGAGCACACGTATGTTTATGAACAGATGTACTCTGCTTCTTTGTCTGCAGAGGTTTTGACTTTGACAATGGAATAAGTTGCCAAACTTACCATGTACTGATGTTGTCCCCAAGTACTGGAGGCCATTATGAACCCACTATGCTTGGGATGGTTCCTTACATCAGCTTTCTATGATTTGTCTTCTATGTAAAGTATCTAATCTTTACAGAATATTCTTATTTATGCCAGCAATTCACTTTTTCTTCTCATTTTATCAGGGTGGCGAAACAAGTATATATGAAAATATCAGAACACAAAATAAATCTGAGAAGAAAACAAGATCTAAAGGATAGGAGAAATTTGCTTTATAGAAGCATGAGAAAATTAAAGTCAAATGAATTTCTATACATCAGAGACCATCATGGAATAATTTGAGAGGCTTAAACCAGTTAAGAAGGCAGATAAATTATATTAACAAATGATATTTAGAAAAGGTTAAGAGTACGGTGTTTTACATGAAAAGATGCTCAACATCACTTATTATCAGAGAAATGCAAATCAAAACCACAATGAGGTACCATCTCATGCCTGTCAGAATGACTGCTATCAAAAAGTCTACAAACAATAAATGCTGGAGAGGGTGTGGAAAAAAGGGAACCTTCTTACACTGTTGGTGGGAATGCAAACTAGTACAGCCACTATGAAGAACAGTGTGGATATTCCTTAAAAAACTGGAAATAGAACTGCCATACAACTCAGCAATCCCACTGCTGGGCATATACACTGAGGAAACCAGAATTGAAAGAGACACGTGTATGCCAATGTTCCTCACAGCACTGTTTACATTAGCCAGGACAGGACATGGAAGCAACCTAGATGCCCATCAGCAGATGAATGGATAAGAAAGCTGTGGCACATATACACAATAGAATATTACTCAGCTATTACAAGCATGCATTTGAATCAGTTCTAATGAGGTGGATGAAACTGGAGCCTATTATAAACAGTGAAGTAAGTCAGAAAGAAAAACACCAATACAGTATATTAATGCATATATATGGAATTTAGAAAGATGGTAACAATGACCCTATATGTGAGGCAGCAAAAGAGACACAGATATAAAGAACAGACTTTTGGACTCTGTGGGAGAAGGTGAAGGTGGGATGATTTGAGAGAATAGTATTGAAACATGTATATTACCATATGTGAAACAGATCGCCAGTCCAGGTTCGATGCATGAGACTGTGCTCAGGGCTGGTGCACTGGGATGACTCAGAGGGATGGGAAGGGGAGGGAGGTGGGAGGGGGTTTCAGGATGGAGGACACATGTACACCCATGACTGATTCATGTCAATGTATGGCAAAAACCACTACAATATTGTAAAGTAATTAGCCTCCAATTAAAATAAATAAATTAATTAAAAATTTTAAAAAGAGTATGGTGTTTTATGTTATATAAAACCATTGTTATATTACCCCCAAGATAATGATTAACTTATTATCTGACATTTAGCAGAGCTCTGCTATTTTACAATTTATTTTTCTTTAAAATGGATGCAATAATACTGACATATGGTGCTGTTTACAAAATTAATTCAGTTTTCACAAAGAGTGCATGCAATTAGCTAGGTACTATTCTAGGTATTGTAGATCTATTTTATAACTATATAGATCAAGTAACTGATGCTAAAATACTTGAGGTCTTAGCTCTTATACAGCACAAATTCTAGTAGAAACAGTAGATATACGAATACATAAACATATGTGTTAGCTGTTAATATAATCTATGATGAATATAAGTCATAGTAAAAAGATAGCATTGAAGGACAATGGAACTCAGATTTAAAATGTCTCTTGACAAAGTAACAGCTAAGCAGAGATGTGAATGAATGGGGGTAGATAATAACATCTCAATCTGTTTAGATATTTTTCTCTGGAGCCAGATTGCTTAAATCCTGTTCTGTCACTTACTTTACACTCACTTTACAACTTTGGAAAGTTTAAATAATATCTCATACTACAATTTCTATATCTATAAAAAGGTAATGGTAATAGTACATACCTACTAAAGCATGACACTTATGATATTAACTTGCAATATTAGGTATTATTATTATTATTATCTTTAATGTTATCAACATTTAGTTCAGTTCAGTTCAGTCACTCAGTCATGTCTTACTCTTTGCCACCCCATGAATTGCAGCATGCCAGGCCTCCCTGTCCATCACCAACTCCCAGAGTTCACTCAGACTCACATCCATTGAGTCAGTGATGCCATCCAGCCATCTCATCCTCTGTCGTCCCCTTTTCCCCCTGCCCCCAATCCCTCCCAGAATCACGGTCTTTTCCAATGAGTCAACTCTTCGCATGAAGTGGCCAAAGTACTGGAGTTTCAGCTTTAGCATCATTCCTTCCAAAGAAATCCCAGGGTTGATCTCCTTCAGAATGGACTGGTTGGATCTCCTTGTAGTCCAAGGGACTCTCAAGAATCTTCTCCAACACCACAGTTCAAAAGCATCAATTCTTCGGTGCTCAAGGGGAACAATATTGCAGGATTGAATGAGGATTAAATGAAAAAAGCTTGGTCTGGGAGTATCTTGACATGTTGAAAGAACTAGAATATAAGCAACGGCAACTGGAGTAAACTGCAGTTTTCTCATGGAGTAAGTGGTATGAGATGAGAATAGAAACAAGCTTGGGTTAAGTGAGGATGTGCCTGGGAAAAATAGGAATGATGGCTTGTTATTAAATAACTTTATCAGTGATGTAACATTTTATTGTTTATTTTATTGAGATAAAACTAACAAAAATAAAAAAATAAAAGCACATATACTGAGTTGGACACCTTAACAAGGTTTGATAAATGTATACATGTAACCAACTCACTAATCAAGATCTTGAATGCTTTTCTCAGCCTAGAAAATACCTTCATTCCTCTTACCAGCATCACTTCCAAGCCCCAACCATTCTGAAGCTCTTCTTATTACCTAGATAAAGAAACAGTCTAGTAGACTACACATACATTTCATTCCGAAGGACACAGTATTCAATTCAGCACTGCCAAAAGTCTACATGGGCCAAGACATTCTCAGTGTGTGTCTTTTTCCTTTCATGCTGAATCAGCCAGGCTTGTCTTTGGTGATTAGGCTTCCCAGGTAGTTCAGTGGTAAAGAATCCACCTGCCAATGCAGGAGACACATATTCGATCCCTGGATGGGGAAAATCCTCTGAAGAAGGATATGACAACCCACTCCAGTATTTGCCTGGAAAATCCCATGGACAGAGTAGCCTAGTGGGCTACAGTCCATGGGGCCAGAAAAGAGTTTGACATGACTTAGTGACTAAATAACAACAGTCTTTGGTGATTAAGTGCTAACTCCTGGCTTCTGCTCTTCTAGGATGCTTTCACCCTATTGAAGTCAGGGACTACAGCCACATACCCTATAATCATAATAGCTCTGTAAAGGAGAGCAGCCAAAAATTTAAAGGATGTTATTGCTCCATCACAAATACATTTTTCAATGTGTTGGTAAAGACAATCTTTTACAAACTTTCTCATGAAGTGTAATTGTGGTGGATAAGTGTGCAACACACAGATAATAAATCCAGGCCTGCATTCTAATCCCAAATTATCTGAATCCCCTTTACATCATGCCAGGGAAGCTCTGACATCTCAATGTCAATGAATTAAATTTTATCTAAGTATCAGTTAATCAAACAATTAAAATTTAGATCTACCTCCAGTTAAAGAGCCAAATCATAAAATATGGAATCTCTACTAAATGTATGCACATGGTTGAGTTAGGCCCAATTGTGTATTATATTTTAGCTTCATTGGTCTTTCAGCTTTAGAATCCACTCCACATATACTCTTCTGCAGGTATATATGAACAAAGCATTGAAATTCTTTTGGTAAGTTTTCTTCTATTGAAGAAATAGAGTTTGAGTGTGTACTCATACACTTGAAGCACACTGAGTTTTGATTCTATTTATGAATCTAATGGTAAACGGGATAGTTCTGTTTGGTCTTGAGGAGAATATACATTCCTTTTCTATGACATATACCCTAGTAATGTTTTCACAGGGTTTTAAAACCACTGAAGGCTAATTTTCTCAGATGCCAAGAACAAGCTCCCCATAGCAAAAGATGCTGGAGAAGGCAATGGCAACCCACTCCAGTACTCTTGCCTGGAGAATCCCATGGATGGAGGAGCCTGGTAGGCTACAGTCCATGGGATTGCAAAGGGTCAAACACGACTGAGTGACTTCACTTTCACTTTTCACTTTCATGCATTGGAGAAGGAAATGGCAACCCACTCCAGTGTTCTTGCCTGGAGAATCCCAGGGACGGAGGAGCCTGGTGGGCTGCCGTGTATGGGGTCGCACAGAGTAGGACACGACTGAAGCGACTTAGCAGCAGCAAAAGATGTAACACTGACTTAAAGATTGGAGATTATCAGTTTCATGTGGGTCCACCATGTGCCCCCATTAGAAGTTTCAGGATCCCATTCTGTCCCAATCAATGTGCTTATTTTTCATGGGAATCTTGGTAAGACTATCAATTCAACGAAGACATAATTTAACTACTTACACAATTAAATGTTGTGATCCTTTTTATACAATATCAGTTCTATGTCTCTAGACAATAACAGATTTTTTTAATGGGCACCAGTGAGGATTTCTCATTCAAAACTTGTGAACGTGCTGAGAATTAATGGACCTGAGCTTTAATTTTCAGCATGAGTACTGTAGGTCATTCTCCAGAACCCATCTATAAAGAAATCTTTGTAATCTTCATTATTGCCACAACAATCAATCAAGTTGCCATTAGGACTCCTACGAAACTTGCTTCAGTTGGTGTTTTATCACAATCAGCATCAGGTTGGCTGATTAATTGATACCACTGCATGCCATAAAAGTACCAGCATCCTACTTCCCATTTCTATTATATATGCTTGAATATTTATATTGAATGCAAAAATACATAAAATTTGACCTTTTAAAAGTATAATTTGGATGTCACTTTAAAAGTATAATTTGGATGTACACTAACACAACGTTGTAAATCAATTATTCCCCCATAAATTTTTTTAATTAAAAAAAAATTAAATCATGGATTTTCCATAACAAAAACCTCCATTTTTCCCATTCTTCAGGTTAATGAAAAATTCATTTTACATATCCTTGTTTTAAGATCTGTCCTAATCAGGCTTCATTATTTCTTCAGATATGCACACCCTCTGGGGAAATAATATAGCAGATAAGAGTCAAAATCTAACCTTGCCTGTAGACTGTGGCTTACTAACATTGGAAGCATTCTATCGTTGACCACATAAAACTGTTTATTTATATTTCCTACCATGTTTTAGAATGTACCAGAAAGTTTCAATACTTTACCAACAGATAAAGTGTGTTGAGTTAGTGGGTCTGTGAGAAAGAAAAGCACTGTGACCTAGGTCTTTCACATTTCAGTCACTTTAAAATAATAAATTCAGTATGACAGAAAGAGGCACTGACAATATAAAAGTTGATTTTTTTAATATAGTTATTGGTTTCAGTTGATTCATGAAAATGAAACCCTGAAGCTATCTGTGTAAATAAAATACCATGTAAAAATTGTATACATTGTGTTCATATCTTTTTTTACCAAGTTATATTTACTAACATTTGTGTTATTAAGAATATATTTTTGAGTATGTGACTATTCTATTATTTATCATACAAGTCTTTATAAAGATATGTTTTGAAGTTTATCAATATATTTGAATATATATTTATGCATATCTTTCATTTAATGTTTTAAAATTCTGGTTATGACACAATAAGTGATTACATAGCTCATTAATGAGTTGCCACTCACAATTTGAATTAAAATACACTAGTGTGAAGGGTAAGACTATATGCATTAGAGCCAAATATATTTGAGTTTAAATCACAACTGACCAATAATATGTGATATCCAAATTCAGTTTGCGGAAATGCTATTAAGTCGGTTTCTTTGTCCTTTGGACATTTTCCAATATTTTCTTGAGCACTCTCTTAGCTTCATGACAAAAGAGAGGTCCCAATCTCACCTGATACTTTTCTTTAAATATTAACTACTCCATTTCTTCATTGAGTCCCTTTTCTTCATAATGGAGACTGGTATTTAGAAAACAAGAACTATGGATTCATTTTCCATTTTGCTCCTAGGCTATCAATGATTCTAGGTCACTAAAATGGACACATCTAGGGAAAAGTAAAAGTGAAGACGCTCAATGGTGTCCAACTCTTTGCAATTCCATGGACTGTAGCCCACCAAGTTCTGCTGTCCATGGGGATTCTCCAGGGAAGAGTGGGTTGCCATTTCCTTCTCCAGGGGATCTTTCCAACCCAGGGATCAAAACCAGGTCTCCTACATTGCAGGAGGACTTTTTACCCTCTGAGCCACCAGGGAAGCCTATGACACCTGGGGAATATAAATGAATATATATGATCCCTTCAAAATTATTCTTTGATTCAATAATTCAAAATCTGCTTCTTGATAATAATAACACTTATCCTGAACAATATTGGCATATATATGTGTTTGCTCAAGTCTATTATATCACAGTAAATTTTAAATTGCTATTCAGTTCAGTTCAGTTCAGTCAGTCAGTCAGGTTCGACTCTTTGTGGCCCCATGGACTGCAGCATGCCAGGCCTCCCTGTCCATCACCAACTCGCAGAGTTTACTCAAACTCAGGCCCATTGTGTTGGCCTGATGCCATCCAACCATCTCATCCTCTGTCATCCCCTTCTCCTCCTGCCTTCAATCTTTCCTAGCATCAGGGTCTTTTCAAATGAGTCAGCTCTTCACATCAGGCAGCCAAAGTATTGGAGTTTCAGCTTCAACATCAGTCTTTCCAATGAATATTCAGGACTGACTTCCTTTAGGATGGACTGGTTGGATCTCCTTGCTGTCCAAGGGACTCTCAAGAGTCTTCTCCAACACCACAGTTCAAAATCATCAATTCTTTGGTGTTCAGCTTTCTTTATAGTCCAATTCTCACATCCATACATGACTACTGGAAAACCAAGGCTTTGACTAGATGGACCTTTGTCGGCAAAGTAATGTCTCTGCTTTTTAATATGCTGTCTAGGTTGTTCATAACTTTTCTTCCAAGGAGTAAGCATCTTTAAATTGCTATTAAAGTACCTTAATAATAACAAAATTTAGTATGCATATCTCTGGTATTTAGTCCATTGAGGAGATATAGTGCATTTTTATTAAGTGTTATTTGAGTTAAATCCTCTCTTTTTTTTTGCTGATTAAATTTATATTTGTTTAAGTCACATATTTGTTTGTTTTGAATTTAATTTGTTTTCAAGAATTTGAGATTTAACATTATTTAATGAATAAGTAAAACTTTAAAAATTTATCCAAAAGCAAAAATTATGTAAAAAGATACGTTCAAAGAAACTTAATGTCTTCCTATTCTTAACACCACTTTCCCTCCCACTGTCCAAATGTAACCTAGTCTTTTGTCATTGTTGTTTGCCCTTTCCTTTTTTGGAAAAATAAATATGTGTCCAGCACATAGTTGTCAATCAGTTAATAACAATGGATATTTGTTAAATGAATGGAAAAAAAAATACAATCATTATTAAAAATCCACCTACATCTTTCTACTTCTATCTGACAGTTTACTCCTCAGAAACCATAGTCCTCATTGTTTTAAACTTGTTAAAATCTTATTCTGTCTCGCACAAATGACTGTGCCCTCCCAAGGTAAACACATCATTGTCAAGTGAGACTCTCCTGCTCTCACAGTTATTATCAAAAGATTAGTGTTTCTGAAGAATACGTGCTCAGTTGCTCAGTCGTGTCTGACTCTTTGTGACCCCAGTCTCCTCTGTCCATGGAATTCTCCAAGGGAGAATACTGGAGTGGGCAGCCATTCCCTTCTCCAGAAGATCTTCCCAACCCAGGGACCGATTCCACATCTCCTGTGTCTCCTGCATTGGCAGAAGGATTCTTTACCACTGAACCATCTGAGAAGCCATTGCTAAAAAGCAGTGGTCAAATGGGATTGTGGGGGAGATGAGTTTGAAGAAAGTTTAGGTTATGCAGATATGACTGATCAAGCTAAGTCATGCAAATTTTATTTTAATGGAAAAGGAACCAGCAAAGATTTTAAGTCAGGAAGTAAACTAAAGTAAATGTTTATATATTGGTAAGTCTTTACTGTACTTTGGATCTTTGCAGGTAGGAAGAGTAGAGGGAAAATAGTCAATGGATATCCATGGAGAAAAATAACATTTGGCTCTGAGGTGAGAAAAGACTCAAAGAAAAGATGCAAAGAAAGCAAAAAGAAAGAATAAGTTCCAATTCTGGACTAGAGACAATAATTTTTCTTCTATGAATAAAATATTTACTTAAATGGTTCATTTTTTAGAGTAAACACACACACAGAGTCAATTCTCATTATTCATGAAAACCATGGTCAAAAAGGTCACCATGAAACCTGAATAAGCAAATACTGAATCATATTTTCTGGGGAACAGCAGCAAAAATATTTCCCTCACACAAGTGGAAGAGCAAAACCAGGACAGAGATATTTCAAAACCGAGAGATAATTCATTTCATTCTTAAGGGACTCTGACTAAAAATATATATATATATATATATATATATATATATATATATATATACACAGGAACTTTTCAATTTTGATCAAGTCCAATTTAACATTTTCCTTCTTTTGAATTATATTTTTGGTGCTATATCTGAGAAATTACTACATAACCCAAAGTCACAATGATTTTTAAACTTCCCTTTTTTTCTTTCAAGCCTTTACAGTCGTGAGTTTTCTATTTAGGTTTATGATCAATTTACATTAATTTTTGTATCTAGTATGAGAAATAAAGCACAATAGAATTACATTTAGAAATTAATAATAGAATAATGTTCAGAAAATGAAAAAGATTCAAAAAAATTAAAATGCAACATGAAATTAATTTGAGGATGCAGCTGAAACAGTACTTGAAAGATTTTTTTTTTCCTCACCTAGTATAATGCTATCTGCTATTATTAAGCACAGAACATTGGAATACTTCTTACAAGTGGATAATGTGTAAACATGCTTACAGTTACCTTCCATACTATTCAGCCTAGAATAATATTTGAAAGATTATGGGAAAAGCAAATAGTTAACTTACTAGCAGAAACATTATTTTGCATTTTGGAGCTCTTTCTTTGTCTTTACAATGACTACTTAAAAATTCCATAAGAAATGTTATATTTTTCTTCTAAGCATTCATCTTCCCCAGAGGCTTTTCTTTCCATGTGTGTGTGTGTGTGTGTCTATTGCTCAGTTTTGTCAGACTCTTTGCAACCCCGTGGACTATAGCCCACCAGTCTCCTCTGTCCATGAAATTCTCCAAGCAAGAATACTGAAGAAGGTAGCCATTCCCTTCTCCAGAGGATCTTTCTAAACCCAGGGATTGAACTCAGGTTTCCTGAATTCCAGGAAGATTCTTTACCATCTAAGCCACCTTTTAATTCAGGATGCACCATCAATTATCTACCCTGTCACTCAAACTAGAATCATTAGGATTATTCTTTAATCTTTCTCTCCCTCACCCTTATTTGCTGTCCTTATTCCATGTAATCAATAATCATATCCTATCTTTTCAAGCTTGTACATATTTCTTGATTCAATTCATCTCTCCATCATCTTTCCACCCCTCTAAGTCAAACCAGAATGATCTTTTGTTATAATACAGCAAATATCTCTGAAATGGTCCCATTGAATCTATGTCTTATTCCATTTAATTAATTTTCTAATAGCTAGATTGAAGGCCAAATTTGCCTGTTACTCCAGGTGTTTCTTGACTTCCTACTTTTGCATTCCAGTCCCCTATATTGAAAAGGATATCTTTTGGGGGTGTTAGTTCTAAAAGATCTTGTAGGTCTT
This sequence comes from Budorcas taxicolor, assembly GCF_023091745.1. NCBI lineage: Eukaryota > Metazoa > Chordata > Mammalia > Artiodactyla > Bovidae > Budorcas > Budorcas taxicolor. The sequence goes on along the minus strand of NC_068923.1, from coordinate 30,982,131 downwards.
CATAGAACCGTTCAACTTCAGCTTCTTCAGCATTACTGGTTAGGGCATAGACTTGGGTTACTGTGATATTGAATGGTTTGCCTTGGAGATGAACAGAGATCATTCTGTCATTTTTGAGACTGCATCCAAGTACTGCATTTTGGACTCTTTTGTTGACCATGATGGCTACTCCAATTCTTCTGAGGGATTCCTGCCCACAGTAGTAGATATAATGGTCATCTGAGTTAAATTCACCCATTCCATTTTAGTTCACTGATTTTAGTTCACTGATTCCTAGAATGTCAACGTTCACTCTTGCCATCTCCTGTTTGACCACTTCCAATTTGCCTAGATTCATGGACCTGACATTCCAGATTCCTATGCAATATTGCTCTTTACAGCATCGGACCTTGCTTCTATCACCAGTCACATCCACAACTGGGTACTGTTTTTGCTTTGGGTCCATCCCTTCATTCTTTCTGTAGTTATTTTTCCACTGATCTCTAGTAGCATATTGGGCACCTATTGACCTGGGGAGTTCCTCTTTCAGTATCCTATCATTTTGCCTTTTCATACTGTTCATGAGGTTCTCAAGGCAAGAACTCTGAAGTGGTTTGCCATTCCCTTCTCCAGTGGACCACATTCTGTCAATTTGGCCTTGGAATACGGAATGAAGCAGGGCAAAGACTAATAGAGTTTTGCCAAGAAAATGCACTGGTCATAGCAAACACCCTCTTCCAACAACACAAGAGAAGACTTTACACATGGACATCACCAGATGGTCAACACCAAAATCAGACTGATTATATTCTTTGCAGGCAAAGATGGAGCAGCTCTATACAGTCAGCAAAAACAAGACCGGGAGCTGACTATGGCTCAGATCATGAACTCCTTATTGCTAAATTCAGAGTTAAATTGAAGAAAGTAGGGAAAACCACTAGACCATTCAGGTATGACCTAAATCAAATCCTTTATGATTATACAGTGGAAGTGAGAAATAGATTTAAGGGTGTAGATCTGATAGATAGAGTGCCTGATGAACTACGGACTGAGGTTCGTAACACTGTACAGGAGACAGGGACCAAGACCATCCCCATGGAAAAGAAATGCAAAAAAGCAAAATGGCTATCTGAGGAAGCCTTACAAATAGCTGTGAAAAGAAGAGAAGCAAAAAGCAAAGGAGGAAAGGAATAATATAGGCATCTGAATGCAAAGTTCCAAAGAATAGCAAGAAGAGATAAGAAAGCCTTCCTCAGCAATCAATGCAAAGAAATAGAGGAAAACAACAGAATGGGAAAGACTAGAGATCTCTTCAAGAAAACTAGAGATACCAAGGGAACATTTCATACAAAGATGGGCTTGATAAAGGACAGAAATGGTATGGACCTAACAGAAGCAGAAGATATTAAGAAGAGGTGGCAAGAACACACAGAAGAACTGTACAAAAAAGATCTTCATGACCAAGATAATCATGATGGTGTGATCACTCACCTAGAGCCAGACATCCTGGAATGTGAAGTCAAGTGGGCCTTAGAAAACATCACTATGAACAAAGCTAGTGGAGGTGATGGAATTCCAGTTGAGCTGTTTCAAATCCTGAAAGATGATACTGTGAAAGTGCTGCACTCAATATGCCAGCAAATTTGGAAGACTCAGCAGTGGCCACAGGACTGGAAAAGGTCAGTTTTCATTCCAATCCCAAAGAAAGGCAATGCCAAAGAGTGCTCAAACTACTGCACAATTGCACTCATCTCACACGCTAGTAAAGTAATGCTCAAAATTCTCCAAGCCAGGCTTCAGCAATATGTGAACTGTGAACTTCCAGATGTTCAAGCTGGTTTTAGAAAAGGCAAAGAAACCAGAGATCAAATTGCCAACATCTGCTGGATCATGGAAAAAGCAAGAGAGTTCCAGAAAAACATCTATTTCTGCTGTATTGACTATGTCAAAGCCTTTGACTGTGTGGATCACAATGAACTGTTGAAAATTCTGAAAGAGATGGGGATACCAGACCACCTGACCTGCCTCTTGAGAAACCTATATGCAGGTCAGGAAGCAACAGTTAGAACTGGATTTGGAACAACAGACTGTTTCCAAATATGAAAAGAAGTACGTCAAGGCTGTATATTGTCACCCCACTTATTTAACTTCTATGCAGAGTACATCATGAGAAACGCTGGGCTGGAAGAAGCATAAGCTGAAATCAAGATTGCCAGGAGAAATGTCAATAACCTCATATATGCAGAAGACACCACCCTTATGGCAGAAAGTGAAGAGGAACTAAAAAGCCTCTTGATGAAACTGAAAAAGGGGAGTGAAAATGTTGGCTTAAAGCTCAACATTCAGAAAACGAAGATCATGGCATTTGGTCCCATCACTTCATGGGAAATAGATGGAGAAACAGTGGAAACAGTGTCAGACTTTATTTTGGGGGCTCCAAAATCACGGCAGATGGTGATTGCAGCCATGAAATTAAAAGACACTTACTCCTTGGAAGAAAAGTTATGACCAACCTAGACAGCATATTCAAAAGCAGAGACATTACTTTGCCGACTAAGGTCCCTCTAGTCAAGGCTATGGCTTTTCTAGTGGTCATGTATGGATGTGAGAGTTGGACTGTGAAGAAGGCTGAGTGCCAAAGAATTGATGCTTTTGAACTGTGGTGTGGAGAAGATTCTTGAGAGTCCCTTGGACTCCAAGGAGATCCAACCAGTCCATTCTGACGAAGATCAGAGCTGAGATTTCTTTGGAAGGAATGATGCTAAAGCTGAAACTCCAGTACTTTGGCCACCTCATGCGAAGAGATAACTCATTGGAAAAGATCTGATGCTGGGAGGGATTGGGGGCAGGAGGAGAAGGGGATGACAGAAGATGAGATGGCTGGATGGCATCACTGACTCGATGGAGGTGAGTCTGAGTGAACTCTAGGAGTTGGTGATGGACAGGGAGGCCTGGCATGCTGTGATTCATGGGGTGCCAAAGACTAAGTGACTGAACTGAACTGAACTAAATAGCTAGATTGATTTTTCTATGTTGGAAATTAGATCATCCTAGCTACAACTTTGTAAAATAGTTTGTGGATTACAACTGTTCCTCAAATTTGAAAAGTCTTCACAGAACTAGAACAATTTTTTTTTTTTTGTATGGGGACACAAAAGACCCTGAATTAACCAAATCAATCTTGAGAAAGAAGAACAGAACTGGAGGAATCAGGCTCCCTGACTTCAGGCTACATTACAAAGATATAGTCATCAAAACAGTATGATACTGTCACAGAAATAGAAATATAGATTAGTGGAACAGGATAGAAAGCTCAGAAATAAACCCATGCTCCTATGGTCAATTAATCTATGATAAAGGAGGCAAGATTACCCATTTTGGAAAGAGTCTCTTCAACAAATGCTGCTGGGATAACTGGACAGCTATCATTTGGAAAAAAAAAAAGAAATAAGATAATTCTTTAATGCTGTACACAAAAAAATAAGCTCAAAATGGATTGAAGACCAAATGTGAGACTGGACAGTATAAAATTCACAGAGGAAAACATAAGCGGAACACTCTCTCACACAAGTTGCAAGGATGTCTTTCCCAACCGTTTTCTGGAATTATGGAAATAAAAACAAAAGTAAACAAATAGGGCCTACTTAAACTCAAAAGCTCTTGCTCAGCAAAAGGAAAAATTAAGAAATGGAAAGAGAACCCACAGATGAAGAGAAAACAATTGCAATGACGTGACCAACAAGGGATTAGCTTCCCAAATTTACAAACAGCTCATGAGGTTTAATATCATCAAAACAAACAACTCAATCAAAAAATGGGCAGAAGACCTAAACTGACATTTCTTTCTCCAGAGAAGACAGAGATGGCCAAGAGGCACATAAAAAGATGTTCAACATTGCTAATTATTAGAGAAATGCAAGTCAAAACTGCAATGAGATATCACCGCAAACAGGATGAAATAGCTATCATCAAAAAATCTGCAAACAATAAATACTGGAAAAGGTGTGGGGAGAAGGGAATCTTCCTACATTGTTGGTGGGAATGTAAATATTACAGCCACTATGAAGAGCAATATGAAGTTATCTTAACAACCTAAAACTAGAGCTCCCATATGACCCTGCACTCACACCCCTGGGTGTATATCTGGAGAAAAACGTGGTTTAAAAGGATACACCTAGTCCACTGTTCACTGCAGTACTGTTTATAATAGCCAGGACAAGGAAGCAACTTTAATGTCCATTGACAGAGGAATGGATAAAGAAGATGTGGCACATATATACAATGGAATATTACTCAGCCATTAAAAGAATGAAATAATGCCATTTGTAACAACATGGATGAACCTAGAGATTATATGCATAATCTAAAAAAAATGATACAAATGAACTTATTTAAAAAGCAGAAACAGACTGACAGAGAATGAACTTATGGTTTCCAGTGGGGAGGGATGAGGGGAATGGATAGTTGGGGAGATAGGGATGACATGTTCACAATGCTGTATTTAAAATGGGTAACCAACTAGGTCCTACTATAGTACAGGGAACTCTGCTCGATGTTATGTGGCAACCTGGATGGTGAGTAAGTTAAATATAGATAAATAAATAAAACACTAACAAAAAGAAAAAGAAAAATGGTTCTCATATCAGTGATGTCAGATTCTGCCTTAAGAAACTAGGAAATTAAGACCAAACTAAAATATAGTAAGCAGGAAAAAAAAAAAGAAATAGTCATGATCATAGTGAAATCCAATAATATAAAGAGCAGGAAGACAATAAAGAAAATAGCACAAAAGGTGTGTTTTTGTTCTTGTCTTTACCTTCAATGTTAATCAAATTGATAGATTTCTAGTCAAATTGATCAAGGAAGAAGAGAGATGATACAATTTAATTCCATTATGTTCATACAGATTCTTTATGTTTCACTGCTTTTAAAGCACTGCCAACTTTTGACAAGAATAATATTTAAAGAATTCTTTTATGACACCAGTTAAGTATCTATAATTGCAATGAGGAGTGAATCAACATGGGATAATTATCTGTGATAGCAAAGGAACACATACAGGTGTCACACTAAATACAATGCCAGGCAAAACCATGAGCCCAAGTAATAAAAGTAATAAACACATCAGATGTTTTTTCACTGGCTACCCAGGTAGCTCAGACGGTGAAGAATCTGCCTATAATGCAGGAAACCTGGGTTTGATTCCTGGGTCGGGAAGATACCCTGGAGAAGGGAATGGCAACTGACTTCAGTGTTCTTGCCTGGAGAAGTCCATGGACAGAGAAGCCTGGCACAGACTACAGTCCATGTGGTCGCAAAGAGTGGAACACTGCTGAGGAACTAACACTTCACTTCTAGTCATCTTGAGAGCAGCCAGAATCAGTAGAGCAAGTGAAGTCAGAATTTGAACTTTAGGCAGGAAAGGGAAAATGTTAATGACCTATGGAACGATGAGAAAGACTATTCTAGTTCATGGAAGAGAGGTTTAAAGTGGGTGACGATTTGAAACTTTATTCTTAGATCTTACTTAATATCTGAAAATGTCTTGGATCTAAAAATCAGAGGAGTATTTAAGATCTGACTCAGGGTTTTCTAAGATCTGACTGAAGTGAAGTAAAAGTCGCTCAGTCATGTCCGATTTGTGGCGACCCAAGGACAGAAAGAGCAGATAAAACCAAGGAGGGTCTTGGAATACAGGAACAGAAAAACCAGACCCTTATTGTCCTTCCCTCCCCAATGTTGTAACTATTAATGGAACAGTATAACCTGTCTCCCCTCCGACCCCATAGGGAGAAGGTATTTGCCCTAATCTTTCCCCACCCAGTATACATTCCTCATCCAATCAGCAAATGACCCACACGACCCCTATCCCACCCCTTGTACCCTGGATATAAAAGTGAACTAAGGACCCCTGTTCATCATTGCTTCTTCCTTGAGCTGGCCTGTGGTTCTAACAGCGTCTCCCACTCTAATAAACTTTATTTCCCTCTCATTCTGTCTCATGTCTGGAAATTCTTTTCCAACCCACACCCAGACCATGCATGACACGACTCTGCAACTCCATAGACTATACAGTCCATGGAATTCTTGAGGCCAGAATGCTGGAGTGGGTAGCCCTTTCCTTTCTCCAGGGGATCTTCCCAACCCAGGGATCGAACTCAGGTCTCCCGCATTGCAGGAGGATTCTTTACCAGCTGAGCCACAAGGGAAGCCCAGATATGGCTAAGGAAAAAAATAAATTAAGCTTTTCTTATTATTCAACATAAAGTTCAACCTGTTTAATAAGCTGGTTTTACAAGCAATATTGCCAAGGACTAAACCTGCAGGAGGAATAATTGACACAGGGAAGAAGCTTTTTTTTTTTCTTTTTCTTTTTTTTGAGTAAAATTGCTTTACAATTGAGAGGGTAACATGCAGGAAGGCCAGGGAGTCTCCAAACAGAAGAAATAGGCTGCAGGTGTCAGACATTTTTATCTCTCTCTTAAGCAGCAGGAGGAAACAAAGTGTTAGATTTTTTTTCTCCTTCTCTATACAAATTTTAAAAGAGGTTTCTCTTAAAATTCTGTGTTGCCTTGATGACACCTGGCTCCACCTGAACTTAACTTTTCTCAAACCTTGAGCTAACCAATGTGTTTTGTTTTTTTTTTATGGAAATGTTTGTCTTAAGCTATGTTAATGAACTATGCATTTACCATAGACTGTCTTCCAGTCGGTTCTGCCTAAGGCTCAGAACTGACTTGACAGACCTGTCTGTTTTACTCATAAATTGTTCTCCTAATCTATGTTAGAAAGAAAGAAAGAAAGAAAGTGAAGTCGCTCAGTCATGCCCGACTCTTTGCGACCCCATGGACTGTAGCCTACCAGGCTTCTCTGTCCATGGGATTTTCCAGGCAAGAGTATCGGAGTGGGGTGCCTTTTCCTTCTCCAAGTTATCTTCCCGACCCAGGGATCAAACCCAGGTCTCCTGCATTACAGGCAGACGCTTTACCCTTTGAGCCACCAGGGAAGCCTAATCTATGTTAATGAAACTATATATTTATGGGGAAACCTGCCTTTCTTCAAGATTCATGTCAATTGTTTTATGTCCTTGGATGACTCACCTGGTGCCAATGTTATCTCAAAATGCATGTTGTGTGTAAGGGGCCTGGTGCCACCCTGAATTTTGAGACATCTCCTTTCTATAATTAGCAGACTGCTCAGTTCAGTTCAGTCGCTCAGTCGTGTCCGACTCTTTGAGACCCCATGAATTGCAGCACGCCAGGCCTCCCTGTGTATCACCAGCTCCTGGAGTTCACTCAGATTCACATCCATCGAGTCAGTGATGCCATCCAGCCATCTCATCCTCAGTCGTCCCCTTCTCCTCCTGCCCTCAATCCTTCCGAGCATCAGAGTCTTTTCCAATGAGTCAACTCTTCACATGAGATGGCCAAAGTACTGGAGTTTCAGCTTTAGCATCATTCCTTCCAAAGAAATCCCAGGGTTGATCTCCTTCAGAATGGACTGGTTGGATCTCCTTGGAGTCCAAGGGACTCTCAAGAGTCTTCTCCAACACCACAGTTCAAAAGCATCAATTCTTCGGTGCTCAGCTTTCTTCACAGTCCAACTCTCACATCCATACATGACCACTGGAAAAACCATAGCCTTGACTAGACGGACCTTTGTTAGCAAAGTAGTGTCTCTGCTTTTCAATATGCTATCTAGGTTGGTCATAACTTTTCTTCCAAGGAGTAAGCGTCTTTAATTTCATAGCTGCAGTCACCATCTGCAGTGATTTTGGAGCCCCCCAAAATAAGGTCTGACACTGTTTCCACTGTTTCTCCATCTATTTCCCATGAAGTGATGGGACCAGATGCCATGAACTTCGTTTTCTGAATGTTGAACTTTAAGCCAACTTTTTCACTCTCCACTTTCACTTTCATCAAGAAGCTTTTTAGTTCCTCTTCACTTTCTGCCATAAGGGTGGTGTCATCTGCATATCTGAGGTTATTGATATTTCTCCCAGTATAACATCTGATTAAAGACTAACAGGGGGGTACTCTTTCTGCCCCCCCACCCCGATGTCTATGTCAGAAGCTTTCTCTATCTCTTTTATTAAAGTTAATAGAACTTTATTACACAAAAGCTCTGAGCAATCAAGCCTTGCCTCTGACACCGGATTGAATTCTTCTCCTCCGAGGCCAAGAATTCCAGTGTCTTTTGTGGTTTAGCAGCAATTTCTTACAATGTTGTGTTAGTTTCTGCTGTATAGTGAAGTGAATCAGAAACTTATATACCTATATCCCCTCCCTATTGGTTCTCCCTCCCACCCATCCCCCATCCCACCCATTTAGGTCTTCACAGAGCACCGAGCTGAGTTTCCTGTAAATGAAGCTGAAGTATCACCTTTCACAGCCAAGAATCTAATGTTATTACACCAGAAAGGACATTTCCTTTAGATTCAGAATGTGACAAAGCATGTGTTGTTTACTTTCAGAAACTGGCTTATCCCCTTATCTAAGAGATAGCATCTTTTTTTTTTTTTAATCTTCCTAGTGGCCATTATATTACATTCTTATTCAGCACCCCTATATGTGGAATCTAGAAAAATGGTACTGTTGCAGGAAGTGGAGGGAAAGGGGACCGCTTCCAGGACACAAAACTGGGCTCTTGTCTAACACTCAGAAATGAATTGTTCAAGGAGACACATGAGCTGACAAAGCAAGAGATTTTATTGGGAAAGGGCACCCAGGTGGAGAGCAGTAGGGTAAGGGAACCCAGGAGAACACAGGAGCAGTAGGGTAAGGGAACCCATGGCTTGCAGTCCCAGGTTTTATGGTGATGGGATTAGTTTCCGGGTTGTCCTTAGCCAATCATTCTGACCCAGAGTTCTTCCTGGTGTGGGGGTGCCCAGTTCTTCCTGGTGCATGCTTTGTTCAGCCAAGATGGATGCCAGAGAGAAGGATTCTGGGAGGTGGTCGGACATGTGGTGTCTCCTTTTGACCTTTCCCTAACTCTTCCAGTTGGTGGTGGCTTATTAGTTCTGTTTTCCTTAGCAGGACCTCCTGTCATAAAAGAACTCATGCAAATGGTTAGTATGGTGCCTGGCCAGGGTGGGCGGTTTCAATCAGTGTGCTTCCCCTAACAATGCAGATGAACTTATTGCAAAGCAGAAATAGAAACACAGATGTAAATAACAAACGTATGGACTCCTAAGGTGCAAGGGAGAGATAGATGGTTGGGAGATTGGAACTGACAATATATACCCTACAAGGTATAAAGCAGATAACTAATGAGAACCTACTGTATAGCACAGGGAACTCTACTCATTGCTATGTGGTCACCTAAATAGGAAGGAAATATTAAAAGGAGGGGATATATGCATATGTATAACTCATTCACTTTGATGTGCAACAGAAACTAATGCACATTGTAAGCAACTCTACTCCAATAATATTTTTTAAGAAATAAAAATAAATGTTGAGCAAAGAAATTTTAAAAATTATAAATTGAAGGAATGCTATTGGTAATTGCCTCCCATGAGCTCCTGAAAATATTCTCTACAAATGAGATGAATATGTAAAGCCTGTTAAAATGTAGTATTTCATTTAAGTATTTTTTTCCTTCTGCTACTGATAGTATTTTTGGGAAAAAGTACCACTTTGTTTCTTTTCCTCTGGAATTTCAAACATGTTCTTTAGGAAACTCATTGAACTGTTAAGCCTTTAAGTATCACCTGTTCTACTGTCCTTTTGAAGGAGGAAACAGACAGAACAGGCTCCATCTTGAAACCAGGACTCCATCTTGGGCCGGACTGTGGACTTTAAGCTATATGCCCAGTATCTATGGAAAAGACATACCAACTGGAAAACCAGACCCCCCTGGATGGAAGATACCCAAGACTTGTACCTAGACTCTCCAGCACCTAAAAGAATACCCTAATTATCTGTGTAACTGAATAGAATCATAAATTCTATTATGCTTATTGGGGTATGACCACAGGCCTATTGATAATTGCCCACTGTTAACTACCTAGGCATAAGGCATATGAATCACAGGTTAAATTTGATTGTATCTTTTCCTTTGTTCAGACTAGTTTCAGGGAATTTGGGGAGGTGGATTTGGGCACATACACTTAGGTTATATAAGATTTTCACAAAAACTGGTCTGGGCCCTTGGCTGAGAGGAGACTCTACCTTGGGCCCACCGGTGTAGTAAACTGCACTTCACTCTCTGTATTGTCCTTCTGAGTGAGTTTGCTTCCCAGAACGCATGGCTACAACATTTGGTGCGTTGGCCAGGAAACTCCTCACTTTGAGGAGACAAGTCTCATCTGGGACTACTCCGAGGCCTTGCAGCTCAAATCTTCTAGAGGAAGGAAGGCGCCTTGCCCTTCTGGAAGGATTCTGCTTCTCAATGCCCAGACCTTTTCACGTTAATGGGTAGTGGATGGCAGCAGGGGAACTGAGCACTCAGGTAAAGAGGGACCCACCCATCAGGGTGGAAGAGGGGGCCTGATCACTGCCCTGGGAGGGACTAGAAGGGGCACAGACCCACAGAAGACTGGAAAGGGCAGGTGGTAGCAATTGCTTGGTACACAGGTTGATGAGCACATTAGGGCTTAGGAAGGAAATTTATGAATGTAATTTAGGAGGTGGTATCCACGCCATCTTGGGGAAAATTATCACCAAGCATCACCAAAGGATTGTTAGGAGAAGAAACTTGGTCTTTGTGTGCTTGTATTCTGCCCTCCCTGAGGAGGTGTTCCATCTGCTGTAAAATTCTTGACCCCCTCGGAATTGTCAGGCTAGAAGGAGGGGGATACATAAGTGAGTATGAATTGGCTTTTCCTGAGACGGCCTGGGACATGGTATATTTAACCCATCTGCATTTTCATCTGCACCCAATCAAGCCCACCAAGCCAGAATGGACTTTAAAAGTTAAGGGAGAAATAGTCTTGGACCACGTGGTGTTCTGGTTAGGCCATGCCAACTGACAGGTGAAGACATGCCATTCCCCTTCTACCTCTGGGATCTGGCAGGTAAGGCTCTTCTTACCCCAATTAGGAAGGAGGCAGAATGGCAATTTAAGTATTTCATTGAGTGGAAATATCAGAAGTACATAGTGTACTGAGAACTTCAGAGACAGAAAAAAAAGGAAAAGTAGAAGACAGTCCGAGAAGGTAAGCAAGATGGGAGGAAATGAATCTAAGGCAACTGTATTGGAGTGCATGATTAAAAATTTTAAGGGATTTGGAGGAGACTATGGTTGAAGATGACACCTAACCACCTCTACATACTCTGTGAGGTCAAATGGCCCCCTATGGGAGTAGGATGGCCACCAGAGGACACCATGGACTTAAAAATAGTGGAAGCAGTCTGAACAGTAGTCACAGGAGAGCTGGGACATCCAGATCTATATCCATATATTGACTCACAGCTAGGGTTAGCTCAAGACCCTCCTACTTGGACAAGGTTCTGTATCCAGAAGGGAAAGGGAAAAATATTAATGTCACAAAAATTGACTGATGATAAAAAAGGAAATTCTACTGGATTTGGATGGGGATGACCCGACCCCCATACCGCATAATGATGCGCCTACCTCCCAGTGCTCTACCAGGACCGGAGGCCACCTTAATGCCCAATCCAGGGCCAGGTGAAGTTCCTACAGCAACCACTGCCCCTCCGCCAGCTCTCCCAAAGATCTTAGAGTCACAGCTTTGGCAGGCTCCACTCCCAGCGTTGGAGACCTCTGGTCAACACTCCCAGGATTCTACCTCAGCCGGATCTCCTAGATTGTATCCGCCTCTCCCAGTGAGTACTGGTGGGAAGAGGGAAGAAAACAAAGGAATTAGAAGCTGCACTCTGCCAAGGAACAGAGAGAAAGGACCCCACTAAAGATGCCCCTCAGAGAGCTACAACAGCCTCCAGTTCAGGATGTATGTAGGCACTACCATCAGCTCCCTGTAGCCTATTATTACCAGCCATTTTCCTCTATGGATATATTAAACTGGGAGAGACACACTTCACCATACTCGGGGGAGCCACAAACCATGATTAGGCCAATGGAGACTATTTTTCGAACCCACCGCCCTACATGGGATGACATAATTCAACTACTAGTCTCCCTTTTCAGCACTGAGGAAAGACACAGGATCCTAACTGAGGCCAGAAAATGGTTAAGAGAAATAGCACCTGAGGGTACTGCAAACCTGCAGTGTGGGGCAGAACTAACCACCCCGATGAGAGGCCCAGCTGGGACTGTAACACAGAGGAAGGGAGGGACCACCTGGAGAGATATCGAGTGGCATGGAGAGATATCGGGCAGCTATTTACAAGGTCTCAGGAGCGAGGCCTGAGAAATTATGAGTATGGCAAAACCCTCTGAAGTGATTCAAAGAGAAAGCAAATCACCCTCCGAGTTCTATGAAAGACTATGTGAGGCCTATAGACTTTATACGCCAATTGATCCAGAAGCTGCTGGGTCTCAGATGGTGATAAATGCAGCCTTTGTGTCTCAAGTCTACCCCCAAAATGTCATATGTGGGGAACACCAAGTGACTCATGAATTTTTATATATCCCTGAATGCTCAGTACCTTTGTTGGGAAGAGACTTTCTGTGTAAATTGGGGGCACAAGTGACCTTTCCCCCAACGAAAGACCCACTCTTCGAGTGGGCCCAACCACCTATTTACTCTTCCTCTTGGTAACCCCTCAAGATGAATGGAGGTTGCACAATCTCCCAGAAGGGAAACCGGACAGGCTAAACAGTCGAGAGAGAGTTAACTCAACAATTCCCTGAGGTCTGGGCAGAAGACAACCCCCCTAGGCTTGCAAAACAAGTCCCAATGGTAATAGAACTCAAACCCAGTACAATTATGTCAGCACGTGCCTTGGGCCTGCTAGACCTTGCTAAGCTGTTTACTCTTTAGGTGGCTGAAAAGAACAAGATGGCTAGGGGAGTGTTGTCCCAGACTATGGGGACATAGGGCAGACCCATGGCTTACCTCTCAAAACCACTGGACAATGTGGCCACTGGGTGGCCAGGATGTAGCAACAGGCAGTTGCAGCAGTTGCCTTACTGGTCCAGGAGGCAACCAAGCTGACTTTGGGCAAAGATTTGATCATAAAAGTCCAGCATGAGGTCAACACTCTCCTGTGAGGGGACCCCATAAATGGTTGTCGACATCCTGGATTACTCAATACCAGGGACTCCTATGTGAGAACCCCCATGTTACTATTGAGCCTCTCCAGGCCCTAAATCTGGCCACTCTCTTTCCTGTGGGAAAAGCTGGGCCCTCACATGATTGCAAGGAAATCCTAGAAGTTTATGCCAGCAGACCTGACTTGAGAGACCAGCCAATCCCAGACCCAGATTTGGTCCTGGACACCAAGAGCACCAGCCTGGCAAAATAAGGATGATTGTTGGGATATGCAGTAGTCATGGAAGAAACCACCGTTGAGGCTAGCTCTCTGCCATCACACTGGTCTGTCAAACTATATGCTCTTATCTAGGCCCTCCAGCTATCAAAAGGTAAGAAGACAAACATTTACACAGAATCCAGGTATGCTTTTGCTACTTTACATGTACGTAGGGCTTTAAAGAGAGAGATCTTCTGATAGCCAACAGAAAGGATATTAAAAACAAAGAAGTCTTGACTCAGATGCTGTATGGGAATCTGAAAAGGCAGCAGTAATACACTGTTGAAGTCACCAAAAGGAAGATACCCCACAATCACGGGGAAACCAACTAACAGATAAAAACACAAAACATGCAGCTGAGAAACTTGGGGCTGCTGGTGGGGGACCTATCAGAACATTTCTACTCTCAAAAATGCCTGAGTTAACTTTGACTCTCCCGCAGTACACTCCAGCCCAAGACCAGCTGGCTGAAGCAGAAAGGGCCACCAAAAATGAAAAAGGTCAATGCTGCCCCTGGACATAAACAAACCTTCAGGAATACAGTTAAAAGGCACTCTAAGTGGACTTTAAACCCTGCCGACACTCATGGTTTGTACCTTCTCAGGATGGGTGGAGTCTTTCCCCACTTGAACTGAAAAAGCAAATGAAGTGGCTCGCTGTCTGCTTTGAGAAATAATCCCCAGATTTGGGTTCCCAACCAGATTCACGAATTTGTGCCTGGGGATCAGGTGTGGGTCAAGGACTGGAAACACAACTCCTTGGCCCCACATTGGAAGGGTCCTTATGCTGTTGTTCTGACCACTCCTATGGCAGTTAAAGTTGCAGGTGTCACTCCCTGGATCCACCACTGGAGAGTGAAGAGAGCATACCACACAGACCCGGAGGATGCCGAGTGGACTACACAAAAGGACCCCACTGATACCCGTGAAACAAAGGTCATCTTAAAGAAGAAAAAGAGATGAAGCTCTACAATCAACTGCTGGTACAAGGACTTGCCGGTATCATCTTGAGATTAACCTTTGTTTTAGCACAAGGAGGGACCTGTGCTATAATTAATGTTGAATGTTGTGTATCTATTCCTGATTTATCTGGCAATATATCAGCCACCCTAGATGACATGAAAGATCAGGTAAAAGCTATGTCTGATGATAATCTTCCTTTTTGGACTTTGGTCCTATCTTGGGTGAACGGTGATTAGTGGAAAACTATATTTACTATTGTTATAGTTGCCTTGATAGTTCTGCTTTGTGGACCCTGAATTTTACAATGTATTATGAACTTTGTAACACAAAGGTTGGTGGTGTTCTCCCAAATTGGTGGTCGGAGAGCCAGGGTGCAATGTATCCTTATGAATGATGCTCAAACTATGAGTTAAGAGCATCAGGAGGGGGGAATGAAGGAGGAAACAGGCTACATCTTGAAAGCAGGACTCCATCTTGGGCCAGACTGTGGACTTTGAGCTATATGCCTAGTATCTATGGAAACAACATACCAACTGGAAAACCAGATCCCCCTGGATAGAAGAGACCCAGGGCTCATACCTAGACTCTCAGTCGCCTAAAAGAATACCCTAATTATCTGTGTAACTAAATAGAATCATAAATTCTATTATGCTTAATGGGGTATGACCACAGGCCTATTAAAAATTGTCCACTGTTAACTACCTAGGCTTAAGTCATATGAATCACGGGTTAACTTTGACTGTATCTTTCTTTTCCTTTGTTCAGACTAGTTTCAGGGAATTTGGGGAAGTGGGTTTGGGCACATACACTTAGGGTATATAAGGTTTTCACAAAAGCTGGTCGGGGTACTTGGCTAAGAGGAGACTGCCTTGGGCCCACTGGTGTAATAAACTGCACTTCACTACCTGCATTGTCCTTCTGAGTGAGTTTGTTTCCCGGAACACGTGCCTACAACACTCTCAAATAAATTCTCTTAGTAATGACATATACTGATTGTTAAGCTAAATGATATTTTCCAATACAAAATTTTCTTCACTTAGGAATAATAAATATCTTTATTTTAAATTCCTTTAGCTTATTAAGTATTTTCACTTAAATAAAACTCTAATGTCAGAGAGGCTATCTTTCATCATTTTATATTCCCTTTTCTTTATCCATTCAACTTTAGCATCAATGACACATTTCCCCCAAGTCACAACTTATAATCATGCCTTCTATGTAAATATAAACACATGCACTATGGAAACATAATTTTAAGATGTGTAATAACTTTCTAAAAACACTATTTCCAACCAAACCATCAGTAACAATTAATCTTCTATGTGAAATTTCTGGTATTGGGAGTTTTAAGGAGCAATGAAATAGAATCTATATTTACAATATTTGTTATATAGCTCTTGATATTTCCCCTATACTACTGTGTTAAATGCGTGTATTGTCAAAGAATTTATATACCCCTGAATACAAAGAACCTGCAATGAGCTGAATTCTTAGGTGGCCCAGAGAACTGGCCCACCAATTCTTGGTGTATAATACTCTCTTCTTGAGTTTAAATGGGACCTTCCAATGTAAGAGAGAGTGCTCTTGGATAAGATGGTGCTGTTACCAAAAGTGAAGAGATCTGAGACTTCCCAGGTAGTCCAGTGGCTAACACTCATGCTCCCAATGCAGGGGGCCCACATTTCATCCCTGGTCTGGGAACTATATCCCACATGGCACAACTAAGGGGCTTCCCCAGTGGCTCAACAGTAAAGAATCTGCCTGCAATGCAGGAGCCACAAGAGTCACGGGTTTGATTCTGGGGTTGGGAAGATCCCCTGGAGGTAGGAAGGGCAACCCACTCCAGTATTCTGGCCTGGAGAGCCCCATGGACAGAGGAGCCTGGCAGGTTACAGTCTATGGGGTTGCACAGAGTTGAGCACAGCTGAAATGACTGAGCACAGCACAGCACATATTATATTTACAGAGAAATATAAATATCGGTTCAGTTCAGTTCAATCACTCAGTCATGTCTGACTCTTTGTGACCCCATGGACTGCAGCATGCCAGGCTTCCTTGTCCATCACCAACATTATTATCTAATTTTGAAATATTTTCACATCCCCAAATAAATTCTTTCCCAATTAGCAATTACTCTCTATTCCCCTTTTCTCATAAAGTCTGGCAATCACTGGTTAGCTTTCTATCTATACAGATTCCTCAATTTGGATATTCCATATAAATGGAATCATTTTTTATAGATTTTGTGATAGGCTCCTTTCATTTAGTATAATATTTTCAAGGTTCATCTATATTATAGCATGTATCAGTGCTACATTTCCTACATTTTCCTTTGTATTCCTCAATAACATTCTACTGTATAGGTGTCCTATATTTTGTACATTCATTAATCAATAACATTTGAATGTAGAAGGAGCAATGGTGAAACTCCTGGTCCACGTAATCTGAAATCCTGAAAATCAGAAGCACAAATGTGCTCCTAAGGGCAAGAGAAGATGGATTTCCCAACTCTAGCAGTGAGAATGAATTTCCCTTTCCTCCAGCATTTTGTTTTATTCAGGTCCTCCATAGATTGGAGGGACCCTGGTAAGGGAACTCTATTTTACTTAGGCTGCTGATTCAAATGCTAGTCTTTTCCAGAGACACTCTCACAGACAGATGCACCAGAAATAATGTTTTGCCAGCTAAGTGGGCATTCCTTGGCCCAATCAAATTGGTATGCAAAGTTAATCATCGTCACATTAACTATTTTGTTCACTGTTGTATTCTCATCACCTGATGCTTAGATGCCTGGTATACGCTAATTGCAGTAGTCAAAGATGGATCCATGTAATATTCAATATTTTCATGTGACTAGGAAATATCGTGACACAGATAGCAAAAGTTGTGAGTTAACAGGAAGAGCAAATAGTGGTTATGAAGGTCTTGTCATAGCACTTGAGGGACTGATTCAATCCCACAAAACATGTTTGCTTAACTTAGGGATGGCTGAACTAATACTGTGGACTAGTGACAAAACTAGTCATTGATTGTTCTACCTATGAATAAAATCAACTGCATGAAGTAGAAATATCAGGAAGCTAGGGAAGTAGTTTGACTCTTTAAGTATGGACACAGTACTTTGAAAATAAAAATGAAACCTAGAACAGAAATTTTACCTACATAACCTAATTTGGCTCCCTGGTTAATTACTAATTTAATGTGTGAGAGTCAGATAAACCCAGAACAGTAAAAAACAGATTTTCTAGAAAACTAGGTTTGTGACGATAGAGTGATGCTGATACTGTCATTGCCGTGACTTCAGTTTGGGAGTTTCTTGCTACATTGCCGATAACAAAGTCGTGAGGAAATAGCAGGTGTCCAAACTGGTGTCAATTAGGCTCTCTCTCCCCAGGCTCTCATGGTCTCATGCCCTCTCGCCCCACATCCTTTGCGTGGTTAGTAACAGCTGAGATCGCTTATAGCACTGCACATGGCATTACATTGTATGCGCTTGGCCACAGGCCACTTTTGTTCTGTAAATGTACAGTATATAAGCCCCACCTGAGATGCTCCTTTTGCCATATCACCCGCCATTAGAGAATAAATGTGTCTGCAGTTCCTTCTGCTCCTCGAGTTTTCTTCCAGCTTCCCGGCTCACACTTTGCCTACCTTGGGTTCAGTGAACAATATGAACAGCAAGATAAATGTATATAAGGAGAATCATATTGCAGGTAAACTTGGTGTCATATGGGAACACTTCAGTAAGAAGTGTAACAGAATGTCCATATTCTACTCTGATTCGTTCAGATTCTTTCTTAGCTACACATGACAATCTCTCATATCTTGTCCTGTGTTTTTTGTTTTTTTTTTTTTTTTTTTTTTACCCAGAGAATTTTCTTTGGGCATTTATAGTTGCCTTCTTGCAAGCCCAGAAGGGTCTGGAAATTTTACCCACCTTCAACACACACACAACTTTTTCTGAAGCTAACGACTAAGCTGTGTGGGAAAACAAAAGCCCAACACATTGCATAAGGAAGGAAAAATTCTCAGGCGTAATTTATGCTCTAAAGTTCCATTTGGATCTGAGTCTGAGACTTCATCTGTAATTAAACGCTTGCCTGATTCCTTTTCTTTCTTCATCATGCTTCTCCCTACCCCTAAGCCTTATTGGTTTTTCCTGAGAGCACTTTCTTAAATAGTCACTTCTACCTGAATTCATGGCTTAGAATCTATTTTTATAGAAGCCAGCCTAAAACACTTGGTACCAAGAATGTTCAGAGAAGCAGACCCTAATGATAGGATTGTCTGGTTGGATCACTCACTGCTGGAATGGAAATGAGGAACCAGTCACTGGTGAGATGTAGAGAGTCAACAGCCCTAAAAAATTACATGCTCCAGCCTAAAAAATTCTAGACTATAGTGATTCCAATGGAAATACATGTGCTGTTAGCTATTGTACATATAAGCACTGTGGAACTAGTTTTTATGGGATGATTCTGATGTGTTGGAGAAAATGATAAACAACTGTTGGTTAATTACTAAAGTGTGAGAGTCAGATAAACTCCATCTAGTATTTAAAAGAAATGTATCATTTGTAGCACTGAGAAAAATATAGCTGAAGACTAGGCACAGAATTTAATGTAAGAGTGAATTTCATGTAAGAATGTAAGAATTTGATGTAAGAACTTAATGTAAGAGCAAAATTTTCATTTAAAGAAAACTGGGCTTCTCAGGTGGCACAATAGTAAAGAACCTGCCTGCCAATACAGGAGGTGCAGAAGCTGCAAGTTCGATCCCTGGGTCAGGAAGATCCCCTGGAGTAGGAAATGACTACCCACTCCAGTATTCTTGCCTAGAGAATTGAATGGACAGAAGAGCCTGGAAGGCTACAGTCCATGGGGTCACAAAGAGTCAGACATGACTGAGCACTATGAAGCAGAAGCAGCAAAGAAGGCTGATTTAAAAACACAGCCAGGTCTCCAACATCAAAATCAGTGTCCTGATAATGAATTGGGATCATGAGACTGGCAGAATGATTATATAAATAAATTCACCTGCATGCCCAGAAGCACAACCATCTGGGCCCACAAAAGTAGCCCACTGTTGTAGACATACCACAGAGTCAGGATGGACCACCAACAAAACTTTAATTTGGTTATCGATACTAATGACATCATCAAGAAGGTTTATTACTCATGTACTGAGATTTTTCTGGAGAAAGTGGGGCAGTTCCAAAGAACGTTCCAAAATATATTGGGAAAGAAGGGAAGAGAGACTGGCTTGGGGTTTCAATAGGGATTATGGGGTGGGGGTAGGGTCAGGCTTCCTGAAGATAGTTTGAATTTCCCGCCAGAACCAAATGAAGAAGCATCCGGACTTTTGTATTAGATGGCTTATTTGTGAAGCAGACGGGAGCAGACAGTGTGGAACTCCAAACTGTCAGCAAAGATAAAAAATGGAGCCGGACTTTATGGTACATACCTATTTAACTTTATTGTGGTTCTTCCCTGGTGGCTCAGACGGTAAAGAATCCACCTGTCAAGCAAGAGACGCGGGTTTGGATCCCTGGGTCAGGAAGTTCCTCTGGAGAAGGCAATGGAGCCCACTCCACTATTCTTGCCTGGGAAATCCCATGGACAGAGGAGCCTAGTGGGCTACAGGCTGTGGGGTTGCAAAGACTAAACAACTTTATTATAGCAAATTTCTCCCCACCATACTTGTATATTATGCTAAAGAAGTTGCAATTTGTTTTTTCTCTTTTACAATCTGCTTAACCATCTTCCTGGCCACCAAAGCAAAAACAAGGGCCAAGCCTCAATGTAATCAAGAGTTAAACTTGATAAATAAGGAAAGCAACTTTTCACTAAAGGACTTGCAGGCCCTGGATAATATATACTGGAAGGAACAAGGTAAGTGTACATGCATACAGATTTTTGAGATGTTGAATCAAAGGGAGTAGAATATCAATCTGAATGCAGTGGGTGAAACTTGAGGGCATTATGTGAAGTGAAATAAATCAGAGAATGACAAACATGATCTTATTTAAATGAGGCTTGGAGGGAAGAGGGTGTGTATGTGCTCAGTCATGTCCGACTCTCTGCGACCCCACTGACAGTAGCCTACCAGGCTCCTTTATCCATGGAATTTTCCAGGCAAGCATACTGGGGCAGATTACTATTTCCTGCTCCAGGGGATCTTCCCAACACAGGACAGAACCTGCATCTCTTGTGCCGCCTGCATTGGCAGGCAGATTCTTTACCACTGAGCCACCTGGGAAGCCCAGGATGGAGGTAGGGGAGCAAATGTAAAAATGGTCTGAAGGTACAAATTTCCAGTTAGGTAAATTCTGAGGATGTAATGTTTGTATGATGACTATAGTTAATAATATATAGTATTAGTTGTTTGAAAGGTGCCAAGAGTAGATCTTAAAAATTCTCATCACAGGAAAAAATGTATAGTTATTTGTGGTGTTAGATGTTGGCTGAACTTACTGGGGTGATCATTTTGCAATATATACAATGTATCAAACCATATGTAGTACACCTGAAATTAATGTTATGTTAATTATATCTCAATGACAAAGAATATCAATCTGAATAAGGAAGAATTTGTTGACATGCAGCTACTCTGCCATGACTCAGGAGTTAATAATAAATTACTGAGACGGTACTTAGATGCTCAGAAAAAAAAGGGCCCACATTAAATAATGAAACAAAACCTACCATATGACCCAGGAATTCCCCTACTGGGCATATGTCCTGAGAAAAACCACAATTCAAAAAGACACATGTACCCTGATGTTCATTGCAGCAATACTTATAATTACCAGGACATGGAAGTAACCTAGATGTCCATCAACAGATGAATAAAGAAACTGTGGTACATTTATACAATGAAATATTACCCATAAAAAGAAACAAATTTGAGTCAACTGTAGTGAGTGGATGAACCCAGAGTCTCTTATACAGAGTGAAGTAAATCAGAAAAAGTATCATATATATGAACGTATATATATGGAATCTAGAAAAATGGTACTGATGAACCTAGTAGAGAACCGACTCGTGGAAACAGCTGGGGAATGAGAAGGTGGGACAAATTGAGAAAGTAGCATTAACATAGATACACTATTATGTGTAAAACAGTTAGTGGGAAGTTGCTAAATAACACAGGGAGCCCAGCCTGTTGCTCTGTGATGGCCTAGATGGGTGGGAAGGGCCGAGGGGAGAGAGGCTCAGGGGGAAGAGATATATATATATCTAATTATGACTGATTCGCATTGTTGTACAGCAGAAACCAATGCAAAATTGTAAAGCAATTTTCCACCAAGTAAGAAATTAAAAATAATGAAAGTTTCCAAACAGAATGTGGAAGAAGGAAACAAATGTATCAGAAACGGGGTCACATTAAATGAATTTATTATGTAAGGTTAGAAATCCTACCAACTAACTTGTTTACTCTGCCCCTTATCACTCTAAACATTTTGTGCAAGTATACAAACAGGAAAAGAAAGACAAAAATAGTTACTAGTATTGGTCTGGGTAATTAACACTGGGTATCATGAAGAAATAAGGTTGCTGCTGTATAATTAGGAGAAGAGGAATATCTTTGGCAATCTATTTACTGGGGCATCTGAGTATGCTAAAGACCAGTTCTATCAGTGAATGGGCAATTGCAGCAAAAATAAGTTAGGTAAAATCATGGCAACTTGGAGCTTTGACTTCTGTAATAGGAATTCTATATAACCCTCCAGTGAAGACCCCAAAATGTATGGAAGTGCTACTGTAGGGTCAGGAGACTCCTAATAGATAGTAGAATGTGGAAACAATAAGTATTAATTAAATCCTCAATGAATTGCATCTGTTAAGACCCCAGCTTATTTCACTAACTACTCACATATTTTCTCCAGCATTGTGGCTAATTAGAATTTAAGGGAGCTATGTCAGCATAAAGTTAATGTAAAGTGAAATATAAGAGGATTTGAGAATAGAAATGGGTAATGTGTAGGGTTTCTTATGACCAGTATTGACAGGAACACAAATTTCTCACCCCTGGCCCAACTGCTTTGAATAACAAATGCTATATGAGAACAGTGTCTGGTTTATATACCTGAGATCCTACTGAACAGCAGTGCCCTGCCTAGTGCCCTTCAATTCTTTTTATGGTTTCGAGTACCCACGTTCCAGCTTCCACACCCACAAGCCCTTCTACTTGTGAATTTTTTTGCCTTTTATCACTGAAATTATTGTATGGAGA
The DNA here is from genome assembly GCF_023091745.1 of Budorcas taxicolor. Taxonomy (NCBI): domain Eukaryota; kingdom Metazoa; phylum Chordata; class Mammalia; order Artiodactyla; family Bovidae; genus Budorcas; species Budorcas taxicolor. The sequence continues at coordinate 30,959,558 of NC_068923.1, read as the reverse complement.
GTTAGAAGTGGCAGAGTTTTAAGCCTTACCCTAATACCATGTTTTGTATTTTTTTGGATTAGATTTCTTCTCTGTGGTTGGTTAAAATTTATATCGTCATGCTCCTAATACTTAATAAACTGGGACTTCCCTGGTGGTCCAGTAGTTAAGACATCACCTTCAATGCAGTTGTTACAGGTTTGATCCCCGGTCAGAAGCTAAGATCCCACATGCCATATAGCAAAAAATATAATGTAGCAAATTCAATAGAGACTTAAAAAAATGATCCACATCAAAAAGATCTTTGAAAAAAAAATGAATAAAGTGCCTAAGCAGAAAGAGAAAGACAAAGACCAGGTGATGCAAGTGGTAAAGAAACCACCTGCCAATGCAGGAGACCCTGGGTTGGGAAGATCCTCTGGAGGAGGGCATGGCAACCCACTCAAGTGTTCTTGCCTGGAGAATCCCATGGAGAGAAGAGCCTGGCGGGCTACAGTGCACAGGATCTTAAAGAGTCAGAGACAACTGAAGCGACTTAGCACACACATAAAGAAGTAATTTGTTGAGGGTAGGGGTTCAGCTCTTTTGCCTCCACATAGAAACAACTCTGAGAAGACATGTATGTTCCAGAGCATGAATGTTCATATCTAACCAATTCTCAAAAATGCCCTACGATGTCAAGGCAAGAGTTTCTGTTCCATCACAGATAGCATGGGCCAGAGTCACACCAGCACTAATCAAAACAGACTTTACCATTACCCTCTCAAAACTCTTGTGTTCTTGCTCTTCCAAATTAGGAGAAACTTACAAGGTGAAAGAATATTAGGCAAAGTGGTTTAGCACTTTGAAATACATAAATATAATCTCCCTTTTTCATTGCCAACCCCTTGAAAAAAATGGATCAGAACTGAACTAGCTACTGATTATGAGAAAATATGAACTGAATCTGAATTTTTATAATGGATTTTCCTATACTATTTCATATCTGAAAATGCGGTTGTCCTAATACCAGACTATAGCAAAGGAAGATATGAAATTGCAAGATATACTGTCCAGGACAGATAAGACCAGAAAATGGTTTTGAAAATGTGGTAAAAAGAAAAAACATTTCCTGACTGGTCTGCATTGAATTTAATTTATTCAAAGAACTGGTTAAATGGGTAATTTTGCCAAAGCTAGTATTTATTCAACTCTTATTTATTGCTTCATGTCTCCTTATTCTCTTTTCTGGCTTGTCTCTGAATAAAGAAATTAATATATTTGCTTAGACACAGGATGCTGCTGGGGAAGAAAGGCAAACACTCTAATAAACTTATCCCTTTTGGACTGAATTCCTTTCATGGCTCATAGAATATTTTATATACAGTCAAGCCCTCAATGCTTAATAAAGTGGCTATGTGCACTGAGAATTTGACTCAGAGATTTCTTGAGAATCAGAGGAAATGTATAATATATCTTTCATTTAGACTATATGTATTTTCCTTCTGTGAGTATTCCACAGCAAGTATTTTTGAACTTTTTAGAAAATGTGTATATTATTTCATTACACTCTTTGGAAAGTTTAGATATATTCTACATGATATCATTGTGCAATGAAGATTTTTTTTGTCAAATGTCTAAACACGTGGTTCTAGTAATATATTCTTATCTGGTGTAATGGCCTAAGATTTTCCCTCAAAGCATCAAATATTCTCTCAAATGTAATTTTCAAATATCTAATAAGTTTTTTCCTAACTTTCTTTAAAATTTATTTTATTTATTTTTAATTTTTACTTTATTTTGCTTTACAATACTGTATTGGTTTTGCCATACATTGACATGAATCCACCACGGGTGTACATGAGTTCCCAATCATGAGCCCCCCTCCCACTTCCCACCCCATATCATCTCTCTGGATCTTCTCCGTGCACCAGCCCCAAGCATCCTGTATCCTGTATGGAACATAGACTGGCGATTCGTTTCTTACATAATAGTATACATGTTTCAATGCCATTCTCCAAAATCATCTCACCCTCTCCCTCTCCCACAGAGTCCAAATGTCCGTTCTATATATCTGTGTCTCTTTTGCTGTCTCGCATACAGGATTATCATTACCATCTTTCTAAATTCCATATATATGTGTTAGTATACTGTATTGGTGTTTTTCTTTCTGGCTTACTTCACTCTGTATAATAGGCTCCAGTTTCATCCACCTCATTAGAACTGATTCAAATGTATTCTTTTTAATGGCTGAGTACTACTCCATTGTGTATATGTACCACAGCTTTCTTATCATTCATCTGCTGATGGACATCTAGGTTATTTCCATGTCCTGGCTATTATAAACAGTGCTGTGATAAAAATTGGGGTACAAGTGTCTCTTTCAATTCTGGTTTCCTCGGTATGTATGACCAGCAGTGGGATTGCTGGGTCATAACACAGTAAGGCATAAGGAATCTCCACACTGTTCTCCATAGTGGCTGTACTAGTATGCATTCCCACCAACAGTGTAAGAGGGTTCCCTTACTCCACATGCTCTCCAGCATTTATTGCTTGTAGACTTTTGGATCACACCCATTTTGACTGGTGTGAAATGGTACCTCACTGTGATTTTGATTTGCATTTCTCTGATAATGAGTGATGTTGAGCATCTTTTCATGTGTTTGTTAGCCATCTGTATGTCTTCTTTGGAGAAATGTCTATTTAGTTCTTTGGCTCATTTTTTGATTGGGTCGTTTATTTTTCTGGAATTGAGCTGCAGGAGTTGCTTGTATATTTTTGAGATTAGTTGTTTGTCAGTTGCTTCATTTGCTATTATTTTCTCCCATTCTGAAGGCTGTCTTTTCACCTTGCTTATAGTTTCCTTTGTTGTGCAGAAGCTTTTAATTTTAATTAGATCCCATTTGTTTATTTTTGCTTTTATTTCCAGTATTCTGGGAGGTGGGTCATAGAGGATCCTGCTGTGATTTATGTCAGAGAGTGTTTTGCCTATGTTCTCCTCTAGGAGTTTTATAGTTTCTGGTCTTACCTTTAGATCTTTAGTCCATTTTGAGTTTATTTTTGTGTATGCCGTTAGAAAGTGATCTAGTTTCATTCTTTTACAAGTGGTTGACCAGTTTTCCCAGCACCACTTGTTAAAGAGATTGTCTTTAATCCATTGTATATTCTTGCCTCCTTTGTCGAAGATTAGGTGTCCATAGGTGTGTGGATTTATCTCTGGGCTTTCTATTTTGTTCCATTGATCTATACTTCTGTCTTTGTGCCAGTACCATACTGTCTTGATGACTGTGGCTTTGTAGTAGAGCCTGAAGTCAGCCAGGTTGATTCCTCCAGTTCCATTCTTCTTTCTCAAGATTGCTTTGGCTATTCGAGGTTTTTTGTTTTTCCATACAAATTGTGAAATTATTCCAGCTCTGTGAAAAATACCGCTGGTGGCTTGATAGGGATTGCATTGAATCTGTAGATTGCTTTGTGTAGTATACTCATTTTCACTATATTGATTCTTCTGATCAATGAACATGGTATATTTCTCCATCTATTAGTGTCCTCTTTGGTTTCTTTCATCAGTGTTTTATAGTTTTCTATATATAGGTCTTTAGTTTCTTTAGGTAGATATATTCCTAAGTATTTTATTCTTTTTGTTGCAATGGTGAATGGAATTGTTTCCTTAATTTCTTTTTCTGCTTTCTCATTATTAGTGTATAGGAATGCAAGGGATTTCTGTGTGTTGATTTTATATCCTGCAACTTTACTATATTCATTGATGAGCTCTAGTAATTTTCTGGTGGAGTCTTTAGGGTTTTCTATGTAGAGGATCATGTCATCTGCAAACAGTGAGAGTTTTGCTTCTTCTTTTCCAATTTGGATTCCTTTTATTTCTTTTTCTGTTCTGATTGCTGTGGCCAAAACTTCCAGAATTATGTTGAATAGTAGCGGTGAAAGTGGGCACCCTTGTCTTGTTCCTGACTTTAGGGGAAATGCTTTCAATTTTTCACCATTAAGGATAATGTTTGCTGTGTGTTTGTCATATGTAGCTTTTATTATGTTGAGGTATGTTCCTTCTATTCCTACTTTCTGGAGAGTTTTTATCATAAATGGATGTTGAATTTTGTCAAAGGCTTTCTCTGCATCTATTAAGATAATCATATGGCTTTTATTTTTCAATTTGTAATGTGGTGAATTACATTGATTGATTTGCGGATATTGAAGAATCCTTGCATCCCTGGGATAAAGCCCACTTGGTCATGGTGTATGATCTTTTTAATGTGTTGTTGGATTATGATTGCTAGGATTTTGTTAAGGATTTTTGCATCTATGTCCATCAGTGATATTGGCCTGTAGTTCTTTTTTTGTGGCATCTTTGTCAGGTTTTGCTATTAGGGTGATGGTGGCCTCATAGAATGAGTTTGGAAGTTTACCTTCCTTTGAAATTTTCTGGAAGAGTTTGAGTAGGATCGGTGTTAGCTTTTCTCAAAATTTTTGGTAGAATTCAGCTGTGAAGCCGTCTGGACCTGGGCTTTTGTTTGCTGGAAGATTTCTGATTACAGTTTTAATTTTCTTGCTTGTGATGGGTCTGTTAAGATTTTCTATTTCTTCCTGGTTCAGTTTTGGAAAGTTGTACTTTTCTAAGAATTTGTCCATTTCTTCCATGTTGTCCATTTTATTGGTATATAATTGCTGATAGTAGTCTCTTATGATCCTTTGTATTTCTGTGTTGTCTGTTGTGATCTAACCATTTTCATTTCTAATTTTATTGATTTGATTTTTCTCCCTTTGTTTCTTGATGAGTCTGGCTAATGGTCAGTCAATTTTATTTATCCTTTCAAAGAACCAGCTTTTGGCTTTGTTGATTTTTGCTATGGTCTCTTTTGTTTCTTTTGCATTTATTTCTGCCCTAATTTTTAAGATTTCTTTCCTTCTACTAACTCTGGGGTTCTCCATTTCTTCCTTTTCTAGTTGCTTTAGGTGTAGAGTTAGGTTATTTATTTTGACTTTTTTCTTGTTTCTTGAGGTATGCCTGTATTGATATGAACTTTCCTCTTAGCACTGCTTTTATAGTGTCCCACAGGTTTTGGGTTATTGTGTCTTCATTTTCATTCGTTTCTATGCCTATTTTGATTTCTTTTTTTATTTCTTCTGTGATTTGTTGGTTATTCAGAAGAGTGTTGTTCAGCCTCCATATGTTGGAATTTTTAATAGTTTTTTTCCTGTAATTGAGATCTAATCTTACTGCATTATGGTCAGAAAAGATGCTTGGAATGATTTCGATTTTTTTGAATTTATCAAGGTTAGATTTATGGCCCAGGATGTGATCTATCCTGGAGAAGGTTCCGTGAGCTCTTGATAAAAAGGTGAAATTCATTGTTTTGGGATGAAATGTCCTATAGATATCAATTAGGTCTAACTGGTCTATTGTATCATTTAAAGTTTGTGTTTCTTTATTAATTTTCTGTTTAGTTGATCTGTCCATAGGTGTGATTGGGGTATTAAAGTCTCCCACTATTATTGTGTTATTGTTAATTTCCCCTTTCATACTTGTTAGCATTTGTCTTACATATTGTGGTCCTCCTATGTTGGGTGCATATATATATTTATAATTGTTATATCTTCTTCTTGGATTGATCCTTTGATCATTATGTAGTGGTCTTCTTTTTCTCTTTTCACAGCCTTTCTTTTAAAGTCTATTTTATCGGATATGAATATTGCTGCTCCTGCTTTCTTTTGGTCTTGATTTGCGTGGAATATCTTTTTCCAGCCCTTCACTTTCAGTCTGTATGTGTCCCTTGTTTTGAGGTGGGTCTCTTGTAGGCAGCATATATAGGGGTCTTGTTTTTTTAATCCATTCAGCCAGTCTTTGTCTTTTGGTTGGGGCATTCAATCCATTTATGTTTAAGGTAATTATTGATAAGTATGATCCCGTTGCCATTTACTTTATTGTTTTGGGTTCAGGTTTATATGCCATTTTTGTGTTTCCTGTCTAGAGAATATCCTTTAGCATTTGTTGGAGAGCTGGTTTGGTGGTGCTAAATTCTCTCAGCTTTTGCTTGTCTGTAAAGCTTTTGATTTCTCCTTCATATTTCAATGAGATCCTTGCTGGGTACAGTAATCTGGGCTGTAGGTTACTTTCTTTCATCACTTAAGTATGTCTTACCATTCCCTGCTGGCCTGAAGGGTTTCTATTGAAAGATCAGCTGTTATCCTTATCGGAATCCCCTTGTGTGTTATTTGTTGTTTTTCCCTTGCTGCTTTTAATATTTGTTCTTTGTGTTTGATCTTTGTTAATTTGATTAATATGTGTCTTGGGATGTTTCATCTTTGGTTTATCCTGTTTGGAACTCTCTGGGTTTCTTGGACTTGAGTGATTATTTCCTTCCCCACTTTAGGGAAATTTTCAACTATTATCTCCTCAAGGATTTTCTCATGGTCTTTCTTTTCGTCTTCTTCTTCTGGGATTCCTATAATTTGAATGTTGGAGCGTTTCATATTGTCCTGGAGGTCTCTGAGATTGTCCTCATTTCTTTTAGTTCGTTTTTCTTTTTTCCTCTCTGATTCATTTATTTCTACCATTGTATCTTCTATTTCACTAATCCTATCTTCTGCCTCCGTTATTCTACTATTTGTTGCCTCCAGAGTGTTTGTGATCTCATTCACTGCATTATTCATTATATATTGACTCTTTTTTATTTCTTCTAGGTCCTTCTTAAACCTTTCTTGCATCTTCTCAATCCTTGTCACCAGGCTATTTATCTGTGATTCCATTTTGATTTCAAGATTTTGGATCATTTTCACTATCATTATTCAGAGTTCTTTCTCAGGTAGATTCCCTTTCTCTTCCTCTTTTGTTTGGTTTGGTGGGATTTCTCCTGTTCCTTTACCTGCTGGGTATTCCTCTATCTCTTCACCTTGCTTATATTGCTGCATTTGGGGTGGCCTTTCTGTAATCTGGGAATTTGTGGTTTTCTCCTTATTATGGAGTTTCCTCACTGTGGGTGGGGTTGTATCAGTGGTTTGTCAAGGTTTCTTGGTTAGGGAAGCTTTTGTCGGAGTTCTGGTGGGTAGAGCTGGTTTCTTCTCTCTGGAGTGCAATGAAGTGTCCAGTAATGAGTTTTGAGATGTCAGTGGTTTTGGAGTAACTTTGAGTTGACTGTATATTGGAGCTCAGGGCTGTGTTCCTGTGTTGCTGGAGAATTTGCATGGTATGTCTTGCTCTGGAACTTGTTGGCCCTTGGGTAGTGCTTGGTTTCAGTGTAGGTATGGAGGCGTTTGATGAGCTCCTATTGATTAATGTTCCCTGGATTCAGGAGTTCTCTGATGTTCTCAGGATTTGGACTTAAGCCTCCTGCTTCTGGTTTACAGTTTTGTTTTTACAGTAGACTCAAGACTTCTCCATCTATACAGCATTGATGATAAAACATCTAGGTTAAAGATGAAAAGTTTCTCCACACTGAGGGACACACAGAGAGGTTCACTGAGTTACATGGAGAAGAGAAGAGGGAGGGGGTAGTTAGAGGTGACTGGAATGAGATGAGGTGGGATCAAAAGAGCAGAGAGCAAGCTAGCCAGTAATCACTTCCTTATGTGTGCTCCACAGTCTGGACCACTAAGAGATGTTCATGGAGTTATACAGGGAAGAGGAGAGGGAGGAAGTAGACAGAGGTAGCCAGGAGGATAAAAGAGGGAAATGAAAAGGAGAGAGACAGATCCAGCCAGTAACCAGTTCCCTAAGTGTTCTCCATCTTCTGGAACACACAGAGATTCACAGAATTGGGTAGAGAAGAGAAGGGGGAGGGAGGAGACAGAGACAACCTGGTGGAGAAAAAGGAGAGTCCAAAGAAGGAGAGAGTTGTCAGGCCAGTAATCTCACTCTCAGGTAAAATTGGGTACTGAAGACTGGGTTTTTAAATGTACAAAATTGACAACAAATACCAAAAAGCAAAGATTAAAAATCTAGAGTTTGGATTTTCAAAAATACAATATTAAAGAAAAGAAGAAGAAGAGAAAAAAAACAAAGTTATAAGAATTATTAAAAAATAACAACCACAAAAAATATATATACAGCATTTGCTTTAAAAATAGGGGGTTTTTTTGAAAAGTAATAGTAGGTTATAAAAATAAAAATTAAAGGAGAAATAGAGGACTTAAGAATTTTAAAAAGTTAAAAAAAGAAAAAAAACAATCCAACAACATCAACAGAACAAACAAACAAAAAAGAGAATGATCGAAAAAATAGTAAAGATATATCTAGGACTTTGTCTGGTGTTGTGGGTAGTGTGGGTTCACTTCCAAGGCGGTTCCCTCTGTTTAGCTTCTTCTATTTGCTGGTCTCTTCAGTGTCTGATTTCTGCCCTAACACAAGGAGGGCGGTGGTGGACACTTTTTTTTTTTTTTAAGGCTCACTTGTTCAGTTGCACTGTGGGGAGGGAGGGATGCTGTAAACAAATAACACTGGCGTGTGCTTGCAGTGTCTCAGCCACACTGGGCCTGCCCCTGCTCACAGCGCATACCGTTTAGGCTCTACGTTGTTCCGTGGGAAACCGTCTGAGGCCGGCCCTAGGCTGCATGCACCTCCCCGGTCTAAGCCACTCAGGCTCAGCTCTCAGGTAGCCCTCAGAGGCGCTGATTAGGTTGGGCCTGCGTTTTGTGCCCTTCCCAGGTCCGAGTAGCTCAGGTGATTGGTGAGCTCGGTTGCTGCAACTTATCACCTTTCCTGTCCCTGCTGCTCAGTTTTCTGGGTGTACTGCTGGCTCCCCTTCTCAGGCGGATGATGAGTGTCCAGAACTCCAAGAAGTCTTAGTTAGCAAAGGAGCCTGCTTACAGTTTGGTAGGTAATGCCTCTCCAGGAGTGCAGTTGCCCCCTTCCAGCCCTTACGGTTCTGACTGCCTATCACCGGAGGGTGATGGTCTGCAGCCGGCTATTTCTGTTCCATCCTTTGTTCTGTGCACGGTCCTGGTGGTGTCCTATGTTAGAGCTTTTTGCGTGGTAGCTGTCCCACAATCTGGTATGCTAGCCCAAGTTAGTTTGCTCCTGTTACACTTGCAGCATTCCGCCCGATTCTTAAAAAGCACTGCAGCCCATGCCTCCCTGCCCAGCCCCCACTTGCTAGTGGTGGATGCAGGCATCTGCGCTGCTTCTCCGCTGGGGGAGTTTCTGCTGTGCTCGTAATCTGTGGGTTTTAATTATTTATTTATTTTTCTTCCCTGTTATGTTGCCCTCTGTGCTTTCAAGGCTCGCCACAGACTCAGCAGCAAGAGTGTTTCCTGGTGTTTGGAAACTTCTCTCTTTTTAAGACTCCCTTCCCGGGATGGGACTCCTTCCCAGGACAGAGCTCCCTCCCTACCTCCTTTGTCTCCTTTTTTGTCTTTTATATTTTTTCCTACCTGTTTTTGAAGACAATGATCTGCTTTTCTGGATGCCTGATGTCCTCTGCCAGCATTCAGAAGTTGTTTTGTGGAATTTACTCAGCATTGAAATGTTCTTTTGATGAATTTGTGTGGGAGAAAGTGGTCTCCCCGTCCTATTCCTCCGCCATCTTAGAACCTCCCCTCCTAACTTTTAAAATTGTTTTTCAGCCTATGATTTTCCTCTTTTTTGTTTGTAGTCAGTGACACTATTATCTGTATTACCCACACTCTCTCTGCAGACACAGCACCAGATTAAGATACAAGTCAGTTAAAACTGCCATGTTCATACTTTTCTCACCTAGATCTTCTAACTAGATCTAACAATGGTAAGCCAACCATACAATGAAATTGTGCATTTGGAAACATATAGTAGTAATAATGTGAATAGTATGACTTTGTTAGTCGTGTTGACTCTTTTGGAACCCCATGACTGTATTCTACCAAGATCCACTGTCCATTGGATTTCCTAGGTAAGAACACTGGAGTGGGTTGCCATTCCCTTCTCCAGAGGATCTTCCCAACCCAGGGGCTGAACCCAGGTCCCCTGCATTGCAGGCAGATTCTTTACCATCTAATAATAGTATATATTGCATTTTATTTATTTGGCCTTTGAAATTAGATCTCTAATGTGTTTCTGGGTAATGCTTTGCAATGTTTGAAAGTTTATTTGCCTATAAGGATACACAAAACACCCAAATTTTTTTTCCTGAAGTATTGTTGATTTACAGTATTATGTTAACTTCTGCTATACAGCAGTGATTGTTATACATACGTATACATGCTTTTAAAAATTCCTTCCCATTATGATTTATCACAGGATACTGAATATATTCCCCCGTGCTTTATACTAGGACCTTGTTGTTTATCCAGAATAGTTCACATCTGTTAATCCCAAACTCCCAGTCCATCTTTCCCCTACCTCCCATTCCCCTTGGCAACCACAGTTTTATTCTCTGTCTGTGAGTCTGTTTCTGTTTTGTAGATAGGTTCATTTATGTCATATTTTAGATTCCATATATGATGTCATATGGTATTTGTCTATCTTCTTAGTTCACTTAGTATGATAAACTCTAAATCCACCCATGGTGCTGCAAATGCGATTATTTTATTTTTTATGACTGGGTAGTATTCTATTATATGTATATAACACATCTTTTTTACCCATTTATCTCTTGATGGACATTTAGGTTGTTGCTTCCATGTCTTGGCTATTAGGAAGGTGTTGCTATGAACAACACTCAAAAGGATGGGTGTACCTTTTTGAACTATAGTTTTGTCCAGATATGTGCCCAGGAATGGGATTACTGAGTTATATGCCAACTCTAGCTTTTTGAAGAACCTCCATACTGTTTTCCATAGTTGCTACAACAATTTTCATGTCAATCAACAGTGTAACAGAGTTCCCCTTTTTCCACACCCTCTCCAGCATTTGTTATTTGTTGACTCTTAAATGATGGCCAGTCTGATTGGTGTGATGTAGGTGATAGTCTTGATTTGTGTTTCTTTCATAATTATTGATGTTGAACATCTTTTCATGTGCCTATTGGCTATCTGTATGCCTTCTTTGGAGAGTTGTCTGTTTAGGTCTTCTGCCCCTTTTCCAATTGGGTTGTTTTGTTGGTATTGAGCTTTATGAGATATTTGTATATTTTGGAAGTTAAGCTCTTGTTTGTTGCATTATTTGCAAATATTTTTCTCTCAGTGTGTAAGTTGTCTTTTCATTTTGTTTATGGCTTTCTTTGCTATACAAAAGCTTATAAGTTTGCTTAGGTCTCATTTGTTTAGTTTTGCTTTTACTTCTATTGCTTTGGGAGACCGACCATCTTTATTATATGGTCATATTACTCTTTAGTTGAGCATTTTTCTTTTGGATTTCCTACATATTTCACTGATGAAAGAAATCAAAGACAACATAAACAGATGGAGAAATATTCCATGTTCCTGGGTAGGAAGAATCAATATTGTGAAAATGTCTAAACTACCAAATGCAATCTACACATTCAATGAGGTCCCTATCAAATTACCAATGGCACCGAACTAGAACAAAAAATTTCACAATTCATATGGAAACACAAAGGACCCCAAAGAGCCAAAGCAGTATTGAGAAAGAAGAATGGAGCTGGAGGAATCAACCTTTCTGAATTTGGATTCTACTACAAAGCTACAGTCATCAAGACAGTATGGTACTGGCACAAAAACAGAAATATAGACCAATGGAACAAGATAGAAAGCCCAGAAATAAATCCATGCACCTATGGGTACCTTATTTTTGACAAAGGAGGCAAGAATATGCAATGGGGCAAAGACAGCCTCTTCAATAAATGGTGTTGGGAAAACTGGACAGCTACATGTAAAAGAATGAAATTAGAACACTTCCTAACACCATACACAAAGATAAACTCAAAATGGTTTAAAGACCTAAATGTTAAGACCAGAAACTATAAATCTCTTAGAGGAAAACATAGGCAGAACACTCGATGACATAAAGCAAGATCATCTATGACCCATCTCCTAGAATAATGGAAATAAAAACAAAAGTAAACAAGTGGGGCCTGATTAAACTTAAAAGCTTTTGCACAGCAAAGGAAAATATAAGCAAAGTGAAAAGGCAGCCCTCAGAATGGGAGCAAATGAAACAACTGACAAAGGATTAATTTCCAAAATAGACAAGCAGCTCACGCAACTCAATACCAGAAAAACAATCCAATCAAAAAGTGGGAAAAAGACCTAAACAGACATTTCTTCAAAGAAGACATACAGATATCTAACAAACACATGAAAGGATGCTCAATATCACTCAGTTCAGTTCCGTTCAGTCGCTCAGTCATGTCCGACTCTTTGCGACCCCATGAACTGCAGCACGCCAGGCCTCCCTGTCCATCACCAACACCTGGAGTCCACCCAAATCCATGTCCATTGAGTCAATGATGCCATACAACCATCTCATCCTCTGTCGTCCCCTTCTCTTCCTATCTTCAGTCTTTCCCAGCATCAAGGTCTTTTCCAATGTGTCAGTTCTTCGCATCAGGTGGCCAAAGTATTGGAGTTTCAGCTTCACCATGAGTCCTTCCAATGAACACCCAGGACTGATTTCCTTTAGGATGGACTGCTTGGATCTCCTTGTAGTCCAAGGGACTCTCAAGAGTCTTCTCCAACACCACAGTTCAAAAGCATCAATTCTTCAGTGTTCAGCTTTCTTTATAGTCCAACTCTCACATCCATACATGACCACTGGAAAAACCATAGCCTTGACTAGATGGATGTTTGTTGGCAAAGTAATGTCTCTACTTTTCAATATGCTATCTAGGTTGGTCATAACTTTCCTTCCAATGAGTAACCATCATTTAATTTCCTGGCTGCAATCACCATCTGCAATGATTTTGGAGCCCGGAAAAATAAAGTCAGCCACTGTTTCCACTGTTTCCCCATCTATCTGCCATGAAGTGATGGGACCAGATGCCATGATCTTAGTTTTCTGAATGTTGAGCTTTAAGCCAACTTTTTGACACCCCTCTTTTACTTTCATCAAGAGGCTCTTTAGTTCTTCTTCCCTTTCTGTCATAAGGGTGGTGTCATCTGCATATATGAGGTTATTGATATTTCTCCCAGCAATCTTGATTCCAGCTTGTGTTTCTTCCAGCCCAGCGTTTCTCATGATGTACTCTGCATATAAGTTAAATAAGTGGGGTGACAATATACAACCTTGATGTACTCCTTTTCCTATTTGGAAACAGTCTGTTGTTCCATGTCCAGTTCTAACTGTTTCTTCCTGACCTGCATACAGATTTCTCAAGAGGCAGGTCAGGTGGTGTGGTATTCCCATCTCTTTCAGAATTTTCCACAGTTTATTGTGATCCACACAGTCAAAGACTTTGGCACAGTCAATAAAGCACCATCACTCATTATTAGAGCAATGCAAATCAAAACTACAATGAGATATCACTTCACACCAGTCAGAATGGTCATCATCAAAAAGTCTACAAACAATTAATGCTGGAGAGGGCTTCCATTATAGGTCAGTTGGTAAAGAATCTGCCTGCAATGCAGGAGACCCAGGTTCGATTTCTGGGTTGGGAATATCCCTGGAGAAAGAAATGGCAACCTACTCCAGTGTTCTTGCCTGGAGAATCCCATGGACAGAGGATCCTGGCAGGCTACAGTCTATGCAGTTGCAAGCATCAGACATGACTTAGCGACTAAAGAGAGAGAGAGTGGAGAAAAGGGAATGCTCTTGCACTGTTGGTGTGAATATAAATTGTTACAGCCACTGTGGAAGACAGTATGGAGATTTCTGTAAAAAGCTAGGAATAAAACCACCATATGACCCAACAATCCCACTCCTAGGCATATACCCTGAGAAAACCAAACTTGGAAAAGACACATGTATCCCATTGTTCATTGCAGTGCTACTTATAATAGCTAAAATATGGAAGCAACCCAGATGATAATCGACAGATGAATGGATAAAGAGGTTGTGGTACATATACACAATGGAATATTCCTCAACCATAAAAAGGAAAGCGTTTGAGTCGGTTCTGATGAGGTGGATGAACCTAGAACCTATTATATAGAGAGAAGTGAGTCAGAAAGAGAAAGATAAATATCATATTCTAATGCATATATACGGAATCTAGAAAAATGGTACTGAAGAATTTATTTACAGGGCAGCAATGGAGAAACAGACAAAGAGAATAGACTTATGGACATGGAGAGAAGGGAGGCGAGGATGAGATATATGGAAAGAGTAACATGGAAACTTACATTACCATATGTAAAATAGATAGCCAATGGAAATTTGCTGTATGGCTCAGGAAACTCAAAGAGGGGCTCTGTATCAATCTAGAGGGGTGGGATGGGGAGGGAGATGGGAGGAATTTTCAAACAGGAGGGGATATATGTATATCTATGCCTGATTCATGTTGAAGTTTGACAGAAAATAAACAAAATTCTGTAAAGCAATTATCCTTCAATAAAAAAATAATCAAAAAAGATTCATTTAGGATCTATTATTTATTCCAAGAATAAATATGCTATTATTTTTAAAATATAGTGATCCACTTTTTGCATACCTCTATGAAGTGATGGATGGCTTCAGTTTTATTTTACATCAGATTTCCTTACATGTTTATATATATGTATTTCAGAACTCTAATTTTGCTCCATTGGATCAAATTTTCTGCTTGTATAACTATACCACAGTGTATTTAGGAGTAAGGCTTTGATACATATTTTAGTAATAACAAGTCAGTTCTTTGTTTGCTAACTTTTCAAAATTAATCTTTATCTGTTAAATTTCATGACAGCTCTTGCTATCTGGTAATGTCAGTACTTTAGGTTAAAAAAGGTGTTATCAAAATTGCCTTGGCTCATCCTTATCCCTTTCCATTTTCACACACATTTTAGTTTTTATTCGTTTGGTTTTTGTTTGTTTTTCTATCTTTTGGCTATGCCGTGAGATATCTGGGATCCTAGTCCTCTGAACAGGAATCAAACCCATGACCCCCTACAGTGAGAGTGTGGTCTTAACCACTGAACCATCAGGGAAGCCCCTCCATATACATTTTTGATTCAGCTTGTGATTTCAAATATCTGGCATTATTTTGATTGGAATTGCATTTTATCTGTGGATCAAATGACTGTTCATATTTTTATAATAGTTTGTCTTTGAATGCATAAGTATATAAATATGTTTTTATATAAGCGTCTTCATAATTTTTTCATTAGCTTTACTTCTAAATTATTTGTTATTTTTGGATATAGTTGCAAATAATATAATTGTTTGTTGAATTTATGTAAAATGCATTGACTGGTTTTATACAGAGTTTATATATGGTGACATTAAGAAATGCATTTAAATCTAACAGTTTGTTTTTAGATTATTTGGATATTCTTGAAATAAAATTATGCCAACAGGACATAATCATATTTTTTCACTGCAATATTTGGCCTTTCCAATATCTTTTAATTGCTTTATTGAAATGTAATTAACATATCATACAATTCACTCATTTAATGTGTACAACTTAACAGCTTTGTTATGTTCGCAGAGTTGTGTATCCATCACTACAATCACCTTTAGAACATTTCCATTCATCCCCCACAAAAGCTGGCACTGTTTAGCTGTCATCCTCCACCAAATCTCCATTCCTCTAGTCTTAGGAAATCAGCTTTGTGTCTCTATAGATTTGTCTATTTTGGACATTTTGTATAAGTGGAGTAAGACAATATACAACTCTTTGTTAATGGCATCTTTAGGTTGGCAACATATTTCCAAGTTTCACTCATGTTGTCGCATGCATCATTTAGTTCACTTCAGTAGTTCAGTCATGTCTGACTCATTGTGACCCCACGGACTGCAGCATGCCAGGTTCCCCTGTCCATTACCAACTCCAGGAGCTTGCTCATACTCACATCCATCGAGTTGGTGATGCCATCCAACCATCTCATCTTCTGTTGTTTCCTTCTCCTCCTGCCTTCAATCTTTCCTAGCATCAGGGTCTTTTCCAGTGAGTCAGTTCTTAGCATCAGGTGACAAAGTATTGGAGTTTCAGCTTCAGCATCAGACCTTCCAATGAATATTCAGGACTGATTTCCTTTAGGATTGACTGGTTGGATCTCCTTGTAGTCCAAGGGTCTCTAAAGAGTCATCTCCAACATCACAGTTCAGAAGCATCAGTTCTTCAGTGCTCAACATTCTTTATGGTCCAACTCTCACATCCATACATGACTACTAGAAAAACCATAGCTTTTACTAGATGTATCATTACCTCTTTCCTTTTTATTCCTTAATAATAGTGCATTATATTGGTATAAAACATTTTATTTATCCATTCATCAATTCACAAAAATTTAGATTGCTTTAATTTTTTGGCTATTATGATTAATACAAATTTATGTACAGATTTCTTGCTTTTAGTTTTGATTATTTGCATTGTTGCTGGTGTTTTAGATATAGCTTTTTAAATTAGCTTTTTAAATTAATTTTTATTGGAGTATAGTTGCTTTACAATGTTGTGATAGTTCCTACTATACAGAAAAAATGAATTAACCATGTATATACATATATTTCCTTCCTTTTATACTTCCTTCCCATTTGGGCCAATACAGTGTATTAACTACAGTTCCCTGTGCTGTCCTTCAAAAAGCATTACTTAATTCAAGGTCATAATTTTCACCTATGTTTCCTTCTAAGAGTTTTAATTTTAGCTCCTACATTTAGGTATTTGATCAATTTTGAGTTTCTATTTTTATATGGCATAGTTAGGTGTCCAACTTCTTTGTTTGCATATGGGCATTCAATTGTCTACACAAGTATTTTTGCCTGAAAAATTCCATGGGCTGAGGAGCCTGGTGGGTTACAGTTCATAGGTTGCAAAGAGTAGGACACGGCTGAGCATGCACACACATTCAATTGTCTCTGCACTGTTTGCTGAATAACTATTGTTTTCCAATTTAATTGTCTTGTAATTTTCAAAAAGCAACTGGCAATAAATATGAGCATTCATGTCTGGACTCTCTTTTTCATTTAATTGAGTTGTATGTCTATTCTTATGCCAGTATCATATTGTTTTGCTTACTTTGTTGTTGTGGTTCAGTCACTAAGCTGTGTCCAATTCTTTGCAACCCCATGGACTAGAGCACACCAGGCTTACCTGTCCTTTAGTATCTCCAAGAGTTTGCTCAAATTCATGTCCATTGAGTCAGTGATGCTATCTAACCATCTCATTCTCTGCTGCCCCCTTCTCCTTTTGCCTTCAATCTTTCCCAGCATTAGAGCCTTTTCCAATGAGTCAGCTGTTAATTTCAAGTGTTCAAAGTATTGGAAATTCAGCATTAGTCCTTCCAATGAATTTTCTGGTTGATTTCCTTTAGGATTGACCAAGGTAAGGAGCAGCGGCTGTGCTTTGCTGGAGCAGTCGTGAAGAGATACCCAACGCCCAAGGTAAGAGAAACCCAAGTAAGATGGTAGGTGTTGCAAGAGGGCATCAGAGGGCAGACACACTGAAACCATACTCACAGAAAACTAGTCAATCTAATCACACTAAGACCACAGCCTTGTCTAACTCAATGAAACCAGGCCATGCCCGCAGGGCAACCCAAGATGGGCGGGTCATGGTGGAGAGGTCTGACAGAATGTGGTCCACTGGAGAAGGGAATGGTAAACCACTTCAGTATTCTTGCCTTGAGAACCCCATGAACAGTAGGAAGAGGCAAAATGATAGGATACTGAAAGAGGAACTCCCCAGGTCAGTAGGTGCCCAATATGCTACTGGAGATCAGTGGAGAAATAACTCCAGAAAGAATGAAGGGATGAAGCCAAAGCAAAAACAATACCCAGCTGTGGATGTGACTGGTGATAGAAGCAAGGTCCGATGCTGTAAAGAGCAATATTGCATAGGAACCTGGAATGTCAGGTCCACGAATCAAGGCAAATTGGAAGCGGTCAAACAAGAGATGGCAAGAGTGAATGTTGACATTCTAGGAATCAGTGAACTAAAATGGGCTGGAATGGGTGAATTTAACTCAGATGACCATTATATCTACTACTGTGGGCAGGAATCCTTCAGAAGAAATGGAGTAGCCATCATGGTCAACAAAAGAGTCTGAAGTGCAGTACTTGGATGCAGTCTCAAAAATGACAGAATGATCTCTGTTCGTCTCCAAGGCAAACCATTCAATATCACAGTAACCCAAGTCTATGCCCTAACTAGTAATGCTGAAGAAGCTGAAATTGAACAGTTCTATGAAGACCTACAAGATCTTTTAGAACTAACACCCCAAAAAGATATCCTTTTCAATATAGGGGACTGGAATGCAAAAGTAGGAAGTCAAGAAACACCTGGAGTAATAGGCAAATTTGACCTTGGAATATGGAATGAAGCAGGGCAAAGATTAATAGAGTTTTGCCAAGAAAATGCACTTGACATAGCAAACACCCTTTTCCAACAACACAAGAGAAGACTCTACACATGGACATCACCAGCTGGTCAACACTGAAATCAGATTGATTATATTCTATGAAGCCAAAGATGGAGAAGCTCTATACAGTCAACAAAAACAAGACCAGGAGCTGACTGTGGCTCAGATCATGAACTCCTTATTAACAAATTAAGGCTGAAATTGAAGAAAGTAGGGAAAACTGCTAGACCATTCAGGTATGACCTAAATCAAATCCCTTATGATTACACAGTGGAAGTGAGAAATAGATTTAAGGGCCTAGATCTGATAGATAGAGTGCCTGATGAACTATGGAATGAGGTTGGTGACATTGTACAGGAGACAGGGATCAAGACCATCCCCAAGGAAAAGAAATGCAAAAGAGCAAAATGGCTGTCTGGGGAGGCCTTACAAATAGCTGTGAAAAGAAGAGAGGTGAAAAGCAAAGGAGACAAGGAATGATACAAGCATCTGAATGCAGAGTTCCAGAGAATAGCAAGAAGAGATAAGAAAGGCTTATTCAGCGATCAATGCAAAGAAATAGGGGGAAACAACAGAAAGGGAAAAACTAGAGATCTCTTCAAGAAAATTAGAGATACCAAGGGAACATTTCATGCAAAGATGGGCTCGATAAAGGACAGAAATGGTATGGACCTAACAGAAGCAGAAGATAGCAAGAAGAGGTGGCAAGAATACACAGAAGAACTGTACAAAAAACAGCTTCACGACCCAGATAATCATGATGGTGTGATCACTCACCTAGAGCCAGACATCCTGGAATGTGAAGTCAAGTGGGCCTTAGAAAGCATCACTATGAACAAAGCTAGTGGAGGTGATAGAATTCCTATTGAGCTATTTCAAATCCTGAAAGATGATGCTGTGAAAGTGCTGCACTCAATATGCCAGCAAATTTGGAAAACTCAGCAGTGGCCACAGACTGGAAAAGGTCAGTTTTCATTCCAATCCCAAAGAAAGGCAATGCCACAGAATGCTCAAACTACCGCATAATTGCACTCATCTCACATGCTAGTAAAGTAATGCTCAAAATTCTCCAAGCCAGGCTTCAGCAATACATGAACTGTGAACTTCCTGACGTCCAAGCTGGTTTTAGAAAAGGCAGAGGAACCAGAGATCAAATTGGCAACATCCGCTGGATCAAGGAGCAAGAGAGTTCCAGAAAAACATCTATTTCTGCTTTATTGACTATGCCAAAGCCTTTGACTGTGTGGATCACAATAAACTGTGGAAAATTCTGAAAGAGATGGGGATACCAGACACCTGGCGTGCCTCTTGAGGAATCTGTATGCAGGTCAGGAAGCAGCAGTTAGAACTGGACATGGAACAACAGACTGGTTCCAAATAGGACGAGAAGTATGTCAAGGCTGTATATTGTCACCCTGCTTATTTAACTTATATGCAGAGTACATCATGAGAAATGCTGGACTGGAAGAAGCATAAGCTAGAATCAAAATTTCTGGGAGAAATATCAATAACCTCAGATATGCAGATGACACCACCTTTATGGCAGAAAGTGCAGAGGAACTAAAAAACCTTGCCGGGGGCCAGCATGAGGAACTCCGCCCATGGCAAAGGTCATGAGGAAGGAGGCTTGGCATATGCAAAGGCGTGATCAAGCCTCAGGAAACCCCCAGTTCCTGAGCATCTACCCCAAAACCAGAGTCTGTTTTATGCTCTCACCTACACCTCTGACTTTACGGGGGGCTCTCCCCCATAACCGTTTCTCTCGGAGAAGGAGTAAACGTGCTGTTCCAAGGCAATAAAAATTCTTGGGCATGACAAGAGTGTTTCAGCTTATGGACTGCTCTGAAGGTTATCTAGCCCACCTGTATAGGTTCGTCCGGCCACATGTGATTGTTTACAGCCTCCAAATCTGAGAGACACGAGATGTTTTAGACTTACTAAAGGCAAATTCTTTGGGGGAGTTAGAAACTATTAGTATAGTGGGTTGGTTAGGAATTATATTGGTGAAGGGTTTTTCATTTTTGGTGTCAATAATTGCTGCTAATTCCCTGCTCTAGGTGGGACAAGGATGTCTCAGGTCAAACCTCTCTGCTGACAGACTAGCTTGTGTGACAGGATTATCCATACTCCTGCCACATGATTGTTTACTACCTCTTAACCATAAACAGCACAGAGAGTTTTGGAGTATTTTGAGAGTCTTAATTAGCATAGGGCTTTTTCTTCTTGTTGAGTCAATGATTGCCACCAGGCCTCCATAACCTTAGGCACCTGGGAATATATTAATCAATGTATTTGAAATATAGAAAAGGAAATACAGTAGTTTTTAAGGTTAGCAATACTAGACTTTTTGAGTTAATGGATTTTCTCTTTTGTAATAGATCACTGTGCTTTGTTATAAATCACTGTGTCCTTGTTATGTAAAAATGTAACTTTATCACTATCTTAAGACTAAATAGATCTTAAGGGGAGCATTCATGAAAGGATTTTCATTTGTTGGGCTGATGTTTGCTACTAAATCTCCATGTTCCCTACCCTTATAATGAATATAACTAACATATAGGAGAAATAAGTATTAACCTTTAAGCATATAGGAGAAATAAGTATTAACCTTTAAGATTAATCATGTTAACCTTGGGTTAAATAAATTCCTTTCTTGATTGTAACTCACTACACCCTCACCCTATAGGAATGTAACTTTAATTGGAGGGTGGTGCCTGGTTTAAGAAAAAACACCCTTGGAAAAAATAAGTTTTTTGTTTATCAGAAAGAAAGGATCATAAAATCCCTAAGACCTTTTTATGTAAAGCACCTAATTTTGATAAAGGTCAGGACTGCTGACCCCCACGTGACTCTGTATTCATTGCTATATGTAACAAAAGGTATATAAGCAAACCCAAAAATAAAGAAATCGGATCAGTTTCTGGAAAGACTGATTCCCCCATGTTGCTTCTTTCTTGCTCCCGTTTTTCTGGCTGAATTCCCATCTGGAGCATGGATGCTATTCCACGTAATCCAAGTTATTCAGCCTCTTTTTCTCCACTAATCTTCCTACTACACTATCCGTTTCTAATCTCTCTCTATATCTGTAATTATGTATTTTTCTTCCCCAAACATAAATATGTTTCTTCCCCAAAAACACCGACTCCGTCCCCCCACCTTCGAATTACCCTGGATCCACCGGGGCTGGACCCCAGCAAAACCTCTTGATGAATGTGAAAGTGGAGAGTGAAAAAGTTGGCCTAAAGTTCAACATTCAGAAAATGAAGATCATGGCAACTGGTCCCATCACTTCATGGGAAATAGATGGAGAAACAGTGAAAACAGTGGCAGACTTTATTTTTGGAGGCTCCAAAATCACTGCAGATGGTGATTGCAGCCATGAAATTAAAAGACACTTACTCCTTGGAAGAAAAGTTATGACCAACCTAGATAGTATATTGAAAAGCAGAGACATTACTTTGCCGTCTAACGTCCATCTAGTCAAGGCTATGGTTTTTCCTGTGGTCATGTATGGATATGAGAGTTGGACTGTGAAGAAGGCTGAGCGCCAAAGAATTGATGCTTTTGAACTGTGGTGTTGGAGAAGACTCTTGAGAGTCCCTTGGACTGCAAGGAAATCCAACCAGTCCATTCTGAAGGAGATCAGCCCTGGGATTTCTTTGGAAGGAATGATGCTAAAGCTGAAACTTCAGTACTTTGGCCACCTCATGAGAAGAGTTGACTCATTGGAAAAGAGTCTCATGCTGGGAGGGATTGGGGGCAGGAGGAGAAGGGGATGACAGAAGATGAGATGGCTGGATGGCATCACTGACTCGATAGACGTGAGTCTGAGTGAACTCCGGGAGTTGGTGATAGACAGGGAGGCCTGGCGTGCTGCGATTCATGGGGTCGCAAAGGGTCGGACATGGCTTAGTGACTGAACTGAACTGAGTTTTATTTTCTGTAGACCAAGGGACTCTCAAGAGTCTTCTCCAGCACCACAATTCAACGGCATCCATTCTTTAGCACTCAGTCTTCTTTGTGGTCCAACTCTCACATCCATACATGACTACTGGCAAAATCATAGTTTTGACTATATGGACCTTTGTCTGGAAGGTGATGTATCTGTTTTTTAATACTCTAGGCTTCCCAGATGGCACTAGTGTTAAAGAATTCACTTCCTACTCAGGAGATGTAACAGACTAGGTTTCAATTTTTGGGTCAGGAAGATCCCCTGGAGAAGGAAATGGCAATCTACTCTGGCATTCTTGCCTCAGAAATCCCATGTACAGAGGAACCTGGTAGGCTACCATCTATGGGGTCACAAAGCGTCAGACACAACTGAAGCATCTTAGCAGCATGTTTGTAACAGCAACACAAGTTTGTCAGTCCAGACTCCTTCCATTTTATGCCCCTAGCAGTATTTATTCTTAATCATGACATTTGTCCCTGACATAGTATGAAAGTATACATTTACTTACTGTCTGTCTTCTCTTTCTAGAAGGCAAATTTTGAGAAGAGGGGCTTCATGTTGTTCATTTTTGGATTTATACTCTCTTTTGGTCAAAGAGGTGTTGAAAATTTATTGACGGTGGAAGCAAATTTTTTGAGGTGCACGCATACTTTGGAGATATTGCAGATTTAGTTCCAGACCACTGGAATAAAGCAAATATTGCAAATGTTCATTTCTCTAGGGTAAATATCCAAGTGAAGTTCTGAGTCTTATTTTAAGTGTATATTTACCTTTATAAAAAAATGCAAAACTAATTCCAGACTAGTTGTAGCCATTTTACATTCTCATCAGTAATGTGTAAGAGATCTGGTTGCCCTGTACCCTTTCCAGCATTTACTATTGTCAATATATGTTTTCTATTTGATTTGGTAGATTTATTTACTTTTCTATAATAACTAATGATTTTGATCATTTTTATATGTGCTATGTGCCATTTATCCATCTTCTTAAATGAAATGTCAAAGACTTTCTCATTTTCTATTTGGATTATTTGCTTTCTTAGCATTTTCATCATATATTCTTTATCCAAATCCTTACAGATGCAATTAGAAACTATTTCCTTAGTCTTTGGCTTGAATTTTAATCATTATAGAGAAACTTACAGAGAAAATTTGTTAGGTTTAATAGTTTGTTTTTTTCCCCATTTATGGCTATTCCTCTGTTATTTTGTTTAAGAATATTTGCCTGACCCTAGGTTAAAACCACATTTTATGTCTTCTTCTAAAATCATTATAGCTTTAATACGTGTGATCCATTAATGAGTTAATTTTGCATAATGTGTGAGGTAAAATAGAGTTTTGTGCAGGCAAATCAATTGCTCAGAGAAATTAGAAGTTTGGGAGATCATAAAAAGATATGCCAGAAAGCAATCTGTGAGGTGCAGAACTAAGATATTGGCAGTGTGTAGTGTGTGAAATGTTCACTTCATCAAGTTGGCAAACTATAGCTGAGAATATAGCATTTTGCTGCACTCTGAGGAGGAATTAAGTTGAAATCTTTCAAAACTCCTGTACCGAGCAATCAAAGAATATCATTTTCTAAGCAATGGATGTTGGTAGGCATCAGGCAAAAAGAAGAGATTCAACTGAGATTCTGAAAAGCTCATAGTTCTTCTTTAGATTCGATTATACCCAATGAGCATCTGTAGGTGTATGGTGAGAACTCAAAGAATTTATCATTAAATGTCTTTATATCTGAGATTGAATGTACTCAAATCAGTGGTTCCCTTGAACAAGTTCTAGTCTTCTCAATGGAGTGAATTCTTCGAGTGCTCAGCTCCAACAATAGATGTATTCCTGACTCATGAAGTAAAATGCAGTCCCCTCACAAATCAGAGGAAACCATATGGTCATTTTTTATTCATTTGTCTTATCCAGCATCTAAATCTTTTCTACATTAAGGAAAGAGCCCAATTCCCACTCCCCACACTCACTGTGAGCCTTAAAAAGGGACACAAGATACCACATGTTATAGAATATTAAAATGTAGGGTGCTTCTTTTCCAAGCCACACTCATGGATAGGTCTCCATTCCTTCCAATCAAATACAAGTATCTGGCACTTAAATGGTATCTACATACCCAAGCAGCAAAAACAAACAAACAAACAAAAACCCATTACTGGTGGAACAAAAACAATAGTATTCTCCATAAGGAACTGGCTGCAAGGCAGAGGGATAGAATATTCAGTCAGATCCTTGATAGGAAGGCAGATATTATTTGTGATCATGGAATGAGAGTGTGGTTAATTAATGTGGAGAAAAAGTTTTACACGAAGGCAAAAATCTTGCTATAGGAAGAATTAACTAGATTAAATGTAACAGCTTTAATAGTTCAGACAGGCTGTAATTATCTACCTTGGTCAATTTTGACTGTTTTAACTGACACAATTGTGGTATTACAATAAAGACAACCTCAAGATTACTAGGTTTTGCCCTTCATCAAAGAACCATTCTTAGCTCTTGAGTTTAGTGCTTTAATTCTAAAATCTTTTGCTAGAGCGACTACTGGAGAAGGAAATGGGAACCCACTCCAGTATTCTTGCCTGGAGAATCCCAGGGACGGAGGAGCCTGGTGGGTTGCCATCTATAGGGTCGCACAGAGTCAGACACGACTGAAGTGACTTAGCAGCAGCAGCAGCAGCAGAGCAACTATAGTTCACTCTGATTATGTTATTTTCTTCCGGTACAGAGTTGGCCCTTCCTATTTGTGATTTTGCATCTGCAGATTCGACCTGACGGCAGATAAAAAGTAATTTTAAAGTTCTAGAAACTTCCAAAAGCAAAATTTGAACTTGCCATGTGTCAGCAACTTTAAATGGCATGAATACTGTAATAGGTGTTATACACAATCTATAGATGCTCTAAAGCAATCTATAGTTCTCTAACTCTGGAATCTAATACCTGATGATCTGAGGTGGAGCTGATGTAATAATAATAATAGAAATAAAGTACACAATAAACATAATGCACTTAAACCATCTTGAAACCATCTGCCCCCTATCTGTGGAAAATCTGTCCTCCATGAAACTGGTCCCAAAGGTGAGGACCCGCGAGGTGAAGAAACTGGTGCCAAAATGGTTGTGGACTGCTGCTTTAAAGTATAGTCATCTTTATATTATGGGCATGTGAAGGTTATATGTAAATACTATATCATTGTATATGATACCTGAGCATACTTAGATTTTGTTATCTACAGAAGGTGCTGAAATTAATCCACAGAGGATACCAAGGGACAACTGTACATACCTCATATTACATTCTCATATGTATTCTCAGTTTGCTGCAAATGTAATTGGACAGAGTCGTGCAATTATTTGCCATGTGTAGCTTTTCCTCCTGAAATAGACAAGCTGGCAACTCTAGGGTTTGCTGAGGTCTGATTAAAAAAAGATCTGTAACCCATGTAGGGGATACCAGCTGTGTAGAAAATCATTATTTTGATTGGAAAACTCAATATTTTTATGATATATTCCCCACTCTTAAAAATATCTATAGTTCAAATCAAAATCTCAACAATTACTTCTAGAGACTGGCAAGCAGGTCATCAGTTAAGTTCAGTTCAGTCACTCAGTCATGTCCGACTCTTTGTGACCCCATGAATCGCAGCACACTAGGCCTCCCTGTCCATCACCAACTCCCAGAGTTCACTCAGACTCACGTCTATCGAGTCAGTGATGCCATCCAGCCATCTCACCTTCTGTCGTCCCCTTCTCCTCCTGCCCCCAATCCCTCCCAGCATGAGACTCTTTTCCAATGAGTCAACTCTTCGCATGAGGTAGCCAAAGTACTGGAGCTTCAGCTTTAGCATCATTCCTTCCAAAGAAATCCCAGGGCTGATCTCCTTCAGAATAGACTGGTTGGATCTCCTTGCAGTCCAAGGGACTCTCAAGAGTCTTCTCCAACACCACAGTTCAAAAGCATCAATTTTTCAGCACTCAGCCTTCTTCACAGTCCAACTCTCACATCCATACATGACTACTGGAAAAACCATACGAATTACCTAGAATGGCCACAAAAAAATCTTGAAAAGGAAAGAAAAATGGAAAATGAAGATTTACATTGCCTGTATCATTCAGGGTTCAACTCTAGGATTATCATGGCAGATAATAAAAGTTAGGTTTAGAGCTTCCCTAGTTCCTGTCTGATGAGACTATATAGTCTTTGCTGAAAAATCAGAGACTAGTCATACCCGAGGTGAGGGTTATAGACTGAATGTTTGTGTCCCCACAAAATTCACAGGTTGAAATCCTAACCTCATTGAGATGGTATAAGGAGGTGAGGCTTTGGGGAGTCATAAGGATGGAACCCTCCTGAATGGGATTAGCACCCTTAATTTTTTTTAAAAAAAATACCTCTTTCCCTTCCATTCTGTGAGGACAATGAGAACGCTCTTAGCAGATACCAAATCAAGGCTGGTGCCTTGACCTTGGATTTCCCAACCTCCAGAACTGTGAGAAATGTGACTTAAGTTACTCATTCTATAGCAGCCCCAAAAGAGTAAGACAGTAAGGAAATATCAGTAATTTTCCCCAGTATGTTGTCATTTAAGTGGACCTTTCCAGTGAAAGCTGGCATCAACTGCCAGCAGTGTGAATGAGTTGCAGTAGATAAAATTATTATTGTGTATTTTGTGTTTTATGTGCCAAGTTAAATTCATTTAAAAATATTTTGGAACATATACTTAGAAACGTGATTGATTTGTTTTTATTTTTTACTATGACTATCATTTTCTTTTTTTTTTTTTTTTAGTTCGTTATTTTGTTATATTGTTCATTCCTTTGGGTGTTCTACATAAATCATCAGTTTTTTTCCCTTTTGGTCTTTATGCCATTCATTTTATTTCCCCTAAATTGCTAAGCACAATATTGAATAGAAATAGTGATAAAGAGCATTCTTGTTTATCCCTGACTTTAGTGAAAGCATTCAACCCCTCATCAACAGATGTGAAGTTAAGTGTTGGGTTTTCCAAGATGTTGTTACCCAGATTGAGAAAAATTCTTTATGCTCCTTGTTTGCTAAGACACAGGGATCTTTTTTAACTTTTTATTTTGCATTGGGGTATAGGCAATTAACACAATGTTGTGATAGTAGGTGAACAGTGAAGGGACTCAGCCATACATATACATGTATCCATTCTTCCCCTCAAACCTCCTTCCCATCCAGGGTGTCACATAACACTGAGCAGTTCACTGTGCTATACAATAGGTCCTTGTTAGTCATCATTTTAAATATAGCAGTGTGTACATGCTCATCTCAAACTCCCTAACTATCTCTTCCCCTCTCCTCCTCTGACTTGCTTCACTCAATATGACACTCCCTGGGTCCATTCATGTTGCTGCAAATGGCATTATTTCGTTCTTGTTTTATAGTTGAGTAATATTCCATTGTGTATATGCGCCACATCTTCTTTATCCATTCCTCTGTCAATGGACATTTAGATTCCTTCCATGTCTTGGCTACTATAAACAGAAACCACTGGGATCTTGCTTGAATGGATATTAAAATTTCCCAAAGGCGTTTTCCACATCTTGGGAAACGGTTACATGATTATCTCTTTTGTTCTGTTAATATCATAAATTGTATTAACTTTTAGAATGTGAAACATATTTAGAACTTGTATTTCAGAAATTAATACCACTGATTTATGATATATTATTGTGTGCATTGCTAGAATTGACTTGTTAAAATATTATTGAGAATTTTTATGTCTTTTTCATGAAATATGGTTGTCAAGTTTTGATATCAGATTTATACTGGTCTTCTAAATTGGGTTGTGCAATATTATTTTCTCAACAAGTTTTTTTTTTTAATTTAAATATGATTGGCAGTCATTCTTCCTTAAATGTTTGATTTCACCAGAGAAGCCATCTGGATCAACAATTTTCTGGATAACAAGGAATTTTGATTTATGATAAATTTAATTATTTTTACAATTATGGAATATTCTAAATGAACATTTCTCTGTGTCTGTTATTGCAGGTTTTATCTTTCAGGACTAAAGTCTATTTCACTTATGTTGTCAGATTTACTTTGATACAAAACTGTTCATAACATTAACTTATTGTGTTTCTTGTGACTAAAGTATATGTATTGATGTTTCCACTATTTTTCATTTGAGCTACTGGTTGCTTAGCAATGTGTTTTTAATTTCCATATATTTGTGAATCTCCAAAACTTTCTTGTTACTGATTTGTAATTTAATTATATTGTGGTCATAATATATATTTTGAAACTATCATTTCTTTAAAATGTATTAGAGTTGTTTTGTGGCCAAAATATAGTTTATATTGGATAATGTTCAACGTGCACTTCAGGAGAATGTGTATTTGCTATTGTGGGTGGAGTGTTCTACTAGTGACTGTTGATTACTTTGTTAACAGTGAGTTTTAAGTCTTTCTATTTCCTTTATCTCCTGCCTCTTGTCTTATCCATTACTGGAAGGAGGGTGTTAAGGTCTGCAACTAGTATTCTTGAATAGTCTGTTTAATTGTTCAAATCTGCCAGTTTTTGTATCCTTCATTTTGGGACTTTTCTTTGAAATTGTTATATCTTCTGAATTGAAACTTTTATCATTACAAAATCCCTCCTTTGTCTCTAGAAAAGATTTTAATTTAATTTTCTATTCTGTTTGATATTAGATTGGTTATCATTTGTTTATAGCTTGTTTTTGATATCTTTTGACATCTTTTTGCTGACAATATATTAATGTATTTGCATCTAAACGTTCTCTTTTAGACAACATAGTCACATTTTTATGCATTTTGCTCATGTCCATATTTTAAGTGTTTAATCCATTTATATTTTAAGTAATTATTTCCAAATTATGATTTATGTTTTCTCCTATTTGATTGCTATCATGTCTCAGGTAATTTTTTTCCATTATTTGCCCATTATTGTCCTTTTTTTGGTAAATATATTCTACTGCACCATTTACAAATTCTTATTTCTTTTTTTTTCCCATTCTTAACATCTTAACAGTTGTCCTGAGGATTGCAACTAACTTCTTAATTTATAACAATTTAGCTTTATTTTATATCAAATTACTATTAATAGCACACAGAAGATGCTACCATGTGTCTCCATTCATTGTCTCATGTATGTGAGATCATTGACACATAAATTACAACCTTCTTTGTTATAGATACACCAACCCTGAACTTAGTTATTTGTGTGTGTTTTTAATAAAAATCAGGTAGGAAAAAGTAATAAAAATATTTGTATACTGTTTTATATTTACCTGTGGAGTTATCATTATTGATGCTCTTCATATCTTTATATGAATATGAGTTATTTGTAGGGTTCTTTTATTTTAGCTGAAAGATTATCTTAAGTGTTTCTTGTAGGGAAGGTCAGCTAGTGACAACAACTCTCACTTTTTTTAAATCTAGGAAGGTCTTAATTTCTCCCTGATTTTTGAAAGACAGTTTTGTGGCAATAGAGTTTTTGGTTGATAATATTTTTCTTCAAATTCCTTCAGTGTGCCATCTCTGAATTTTGTGATTTCTGAATAGAAATTAACTATTAACACTATTAAATATTATATATAATATCTCTCCTTTTTTGCTGATTTCAGATTCTCAATATTTTTTCAATAGTTTGATTTTGGTATACCTAGGTGTGAATTGCTTTGGGTTTACTCTACTTGTCCTTAATAGAGCCTCTTGAATGTGCAGACTGTTTTGTTCAAATTTAGAAAACTTTAGCCATCAATTGCATGAATATTGCTTCTGTTTCTTTCTCTCTCTCCTCTCCTTTTAGTACTTCCATTATGTGTATGATGGTGGGAGTATAAGAAATCCCCTTTGTTAAAACAGTTGGTTCTGAAAGCAAGTACTATATTATTCTGGCAATTAAACAAATCTTCCCTCTTCCCCAGAAAAGGAAGAAGCATATGTCTTCCAAGACGATTTGATATACAATAATCCTTGATTTGGTAGTTCACAGCAAAAGCTTATAGACGCAAGACATATAGAAATGTTATGGAGAGATCTCCACATATATTCTTCTGGAGAAGATCCCTTTTCTTCCTGTTTGCATAAGAAATAACAGTAACTTAGGTAACCCTGGGGCTTCCCTGGTGGCTCAGATGGTAAAGAGTTTGCCTAAAATGAAGGAGACCTGGGTTCAATCCCTCAGTGGGGAACATCCTCTGGAGAAGAGAATGGCTACCCACTACAGTATTCTTGTCTGGAGAATTCCATGGACAGAGGAAACTGGTGGGTTACAGTCCATGAGGTAGTACACAAACTTTCACTTCACGAGGTAACCCTAATTTTGCTCCTCACATGTGTGTTAAGTTGCTTCAGTCCTGTCTGACTCTTTGTGACCCTGTGGACTGTAGCCTGCCAGGCTCCTGTGTCCATGGGATTCTCTAGGCAAGAATATTAGAGTGAGTTACCATGTCCTTCTCCAAGGGATCCTCCCAGCCTAGGGATTGAACCCACATCTCCTGAGTCTTCTCCACTGGCAGGTGGGTTCTTTACCACTAGTGACATTCACAGCACCTACATATGAAAATAAGAAGTAGGGATGTTTAACCCTTTTATTTATATTTCAGGTGTAGAAACTTAGACTTGTAATACTCCATTCAATGGAACCACTCATAGTTTTCTGTAATCATGCAATTTTTTTTCCTCTTTCTACCTAGATTCTATTATT
The DNA here is from genome assembly GCF_023091745.1 of Budorcas taxicolor. Taxonomy (NCBI): domain Eukaryota; kingdom Metazoa; phylum Chordata; class Mammalia; order Artiodactyla; family Bovidae; genus Budorcas; species Budorcas taxicolor. The sequence goes on along the minus strand of NC_068923.1, from coordinate 30,928,631 downwards.
ATCTCATCACAGATTTACATAGGCAGTAATCTTACTGTGTTTCATGTAGTTCCTTGTGAAGTACAGTGTTATGTTCCTCTATATCTTATGTACAAAAACATTTATAACAGAACTTTATATATAATGTATATGTCATAAAAAGGGATTGACCCTTATTTTTACCGTACATAAAAATTTTAATTTTTTAATTAATTTATTTTAATTGGAGGCTAATTACTTTATAATATTGTAGTGGGTTTTGCCATACATTAACATGAATCAGCCATGGGTACATATGTGTCCCTCCATCCCGAAACCCCCTCCCACCTCCCTCCCCATCCCATCTCTCAGGGTCGTCCTGGTGCACCGGCCCTGAGCATGCTGTCTCATGCATCAAACCTGGCCTGACAATCTATTTCACATATGGTAATATATATGTTTCAACGCTGCTCTCTCAAATCATCCCACCCTCACCTTCTCCCACAGAGTCCAAAAGTCTGTTCTTTATCTCTGTGTCTCTTTTACTGTCTCATATATAGGGTCATCATTACCATCTTTCTAAATTCCATATATATGCATTAATATACGATATTGGTGTTTTTCTTTCTCACTTACTTCACTCTGTATAATAGGCTCCGGTTTCATCCACCTCATTAGAATTGATTCAAATGTGTTCTTTTAAATAGCTGAGTAATATTCCATTGTGTATATGTGTACCACAGCTTTCTTATCCATTCGTCTGCCAATGAACATCTAGGTTGCTTCCATGTCCTGGCTATTGTAAACAGTGCTGTGATGAACACTGAGGTACATGTGTCTCTTTCAATTCTGGTTTCTTCAATGTGTATGCCCAGGAGTGGGACTGCTGGGTCATATGGTAATTCTATTTCCAGTTTTTTAAGGAATCTCCACACTGTTCTCTATAGTGGCTGTACTAGTTTGCATTCCCACCAACAATGTAAGAGTGTTCCCTTTTCTCCGCACTCTCTCTAGCATTTATTGTTTGTGACTGTTTGATGATGGCCATTCTGACTGGCATGAGATGGTACCTCACTGTGATTTTGATTTGCATTTCTCTGATAATGAGTGATGTTGAGCATCTTTTCATGTGTTTCTTAGCCATCTGTATGTCTTCTTTGGAGAAGTGTCTGTTCAGTTCTTTGGCCCATTTTTTGACTGGGCATTTATATTTCTGGTATTGAGCTGCATGAGCTGCTTGTATATTTTTGAGATTAATTCTCAAATACAGCATATATAAGCATACATCATCAAAAAATATTTTCTCATCAGTTAAATGATTTTACAACTTGCATCTCCAACTTTATATTGTTTTGCAACCTTTGATTTATTTTCTCTTAAGTGGAATTTAGTATGTGATTCTCAATCACTCAAACGATTGTCACAGTCCATTTTTATGGCAGGATACATAATTGGATCTCTTATAAGTTGATACTTTGCTGACAGATAAGTCTCATATTTTGGTTTATAAATGGCCCAATGGTATGTGATACATATGATCTCTGAGAGCACAGTGTCAAAGGCTGAAGACACAGAAAGAGGCAAAAGCAGCCTTACTGAGAAAGTAGATATTCTACATAGTTGCAGCCTGGGTTGAGGGTATGTGCCAAATGATGATAAATGAGTAGAACTGCATCACTTGAAAAGGAAGTCTTCTGATTTAATTAGGGTTGCTCTTGAAACAGTCTAGGATAATCATTTGTGTTGTTGTTGTTTAGTCGCTAATCTCTTGTCACCTCATAGACTGCAGCCTGCCAGGCTCCTCTGTCCATGGGATTTCCAGGCAAGAATACTGGAGTGGGTTGCCATTTTCTTCTCCAGGGGAGCTTCCCAACCCAGGGATCGAACCTGCATCTTCTGCATTGACAGGTGGATTCTTTGCCACTGAGGCACCAGGGAAGACCAATAATTTGTGTACAAGAACTTTATTTAAGATGTGATCCAAGGAAGCATGAAAAGGGAAGTGAGGAGGGTAAAGAAACTAATAAAAGGTGTATTAACCAGCAGGATACCATATGGGAACCTGAAGCTCAACGGCTGGGAATCAGTTGTTAGCATGCCTCAGAGAGGTGCCCCCTGAGAAGTAAGGAAGGTGGTGAGTGGCTTCTCCTGGCATTTATCATTTGCGCTGTGCACAGACCACTTTGCCACTGTGGTCAGAGAAAGGCCTCTGGTGGTAGACATAGGCGCTTGGCTTTAGAAGCCATTAGAAGGTATGGAAATTTTTGAGTATTGAGGGAATTAGCAAGACATCAATATCATCTGCTGCAACATCTCAACGGATATGAGTCATCCTGAGGCTTATCTGCTGCTGCTGCTGCTGCTGCTGCTGCTAAGTCACTTCTGTCGTGTCCAACTCTGTGTGACCCCATAGACGGCAGCCCACCAGGCTCCCCCACCCCTGGGATTCTCCAGGCAAGAACACTGGAGTGGGTTGCCATTTCCTTCTCCAATGCATGAAAGTGAAAAGTGAAAGGGAAGTCGCTCAGTCGTGTCTGACTCTTAGCAACCCCATGGACTGCAGCCTACCAGGCTCCTCCATCCATGGAATTTTCCAGGCAAGAGTACTGGAGTGGGGTGCCATTGCCTTCTCCAGAGGCTTATCTATTGGCTAGTAATTCAATAAATAATATTAGTAAAATATGGTCATGATTGAGCGACGACTAAATAAAACAGCAATAAATAATATAGTCACAGTAGTGGTAAAAGTAACAATGACTATTTAGAGGTAGATGCACTAAAAGTAAAGCAGAAAAAGAATTAGTTGGATAAAATGCATAGAGCAAAATTTCACATAAAATCATAAGGTTTTGAAAATATTGTTCAAGTGTAAGGAATTTGGATACAATCCTTCATATCACAAAATATAATTGAGTTATTCTTGTGAGTCATAATAAATCTTAATTGAGGAGAACAATCTGTCAGTCATAAGAACAAGAGTCTGGAGAAATGTGCAACAACCCTGCAAGAGATGAGTGGGTTAGTCAAACATTTTAAAGGTGAGAAGACTGAAATGTTGTAACTAGCTTGAAAGATTTTATTGAAGGGAAGAAATAAACAGATAAAGAAAACACCAATGAGGAAAAGGAAAGAAAGGCTTTATTATGGAAAATGATGACTGAGATTATGGTGTCCTGACAGATACAAAGTTGGGAAGATTTTATGAATAAAGATTTGTTTGGGAAGAATCAGTCTAAATGAATCGTCACCCAAAGCTATTATTTTCCAGGCACAACTAGATATTGATATTTCTAGGATGTGTAAAATCACTCTGATCATGAAAAAATTATTCTTTTTTAAAAAGTTATTTATTTTCAATTGGAAAGCATATTTCAATATTGCTTTATAATGTTGTGTTGGTTTCTGCCATACATCAACATAAATCAGCCATAGGTATACATATGTCCCCTCCCTCTTGAACCTCCATCCCACCTCCCAGCCCTCTAGGTTATCAGAGAGCACTGGGCTGAGCTCCCGGTGTCATACAGTAAATTCCCACTGGCTATCTTACATATGATAATGTTCATGTTTTGATGCTATTCTCTCCATTTGTCCCACTCTCTCCTCCCCCTGCTGAGTCCACAAGTCTGTTCTCCATGTCTGCATCTCTATTGCTGCCCTGCAAATAGGTTCATCAATTCTATTTTTCTAGATTCCACATATTGCATTAATATATGATATTTGTTTTTCTGACTGACTTCACTCTGTATAACAGGCTCTAGGTTCATCCACCTCACTAGAATGGACTCATATTCTTTCACTTTTATGGCTGAATAATATTTCATTTATATATGTACCGTAACTTCTTTATCCATTCCTCTGTCAATGGACATCTCAGTTTCTTCCACATCCTGGCTATTGTAAATATGGTTTCAATGAACTTTGGGGTACATGTGCCTTTTAGAGTGGTTTTCTCAGGGTATATGCCCAGTAGTGGGATTGCTGGATCATATGGTAGTTTTATTCCTAGTTTTTAAAGAAATCTCTATACTGTCCTCCATAGTAGTTTTATCAATTTACATTCCTACCAACAGTGCAAAAGAGTTCCATTTTCTCCACATCCTCTCTAGCATTCATTGTAGATTTTTTGGTGGCCATTCTGACTGGTGTGAGGTGATAACTCACTGTAGAGAAACTTACATTCTTTTTAGAAAGATTTATATACATATAAGCATTTTTCCACATAAAAGGATAATTATAATGAAAAAAGTAAGAACCGAGCCTGGCAGCTCAGTCAGTAAAGAATCTGCCTGCAGTTTGGGAGAGCTGGGTTCACTCCCTGGGTTGGGAAGATCCCCTAGAGGAGGGTGTGACAACCCACTCCAGTAGTCTTACCTGGAGAATCCCCATGGACAGAGCAGCCTGGTGGGTTACAGTCCACGAGGTTGCAAAGAGTCAGACATGACTAAGCACAGCATACAAGACCAGAGAAGAGCAGACATCCAAGCTGAAGGTTCTCAGAATAATTTGAACACTTATAACATATAAACTTATGACATATAAACTTTTATTATTTCAGATTGTCCAACTCAATTGATTTCTTCTAGATTTGGCCAGAAACCTGTTTCGATGATTTCTTTGTTTATGGCATTACTGGGTACCTGCTCAATTTTTGCTTCAACCTTTCCAATTTACTGTACAATTAGATTTGCTTTGGCATTATCATTGGCAGCAGTATACAGCAATTCTCTTGTACTTCGTAAGTTTGATTAGTTCTTCTCACCTGGTTTTGTCAGGTTTTAAACACTTGCCTGGAAAATCCTATGGATGGAGGAGCCTGGTGGGCTGCAGTCCATGGGGTCGCTAAGAGTCGGATACGACTGAGCAACTTCACTTTCATGCATTGGAGAAGGAAATGGAAACCCTCTCCAGTGTTCTTGCCTGGAGAATCCCAGGGACGAGGGAGCTTGGTGGGCTGCCATCTCTGGGGTCGCACAGAGTTGGACACGACTGAAGTGACTTAGCAGCAGCAGCAAACACACTGTTTATATGATTAGCTCTTGATACTTCTCAGTTATAGAATGGATTCCAAACAGCCCCAGACCTATTGTCATGACGATGAGGGCTCTGCTTCTGACCACTGGGCAGGTGATACTGGCTGGACTGGCCTATGTCTTCCAGGGCTGATACATGCTACAATTATTCATTTCTGTGCCTTACTTCATCTTTTTTCTGTTCCTCTGGTATGTGGAGTTTTCTGGTTTGCATTCCTTGTGATGGTTGGGCACTGAAACTTTCAATAAATGTGTATTGCTGGTCACTCACATCTTAATGAAATAAGAAAAATGTGCAGAAAAAGATTTAATGGATGAATTTCAAAAGTTTAAGGAATATTATAAATTAAATGTTAAGCTTATTAATTTAAGCAATTTAAAGCAGAATTTTGCTTGGGTTCACACATACATACAAACATTGCTATCACTGTCAAAGAAATAATAAGAAGTACATTTGTTACAGAAAAACAAAAGTTGAATTAGCTGACTAATGACCATATTGTGGAGAAAAAGGTTGCAAGAGACATGATAGAACTTCATTAGGGTTGAGGTAGCCTGGCTGGCAAGCTGTGGTCCATGGGGTCACAAAAGGGCTGGACATGACTTAGCGACTAAACAACAACGGGAGGAATCTTTACCACATGAAACTGTCAGTAGTTTCTGAAAGTGTTTGTGTGTGTGTGTGTGTTTTTTAAGTTAATTTAGCATCAGTCATGTCTTTTTCTTAAAAATTAAAAAAGTCCAGAAATCAAATGTTGTTTTCAAATTAAATAAATGAAAAATAAAATATCAAAAAAATATTTTAATACCAAATCTAAAGTTAAGTGTTGAGGGCATAAAATGACCCAAGTTCCTTCCTGAGTCATCTCTTACTAATTGGAGAAGCCATAGTGTTCTAGAGGATTCCTGCCATCATTAAATGGAATCAAGGTATCTCTGAATTCTCATTCTGTTTTGGATTAACCTATTCCATTTCAATGTTTCTGCCTCTCTTCATCAAGGTGGTCATCTGAATCTGTTCATTGGCTGATTGTATCTGGCAAGTTGGATAAAGCATTCAAGAAAATGAAGAAAGTAGCCCAGTTAAATGGAAGAAAAGATGGTATGGAAAATCTACACATTGTAAGGAAAATAAAAATTATATCTTGAAGTTTCTTCCTTATCAAGGAAAAAATTCAATACAAATAAATTATACCACCACAATGAAAGCAAAAACCCACAAACACCACTAAGCGTGGACTCTCAACTGAAGGAAAAGTCCTGGTAATCGTTTTTGACCATGAATTGATGACTGAATAACTGTGGTTACAAAGCTATGAATGAATAATATGATTTCATGTAATAGTCTATATTTTAGTCTAACAATGAATACATTAAATGTACAGTGTAGCTCAAATGTGTTACACCACACAAAATTTCCACAATAGGGATTATGTTGTTTCTTTTACATTACAATTGATCTTGGCTTCATCATATAAAACTGAAGAAGGCTATGGTTTTCTTCTCCCAGTAGTACTGATGTATATGGTAATTTCTGGAAATTTGGGGGAAAATGAATAGATTACAATTGAATCAATGAGCTAAGCTTGGAAGTATTCCTAATTCATAAAGAAATAGCCCTGGAGTATAAAGGTTGTGCCAAGTACTAAGTAGAAAAACTATTACTAATTCTGCTCAAACACACACACATGTATGAAACAATATAAAACATGGTGATATAATGAAAGTATAAACAAAGAGCCATGAAAATATACAGAAAATAATTTTTTTAGAAGTTTAAGAAATTTTGTATTGAATATGGTTTAATTTCTTAACCTTGTTTAGTCTCCCCCTTCTTGAAAAGTGGAAATAATATTAATAATAGTCTAACTTTGACACAGGATTTGTACACAACTCAAGTGAGATGAAAAGTTGAAAATACTTCTCAATATATAAATAAAAACACATTTTTAGGTATAAAGCTTTAGTAAATACACACACACACACACATATATATATATATATTTATTTATTATGGGGACTTCCCTGGTGACTCATCAGTAAAGAATCTGCTTGCAGTGCAGGAAATGCAGGAGACACTGGTTTTGATCTCGGGGTTGAGAAGATCCCCTGGAGGAGGAAATGGCAACCCATTCAGTATTCTTGCATTGGAAAATCCCATGGCTCCAATGGACAGAGGAACCTGGCATGCCATAGTCCTTAGGGTTGCAAAGACTTGGACACAACTGAGTGACTGAGAACACATACATATATCTTGTTCTTTAGGACTGTAAGATGTTGTGTAAGAGAATATGAAATAACTCCAGGGAAATAAGTTAGAGAATACTTACTATATTTTTTTCCATTCATGTTTCTTTAATGTGCTTATTTCAAAATATTTTCACTTTGAAGGTTTTGCAAACTGCAGTGAAAGAACTTCCTTTTCTCAAACATTGTTCCAAGAAAACAAAGGCCATTTCAAGTCCCATCATGTGCAGGATAATTGTTTGCCTGTGTTTTCTGAGGCTTGTCTTCTGGCTTCATACTATCAGTTCAGTTCAGTCACTCAGTCGTGTCTGACTCTTTGCAACCCCATAGACTACAGCATGCCAGGCTTCCCTGTCCACCACCAACTCCCAGAGCTTACTCAAACCCATGTCCATTGAGTCGCTGATGCCATCCAACCATCTCATTCTCTGTCGTCCCCTTTTCTTCCTACATTCAATCTTTCTCAGCATCAGGGTCTTTTCCAATGAGCCAGTTCTTTGCATCAGGTGGCCAAAAAGTATTGGAATTTCAGCTTCAGCATCAGTCCTTCCAATGAACATTCAGGACTGATTTCCTTTAGGATTGACTGGTTTGATCTCCTTGCAGTCCAAGGGACTCTCAAGAGTCTTCTCCAACACCACAGTTCAAAAGCATCAATTCTTCAGCCCTCAGCTTTCTTTATAGTCCAACTCTCACATCCATACATGGCTACTGGAAAACCATACCTTTGACTATTTGGACCTTTGTTGACAAAGAAATGTCTCTGCTTTTTAATATGCTGTCTAGGTTGTTCATAATTTTTCTTCCAAGGAGCAAGAGCCTTTTAATTTCATGGCTGCAGTCACCATCTGCAGTGATTTTGGAGCCCAAAAAAATAAAGTCTGTCACTATTCCCAGTGTTTTCCCATCTATTTGCCATGAAGTGATGGGACCAGAAGCCATGATCTTAGTCTTCTTAATGTTGAGTTTTAAACCATAAAGTAGTTGTACGTAGTTTAAGAAAGTGCCAAATTGTGTTTGCTACCTGATGTCTTCCTCCACATCTTTGAACACTGACCCTCTGGATAACAGGACCTGGATGATCCTCAGAGCAATCTTTATATGTAAGTTTTTCCAATTACAAAAGAAGAATGGCTATATTCAACAGTTTTCTCATGAGAATAATACATGAGTATATAAACTTAAATTCTTTTTTTGGATATTCTCATTAAAGATGCTAAAAATAGCAAAGCAACCAGCAAGATGATAACCTATTGGTGAGATTATCCAAGATGGTGGAATAGAAAGACCTTGAGCTCACCTCTTCTCAAAGGCATACCAAAATTACAACTATGTGTAGAACAACCATCAATGAAAAAGACTGGAACCTACCCCCCAAAAAAGATCTTCTACAACTAAAAACAAAAAGAAGGGACCAAAATGGGAGGGGTGGACTTAAAATCAAGTCTCAGGCCACTGGTTAGGCAATCCACAAACTAGAGAATAATCACACTGCAAAGGTTCCCCCAAAGTAGTGAGAGCTAAGCCCTACACTGGACTTCCCGGCCCAGGAGTCCTGCACAGGGAAGATAAGCCCTCAGAACATTTGGCTTTGAAGGCCAGTGGGACTGAACTGCTGGCTAATATTTTATATGATCTTTAAAACTGTGAATCAATGTTAGACACATGTAACATAATATTGTACATTAACTGTACTTCAGTTAAAAAAAATCCAATAACAAATCCCAAAACAAGGGCCAAATTATTTTCCAACATGCACTATTTCAAATTAACAGCATCTGTATGAATGTTACAGTTGTTCCACATCCTTGCCAATGACTGGTAAGATTGTTTTAGTCATTCTAGTGGGTAGGAATGATAATTCATTTTGGTTTTAGTCTCTATTACCCTCCTAACCAATGGTGTTTAACAATTATGTATGTATTATTAGTCATCTTTATTCTTTTGTGAAGGGTGGAGTCAAGTCTTTACTCCACATTTGGTTGTGTAGTATTTAGTTTCCAAAAATGTTATCTAATGAATCACCTCTCCACACATTTGTATCTTAGATAATCCTTCTGCTACATTGGATCCTAGATGGCCCTGTGATTCATTTTAACCAGTTGAATGTGATAAAAGAAAAACACTTGCTCTAAATCTAAACTTTAAGAAAGCAGAGAGCTCAATTTTTACTTATGAATTCTTGGAATTTTAACCCAGGGATTTTTGACTCCAGAATCTCTTCCGGTCATAGCACACCTTCCCCTGCTCCATCCCCCTCCATACATAGGACCTCAAGGAAAGAGGTCACGATATTATCCTTGGTTGATGATGGAAAGCTTCATGCCTCTATGCAAAATTACTCAGCTTTTTTCAGCTTCTCAGCTCTTATCTGTGATGAGAATAATTTGGCAAGCCATTTCAACAGGTAACTGTGAAAAGATAATATACCAAGGCATGATAACTGCATAGCTAAGTACAAATAAATTGTGTTGTTATTTATTTGCCACCATATTCAGCACATACAGTGACCCCTGCCATTTCTGTTGTATTTCAGAGACAAAAAGTATAAGAAAACAGGTACCAGAGAAGAAGAGATCAGTCATCTCCCAGACACCACAGAGTGCTATCATCATTATCCTTGGACAGCTTCAGTGAGATAGGAGCTTGTTCCTATTCAGCCTCTTCAGAACCAACTCTGGGATATGCTCTTCTGTTGTCAACTCACAACCCGTTTTATGGCTTGGAAGAGCACTGGGAATTTCTTCAGGTGCATATGAGGAAACACTCTGGACTTAAAACCAGGAAATGCTGCTTCCAAATCATGGTCAATACCTTATCAATCATTAAACACGAGCTATCTGTCTCTTCAAGGCTTATTCCTTCACTTGAAGTGAGATATTGTTTTTTGCCCTTCTTACCTTACAGGGTTATTATGGTGATGTAATGGATATATTAAATATATATGTGTGTGTATAATGATTTTAAAATATATTTTTTAAAAAATACTTGGTACTACAAACCAGTGGTTCCCAAACTTCTTGAGACCACATTTGTGGAAGACAATTTGTCCATGGACCAAGATGCTGGTGGGGGGGTGGGGGGTGGTTGATGTTTCAAAGGCATTGCTTTTGTTATGCACTTTATTTCTGTTATTATATCAGCTCCACCTCAGATCATCAGGCATTAGATCCTGGAGGTTCAGGACACCTGCTGTAAAGGATAAATTGCTTCAATTCTTTCAAACTGTTTTAACATTTAGTTTGAGAGATTTTTATACAGAACCCTCTGTTTCTTGTCATACAGACCAAATTTCACATCTTGGCTTACAAATCTAGCCATAATTTAAAGCACTGCATGAACATCATTTATATACAAATAATTGTCTGACACAAAGAAAAATAACAAGCAGAATAATCCTGCCCTTAATTTATATTATTTGTTACATTAAATCCAAATCATTTATGAAGAAAGTACTTAAATATCAGTATTCATAGACTATGCATTGAAATCATCTGTTCTTGATGAATAACAAATAGTGACAAATATAGTCATTTTAATTTATATTTAAATAAATAGTCATTTTGTATGTTAGTATTTACTGTTCCATGTTGAAACTTGTTTATACAGAAAGAAAATAGGTCCATTATCAGTGGGAGAAGAGCATGAAAAAATTTTTTTAATTGAGAAAATATAAAAGTGTAAAGGAAAACAACAGAAAAAATAAATCTAAGAAAATATCAATTCTAAACAAACTCTTTCAGAAAAATTGAATAGTTCCCAGCCTCTACTATGAGGCTATGATTAATCTCATAACAAAACAAGGTGAAGACATTAAAATAAATATAGACATATATCTTATGAACATAGACGTAAAAACCCTTAGAAAATTTTAGCAAATTTCTATCCTACTATATGTATTTTTTTCCTTCTTTTTAAAATTTTATTATTTTACTTTACAATACTGTATTGGTTTTGCCATACATCAACATGAATCTGCCACGGGTGTACACGTGTTCCCAATCCTGAACCCCCCCTCGCACCTTCCTCTCCATACCATCCCTCTGGGTCATCCCAGTGCACCAGCCCCAAGCATCCTGTATCCTGCATCGAACCTAGACTGGTGATTCGTTTCTTATGATATTATACATGTTTCAATGCCATTCTCCCAAATCACCCCACCCTCTCCCTCTCCCACAAGTCAAAAAGTCTGTTCTATACATCTGTGTCTCTTTTGCTATCTCACGTACAGGGTTATCGTTACCATCTTTCTAAATTTCATATATATGTGTTAGTATACTGTATTGGTGTTTTTCTTTCTGGCTTACTTCACTCTGTATAATAGGCTGCACTTTCATCCACCTCATGAGAACTGATTCAAATGTATTCTTTTTAATGGCTGAGTACTACTCCATTGTGTATATGTACCACAGCTTTCTTATCCATTCATCTGCTGATGGACATCTAGGTTGTTTCCATGTCCTGGCTATTATAAACAATGCTGCGATGAACATTGGGGTACACGTGTCTCTTTCAATTCTGGTTTCCTCAGTGTTTATGCCCAGCAGTGGGATTGCTGGGTCATAAGGCAGTTCTATTTCCAGTTTTTTAAGGAATCTCCACACTGTTCTCCATAGTGGCTGTACTAGTTTGCATTCCCACCAACAGTGTAAGAGGGTTCCCTTTTCTCCACACCCTCTCCAGCATTTATTGCTTGTAGACTTTTGGATCGCAGCCATTCTGACTGGTGTGAAATGGTACCTCATTGTGGTTTCGATTTGCATTTCTCTGATAATGAGTGATGTTGAGCATCTTTTCATGTGTTTCTTAGCCATCTGTATGTCTTCTTTGGAGAAATGTCTCTTTAGTTCTTTGGCCCATTTTTTGATTGGGTCGTTTATTTTTCTGGAATTGAGCTGCAGGAGTTGCTTGTATATTTTTGAGATTAGTTGTTTGTCAGTTGCTTCATTTGCTATTATTTTCTCCCATTCAGAAGGCTGTCTTTTCACCTTGCTTATAGTTTCCTTTGTTGTGCAGAAGCTTTTAAGTTTAATTAGGTCCCATTTGTTTGTTTTTTCTTTTATTTCCAGTATTCTGGGAGGTGGGTCATAGAGGATCCTGCTGTGATTTATGTCGGAGAGTGTTTTGCCTATGTTCTCCTCTAGGAGTTTTATAGTTTCTGGTCTTACGCTTAGATCTTTAATCCATTTTGAGTTTATTTTTGTGTATGGTGTTAGAAAGTGATCTAGTTTCATTGTTTTACAAGTGGTTGACCAGTTTTCCCAGCACCACTTGTTAAAGAGATCGTCTTTAATCCATTGTATATTCTTGCCTCCTTTGTTGAAGATTAGGTGTCCATAGGTGTGTGGATTTATCTCTGGGCTTTCTATTTTGTTCCATTGATCTATATGTCTGGCTTTGTGCCAGTACCATACTGTTTTGATGACTGTGGCTTTGTAGTAGAGCCTGAAGTCAGCCAGGTTGATTCCTCCATTTCCATTCTTCTTTCTCAAGATTGCTTTGGCTATTCGAGGTTTTTTGTTTGTATTTCCATACAAATTGTGAAATTATTTGTTCTAGTTCTCTGAAAAATACCACTGGTAGCTTGACAGGGATTGCACTGAATCTATAGATTGCTTTGGGTAGTACATTCATTTTCACTATATTGATTCTTCCAATCCATGAACATGGTATATTTCTCCATCTATTAGTGTCCTCTTTGATTTCTTTCTTTTATAGTTTTCTATATCTAGGTCTTTAGTTTCTTTAGGTAGATATATTCCTAAGTATTTTATTCTTTTCATTGCAATGGTGAATGGAATTGTTTCCTTAATTTCTTTATCTATTTTCTCATTATTAGTGTATAGGAATGCAAGGGATTTCTGTGTATTGATTTTATATCCTGAAACTTTACTATATTCATTGATTAGCTCTAGTAATTTTCTGGTAGAGAGAAATCTTAAAAATTAGAGCAGAAATAAATGCAAAAGAAACAAAAGAGACCATAGCAAAAATCAACAAAGCCAAAAGCTGGTTCTTTGAAAGGATAAATAAAATTATAAAATTGACAAACCATTAGTCAGACTTATCAAGAAACAAAGGGAGAAAAATCAAATCAATAAAATTAGAAATGAAAATGGAGAGATCACAACAGACAACACAGAAATACAAAGGATCATAAGAGACTACTATCAGCAATTATATGCCAATAAAATGGACAATGTGGAAGAAATGGACAAATTCTTAGAAAAGTACAACTTTCCAAACTGAACCAGGAAGAAATAGAAAATCTTAACAGACCCATCACAAGCACGGAAATTGAAACTGTAATCAGAAATCTTCCAGAAAACAAAAGCCCAGGTCCAGATGGCTTCACAGCTGAATTCTACCAAAAATTTCGAGAAGAGCTAACACCGATCCCATCAAACTCTTCCAGAAAATTTCAGAGGAAGGTAAACTTCCCAACTCATTCTATGAGGCCACCATCACCCTAATACCAAAACCTGACAAAGATGCCACAAAAAAAGAAAACTACAGGCCAATATCACTGATGAACATAGATGCAAAAATCCTCAACAAAATTCTAGCAATCAGAATCCAACAACACATTAAAAAGATCATACACCATGACCAAGTGGGCTTTATCCCAGGGATGCAAGGATTCTTCAATATCCGCAAATCAATCAATGTAATTCACCAGATTAACAAATTGAAAAATAAAAGCTATATGATTATCTCAATAGATGAAGAGAAAGCCTTTGACAAAATTCAACATCCATTTATGATAAAAACTCTCCAGAAAGCAGGAATAGAAGGAACATACCTCAACATAATAAAAGCTATATATGACAAACCCACAGCAAACATTATCCTCAATCCTATTATATATTTTTAAAGTATAATAGAATAAGACTAAAACATGACTCCTTCAACATCAGTGTAATGGCTCATTAACAGACTAAGATGTTATGATTGCAATTAAAGAAAAAGCACTTGAAAATATATGTATACCATCTAAAGCTACGGTTTTTCCAGTAGTCATGTACAGATATGAGAGTTGGACCATAAAAAAGGCTAAACATCGAAGAACTGATGTTTTTGAACTGTGATGTTGGAGAAGACTCTTGGAAATCTTTTAGACAGCAAAGAGATCAAATCAGCCAATTCTAGGGGAAGTCAACCCCGAATATCCACTGGAAGGACTGATGCTGGAGCTGAAGCTCCAATACTTAGGCCACCTGATGCGAAGAGCTGAATCATTGGAAAAGACACTGATGCTGGGAAATATTGAAGGCAGGTGGAGAAGGGTACACAGAGAATGAGATGATTGGATGGCAGCATCAACACAATTGGCATGAATTTGAGCAAACTCCAAGAAATAGTGAAGGACAAGTAAGCCTGGTGTGGTACAGTCCATGGGGTTGCAGAGAGTCAGACATGACTGAGCAACTGAACAACAACATCATCCATTTAAGAACAAAAACTAACTCAGCAAATTACAAAAGATTTTTTATACTAATAAAACCTGCAAAATGCCTATAGCTAACATCATATTTAATAATGAGAAAGAGAATGGTTTCCTAATAAATTCAGAAACAGGGATATCAGGTCTCACCACTCCTATTCAAGATCTTACCAAAGATTCTAACCAGAAAGTTAGAGGAGAAAAATAAATATATCAAATAAATCAAATATATAGATTACAAATGAAGAAGTAAAACTGTTTTTATTTCAGTTCAGTTCACTCACTCAGTCATGTCTGACTCTGCGACCGTATGGATCACACCACACCAAGCCTCCTTGTCCATCGTCAACTTCTGGAGTTTACTGAAATTCATGTCCATTGAGTCGGTGATGCAATCCAACCATCATATCCTCTGTCGTCCCCTTCTCCTCCTGCCTTCAATCTTTCCCAGCATCAGGGTCTTTTCCAATAAGTCAGTTCTTCACATCAGATGGCCAAAGTATTGGAGTTTCAGCTTCAGCATCAGTCCTTCCAATGAACATTCAGGACTGATTTCCTTTAGGATTGACTGGTTTGATCTCCTTGTAGTCCAAGGGACTCTCAAGAGTCTTCTCCAACACCACAGTTCAAAAGCATCAGTTCTTCGGTGCTCAGCTTTCTTTATAGTCCAACTCTCACATCCATACATGACTACTGGAAAAAGTGTAGCTTTGACTAGATGGACCTTTGTTGGCAAAGAAATGTCTCTGCTTTTTAATATGCTGTCTAGGTTCTTCATAAGTTTCCTTCCAAGGAGCAAGTGTCTTTTAATTTCATGGCTGCAGTCACCATCTACAATGATTTTGGAGCCCCCCCCAAAAAAGTCTGTCACTTTTTCCACTGTTTCCACATCTATTTGCCATGAAGTGATGGGACTGGATGCCATGATCTTAGTTTTCTGAAAATTGAGTTTTAAGCCAACTTTTTTACTCTCCTCTTTCAATTTATTTGCAGAATATATCATTTTTATGTTAAGGATTCTTATAAAATCTAATAAAAGCCCAAGTGTATTTAGCAAGATTTTCAAGTGATATAATCAATCTGAAGATAAATTGAGCTAATATGAACTTTAATTCTAGCAATAAACAATCAAAAATGCACAAACACAATGCAAAAATGAAACACCCAAATATAAATCTGACAAAAGACAAAGTACAGTGAACAAATAAAAAGAGAAGTGACTCAGAGAAATCTAAGCAAGTAGATATATTGAATTTATGGAGTAGCTGACATAGCAGTAACATATTTCTTAACCTGTGTGGTAAGACCTACAATAGAAGGTTAAGGTTAGGCAAATGTATATTTCCTCCACTGTATTAGTTTTCCATGGCTGCCATAACCATAATGATATACCACAGACAGAAACTAGATGGCTTTACACAACAGAAATGTATTTCCCCACAGCTCAGCAGCAGCTGGAAGTACTGAAAGACCTTTGTGAAATCTTACCAACATAGTTTACCTAATTCTGGGAGATCTGACAATAAAAAATAATATTAAATTGCTAAGCTATATTTACTTTTAACAACTAAATTGGAGATATATATCTTATAAAATATCTCCATGCATTACCACATAGGAAACCAGAATATTTTATTCCTTAGCTTAGTGAAATTTGGATATGTAGTAGTCTTCAATGTTCTGCTATATTATCTCGTAACTACACAGTCTATTTTCAAACAAAAGCTACATAGTAGCTTACCTTTCTCCATGTCCATGATAATGTCATGAAGTGGAGGATTAAAGGTCTCCAATAAAACAGACACATATTGAGGCTGCTATGGGGAAGATGTATAAAATATGTACTAGAGCTGATAATCCGGCAGCAAATGCATAGATGCCCTGTAGAGTTAACCTTCAAAGAAAGACATTTCTTCAAAAAGCCTGAACCTGTAGGTTCTATAGGTTCTAGCTCATATGAACCATTTTTCAGTGGAGCCTATTTAGACCACTCAGGCCCAGGCACAGGTGAATTCCATTACTCCTGACGACACATACTAAACACTTGCCAACACCCCATAAAATGAATTATTTTCATCTTAGATATAACTTTTATTTTTTCATCCATACGGCAAGGAGTTTGAACTTATATTTTCTTTTGTTTTACACAGAATTTCCAATAAATGTGCTTTTCAGTTTTCTTATCTGTAAAACTGAAAAAACACATTAATGGAAAGGTTACATAACACAATATTGGGATTGCCTGATAAAACACAGAAGTTAAATTTGAATTTCCAGTTAAAAATGTTTTAGTATAAGTATGTGCCTTGCAACATTTATTTATCTTAAGATGCCGTTTATCTGAAATTTAAATTTAATTAGATATACTGTATCCTCTTGTTTTCTACTTTTTCTTTTCACTAAATCTGGCAGCCCCTGACAATATATGTGAATGTACATTATAAATTTCAAAAATATAAGGACATATTAGGGACTCCATAATATTTGACTAATGAATAATTTTCCTATAGAAATTGAAAATCCTGAAAGAAGATGATCACAGGAATTTAAAAATAAAGGAACTTTCTCAACTATTTCAATCTAATTAATAGCTAATGTTATCATAACACTTAATTTTTTGAAAACTGTATAAAGTGGCAATTTCACATTTTCTCATTTGATATCCACTAAAATACCCATGATGATAGTGGGCATATATTATGTTCCTTATATAATGGAAACTGGTCAAGAACATAGTTATTCAGGAGTAAACCCAGAACAATATCCAGAGTCAGTTTTTTCATGTGAAATCAATGCTTTATGCTCGTTACTTTATCTATTGATTGATAATGTGAAACATGCTACAAATATCAGTAAGTTCTCTACAAACAGAAAAACATGGTATGTTCCTTGCTAAAAGGGAACAAATCCTCTAGTATATATATGAAAAGATATTGCTTCAGAAGATTTCTTTCTCTCACATGTATGAAGAAGCATGAATAGTAATTGATAATTAAGTGCTTTATCTTCAAAGCCCATGGAGTATTTGGTAACAGTAATAGAAAAATTTGTAGTGGTTAACCTAAACAGAATAGCATTAATAGAGAAATTAAACCAAATTTGCAGCAAATAAACAAGTAAAAAATTTTGAAATACTCTCCCAAAAGTAATAAGTGAAACATTTTTCATGTTTTCTTTTCCACATTGTCTGAAATTCTTCCATTCACTACAAACAAAACTAGTGGAGGTGATGGAATTCCAGTGGAGCTATTTCAAATCCTGAAAGATGATGCTGTGAAACTGCTGCACTCAATATGCCAGCAAATTTGGAAGACTCAGCAGTGGCCACAAGACTGGAAAAGGTCAGTTTTCATTCCAATCCCAAAGAAAGGCAATGCCAAAGAATGCTCCAACTACTGCACAATTGCACTCATCTCACATGCTAGTAAAGTAATGCTCAAAATTCTCCAAGCTAGGCTTCAGCAATACGTGAATCGTAAAATTCCTGATGTTCAAGCTGGTTTTAGAAAAGGCAGAGGAACCAGAGATCAAATTCCCAACATCCGCTGGATCATGAAAAAAGCAAGAGAGTTCCAGAAAAACATCTATTTCTGCTTTATTGACTATGCCAAAGCCTTTGACTGTGTGGATCACAATAAACTGTGGAAAATTCTGAAAGAGATGGGAATACCAGATCACCTAACATGCCTCTGGAGAAATCTGTATGCAGGCCAGAAAGCAACAGTTACAACTGGAAATGCAACAACAGACTGGTTCCAAATAGGAAAAGGAGTACGTCAAGGCTGTATATTGTCACCCTGCTTATTTAACTTCTATGCAGAGTACATCATGAGAAACGCTGGACTGGAAAAAACACAAAATGGAATCAAGATTGCCGGGAGAAATATCAATAACCTCAGATATGCAGATGACACCACCCTTATGGCAGAAAGTGAAGAGGAAATAAAAAGCCTCTTGATGAAAGGGAAAGTGGAGAGTGAAAAAGTTGGCTTAAAGCTCAACATTCAGGAAGCAAAGATCATGGCATCTGGTCCCATCACTTCATGGGAAATAGATGGGGAAACCGGGGAAAGAGTGTCAGACTTTATATTTTTGGGCTCCAAAAGCACTGCAGATGGTGATTGCAGCCATGAAATTAAAAGATGCTTACTCCTTGGAAGAAAAGTTATGACCAACCTAGATAGCATATTCAAAAGCAGAGACATTACTTTGCTAAGATCCCTCTAGTCAAGGCTATGGTTTTTCCAGTGGTCATGTATGGATGTGAGAGTTGAACTGTGAAGAAGGCTGAGCGCTGAAGAATTGATGCTTTTGAACTGTGGTGTTGGAGAAGACTCTTGAGAGTCCCTTGGACTGCAAGGAGATCCAACCAGTCCATTCTGAAGGAGATCAGCCCTGGGATTTCTTTGGAAGGAATGATGCTAAAGCTGAAACTCCAGTACTTTGGCCACCTCATGCGAAGAGTTGACTCATTGGAAAAGACTCTGATGCTGGGAGGGATTGACGGCAGGAGAAGAAGGGGACGACAGAGGATGAGATGGCTGGATGGCATCACGGACTCGATGGAGGTGAGTCTGAGTGAACTCCGGGAGATGGTGATAGACAGGGAGGCCTGGCGTGCTGCGTTTCATGGGGTCGCAAAGAGTCGGACACGACTGAGTGACTGAACTGAACTGAACTGACTGAGTTTATTTAAAATTGTCAAAGTTCTCTAAGATGTAAGAAAGTACCTTCCTGAGAATACATTGGTGGGAAACAATAAGATGAGTATCAGGTTTGGTGAATAGGCGCAATTAAGTTTCTGCACAGGAGAGAAAGTCTTGACATAAAATTGTAATCCTGTTAGACACAGGCCCATAGCTTATGCTTACAGGTAATACTAGGCATTGTGTCATCATACTTTTGCCCATTTTTTAATGCACAACATTTTGTTCTTTGCAGATGGGAATAAAGTGTCTACAGGAAGGTGTATCTTTAGGGAATTGTATAACTTATCTTGCTTTCATTTTCCTCATCTGTAAAATCAGGCTAGAAATAAGATTATCTCCTATGAGAAAGCTATAGATTTTAACAATTATACTTTTATTTATACTTACTAGATACACTTGAAGTGTATCTAGTGTGTTATCCAAATTTTCATATGGCTATACTGTATTATGAAGAACTATACATTTAAACAGTTAGAGGTCAAAGAGAAATAATCTCCAATATTACTAAATCTTTAGCAATTTGGAGTTGAATTTTTATATATCTGATTTCAAACATAATGCTGCTAACTTTTTTTGACTGTTCTATATTTTAATATAAATAGAATTGATCAGTTTATCAGTAAAGAGCTTTCTCTTCCTAACATTTAGTAGAATCTTGTTAAGTTCTGCTCTGCTTTTTCATTTCAGTATTTCCATTCTTCTAGTTTTTGTAAGTTGTAACCATCCAACAAGCCCATTTCCAAACACTTGATTCCTTACAGATTTTAAAAATTCTCTCCTACCTCTTTTTGCATATGTCTCCCTGGTGGTTCAGACAGTAAAGAATCCACCTACAATGTGGGAGAGCTGGATTTTGTCCCTGGGTTGGGAAGATCCCATGGAAGAGGGCATGGCGACCTTTTCAGTATTCTTGCCTGGAGAATCCCCATGGACAGAGGAGCCAGGCAGGCTACAGCATGGGGTCACAAAGAGTCGGACATGACTGAGCAACTAAGCACACACACACACACATTGATTTTTGATAAAAGAAAAAAATCAGGCATTCCCCAAAGAGTGTAGCATGACTCTAGAATAGTTGAATATATGTTAGAAGATAAAAATGCAAACTACTTATGTTAAAAAAAAAAAGATACAAAATACTGCCCTGTACATCATATGTTTAACAATGACTTCCTTTATCTGAATGGTTTTTGATTGTATCCATTTTTTCCTTCATTTTTGATCTCAAAGAAAGGTTTTTTTAAAAAAAGCAAAACACCAAAAAAAGTTTAGTTCAACTAAAAGGACTTTTATTCCCCAAATTGTTCCTTCTACTCCTGCACTCTACCCACACTCTACCAAGGAACCAAACCAAAGATGATTGTTTCCTAAAACCATGTGCATATGGGTGACATTAAAAATATTTGATAACTGATAAAGTAATTTAAATAATTGAAAAAGTGTATAAACAAATAGTTAAAATATATTACTTATCTTTTCACTGCTTTCTAGTGGTACAGAAATTCTTTTTCAATAATTCTACTAAAAAAAATCATTCATCACTTATTAGAAACCATTGATGTACTCTTTTGTTTGACAGAGTCCTATAATAACTGAGCCATGATTTGTCAGATAAACATCAGCAAACTCTCCCTGAGAATTTCACATTAAATTAATTGCATTAGGTAATTTGTAGTCTTGGTAAAGAATCTTTTCCCTGTTCCTGAATAACTATCAGAAATGTTTCAATTAACTTTTTCTATTATACTATTTGAGCTTTTTTATATTCCAGATTCCTATTAGTTTATATATACAATAAATTGATTTTCTATATTCAACATATAGATTCAGCATATTTTATATTTACAAATTGTTTATAAACCCAATATTAATACACACTTTGTTAATCAGCTGCATATACTTTTCAATTTAAAACATCTTAGGGTAATCAAAAACAAGGCTATTTATATATTTTTATCCATTAGTATATTCCAGTCACTGACATCATACACTCTCACACATCTTAATTTTAACAGGCATTTATATCATATTGGATCACTTTCCATTAATATATCATGTCCTGTATTGCTCAAGAAGATTAAACTTCTTGGCCTTTGTTTTCTTTTTTCTTAAATGAGTATAATAATTATAATTAACCAACCATTTACATTAATCCATCAAACATCCAATACTTATCATAAGATATGTGATAAAGCCTATGTTATTGTAGACATAAAGTCCTTTAAAAAGAAAATGCCAGTAATTTGATTTTTATCATACTTCCCATTTAGAAATTAGTGATGATGCATATAGGCCTGAAATTAAAAGGTTATCTGTGAAATTTTCTGAGATAGCAGTCCATATCCTTCAAATAAACCTAAATCAATCCAGAATCATGGAATGCATGGAAAATTCAAGTGCTAAGATCAGTTGCAAGATGGCAGTGGAAGCAGACATTTTAATATTTTAGACCAATCCATCAACAGGGAGGTCATGTCAGGAAAACAGAGAATCAGAGAAAGAGAATGAGCATCCACCGGTGACCCTTCACTTCCTTCAATGCCTAGTAGAGAGTACACACAGAGAGCCTTCAGAACAACCATACACCTCCCTCTAGTCATTGTTTTTAAATTCCCAATATTAAAATCATTTTGCAAATCCACACCTATCAGGTATACACAAGGGACAAAACTTTTCAGGATTTGAATCTTCCCTGACTTCTTACATTTCACTTTTGTTATTTCAAATGCATTGGTGGTAGAGAGAAATGTGACTGAAGAAATGGACACCATGCCTCCCTTACCTTTGAAGTCAGATCTTATGCAGCATCTTTCTTTTCATTCATATAGGCAATTCCTGGAGCTCTTTTAATGCCTGTTCTGTTTTTCCAGTTGTAAATGAGCCAGCAGACCATTGCTGAGGTCCAAATGCTTGAAAAGAGACAGATGTATTACTTGTGGGGTGATACCACATTCATAGAAGGAAATAAACAAATGCCTGTCTTTTCATAAAAAGAAATGATCTTTCTAACATATATAATCCCTTCTATTTGCAAAGAGTACTCCTGGTTTTAACTAACCCTCTACTTACTTATCAAGGCTTCCCTGGTGGCTCAGACACTAAAGAATCTGCCCGCAATGTGGGAGGCCTGGGTTCCATCCCAGGTAGATCCCTTGGAGAAGGGAATAGCTATCCACTCCAGTATTCTTGTCTGGAAAATTCCATGGACAGAGGAGCCAGGCAGGCTATAGTCCATGGAGTCACAAAGAGTCAGACACCACTGAGCAACTAACACTTTCACTATCTACTCATCAACCCCACAGTCACACTCTATAATTTGGAAACAAGAAAAATTTCCTGATTTTTATTTCTGAGAAAGGAGTAAAGATTCCCTGATTTAGAAATTACATGTGCTTTCTTTTCCTTCAAAAGACATGCAAATTTAGTCGTAGAAAAAAGGTTTTCTGGTAGTATAAATTAAATATATTGTGAAAGTTATACTATCACATAAAATGTGGTAAGTCCTGGACAGGAGTATTTAATAAAAAGAATAGTGTACCAAAGACCAAGGAATGTATCAATGAAGCAAAGCTTTATAGAGTGAAACCTGAATTAGGAATGGGATGAAACTAGATTAAGAAAGTTGTTCTCATTTTTTAAGAGGAGAGCATATATAAAGTAGATACAAATGTAGAAGGAATATAAGATTATGTTATAGACAATAAAGGAAATCTTTTATACTCAAAAGGCAATAAAATAGGGGGTGGAAGTCAAATTAGATGAGAATACAGGAAGGGGCCTTATGATGAAGGATCTTGTAAATAGTAAAAGACATATGTTTTTCTAAAAGCTATGGAAAACCATTGAAGAATATGAGTAAGACACACCATAGTATCTGAACATATAAAGGTCACAATGACATGTTTAAGCAAATGAAGCGACTGCTAGCGAAACTAGAAGAGAGAAGAGTGTGGCATGGATGAGAGAGAGAGAAATCAAAGTTATTCATGACTTGGGACTGATTGTCATCTAGATACATTTTCTTATAAGTTCCATCATCATGACAAAAATGATTCAGAAGGAACCTCAGCAGCTAGAAAGATGAGCCATGATTAAAACAGTAGATTATAATAGAATGTCCCACCTGATGTGAAGAGTAATGCATTTCTCTGATTAAATGCTAACATTATTGAGTATATTGTGTTATCCCAGATGCTACTGGAATATATGGTATACATATTGATATATATTACCTTTTAAATTTTGTGAATTTCTAAAATATTCATGGTTCTGAGAATACCATCTATGTAATTATGGATTATATTACCAACCTTTCAAGACACCTCACTAAAGCAAATTTCTGTCTCCTTACTCTTTTTCTTTCTTCTTTAAATGAGCTTTTCTGTGAATTCATTAGCAACTTCTCATTCTTTCTTGAATTAACATTTTATAATAATTAAATTCAACGCTGGAAAGAACTTCATATACATTTTGAATAACCTGTCTTGAAATGACACAGAGATAAATATACCCCAGTTATGGTATTACTAGGCATGTGAATATAGAAGAGGGGCTTAACTTCTCTTAGTCTTCTTATGTCCACCTTTGATGAAGACAGACCTAGTTATAACTCACAGAATATTATGAAGATAGATCTACATGTGGCAGAACACACTAATAGCTAGCTTTTGCTGACCACTTCTATGTACCAGGTAATTTTCAAATATTTTACCTAAATATTTGAAAATTTTCAAATAAAAATCAATTAAAATTTAATCATTAAATCATTCAATTAAAAATCTTGTAAAAGGTGTTTCCTGATCTCTTTTTAAATAAATGAGAAGTCCATAGAGTATAAAGTATAAGTCAATACATGAGAGATCCATGAAGAATAAAGTCAAAGAAATAAAGCTATAGTTCTTGGCTTTGAAACCACATCCATCCATTTATATACAGATCTGAATATATCAAATATTCAGGTCTCAATCTAAGTTCTTTGGTTTGCATTTCATATGTGTGTGTGTGTGTGTGTGTGTGTGTGTGTGTGTGTGTGTGTGTGTGTGTGTGTACAGGAGAAGGAAATGGCAACAGATGCCAGTATTCTTGCCTGGAAAATCCCATGGACAGAGGAGCCTGGAGGGCTACAGTTCATGGGTCACAGAGAGTCAGCTGTGACTGAGCACATATGTGTATACAGATAGATAGAATTTTGAGTAAGATACATAATTATATCTGGATTTATTAAATGTCATGATATGATTAAGCAAATGGGACTGTCAAGAAAGTCGAGATGAGAGATGATGGTGGCATAGATGAAAGAGATAAATCAGAGTTATTTAGAAAATCTTAAATTTTATATATATAATATGCATCTAAAAACAACAATATAAACTAAAGCACTTAGCCTGAGACCTGAACATTTTATATATTCAAAAATTGCATTTTTCAATTATATATATACTTGTGTACTCAAAAAATTTCTCATTCCCTTTTCTTAGGTTTAAATATTTTATGTCAACTGGAAATGGTATCTTATACCTCATGGAATCATGCTACAGACACATGTTAAGTTCATTCCTGGTGACCAATTATTAATTTATTATCTCAGTCGTGATGGCAGTGATAAAAAGAAACTTAGGTCAGAGATCTACCCATCCAGTCATGCTGTCTCCAACTCAGTGTTATTCATGGCTAACCATTGGGATCTAAGAGTCGCCACTGTGTCTGGCAGAACCAATGATGGTGCTCTGACTTCTAGTTAGGGCCAATCAGAACAGAGACCCTCAGCAGGGCTTTAGCTGGCAGGTGTATTGTAATATTGATTTCAGATGTGAAGTTGTCAAGGAGCTTGACATAGCAGTGGTGCACAGTAATAGTCACTAAATATTTTCCATGAGGTCACTAGAGAGTGACAAGATATGTACAAATATTCAAAAGATAACATTAAAATTCTGAAACCACCTGTCTTTGCCTCCATGTTTCAGGATTTCACCCAAGGCCATAGTTTATGACTGGGAATATCAGCTGTAGAACAAGAAGTTTTCTAGAATAGAAATTACAATTTTTAAGAAATCTTTAATTAACTGATTAATAAAAAGCACTCCTAAATTATTCTGTACAAACAATAAATGGAAGAATAAATACTGAATAATTGAAGAATAAATAAATAAGAGTAAATTGAAGGTATTATTTTTGAAATAGCGAAGTTAATTTTCCCTGTCTTCTTAATAAAGTGGTGACAAGAGTCAACTGAATTTGGTTCACTTCACTGAGGTGTATGTGCTCTACTTCATAATGACAAACATTTCATAGAAGTGTCCCTAAGTAGGCAATTGACTTGAATTTATACTATTGATAATGATTACAGTTAACCTGAAATGTAACATGTCCTACTTAGCCTAGAAGAAATAGTTTGTTCCTGTCCTCTTGAAACTATATCATAGAAATTACACACTTGCAAACACATACCAAAATAAGAATTACCTACTCTAACCTTGATTGAAAAAAGGATAGGCCTGCCCAGAACAGTATGAGTGTCTAGTTAATTAGAAATTGAAGACAGTAAGTAGTCTTTGTGGACCCACATCAAAGTGAGCTCTAAAGAACTGTAAGGATTACCCAGTGATGATTTGGGGGGAGAGAATTCCTAGAGAGAATACAGGTTTGAAGGTATTAAGCTGAGAAAATTATGTAAAGTGCTGCTGAAGCCTGCCTTTCATAGTTTGATGCTTGGAAACAACAAAATTCATGCATCAAGACTAATGGGGCAGTCTAATGGATACTACTTTAATGGCAGAAAGTGAGGAGAAACTAAAGAGCCTCTTGATGAAGTGAAAGAGGAGAGTGAAAAAGCTGGCTTAAAACTCAACATTCATAAAACTAAGATCAAGGCATCCGGTCCTATTACTTCATGGCAAGTAGAAGGGGGAAAAAATGGAAACAGTGACAGATTTTATTTTGGGGGGCTCCAAAATCACTGTGGACAGTGACTGCAGCCATGAAATTAAAAGATATTTGCTCCTTGGAAGAAAAGCTATGACAAACCTACACTGCATAGTAAAAAAGCGGAGACATCACTGTGCCAACACAGGCACCCCTGGCACCCATGCACACCACCTGAGAGTTAAATAATTGAAATTAAGTTTTACCTCATTGGTTTATTTATATTTATATACTGGAAGCTAATTTCTGTAATAAAAGAGAACATATAATGCTGTCCAGGCACTCATGAAAATTAACCAAACAAGAGTGCCAGCTGGCTCTCAGGCAGAGAATGGAGCTGGAAACAGAGCAATGCTAGGTTTCCCCTTAGTACTCTCTGCCTTTTTGTATACATACATACATATATATCTCAGGTTGGAAATTTTTCCCTTTTACCATCACTACTCTCACCCAGGCTCCATTATCTCTACCTGGGCAAGCTAAAATATTTAGAGAACATTTGTCCAAGGTAAAATAGAAAATAAAAAATTGGAATACAGTCGATGACATATTTCAATCTTTAAAACAAGAAAGGTTTTTATCCAACTGAGTTAATGCTCTCCAAATATTTATTATAGCAAAAAATGAAACACAATAAGCAAACTTTGAGAATAAGTGATGTATTGAACACAGCAAGTTAGCTCAGATGTGAACTCCAGGACATAGCAGGTGAGTAAGAGCAGCAGAGTTTTTCCTGTCCATATGTGTATCCCATTTGCTCAAATTCTATTGGCCAGAGCAAGTCACATGAGAAAACTCAAACTCAGAAGGCAGGGAAAACATTTCTGCCTCCTCAGAGAAATTGCATAGTCACATGTCAAAAGTCATGGGTACAGAAATAGGTGTGATTTCAAATTTATCACAGTAATTTTATTGAATATGAGTATGAATTAAATTATCTTATTTTCCAATATTAATTTCAACTCATGATTCTTTACTTCCCACTCAATGAAACCAACTTTACATTTTTAGTTATTCAAAGTATGATTAATGAAATATTGAATGTAATTTTCCTTTTTCCCAGAAAAAGTGATGAATGGAGACCAACATTATGGATTACATAGTTTTAACTCCTGTCAAAATGCCTTGCAGGCAGCTGAGAGCCTGCTCATGCTGTCCTAGTACCATTTTATCATTCTAATGCTGCCTCCAACATCAAACAACAACAACAAAAAAACCTTTTTTTTTTTTTTTTTTTTGAGAAGAATGAAATTTGAAGTCTTTGAAGTGAGCAGTTATAACTTTGTGGCTGTAATATTTTTACTGAGAGGTGATTCCTTCCATGTACCAAGTAGAAGTGACAAACATGATTTCTTTCCCTGAAATCAAAAGAAAATGTCTCCAGGAGAACCATTCCTAACCATTTGGAGAGTAACTCTTTCCTGTTTGGACAACTGCTTAGGAGACACACTTGCTGATCTGTATCTGGCACTCTACTCACAAGAAAAATGAATGGAAGAGTGAAGCCAAGGCAGATAGGGGATGCCGAAGTAAGGACACCTATGTATCTATTGACAAATAAAAGATGAGAGAACTTCCCCTGGGCCAAAAGTGCATGACAAAATGTAGCTAAGCTTGAGAAAGCTTGCTAACTTTCTAATAAAGGTGATTGCCTATCAAGCAAAAGGACCACAGCATTTAAAAGAATCATGTAGACCTCTGATGGTTGGAGTTGATGTGAGAGAAAAGTAGTTGAAAGGTTTCCAGGTGTCCCTCAACCAGCCAATAGTATATTAGGAAGGGTAGACCAGACGGTCTTCACACAAACATCAGTCTTGCAAAAAGGAAACATCAGATGACTGCTAGTCAAAGGACATCACTGTTCAGCCAGTGCTATCCAAACAAACAGGAAGTTGCAGTCTTAAAACATAGAATGGGTAACTGAAGACAAACTTTCCCTTCTTTCACAGACGTTCATTCCTATCACAAATGGCCAAAAAGTTCTACACAGGAAAGCAGAGAAGAAAGTATCTTAGAAACATACTACACATATCTTCTAAAACAAGAGACTAGCATTTGGAAAAGAGTGAAAGAACAGATTGTGTTCCCTACACAGAGGAATAGCTGTAAACAGATACCCAGACTTTATTGCTAGCATGGAGTTTGACAATATTTAAATGAATATGAGATATTTTAAAATATTATTTTAATAATCAGAAGACTTAGCATTGTTAAAACAGCAACATTTTCAAATTGGTCTACTGATTTAATGTAATGACGATCAAAATCTCAACTGCCTTTTGACAATTCTAATCCTAGGATTCATATGTATAAATAAATGCAAGGGACTCACAATAGCCAAAATATATTTGAAAAAGAATGAAGCTGACAGGGTCACACTTCCTGATTTCAGAACTTACTACAAAATTACAGTAATCAAGACAGTGCAGTATAGCATAAGGATAGACATATAGATCAATAGGATGTAATTAATAGTCTAGAAATACTTACATTAATAGTCAATTGATTTTAACACAGATGCTAAGATTATTCAATGGGAAAAATAGCTTTTTCCAAAAATAGGACTGGGTAAACTGCATGCAATGCCCACAGTGAAAGAATGAGATTTGAACACTATCTTTTATAATAAGCAAAAATTAATACAGAATGGATCAAAGACCTACATGGAAGGGGCGAAAGCTATGAAACTTAGAAGTAAAGATAGTAAATCTTTATAATCTTGGATTTGTCAATAGTTTAATATCAAAAGCTCAAACAACCAAATATAAAATAATAACACTTTATCCAAATCCATTTCTATTTCAAAGGACAATATCAAGAAAGTGAAAAGACAAGCCAAATAATGAGAAAAAATGTTGGAAAATTGTACAATATCCAAGATATGGAAGCAACCTAAATATCCATCAACAGATGAGAGGATATGATGTATATGTGTTTGTACAATA
Source organism: Budorcas taxicolor (assembly GCF_023091745.1). Classification (NCBI taxonomy): domain Eukaryota; kingdom Metazoa; phylum Chordata; class Mammalia; order Artiodactyla; family Bovidae; genus Budorcas; species Budorcas taxicolor. Next base: position 30,899,374 of record NC_068923.1, on the reverse strand, counting down.
TGTGTGTGCATTATGTGTGTACAATGAGTACACAGACAATATGTGTGTGTACAATGAGTATTAGCCATAAAAAAGAATAAAATAATGCCATTTGCAGCAACATGGTGGGACCTAGAGATTATTATACTAAGTGGAGTAAGTCTGAAAGAGAAAGACAAATACTATTTGATATCACTTATATGTGAAATCTAAAATATGACATAAATGAATTTGTTTATGAAATAGACTCAGACATAGAAAACAAACTTATGGTTACCAAAGGGAATGAGAGGAGAGGGATAAATTAGGAGCTTGGGATTAGCAGATAAAAACTAATGTGTGTGTATATATAAAAGTGAGTGAAAGTTGCTCAGTTGTGTCTGACTCTTTGTGACCCCATGGACTATACAGTTCATGGAATTCTCCAGGCCAGAATATTGGAGTGGGTAGCCTTTCCCTTCTTCAGGGGATCTTCTCAACCCAGGGATTGAACCCAGGTCTCCTGCACTGCAAGTGGTTTCTTCACCAGCTGAGCCAAAAGGGAAGTCCATATATATATATATATATACATATATATATGTATATATATAAGCAACAAGGTCCTACTGTATAGCACAAAGAACTATATTCAATATCCTATAATAAACCATAATGTAAAAGAATATAGAAAAGAATATATACATATCTGTATAACTGAATCACTTTGCTATATACTAGAAACAATCTACACTGTAAATCAACTATACTTCAATGAAAAATATTGGCAAGTCAAACATTTAATAAAGGACTTGTATCCAGGTGGCTCAGATGGTAAAGAACATGCCTGCAATGCAAGAGACCCGGGTTCAATCCCTGAGTCAGGAAGATCCCCTGGAAAAGGGAATGGCAACCCATTCCAGTATTCTTGCATGGGAAATTCCATGGACAGAAGAGCCTGGCAGGCTACATACAGTCCATAGGGTCACAAAGAGTCAGATACAACTAAGCAACTAACACACACACACACATACACACACACAAGATCTCTTTTTTAAAAAAAGAAAAAACCCTACAAATTAGCAATAAAGAGACAAAACAACCAATTTTTAAAAACTGGAAAAAATATTTTTGGACAGATAATTTTCCAAAATGGCCAAAAGGCACATGAAAAGATGTTCAACATCATTTGTCATGAGGAAAATGCGAGTCAAAACCATAATGAGATACTACTTCTCACCAACCAGAATGGCTAGAATTAAAACAAGCAAGCACACAAAAACCTTGCAATAACAAGTGTTGGTAACGATGTGAAGAAAGAATCCTCACACGTTGCTGGTGAAATTTTTAAAATGGTACTCTCACTTTGGAAAACAGTTTAGTATTTCCACACAAAGTAAAACCTGGAATTATCATGATGTTGCTTATTGTTTAGTAGGTATGTGGTATCCAATTCTTTTATGACCCATGGACTTCTGCCTCTCAAGCTCCTCTGTCCATGGGATTTCTTAGGCAAGAATACTGGAGTGGGTTGCAATTTTCTTCACCAGGGGATCTTCTCGACCCAGGGATTGAACCCACATCTCCTGCATTGGCAGGGAGATTCTTGGTGGATTCTTTACCACTGAGCCACTAGAGAAATCCCTACAGTTGTCACATGACACAGTAATTCCACTCCTAGATACTGTTAAAAGATAAACTGGTAAAATTTTTAAGTTTGTTTTGGTAAATATCAGTTCCTTCCTTTTGGTCAGATTTTCAGCCTGAGAGATATAATTAAAATATAAGGCATTAGAGCTACTCTCAGCCACCACTCTGGAGTTCTCACAGGCTTTTTTGTGTGTCTGTGTGTGGTGTTCACAGGTCATGACATCAGGTTCATACTCTTTAAGCTGGACATTCTGTTTGTTCCTTTTCTAACATTCTAATCTTAGGTAATTTGCTTGGTGGTTAGTGCTGCAAATATGCATTTAAAGCTTTTGAGAGAATGCAGTGTGGTAGGGAGGCCAGATTAGGATAAGCACGGTAATTCACAATATCGGGAGAGCACTTCAGAGCCATGGTCCTCAAGACTCAAACCGATCATAATCAAATAAGTGAAAGAAAGACCCCATTGTAGGAGTCATCTTTTTAAGCCAAAAGTCTTGGTCAATGATCTTACGTAGCTGAGTCCCAACTTCCCCAGAAGTCTCAATCCAAAAGCAAGAGGTGTTGGCCACAGCACAGACACATCCTTGCTCAGTTAAAAGCTGTTCTCTCAGTGTTACTTGGGATATCTCCTGGGCTTGAACTCCTAAAACTCCCACTGAATAAAACATAACTCTCAACTTTTAGGTTGTGAATAATTTTTTTGGTTGGCAACAGCCCATTTTGCAACCTAGATTTCATAAAGTACATAACTGCTAATACCAGAAGTTTAACCCTACTTAATTTCAGGATTCCAAAAATGTCAGTACTTTTTACTCTTAAGATCATCTCAATTTCTTGAAATTTTATAGATATTCACTAATTTATTTAATTCATTTACTGTTACATATATAGGTTTCCCTGGTGGCTCAGATGATAAAGAATCTGCCTGCAGTGTTGGAGACCAGGTTCAATCCCTGGGTCAGGAAGATCTCCTGGTGAAGGGAATGGCAACCCACTCCAGTATTCTCGCCTGGAGAATCCCATGGACAGAGGAGCCTGGCAGGCTACATAGGGTTGCAAGAGTCAGATACAAGTGAGCGACTAACATTTTCAATTACACATATATATGTATTGGACATTTATTAACTGAATGTTATGAGCAAGAGTAGTGGTCACTTGTCATTAATTAATTTTAAGCAAATGCAAATACTTCCTCAGACCAACAATTCTAAGTTTAACTACCCACTCAGAGGAGCCTTCCCTGAACACCCAGCACTCCCTAGCACCCCACTTCTTTCTACCTCTGAAAAATCTTAGAATACAGGCTGTTTTCTACTTATTTAGGCATATTTTTTGGTGTTTGACTTACTTCAGCAATACCAAAGGCAAAATGAACATGGAAAAAGATAGCTGAACAGTAGATCCTGAGCCAATGTAACCACTGCTGATTTTATTCTGGGCATGCAGATTAAGTGCCTTAGTACACATGAAATTTTTAAGACTGCCTGTGTTCCATTCATTATTATATGCTCAAGTCCTAATATTACTTGAAAATATTTTTTGACTTAAACAGATGGAGAAGAGAGCAAGGGGCAGGGGGGCATTTATATACATAACAAACCTAGGAGAAATCATCACCACCCTTCTGGGGCCAGCCGTGTTTCTCTTTACTACTCATCATAAACAGAAACTGAGAGTTCTTGATAATGTGGTTTCTTTAGTAACGGAGACGTTTCCTAAATGGAGTAGGGGCCATTAGAAAACAAAACATGCATTTGATGAATGGAGAAAATAGCATCGACATATACACACTACAATTTGTAAAACAGATAGCTAGTGAGAAGCTGCTATATAACACTGGGGGCTCAGTCAGCCTGGTGCTCTGTGATGACCTAGGTCGGGAGGGAAGGAGACTCAAGAGGAAGGGGCTATATGTATACTTATGGCTGACTGGCACTGTTGTACAGCAGAAGCCAATACAACATTGTAAAGCATATTTCCTCCAGTTAAAAAATTACTTTAAAAAAGAACACAAAACATGCAAATAGACAAGCTTCACTTTCCTTGGATGGGTGATTAAGACAAATTTGCTTTCTAAGCTAGAGTGAATTTAATAACGGAGTGCTTTGTGTCATTTGCAGGTCCACACTATAAGGAATCTAGGAGAATTTTAACCATGAGGGTTTTGTTAAGCCTACACAGAGATGACAGACCAGTACTTTTCATTTCTGCCCTGAATTACTAATGGAATATGGATAACAAACATTTTGCTATACACCTGAAATTATCACAACATTGTTAATCAACTACACTCCAATATGAAACTAAATTTTAAACAATGAAAACCAAAAAAATATACCAATGGAGCTACCTCAATCAGAGCTATAGTCAGAGTCTCCTTCATTCCTATGACCCATAACCAGCCCCTGCCTGAATTTTAAAATTGGTGGCAAGATTATGAATTAACTTAAGGCTAATTTTCTTCAAAGAATTGACTGCAATTGTATTTTAAGAAAAATAACCTATACCTCGCTTAGATTGAATGGAAAATAACATTTGAGCTTGGCCTTACAGCTAATTAGATAGTCAGTCATTTGCTTAATTAATATAAATTAATAAAAAACAAATGTATCCTCAAAGAAAGTACTTTATATGTAATAAAAAAGAAAAATCAAGTATTCATGTCATAAGATTTCAAAGGCAAAGGTAAAATAAGTATCAAGCAATAATAATAATTACAGAAAATATTTGAGTGTTCATTATCTAAGTATGTGCTAATTGTTTTATTTATTGTTTTATTTCCACCACAAAACCCTGATATTATTTCATTTGGAAATGAGGACTATAAGGATTATAAAGTCTAAGACCCTTTTAGGGGGCTGTATAACAAGAAATCATGAAGCTAAAGTAGAAACACAAGCTGTATGATTTCTAAACCTAAACTTGCTACTGAAACTCTCTGAAAGAGTTAGTTACTCAGTCATGTCTGACTCTTTGTGACTCCATGGACTGTAACCTGCCAGGTTCCTGTGCCCATGGAATTCTTCAGGCAAGAATACTGGAGTGGGTAACCATTCCCTTCTCCAGGGGGTCTTACCAACCTAAGAACTGAACCTGGGTCTGCTGCACTGCAGGCATATTTTTTACTATCTGAGCCACAGAGACTACTGGGTCTCTCAGTTCAGTTCAGTCACTCAGTCGTGTCCAGCTCTTTGTGACCCCACGGACGGCAGCACTCCAGGCTTTCCTGTCCATTGCCAACTCCCGGAGCTTGCTCAAACTCATGTCCATTGAGTCAGTGATACCATCCAACCATCTCATCTTCTGTCATCCCCTTCTCCTCCTGCCTTCAGTCTTTCCCAGCATCAGGGTAATTTCTAATAAGTCAGCTCTTTGCATCAAGTGGCCAAGGGATTGGAGCTTCAGCTTCAGCATCAGTCCTTCCAGTGAATATTCAGGACTGATTTCCTTTAGGATTGACTGGATGGATCTCCTTGCAGTCCAAGGGACTCTCAAAAGTCTGCTCCAACACAGTTCAAAAGCATCAATTCTTCAGCGTTCAGCTTTCTTTGTAGTCCAGCTCTCACATCCATACATGACTACTGGAAAAAGCATAGTTTGACTAGATGAACTTTTGTCGGCAAGGTAATGTTTCTGCTTTTTAATATGCTGTCTAAGTTGGTCATAGCTTTTCTTCAAAGGAGCAAGCGTCTTTTGATTTCATGGCTGCAGTCACCACCTGGGTCTCTAGAAATCAGAAATTACAAAGCTCTACGTAAACCATACATCCTGTACTTTGCCAGAAGAGAATAGGTACATTTATTTGACAAGTACATTTATTTGACAAGTGAATAGCTGTTGGCCACAGAAAAGTATTTGAATAGCTTACAGAGTGAAAGCCAGTGGTGTCTGACTCTGTGACTCCATGGATAACCCATGGAATTCTCCAGGCCAGAATACTGAAATGGGTAACCTTTCCCTTCTCCAGGGGATCTTCCCAACCCAGAGATCAAGCCCAGATCTCCCAGGTGGATTCTTTACCAGCTGAGCCACCAGGGAAACCCAACCAATCCTAAGAGTCAACCAAATAAGACCTTGAAGATAATAAAGAGGTACAGTGATTTAAAACAAACAAACAACAACAAAAAACTGTTGCTGATCTGTGTGCTTAAAACAAGACTCCTAGTTATTAAAAAAACAGAACAAAACAAACAACAAAAAAGCTGCAATAGTCTTGCTATAAACTTAGGTTTTTAGAAATGAAAAAAAAAGTCAAATTAAAAGGTATTATGAAATGTTATTTTAGTAATTCCTTCTTTAAAAGTCTCTACATTTTAGTTCCTTCATATATATGAGTTTGGAGAAAAAAAAGCAGATTTTTACCAGAACTAAAAATTTCATGAGATATTTTGAAAAACAAATTTAGCAAATGGGCAGATAATAATATATTTAATCTTACATGATAGACTTTTTCCCTAGAAATTTTTGAAAATTTGCTTTCTAAACCTAATTAATTTCCCATTAACTTAGAGGAAATGCTAGAGATCAAATATATTTTCAAGCATCTATTGTTTGTCTAACTCTGTTAGGGACAGAGTCCATGTTGTTAAGTGTCTAAAATATGGCAAGATCAAATGATGACCCATAAAATTTTTAGAGAGCAAGTTACATTCTAAACTGTGTGAAAAATTCCTTTTTCTTGAGATTTTACTACACTTAATTACTAGAGGACAGCAAGATCAAACCAGTCAATCTTAAGGGAGATCAACCTGAATACTCATAGGAAGGACTGATGCCGAAGCTGAAACTCCAATATTTTAGTCATCTGATGCAAACAGCTGACTCATTGGAAAAGTCCCGATACTAAGAAAGATTGTGGGCAGAAGGAGAAGAGGGCATCAGAGGATGAGATGGCTGGATGGCATTACCGATGCAATGGACATGAACTTGGGCAAACTTCAGGAGATGGTGAGTGACAGAAAGGCCCGGTATGCTCCAGTCCATGGGGTTGCAAAGCACTGGACATGACTGGGCAACTGAACAACAATAATTACTAGAGGAAGGTATCAAGTAGAAAGTAGGATTCAAGATAAAGTTTAAAAAACTATAAACATGGGGGAAAATGTATTTCATATGTGAATTAGGAAGTATAATTTTTTTAAAAAAACATGAAGGATGAAGGAATCATTGGATGAATCATAAAGGAACTAGCATAAATGGAGGATCAAGTTATGTGTTGGGGAATAGCAAGGAACATAGTGAACAGACCATAGAGATAGAGTAAAGCTACAGAAAACCTAATTTTAAATATAGGACTTATACTAATACAGTAGGAAAAGTAAATCCTTATGAATTCTCAAATGGAAAGAAGAGGTGTTTTTGGAAAGTCATACTAGCAAAGATTAGCTGTTAATTTAAACATGGCAAGCTGGAATCAAGATTGCTGGGAGAAATATCAATAACCTCAGATATGCAGATGACACCACCCTTATGGCAGAAGGTGAAGAGGAACTCAAAAGCCTCTTGAGGAAAGTGAAAGAGGAGAGTGAAAAAGTTGGCTTAAAGCTCAACATTCAGAAAACGAAGATCATGGCCTCTGGTCCCATCACTTCATGGGAAATAGATGGGGAAACAGTGGAAACAGTGTCAGACTTTATTTTTTTGGGCTCCAAAAGGACTGCAGATGGTGACTGCAGCCATGAAATTAAAAGACACTTACTCCTTGGAAGAAAAGTTATGACCAACCTAGATAGCATATTCAAAAGCAGAGACATTACTTTGCTGACTAAGGTCCGTCTAGTCAAGGCTATGGTTTTTCCAATGGTCATGTATGGATGTGAGAGTTGGACTGTGAAGAAGGCTGAGCACCAAAGAATTGATGCTTTCGAACTGTGGTGTTGGAGAAGACTCTTGAGAGTCCCTTGGACTGCAAGGAGATCCAACCAGTCCATTCTGAAGGAGATCAGCCCTGGGATTTCTTTGGAAGGAATGATGCTAAAGCTGAAACTCCAGTACTTTGGCCACCTCATGTGAAGAGTTGACTCATTGGAAAAGACTCTGATGCTGGGAGGGACTGCGGGCAGGAGGAGAAGGGGATGACAGAGGATAAGATGGCTAGATGGCATCACAGACTCGATGGACGTGAGTCTGAGTGAACTCTAGGAGTTGGTGATGGACAGGGAGGCCTGGCGTGCTGCGATTCATGGGGTCGCAAAGAGTTGGACACGACTGAGCGACTGAACTGAACGGAACTGAACATGTTTCATCTGATGCTTGTACAGCCAAGCAGAGGAGATATGTCCCATAAGTAGGTGAAACATGAAATCAGAGATAAACATTGAAATCAGAAGAATGAACTAACTAACTAAAGAAGTGATTGCACAGAGGAATCAGCTGAGGGTCAGTAAATATTAATAAATCCTTGGGGAACCTGCACATAACAAAGAAAAGGCTAACAAGTAATAAGAATAAAACACAGTATTTATGATAAGTTCCTAGAAGTATACAATTTACCAAAACGGAATCATGAAGATACAAAAAGTCTGTACAGACCTACAACTAGTAAGAAGATTGAATCAGTAATCAGAACCCTCTCTGCACTCAAGAGTACAGAAACAGATGTCTTCACTGGCAAATTCCATCAAAGAAGTAATGTCAACACGTGTATACCTGTGGTGGATTCATGTTGATGTATGGCAAAACCAATACAATACTGTGAAGTAATTAACCTCCAATTAAAATAAATAAATTTATATTTTAAAAAAATAAAATAATCTCAACACACTAGGAAAAGCAGAAAAGCTGAGTCACTGCACCGTTCTCATTTTTTCTTCATTAAATTTCATGTTCTTTCCTCATTCTGTATTCTGATCTTTTATTCTGTAAAAGATTTATTCTGTATTCTGATCTTACCAGCTTAGTTCCCAGTTTTATCATTCCCAACTGATCATATTCTGCAAAGTATCACTTTAAGCTTAACCTAACACCTCATGTTTTATAGAATTTGGATGAACTCTAAAGAGAGACTCGATTTTCAACTTGTTCTACATGGGGGTCCATTGAGACATATTAAGGAATGGTTCCTAATGTAAAAGCAGTTATATGAAGACAAAATTTTGAACCCATACCACTATTTTGAGCAAAGCAACTCCTCTATAACCTAATTTATGGATTTTATCTTAAGATTTTATTTTAAGAAAGCATAGCATATCCTAAAAAGCAAGTTTGAAAATCATTCAACCTAGATGTCCATCAGCAGATGAATGGATGAGAAAGCTGTGGTACATATACACAATGGAGTATTACTCGGCTGTTAAAAAGAATACTTTTGAATCAGTTCTGATGAGATGGATGAAACTGGAGCCGATTATACAGAGTGAAGTAAGCCAGAAAGAAAAACACCAATACAGTATACTAACACATATATATGGAATTTAGAAAGATGGCAATGACGACCCTGTATGCAAGACAGCAAAAAAGACACAGATGTGTATAACGGACTTTTGGACTCAGAGGGAGAGGGAGAAGGTGGGATGATGTGGGAGAATAGCATTGTAACATGTATACTATCATGTAAGAATCGAATCGCCAGTCTATGTCCGGCGCAGGATACAGCATGCTTGGGGCTGGTGCACGGTGATGACCCAGAGAGATGTTATGGGGAGGGAGGTGGGAGGGGGGTTCATGGTTGGGAACACATGTACACCTGTGGTGGATTCATGTCAATGTATGGCAAAACCAATACCGTATTGTAAATTAAAATAAAGTTAAAAAATAAATAAATAAATAAATAAAGGAATATGAAGAAAAAAAGAAAAAGAAAAAGAAAATCAATGACTGTCATTCTTCAATTTATAAATGGCATGGCAGAAAGAGAAATAGTATTTTTCCCAGTATCACAAAACTAGTTATAATAAGTGGCAAATTCTAACTCCCTGGTATGGGACCTTTCCGTGATTCCTCAGCACCAGTTCCATCATTCCTAAACTGAGATTTTGGCCATATATAGTACCCAGGCATTCAACAAGAAAAATCTGAAATCTATGATCAGGTATCAGTTTGAAGAATGAGGACAATCCTGTGAACAACAGAAAAGATCAGAAATAGAGTTTAAGAATTTCTGTCCAAACAAGCAGAGCTAAAGAAATGTCAAACTAAGATACCAGAAGAAAACAGAAAGTGATTCAAGATACAAAGCCAAGATTAGCTTCAAGAGAGCCATTTTATGATATGACAAAAGGGATAGGATACAAAATCCAATGAGGAACCTGGAATTCATATCCAAATCCAACCCTACACACACACACACACACATACACATACACATACACACACACACATACACACACACACACACACAAATATGGGAAGAAGGATGAAAAGCAAATCTATAAAAAATTAACAGTTCAATACTAGCAACACAGCAATGTCCCATCTTTGAGACCAGGATCAAGATGACCTCTGTGCTCTAATCTTGTTTGGAAACCTAAAGCAGTGGAAATTATTCCTTCGTTAGGTAGAGAGCCAGAGAGAAACAGGATTCACCCTTGGATTGCCAGGTGGTCTGAAGGTAGGGATCTGGTCTATGCTGGATAAGATAATTAGTCACAATAGCAGAGAACATCATGTTTCCAGCAAGAGCAGAGATCATCCCTGGAGAATAATAAGTGCCTTCATTAAATCAAAACACAATAGCTTTGATTTCCACATCTTGGCCCCAGTCAATGATTTTCTTACTTACCGTGAGACAGGCCAACTCACTCTCAAAATCAGTTTTGAAAAGCTGAGAAGCTGCTAATACTATCTAAAATATTCATAGCTCAGGGCTACTTCAGATGATGCCAGACTACCTGTTCCCAACGAAGGACAGTGAGTGAATAGCAGAGAATGTATGCTTACTATGGACAAGAAATGTAATTTACCCAGGGCTGAATATTATTCTGCAACAATTTGGCAAAGTCATTTTCTTAAGGTGAATTAATTTCCTCAATTTTGCTTGGCTTTTATTGCCTTCTCAAAATTCAGACACATAATATCAAACAGATGGCTTGAACCAGTGAATAAATAAGTCATAACAGGGTTTTGTATACTTCATTGTTCTGGTTTATGGCAACACACAGCAATCAAGCTCTGTTGAAACCTGGATAAAATTGCTAGTTTCACTTTGTTTGAGTTCCAGATGATCTGGAAGAAATAAAACTTCTCCAGGAGCAAGTGTTCTTGGAATCCCTTCTTCATGTAATTTGCCCAAGAAATCAATTCACCCTTTCTGAGGTTTTTCCAAGCTATAGCTTCAGAAAAAAAATCTAAGAGAATGATAGTTTTATCATTGTTCACGCAGATCAAAAATGCTACCTGGTTAGTTACAGAGATACCATGGAGATTTTTCAAGAGATAGAGTAGGGAGTAATGGTATAAACACAATGGAGAAGTTGTGTGGACACTACAAATATAGAGCCCAAATCAATAAAAATATGCACTGAGAATCCATCAGTACAGATACAGTCCTCCCAGATGGCAACAGATCACATTCAAGTAACCTTAGACAAGGGATTTTATTTCCTTATCTTTCCACTCTGAGAACTAGATTTTACATTAAAATTGTCAACCATGGTCTTTTCTTACAACTAGCTAACTGACCAGGTTCTCTATTAAGATTTTTATGAGAATAACAGAAGACTGAGACACAGACCCATACTATATATGAAGCTATATGAAACAACCAGTTAGTGAATTATCTGATATTAGGGAAATGTGATGATGATGGTAACCAGGACAGGTAATGTTCCATCCAAAGGGACAGATGCTGCTTCACTCCAGCCAATGCTGCTATGTGTATTTTGCTAGAACTTCTAATTTGTCAAAGAGAATCTTTTCCCAGACTCAGTTAGGTTGAGATAAGATAAAACCTGATAGACAATATTTATTCATAAACTGTCCAATATGCAATCTGAAACTTACGATGACTTAGCTCTGAGAAGCTAAATGCACCAATGAGTATCTAAATCAGAGGAAACCAGAATGGTTACCTGGTTTGACAAGTCTCTTAACAAAGGAATCCAATTGTAGTTCAATGCACTATCCCTAACAAACCAGTTTGTTCAACCACTGCTTATACACCATGAAGGAAAGTTTGCTGCTGAATGTATGAAATGCTTAGGTTTATCCTCAAGATAATTCCTTTGAAGAACACGGACCACTATCATGGCCCCTTGTCTACTCAAACCTAATGAGCTGAGACCAGAAAATTGTTGGATTCAGTCTTTGCCCCCTGGAAAGATATTGGGTGCTATCTTGCTACCTGAAAAACGGTCACTAAAAGAAGTTCCCGTCAAAAACTATGTAGTAAAAAATATATTACAATTTGTGAAAGTGAAAATGAAGTCGCTCAGTCGTGTCCAGCTCTTTGCGACCCCATGGACTGTAGCCCACCAGGCTCTTCCGTCCATGGGATTCTTCAGGCAAGAATACTAGAGTGGGTTGCCATTTCCTTCTCCAGGGGATCTTCCCAACCCAGAGATCGAACCCATGTCTCCAGCATTGCAGGCAGACGCTTTAATCTCTGAGCCACCAGGGAAGCCCTACAATTTGTATGGTACATTATAAATGTTACATACACTAAATATCAAAATAGTTACTTAAATATGTTACAAATGAAATTATTTCTAAAACAAACATACAGACACAGAAAAAACAAACTAGTGGGGAGGGGGATAAATTAGGAATTTAAGATTAGCAGATACACGCTTAGACAAGCAATAAGGTCTTACTGTATAGCACAAAGAACTATACTCAGTATCCTGTAGTAACCTATAATGAAAAGAATAAGAAAAGAATATGTATGTACTGATACAACTGAATCACTCTGCTGTACACCAAAAACTAACACAACACTATAAATCAACTCCACTTCAATAAAAACTTTTAAAAATTAAAAAGTTATTTAATGCAATGCATGAATTGTATCCTGAACAACAACAACAAAAGAGAAGTTAGTGGAAAGACTATTAAAATTCAAACAAAATCTGTATTTTAATTAATAGTTTGTTCTATTGTTAACTCAGTATTTGAGATAAATATATCATGATTATGTAAGATGTTCCCTGGTGACTCAGATGGTAAAGAGTCCTCCTGCAATGTAAAAGACCCAGTTTTGATCCCTGTCTCAGGAAGATCCCCATTTCAGGAAGATCCCCTGGAGGAGGGCATGTCAACCCCCTCCAATATCCTTGCCTGGGGAATTCCATGGAGAGAGAAGCCTGGTAGGCTACAGTCCATGGGGTTACATAGAGTTGGACATGACTGAGCAACTATCACTTTCACTTCAACATTCAGTTCAGTTCAGTTGCTCAGTCGTGTCCGACTCTTTGCAATCCCATGAATCACAGCACGCCAGGTCTCCCTGTCCATCACCAGCTCCTGGAGTTCGCTCAAACTCATGTCCATCGAGTCGATGATGCCATCCAGCCATCTCATCCTCTGTCGTCCCCTTCTCCTCCTGCCCCCAATCCCTCCCAGCATCAGAGTCTGTGAATATGAATGAGGGTTATATGGGATTTTTGTAATATATTTGCAACTTTCCTGAAATCTATTTGTATTGGTTCCACAATACAAAATAAAGTATACATTTTTATTTACTTTTAGCTGCAAATGCCATGTGAATATGGCACTTATTAAAGGAAAAGTTAATGAAAACAAAACTAGTTTGGTGTGGAAGCAAGCGTCTGCTCCAATTAGACAACCAGAGCTATTAACTGCCAACCAAATATTGGCAGCTACAAACCAATCAGGCTGGTAAATTAAAAGACCACAGTATGGATTTAAAGCTTTACCAATCACTATCCAAAAGGTTTGTTACGTTATTTACTTTCTTTTATTCACCCACAAATGATGCAATGCCTATTATTTGTTAAGAACTGACGCTAGTGGCAACGAACCCACCTGCCAATGTAGGAGATGTAAGAGATTCGGGTTTCGATCCCTGGGTTGGGAAGATTCCCCTGGAGGAGGATGTAGTAACCCACTCCAGTATTCCAGCCTGGAGAATCTCATGGACAGAGAACCCTGGTGGCTATAGTCCATAGGGTTGCAAAGAGTTGGACACAACTGAAGTGTCTAAGTACTCATGGAGTTTCTGGGGGGTTCTGGCTGATCTAAATAGGCATAGTTCCTGCTCTCATGGAGCTGACTCTACAATTAAGGACACAGACTTTGAACTAACAAGCATACAAGTCAATTTCTATGGAAACCAACCTAAATCAACCAGACAGCCCATAGTCCAAAACAGTGTGTGCACATACAAAATCTGAAAGAAAAATTAAAATAGACTATGCTTGTCTTAATCATACTTTTTACACTCATATATACTCCACAAGATGAGTAGGAAATTTTGAAGTGGATCACCCATTTTATCTCATGAGCTTTCCTTACCTCAATTTTTTCACTACTGTGTAGACTCAGTTCTTCAGAACAGTCATGCAACTCCATTCTCAGGGTAGTTAGGGAATCTTTGGGCTTTCTGTTACAGGGAGGGAGGGAAGAGAAGGGAAGAATAAAAAATAAAAATGATAATATCTTTCAAATCCCACATCCCGAGCTACCTTTCCAAGTTTTGTTTTGGTATATCACTGTTATCACCTACTTTAAATTGGTTTATCCTTTCTGTATTGTACATTATCATTAGAAAGTGAAGTCTCTCAGTCATGTCCGACTCTGCGACCCCATGGCCTGTAGCCTACCAGGCTCCTCTGTTGATGGGATTTTCCAAGCAAGAATACTGGAGTGGGTTGCCATTTCCTTAGAAGCTGTTAGAAACCATTTTTGGAAAATAGAAGTTGGTTCAAATTGGACAATAATAGAAGGTGTCACCTTCTCTATTGCATGTCTGCTGCTGCTGCTAAGTCGCTTCAGTCATGTCCGCCTCTGTGCAACCCCATAGACGGCAGCCAGCCAGGCTCCCCTGTCCCTGGGATTCTCCAGGCAAGAACACTGGAGTGGGTTGCCATTTCCTTCCCCGTGTCTCCTGCATGTCTTCTGCATGTTTCCTGGACCTGCTCTAACAAAATACCATTAACAGTATAGTTTAAATTTCATTATGTCACAGCTCTTTTAGACAGGTCTGAGTCCAAAATCAAGGGTAGGTACAGACATTATCTCTCTGGAAGCTCTGAGAAGAACCCCTCCCCTATCTCCTTAGCTCTGGTAGTTGCCAGCAATCTTTGTTGTTCTTGGCTTGTGGCTACGTCATTCCAGTTTCTGTCTCCATGTTCACAGGGTCATCTACCATCCGTGTATGTCTCTAACTCCGCATCTCTACATTCAGAACTTCTTTGTCCTTTCTTTCATATTAGGGGCCACCGTAAGCCAATATGACTTTAATTTGATTACATCTGCAAAGATTCTATTTCCAATAAGATTACATTCATAGTACAGGAAATTAGGACTTGAAAAAAATCTTTTTTTTTTTTCCAGGGGAACACAATTCAATTCACAATGTTTGCCTCCTCAAATGAGTACATGGCAACCATCACAGGCTTTCAATTTTCAATACTTTCTGCTAAGAATAAAATTTTCATTTTGGTATTATTCAACATTCATTTAACCACACTGAAAGAGCACTCTTATTTAGAATGTTTTGATATAGCACAGTGAAGTGAAAATTGTAGTGGACTTGGAGGCAGAAAAATTGGGGTTTCTATCTCAATTTCCTACTTACCATTCTAAGGACCATAAAATGTAAACCATATGTCAGCTGAGTTAAATTTGGCCTGAACCCCGATTCTACCCCCTGTCAAAGTCCACAGCCCTCCCCTTCACATTCATGGATTCCCAGCTGCTTAGTTCCTCAGGTTTCTCTCCAAGTCAGCATCTTGGCTTCACGATTGTTTCTCTAGTGCTGCTCACAACAATCTGATGGCTGTCAGGGAAAATTGTGAAAGACTTTGAAATGGGCAAAATAGTCTCTGAGTGGCCTACAACCCTTCTGGGTTATCTGTACCTTTCTGGTCTTCAAGCTATTTCATGACTCCGTAACTTGCAGGAAAATGATAGTAATACATATAAATGGTTCCTATCCATTAAAACACAAATGCCTTTTGACCAGTGGAGATGTAATTCATAGCCCTTCTCCACTGGAAGAAGCTAGTTTTGCACCTATTCATAAAATAGTTTCAGTAATCCCAGCTGATTTTATATCAATAAATGCAGATCCTTTGAATATTCCTTTGCACTGCTTATATTTTATTTGTTCTTGCAATTAATGAGATATAAGATATTTGACACAAGTTAACTTTATATAATTAATGATTTTACTTAAAACTTATTTTATATTGGAGTAGAACCAGTAACAATGTTGTGATAGTTTAAGGTGGACAGCAAAGGGACTCAGCCATACATGGGTGTCCATTCTCTCCCAAACTTCCCTCCCATCCAGGCTGCCACATCGCATTGAGCAGAGTTCCCTGTGCTATACCGTAGGACCTTGTTGGTTATCCATTTTAAATGTAGTAAAGTGTACATGTCCATCCCAAACTTCCTATCTCTTCCACACATAACTTCCCCCTCCAGCAACCATAAGTTTGTTCTCTAACTCTGTGAGTTTCTTTCTGTTTCATAAATAAATTCATCTGTACAATTTCTTTTTAGATTCCACATATAAGGGATGTTATACAATATTTCTCCTCTGTCTGACTTAGTTGATTTTACTTTTTTAAAAATTATCGTTGGGACTTCCCTAGTGGAACAGTGGTTAAGACCCCATGCTTCCACTACAAGGGAGCACACGTTTGATCCCTGGTTGGGAAACTAAGATTTCACATACCATGCAGCATAGCCCCACCCCCCCAAAAAAAATTATCATTGAACAAGGCAAAGTTCAAGACTTGCACTTCAAAATATATTTGCCTCCAGATTTTCAAGGATTTGGTAAGTTTACTAAAACCTGGTAGTAGGCATTACAGGTGAAGACCTTTTTCTTTCTCTATGCTTCCGTATCTCCCCTACATCCCCTCCTTCTGGCTCTCTTAACTTGAAAAATATTCTTCCACAATCTACACAGGGTTTCACCCACACTCATATCCTGGAGGTTCAGTAACCAGTCCAAATGGTCTTTAAAAAATTACACTCTCAACTAAAATAGGTCTCCCTGCAAGAATTTATAAACAGTTGTTTGATTAAAGCATAAATTTTCTTTTTTCCATCATGGAAATTTGTACAAACTTTCTGAGCCTTAATCATTCCATAAGCCAAATAGTGCTTATCACAGTATCTCAAGCAGCACATAAGATTTAAATATGATAGTATATATTCAACAGAAAGGCACATAGCACAGAGACAGAGAGAGGAGTTTCAATACATTTTAGCTGAACCTGAAACCACTTTGATAAAGTACAACTGAAATACAGAGTTGGTCTAAAGATAACAGTTACAATTTTCTTAAAGGTCTCAGATATGGATCATTCTTTAGTTGTCAATAACCCGAATAAGAGAAGGTAATATTCCATAGTCATCCTCAAACTGTAATAGGAACTGTTCACAAAAAGAATTCCTTCCCTCCTGCTTTCTGCCAGCCAACACTGGTCTGAGAGAGGTGCTGACTGATGATGTTTTCTATTGGTTATGTACTGTTATGAAAAAAAATCCCTCCTTCCATGATTTACTCTGAAACCAAGTATTACTTATTTGCCCCCATTAAACTAAAGAGACTTCCTTGGACTGTGGGGAGAAACAGGAAGAAGGGGCCTCAGAGATTTCATATGTGAGTGACTTTGCAGTGGATTTCTATTCTGAATCCAGAATCTCGTTCTAGACAGAAGCCTACTCCTCAGGTTGAATTACACTTCTATCATTTACTAACTGTTTTTCCTGGGAGTCTCCTCAAATCTCACTATCTTCATCTGTAGAAGTGTAACATTATTTTTCATTCACCTTCTACTTGCTCATCTCCCAGTGTTATCCTCAGCTAAACATTTCATATTTGAAGAAAGACCAAAATCTGGAGGTAAAGAGAAGTGCCAGGAGACAGGTTACTTTGATTAGAGAGCTGCAAAGAACGGACAAGGGAGGGGGACATTTTCCAAAACCCAGAAAGAAAACTTTCCATTGGTTTGAGATCTATAACCCTTTAATGCAATTCAGGAATGCTGTCCATAGAGCTTTCTTCCTGGGATCCACTTGATGATGATGTTTTGGTCTAAGATTCTTAGCGACCCCATGGACTGCAGCCTACCAGGCTCCTCCATCCATGGGATTTTCCAGGCAAGAGTACTGGAGTGGGTTGCCATTGCCTTCTCCTGGTCTAAGATTAGCACCCAGCAAAGACCCATATTTAGCAACCTTTTCACAACCAATCAACTCTTAACCAAATGTTACTCATTTGGTTTATTTATATACATATAAATACACATATATACATACATATAACCAAGTGAGCAATATTTGGTTATATGTATATAAAAGAAGAGCAAAAGACTGAATATTCAGGAAGTGCATATAAGCATATTTTGAGAAAAGTAATGTTAAAAGCAGGGACTTTGTGGCCAAGCTAACACTTGGAGTTAATCACAGATCTATTATTAATTAGTGTTTGATGATGGAAATTTATATAAATCTCTGAATCTTAATTTGCTTATCTGTAAAATGATGCAATGGATTCTGTCTATAAGATTTTTGTGCAAAGGATACTATTTAAATATCACCTCCATAGAAATTTAATTCCCAGGCCAACTAGATACTTACTTTCACCCAGCACCTTATTATTATCCTTCATAGTAATTTGAATTCAAAATTCTATACTTATATTTACATGTATGTACATATGCATATATTTTTGCTAATTTGATTATTTGTTTACACATGAATATTACTTAGGTCTTCCATTAAACTATGAGCTCTATTTGAGAATTGATTTTGATTTTACTCATCTCTCTGTTCCTAGAATTAGATACATTGTGGATGCTCTGCAAACCTTTGTATAATTAATAATTTAGTTCTTTTTATGAACATTAGTTTAAAGGTTTAAAAAACATGCAGTACTATCATCAGAGTTCAAGTATAATATAAACAGTAAAACTATGAACTCTTCAACAGAGGGTAAGCTATTTTGTAAAGAAAAACTAAGAAAAGTTTCAAGCAGAAACAAAATAAATAATCATGTTTCAGGGTTGCCATAGCAAAATGTTCTGCCCTAAACTGAAGTTTGGACTCTTGTAATAAAATCATGTAGGCTTCTGACCATGAGTTAAAAACTATTGATGAGCAAAGGTAAAGCCAGCCAAAACCCCCCAAATAAGTTCACACCTGCCAAGAAGAGGGAACATGAAGACAAAATGACCATAAAGTCATTTTCTGACTTAGCTTCTGACCAAGACACTCAGCTTTAAATTTGAAGATGGCTTCTCATTACCTCCAGATTGAAAATTCAAGGATTTCCAACAAAACATGGGAGGAACATTAAACGAGCCATCAGTGAAATATACAACAGGCAAAAAAACGGAATGGAGATACCCACCCTTGGCCTCCCTCCCCTAAAAACTATTCCTACACCAACCATAGGCTTAAGTCACTTACCAATAGAGAAGAAAGATTAGAAGTGGGAAAATTGCTCAAGCCATGACAGAGAGGGTCCATGCTTCACATCAGTTTCCTGGTCCCTTGGGATTTCCAGGCAATGGAATACAGTAATTGCTATCTCTCTCATTTAATTCTCATAGCAACCACTGAGTAAGGAAAGGGGGGAAATGACTCAGAGATTTAAGTGGGGCCATAAGCCTATTAGTTATCAAGGTCAGAGTTAACACTCAAGAAAATCCAGTTCTCTGATTTTTTCCCCTAAACAAAAACAACACAGTCACTCTGACCTCTATCCTACTTCTTGACTCATTAAGCGCAGAGTTCTAACAGTTTGTGTAGAGAGTTCTTGTCAAGGGGCTTGAAAGTCTTACAAACAAAGGAAGCTGGAGATGTAGAGGTACATTTGCCTCATCCCTCCTGTAAACCTTCGTGCTCAGGAGAAGAGTAATGATGTGGGATTTAGAAAGTAGCTTTCTTCCCTGAGAGGGAAAAGCACCACTGTGTTCTTTGGAAGAGGAAAAAAAAAAATCATCAAGGATCTCTGACTTCATAGTCTGGCCCATATTTTTGTTTTCTAATTTTGATCATCACTCTTGTCAAATGGTAACTTGATAACTCATATCTTTCAAATTATTTCTTAAAGGATCCAGCTTATTTCAAAGTCAAAGAAAGATATGTAAAACAAGCCAAAAAATTTTGTTTACACAATCTTGGTCCTTTTCATAAATTGATGTGCTTCCATTTTAACTATTCAGTCATTTTATTTCATCCTGAGAGCATAGGATAGGACAGCAAGAGGGACAAAGTAACAGAGCAGAAGGATGAAGTCTTGATTCTTGGACTTAAGTTAGTCCAAGGCACCACTGAATTTATTTTATGTTGATGATTCCTTTCTTCCTCACTGGCCACATCCAGTCAATCCTGAAGCCCTGTTGATACAGTTCATTTATATTTCTTGAATCTACCCAGTTATCTTCTGTAGCACCTTAATACCACCATCATCCTTTACAGGGATTATCCTGGTCTTTTCCCTGCTTTAAATCTTACTACTCTTCCCTTTCTCATCTAGACTCTACTCAGCAGCCAAAATGCAAATCAGATCCTACACTTCCCATCATCCTCTTCCTTAAAATCTCTCAGTATTTTACATTTATCCTTGAAATTAAATGGTGTTGGATAGGGAAATTGGGGGGATTATTCAAGTAAGTATTTGTAATCAGAATAAAGAAACTATAAAAATTTCAAGTGCTTGCAATTTCCCTAACCTCACACTTCCAACTTTAAAATGGAAGAGCCTCTGAGACGCTGTATCTATCTTGAAAACTAATGACCTGAATTTTTTGTGATGTTAGTGGTAAAAATGGGGATGACAGGCTAAGGGTTTATTCTGGAATGCACAGAGAATAACTACTTGGAGCAAAAGGGGGTTAGAAATTAAAGGAGGCAAAAAAAAAAAAAAAAAAAGGAATGCACAGGTTAGGTGAATGTGTTTTGGGAAGTTTGAAAGCAGCACCTAGAAGACTGGGGATACTGTTGTGTTTATAGAAAATGGAAGGACATGAGGTAAAGAATTTTGCTGTTCATTATTAATACATTATTAATACCATTATGTTTATTAGTCATTTTCATAGTGCAAATTATGGTGAAGGTGTATATTGCATTTCTTTTTTTTATATAGAACAGACAGAAAATCCTAGCCCACTCATGGGCTTTTTACAAGACAATGCCATCTGACAGTCCTGATTTTTCCTGAATTTCCCAAAAATTTAAGAAAAAAAAGCTTTGGATCAAGCCTCAATAGCACTGGCTATAGTTATTACTAAAATCCATCAGATTGTCACCTACTCTACATGCTATTCTCATTCGTTGCACCAGAACTTATTTTTTCAGGCTCATCTCCCAGGGGCACAAAAGACCCTACCACAAGGTGCTCGTTTATTTTCTTAGCAATCTGATAACCGCAGTATCTGCTGGAGAGAAACTGGAGCCAATACTAATGTGGAAAAGCACACTTTTGTAACCACTTCCATATGAGGGTCATTATCATTCCAACCTATCTCAGTTGTCAGAAGACTTAGAATACAAAGATGTGTATACCAAGTCATTATGACCTTTGCAGTCTGTTTAATGGCATCAATGTCCTGAGAAAAATAATTTATATTCCTACTGCCTATCCACACACAGACCTGTGCACTCATGAACTATAGTAACTAGGTAGATAGATGCTGATGATATAGATGGATGGAGAGTGAACAGAAATAGATGATAAAATATGCACATATAAAGACAGTATAGATTTTTATACCAGCAGCCAGATTTTATAAAACTTTATCAGTTTTAATAACTGTTATATTAATATAATAATAATAGTACATGTTAATGAGAATAAAATATTATTTAACTGTTATAACATAGTATCTATCTTTTTATAATTTTATTTATTTACTGATTTATTTTTGGTTGTGCCGGGTCTTTGTTGCTGCATGGAGATTTCTCTAGCTGCAGAGAGCAGGAGGTACTATCTAGCTGAGATGCTTGGTCTTTTCTTGATCCGGAGCACGGGCTCTAGGGAGGGTGGACACAGTAGTTGCAGCTCCCAGGCTCTACAGCACAGGCTCAGTAGCTATGGCACACACAGTTGCTCCCCACCCCATCCACATGTGGGGTCTTCCTGGACCAGGGACCCCTCTTTACCACTGAGCCACCAGAAAGCCCCTGTATCCACCTTTATACAGGTAAATACAGAAATCAGAAGATATCCGTTGTCAGACCACATGCCCTTATATTCATGGAGTTATATTCAAATCATTGAGGTTATAAGGAGCATTAAGCCTACAGAATTGTCATATGAAGTCAGGGATCTCTCTATATCAGGACTGCTCCTCTCGTCCTATTTACCAGCAGAGAGCTAAAGTGAAGTGAAGTTGCTCAGTTGTGTCCGACTCTTAGCGATCCCATGGACTGCAGCCCACCAGGCTCCTCCGTCCATGGATTTTCCAGGCAAGAATACCGGAGTTGGTTGCCATTTCCTTCTTCAATGCATGAAAGTGAAAAGTGAGAGTGAAGTCACTCAGTCATGTCCGACTCTGTGCGATCCCAGAGACGGCAGCCCACCAGGCTCCCTGTCCCTGGGATTCTCCAGGCAAGAACACTGGAGTGGGTTGCTATTTCCTTCTTCAGTGCATGAAAGTGAAAGTGAAGTCACTCAGTCGTGTCAGACTCTTAGTGACCCTATGGAATGCAGCCTACCAGGCTCCTCCGTCCATGGGATTTTCCAGGCAAGAGTACTGGAGTGGGGTGCCATTGCTTTCTGGGGGCAGAGAGCTAAGTGGTTGGGAATACCATCAGTGAGGTCAGAACTAGGCTGACCTCCAATTTGGCTATTACTAGCTCCAGCCTTGGGCAATTTAACTCTCCTCTCTAAGCCTCATTAAACTAGTCTATAATAATAGAAATAATAAAATCCCCCTCCTAAAGTCTTCATGAGAATTAAACAATGAAACCTAAGCTAAAGCATTTGCTGAATACCTAGTACAGGGCAAGTTTTTAAACAATATTTGTATTATTAAAACAATTACTAATATCCTCAAAGGTCATGCATGAGGTAAATGGGCAGAGGAAAGGAGATTTCTGACTCTTGCCAAAGATCTGGTGTGAAACTTGATAGTTTGGGACAAAACCTCTTTGTGAGCAAGAGTATCACTGTGTCCTTTAGCACTTTTCTTTCATCTCATTTTTCTACATAACCCAATTTAGACTCTCTCTCTTTTTCTATTCCCACATTGTTTTCAGGTTTCATCACAAATATAAATAACTTAGAATTTAACATCTCACATCACTTTAGAATTTATCAACAATAAAACTTTGGTTGGTTCTTTCCCACAGACAGTTCTATTTTACCATCTTTCTTTAATCTTCATACTCTTTCTCAGTCACTCCCTCATTCATTATATTTTCTTACATTAAATCCTTATCATTAGTTTCTGTAACAGAAAAAAATTGGGAGGAACAGAGACAGTGCTTGCTTCTTCAATGTGACTAACTTTCAATGTATGGCAAAAAACATCACAATATTGTAAAGTAATTAGTCTCCAATTAAAATAAATTAATTTTAAAAATAAAATAAAAAATTCAATCTAAATTCAGGAAACTTACACATATGCTGCTTAGAATAAATGCTAGATTTTCACCTTTTAAAAGTATTATGGTAACCTTCAGTAAATTATCTCTAATTTAGTTGATGATTTTAAATTTTATTCTTATCTCTCACATTTTTCTATTCTCTCTTTGTTCTCTATGTATTTGATTTTGCACTCCACTTATTGTAAAAATCAGTTGCAACAGGCAACAGATCTGGCTGAACAAACAAAAATAAAACTCTTTGATGCAGCTTCTTTTGATGTTCCAATAAAATACTCATAAACACAGAAAGATAAAAACTTTCAACAACACTCAGGATGTCAACTCTAGAATTTGGACAGGATTTTCATTGAGTACACATAAATGTGAAATATAAAAGAAACTGTACCCATGCTGTGTATTGAGTTGGTCAAAAAGTTCCTTTGGGTTTTTCTATGTTAATTTTTGGCCAACCCAATATATCACATTCCACTTACACCCTGTCTCACAAGTTCTTTGCCCCTTTTTTACTCCAGTACTGCTACGGCAACTGACCCTGGACTGATGTAACCCAACAAGTCCTCACCTCAGCTATACTGACTATCTCGCTTTCTGCCAATACATCTCTACTGCTGCTGTGAGTGACACCCACAGGACTATGCAGCTATTTGGGCACGCTGGCAAACTTGTGAGAATGAGAAAGTCACCCCACAGAGCCACCCTTGCCCAGCAAGGCAAGGGCCCAAGTGCATAAACCCTTTCCTGTATCTCAGGCATCTCCAGCTGCCCATGGCAGTCACCAGTTCAATAGCAGACCCTGGGACTGGCTTTGCTTTCTCCTCTGTTGTCCTCTTCTCAGTTCTTATAGAGCCTAAAGTCAATGAACTCTGGGAAAGCTCATCTCAGGCTCAGCTCAGTTTTTTCCAGAACTCAGGCCAGGACACTGTGTCTGCTTAGAATAAGAAGGAAGATGCTTTCTCTCTCTCTCCCCTTCAACCAAGCAGCCCTTGTCCACTGGGTGGACATGACTTTCTAAGGAATCAAGACTATTGTGTATCTCCTACTTTTACAATCTACCCACCTCAACTTTTCTCTTTACAATGAAGTTAGATAATGTGATTCCCAGAGCAAGAGAAGAATTAGTAGGAGGAAAACAATAGAAGAAATAGTGACAGGAGTGAGGGGCTGGCCCATTGAATCCAGGAAGTCTCCCTGCAGCCTCTGTAAATTTGGCACTTAAGTTCAGGACAGAGAGAGGAAAACTCTTAGATGCAAAGCAAATGGGGATGTAGGTTTTCCTGCCCGATTTCAATTCATCAGAGGGCTAGGAAGGGAGAAGACCTCAGCTGTCCAGCAGAGTTGCCATAGCTGAATGCACCTGACGCACCGGAACTCTAGGTGGATGCTCTGCACACCCTCAGTCCCTCCTCTGCAGTGGAGGATCGGGCTACACCCAGGGGGACAGAGAGTGAGAACACATGAAATCCAAGGACCAGGACACTGGACGATGTGAGTCTAGAGAGAGGAAGATCTCCATACTCCACAGGGAATGTTTTTAAAACTGGCTTTCACTCGTTCCCTCTGTATAAGACCTTCTAGAAATCTTATTACTTCTTTGATCTACATCAGCAAGCATGTAAAAACACTTCATAGCACACATTTTCTAAACTACCCTCCTCACAAGCCTCTTCTTACTTTCTTGCCTTCAATTCACCTTGTAAGGTTAATTTGTAAATGTTTATGTTTTGTTATAATGTTTGTGTTCAGCTCGGTCACTCAGTCATGTCCGATTCTATGTGACCCCATGGACTGCAGCACACCAGGCTTCCCTGTCCATCACCAACTCCCAGAGTTTACCCAAACTCTTGTCCATTGAGTCAGTGATACCATCCAACCATCTCATCCTCTCTTGTCCCCTTCTCCTCCTGCCTTCAGTCTTTCCCAGCATCAGGGTCTTTCCCAATGAGTCAGTTCTTTGCATCAGGTGGCCAAAGTATTGGAGTTTCAGCTTCAACATCAGTCCTTGCAATGAATATTCAGGACTGATTCCCTTTAGGATTGACTCGTTTGGTCTTATTGCAGTCCAAGGGGCTCTCAAGAGTCTTATCCAGCACCACAGTTCAAAAGCATCAATTCTTCAGTGCTCAGCTTTCTTTATAGTCCAACTCTCACATCCATACATGACTACTGGAAAAACCACAGCTTTGACTAGATGAACAATTGTCAGCGATGTTTCTGTAAACTTCCTCAAATCTGTGGTATGTGGCATATATAAAAATAAGCATATTTGAAACTACAATAGAGCATAGTAGTAAAATAAATAATATAATAAGCTATAATCCAGGGAGCAACTTTTCAAACAGAAAGAAAATACAACTTTCTACCACTTTTCCCTTGGGTTCTTACTAAAGTTAGTAGTTCTTGGCTTCAAAAACTGAGTGACATACTGTATCCCCATTTTGCCTTCCTATACCCTTATCCTTTTTTTTTAAGTGAAGTATAGGTGATTTACAATGTTTCAGGTGCACAGCAACCAGGAATCAAACCCACCCCCTGCACTGGAAGGCGAAGTCCCCATCACTGGACCACCAGTGAAGTCCTATATTTTATAGATAGTAGTCCATATCTATTCATCCCCCCAATTCCTAATGTATCCCTTTCCCCTCTTTCTACTGTGGTAACCATCAGTTTGTTTTTCTGTCTGTGAGTCTATTTCTGTTTTGTAAATAAGTTCATTTGTACCATTTTTTTTTAGATTCCACATATCAGTGACATCATATGATATTTATCTTTGCTTCTTTCAAATCCCATTGTCACCATACCCGCCAAACTGTTCTACTTGGAGCTGTACTCCAACCGCACAGTCACTCTCTCCTTTCTTCAGTCATTAGGACTTCCTGTGCTGTCAGCCAGGGAACCACAGGATCTAGCAGCATGTATTAAGGTTTTAATCACTGATCATATTTTAATTTTTAATATTAACTTATTTTAAGGTCCATATCAAATCACAGAACATAGTGGTAGTGATCTAAGGTCACCAGTAGTTGCTGGAGGATATTATGGGATATAGACATCACCAAGTGCCATGAGGATCCCTCCCTAGTGTGGCTACTTCGTAACCAATGCTCTATGCAAAATAAAACCAACAAGGTAACTCCCCTTTCTGTTCAATTCAGTTTTGCCAGGAAATGCTAAGGTCTCAAAAGTCAAAGTTTTAGTAATTCATCAGAGCCATCTATTAAAATCCCAATCTGAATTCAACATGTTATTTCTATCACATATACACACTGCATTAGGGACCATTAAAATTAACTTTTCTTTAGAAATATTTCTATAATCTTTTATATCAAATATGCTCCTAATGCTTATTTTTATTCTTTTACTTTTTGCCACCATTCTAAACAGGCAGGCAGGACTCTCATGTTCCCTCATTTTGATGGATTTTTTGATGGTGAAAGTTAGAAGTCATAGTGACATTACTTTTCTTTTTTGAAATCTCTCTGATGTTATAAGAAGGGTCTAATTATGAGGTGAAAGAGGAAAAAGTACCCGAGGGCAGGAAATCAGAAGATTCTGGCAGAAAGGACAAAAATTCAGAAATCAGAGGGCCTTGAGTGGTGGAGAACTACATGGTGCCTAATGGCAGTGCCCTAGAAAGTGAATGGACCTTCACCCAGTATTTGCACAGAGATATCACAGAGTCAACAGCTTTTCCAGGTCTGAAGAGACCATCTGGGCTTGAACAGCAAAATTCTTGGTAGAGCCCAATGTAGACTAATGACTGAAAAATTCCTCCTGCCCCAATGTACTGAGCAAGATTATAGGATTTTTCCAAGTCCAAGTGGAAGAGAGATGCCCCCAGTGTTCACTAGTGCTGAATTTCACTCCAGCCTAATAAGAAAATGCTTAGAACTGGATTTAAACTGTAATGCATTATTACAAAAAGACCCCCAAATGCAGTGGCCTGTTTATGATAGGAGCTTATTCCTTTCTCATATAGAAGTCCAGAAAACATTATCCCAGAACTGGCAAGCTGATGTGCCCCAGGATCCCAGAGGTCCTTGATTACAAGATCAAAGAAGCCTTCCCTTCATATCCATGTTCCATCAAGGCAAATGAGCGTAAAAAGAAATCTGGAGTTCTATCTTTAAGGATCTGACCATCTAGTTACATGCATTGTGCTTGCTCAGTCACTAAGTTGTGTCCAACTCTTTGTGACCCCATCGACTGTAGCCCACCAAATCCTCAGTCCATGGGATTTCCCAGGCAAAAATACAGGAGTGGGTTGCCATTTCCTTCTCCAGGGGATCTTCCCCACCCAGGAATTGAACCCATATCTCCTGCATTGGCAGACAGATTTCTTACCACTGAGCCACATTGGAAGCCCCAGTTACATTCATTACTTCTGCTCATATTTCTGTTTGCCTGAAATTACTCACTTGCATAGCTGTCTCACTATAAGGAAGATTAAGATTATATAGTCTTTATTTGAAGACCGCATGCCAAGCAAATCCTGTAGAGTAATGGCTATTTTTAAGATGAGGAAGGAGTTAATGAAAAATAAGATTTTATCAACACAATCAACAGATATGATAATTCCCTTATGATATCTGAATCTAAGTATTAACCACCATAGGTAAATAAGACAAAAATGATATATGGATGATGCTCTATTTTTAAAGCACCTAATTGTCAAGGAATTTTTCTTCATGTTATTTTATAATCTCATGAAAAAGAGGCATAGGAGGGCTCTCATAGAGCATAGACATCACAGAGATATCAGACAGGAAAATTAGGGTATCACTGATCTTTAGAGGGAATTGGAGGTGGGGGATAATAAAGAAAACACAGAGCATAATATTGAGTAGAAAGCAGATCAGTCATGCCTTGAAGCTAACATGTGCAAAACATTCTACAGACTTTCTTACAAAACTACAGAGCCCATCAGTATGGAGTCTTTCACCAAAATCCACACCTTTCAAAACCCATAGAACATCAGATTTTTAACAATGCATTTCCATGCACATTGAAGACAGCGTTTTGTCACATGTGCGTGTGTTACAAAAGGATATGGATGTCCGAGCATCCAGGCTCCTGGCTCCAGGAACCATATGTTTTTTGCGAAACTGGAAAATCTCCCGTAAGTTTTCCCCATGATGATTTGGAAGAGTCCTGCCCTCTCATTCATTTCTCTGTGTCTTTCCTGTATCATTAGCTCTTCTTCTGCCTCCTTCTCTATATCTGCTTGTTTACTTTGGACCACTTCTCTCTACATCTTTGTCTATGTCTCCATCTCTCTGTCCTCTGTCTGCTTACTCTCTGCTCTTTTCTCTTTGTTGAATGGCTTCCCTGCCTGTCTTCCACCCACAAACTGGCTCAAAATCTAGTTTTGAATATAATGATTTGATGTTGACCTAAATAGAGGCACCTTCTCTCTCTTCCATAAACTCAGTGCTAGATATTCTTCTTTTCTACATATTTCTTCTTTTCTTCTTCTACAAGGAGGTAAATTCCTATTTTAATCTTCATTTTTCAAACACCAGAATGATCACCAGAATTGTCCTTTCTGCCAAACTACAAGAAGTTGTGAATTCTTTTGCAGTTTATAGGACGTTCCCCACAGAATAAACATGAATTTCACAGTAAATTTCTCTATTCCTCAAGGGAAACCAGCATTTTTTTCCACTTCCAAAGAAAATAACATCTTCTGTGTAACATAGTTATTTTATCAAGCAGATAATAATCAAGATAGATATCAAAAAATTGATTTATTTTTTTTGATGACCAACTAAAACGGCAAAATCTTGTATCATTGTACAGTCTACGTGCTGACTTAACTAATGTATCATTACAGTAGTGTGCATGCCTCAGGGCGAGGAAATCTAGAATGAGCTTAGAAATGTGCTTAGAAATGTGCTTTGTTCACTCAGGTTCTGAATCAGGTCATCACATGACCTAATGGGTCACTAAGATCATCAGGGTCATAACAACCATTAGGGTCACTTTTGGCATAATAATCAGAAGAGTTTAGGTTTTCCAAAGAGTAGATCACATTCATACGGCATCTACAAAACACTATATGCAAAAACGTTTCAAACCATTCAATTGATTCCCCTCAAAGTCAAACTTGCCTTTCTTTTTAAACTTGTCTCTTGGTTATTAATGGGTCACCTAAGTCTCTGTTAACTTCCAGGCTACCTAGCAGTCATAGGAGCCACACTTCCTAGTGACCATTCCTGTCAGGTTTCCTCGGACGTTCATCCCAGTTGCACAATGGAAAATCAGCCAGGTTATATGTTGTAAAATAGCAACAGTCAGATGGATGAATTGGCATCAAACAGACAAAAAAAGAAAACATTTCCACATTTCAAGTTGATGTTTGTACATTTTATATGGGATAGTAACTGTATTGCCACCTAGAGCATTATTGAAATTTTAATTATAGATGACTCCTGTCTGTGCCCTAACACCCAAAGCCTCTGCATCTCCTTCATTAACGTCAAGTCCAAAAGCTGAAATTGATGCTGGTAGCTATGATGGGACAGAAGAGAAATGTGAGAGGTATAAGCATGGCCATCTGCAAACCAGTGGAGATTCATTGTCTAACACTGCATTAAGTGGCTTTGAGAATAACAAAAGTCGATAAGGTATTTTCCTTTCCCAGTGTGATATTTTAAGCTACTTAGGCAGATAAGTCCTATATTCATCAAATTACTAACAAATAAAAAATAAGATACAGTCCAGGAAGAGAGGATCAAATACTCTACCCACCTTCTCTGTGCAAAACCTTTACTGTTCTAAGTTCACAGGTGAGAGAGTTGGAGGAATTCAGCTAAGAATTTAAGAGACTTGTGAAAAATTATTTTTAAATAGCCAACACTTATTGAGCATATACTACATGCCAGGTATTGCACTCCATAGTTTAAACCCTTGTTTTATTTTCATAATAACACATTTAGGTGGCAATTCCTGTTCCCAAGTTCTTACCACTAGTATGTGGTAGAGTCAAGATATATATCTGTTCTATCCTCTCAGAAGGTCATACCTTTAAGTATCATAAATTTTAGAATTAGATAGCACATTAAAAGTCATAAAATAGATGGTATCAAAGGTGTATATATGTCAGTCCCCACCTCCCAATTCCTCCCATCCCACCTCTTTCCCCCTCGGTATCCACTTATTTGTTCTCTACATCTCTGTCTCTATTTCTGCTTTGCAAATAAGGTCATCTATATCATTTTCTTAGATTCTCTATATGTGCCTTAATAATATGATACAGTTTTTCTCTTTCTGACTTACTTCACTCTGTATGACACTCTCTAGGACAATCTACAGTCTCTACAAATGATACTTTGTATAAAATAGACAGTTGATGGGAACCTACTTTATAGCACAGGGAGCCTTACTTAATGCACTGTGGTGTCCTAAATGGGAAGACGGTCCAAAAGGGAGGGGATCTGTGTAAACGTATAACTGATTCACGTTTGCTGTACAGTAGAAACTAACACAACATTCTAAAGCAACTATACTGCAACAAAATTTAATAAAAAACAAAACAAAAGTTATCAAACAAATACATCTGAAATGGAATTCTGACAATATGTTCCATGTGTACGTGTGTGCACATACAGGGTATCTTCTATATATTATTATGTATTAACTAGGTATATGTGTTAATATGCACACATACAGGGTATCTTGCCATTAAGTACTATGGTTAGATGGCAAGATCAGTAATTGCCTAGAGTTCTCTCATCTTCAAAGCACCAGAAAGCTCTTTTATCAGGAGTCCTGGGTTCACTAGTCCCAAGAGACTTAAAAATGTATGTGGTTAGTATTTCCCAGCATTGAGGGTCTCAAGGCACAGATCCATGGTAACCCCTAAGACCCGGTCCCAAACCCCAGGGACAAAAAGACTGTAAAACATCTCTGGGTCATTCTCACTGTCAAGTTATATTTTCATTCACAATTGATTCAATACTAAAGAATGTTCACTGGTATTATTTGCAGCTTTAACCATCTGTCCTGAAAAACAAACCAAAAAAAGGCTTTGCTTTGTAGATAAGTTCATTTGTACACTTTTCTTCAGATTCCACATATAAGTGATATAGGATATTTATCTTTCTTTGACTCACTTCACTCATTATGACAATCTCTAGAGCCTAGATAGCAAAAGAATCTAAGAAAGAGATGATATATGTATATGATAACTGATTCACTTTCCCATACAGCAGAAACAAATACAATATTGTAAATCAACTATATTCCAATGAAAAAATTATTTAATTCTTTATTCTTCCATGGTATTCTACTGAGCCACACAATCTCTCTGTCCTGGAGAGCTATAAATTATCTACTTGTTCTTTCATCCAAGCCTTGAATTCCCATTGTCCTGCAGAGAAGACTCATCTTTCTCTGGTGAGTCTCTGTATCTCCTAATCGAGATATAGCAATAGCAATGGAAGTTTTAACTTATCCTTACACCCATCACAAGTAGGGAGCCAATATTGGTCCTAACCAACCCACTAAATAATCAACATTCAACTCCTTCTTTCGCCAATTAGCTATTGTCTAAAGGAAAAGATTTTCATTCAAAAATCTTAGCAAAACAAAAAGATGGAATGAAGGGAACTGAAAAGTCAGATTAAAAATACCTGTCAAATGTATGCTACTGGTGTAGAAAACATACCTGAATATTTATTTCCCTTAAGAATAAAAACTTAGAATTAAAGTGGTCAATCATTTTGTGACTCAGGCAGCTGAACAGATTTATAAGAGGATTTTTTTAAATTAAATATAAAAAATGATTCTTGCACCTGACATAGGGAAGCAAAGCAAAATTCTTTTCCAAAGTATGTCTGATAAAATGAAGAAAATTTACTGGAGTCTCAACTGCACAGGGACCCTTGACACCTGATAAGAAAACCTAATCCTCTGTCTTCAGGCAGGGCTACAGCAAGATCTGAATGATCATCACACTATTTGGGGAAATACTGAAAATATAGTTAACCACCAGTGATTCTGTCTACTTAACATAAATCATCTATATGTTTTGAAAATTCACTCTCCCATTTTCTTTTCCATCTCAAGTAGATTTTCTTTTCTTGTTAGCACCAAATCATACCAATGATTAAAAGGCTAAGGTGTTTAGACATCAATACACTGCAACCCTAACATAAGGATTCTGCTCAAGAGAAATTTTTGGTAAAGTAATTAAGGCAAAATTTATTTCTAAGCACTTCAATATTTCATCATCTAAGGAAGAAACATCAGAATAATTGCCTGTATTTCCCCCCTAAATAACATCTCTTTTAATTAGCCCACTCAAAGGAAGATCACCTGTCAAAATCTGAGAGCCAAACTTTTCAAGATATCTCAGAGTCTGAGGTCAGAAGGAATTCTTCCTTGAACAAAGGAATATATATTCTTTGACAATAGGGGCTTGTCAAATAACTTCTCCTCATTCAGAATCTTTTACCACACCAGGTAACTAAAATTGTTTACCAACACAGAGTAGAACTGAAGAGAGGGAATGGCAGACAATGCTTTCACATTAAACGATTTGATGTAATTTCAAAATTATCAATGAATATGAGAGATTTTCATAATTTTAAAAGTAAAGGCAATCATAAGAAGTAGTCTTCTAGAGGGATTTCCACTAGATATGCGAATCATCAGGGAAAACTGATTTTGTCATTCTGTGAGGTCTTGAGCAGCGAATGTCTTGTGGGACCTCCTACCTAAGTTTCTAACACCAAGTAAGAAAATCACGGGGTCTGGAGGCTCTGGGCAGAAGTGAGGTCAGGAACCAAATCAGAAAACTCAAATCCAGAGGCTAAAGACCATGTGAATCTTTAGCCACATCTACATCTCAAGTCCACTTGATAGATAGTGACCAGGAGTGGACATCAATCCTGTCTTCTCAGGCTCATCCAGCAGCAGTCAGCTCCATCTTTCACCTCGAATCAGCCCCACCCTGGTCTTGAACCCATCTCAATCAGGACAGGACTCGCTTAGGAGCATTCAGCTTGTGGGTCTGAAATGTACAATGCAGTTGTTAGCTTATATTGACCTTGAGGAAACTCTGCTATTGCACACCCACTGAGCCATCACCTTTTCTTAATCCCCATTCTTTCCTTATAGACTTGCCTTCTGCCTCACTTCCTGTTTAGTTCATTCCTCTGCTCAGAGTAGAAACTCTGAAAGTCTACTGACTTACTCCTGGTCCCAATAATGTATCATGCTCTTGTCAACCCTCCTTCCTAGCAAGCTGAACTTTGTAGTAAACTGCTCTTGATTGCCTGTTCATCTGAAATATCCCATCCCACCTAATTTTGAATATTATGTACATATTCTATTCCTGCTGCATACCACCAATTATAATGTCACTAACCTCAGTGAAGCCCAAGTTTTTTGTACAAATTCTCCCACAGCATTTTTGGAATACCTTAAAAGCCAAATACATGCCATTATCATTTCCCTATTTTGGTCCTTCTCCTGCCTATTTGGGCTTCCCTGGTGGTTCAGATGGTAAAAAAATTTCACCTATAATAAGGGAGTCCTGGGCTCTATCCCTGTATTGGGAAGATCCCCTAAAGGAGGGCATGACAACCCACTCCAGTATTCTTGCCTGGAGAATCCCCATGGACAGAGGAGCCTGGCAGGCTACAGTCAGTGGGGTAGCAAAGAGTCAAACACAACTGAGCCCAAGCATCCACCTGCCTATTTTGGTTCATTTATCACCTATCTATACCAATATGTAAAGAATTTATGTAACCAGAAGACAGGAAATGGAGATGGCAACAGGAACACAAAGAAAAAATTTGGTTTAAAATATCCGAATTTAACCTGCCTTATATAAGTACAGTCATAGCCATTATCTTGTAATAATTTCTAATCGAGTATAATCTGTAAAAATACTGAATCACTGTCCTGTACATCTGAAACTAATATAATATTTGAAATCAACTGCACCTAAATGTAAAAAATTCTTTTAAAATAAAACATTTAATTAACCTGATGATAGGATTAGACTATGTCTTTAGAGCTCTATCCCTAGGCCAGTCCCTCTAAATAGTCACTTGGTGCTAACAGGCAACCCATCCTTACGTGTATAACAAAGACAGAGATCCCTGAAGGACCTGAAGTGTATCCATTCATGAGTGAATTTGGGAGCTCATAAAGTCACTCTTTAGTTACTGTTAGTCACTCAATCATGTCTGACTTTTGCGACCCCATAGACTGTGGCCCACAAGGATCCTCTGTCCATGGGATTCTCCAGGCAAGAATACTGGAGTGTGTAGCCATTCCCTTCTCCAGGGAATCTTCCTGACTCAGGGATCAAACCCATGTTTCCTCCGTTGCAGGCAGATTCTTTATCATCTCAGCCACCAGGGAAGCCCAAAGTCACTCCTTACCTGGAACATACTTTCCTATCTTAAAAAATGAGGGAGTAATTCTGTACTGAGACTTTTACCATCAAAATCACTTATATAACTAGGATGTACTTATGCCCCAAGACAGTGTCTGATCATTTGCTTGTTTGTTTGTGCTCAGTTCTGTTTTTTGCCATTCCTTTACTCTGAGATAGACCACTGGAGGCTACATTTTGCAGGCTTCTTTGTCAATTGGCTTGTGGTTAGGTTTGGCCAGTGCGAAACACTGGTAAGATATTAGTGAATAAGAAGGGAGAAGCCATAGTATCAGCCCCCAGCCCTGTAGCTTTACTGCTCCTAATGAATGGGGAAGTACAGGTAGAAACAGGAATTGCCCCTAATGCCTGACTTAAGGCTTAGACATCAGGATCCGTCTAAAGAGCAGACAGTCAGCCTACTTCTCATGGACATCTCTGGGTGGCATTACTGGAAATACTTAACTGACTCTGTGGCTTCCACTCCTGCTGCGCAGCCTTTGATTTTTTGATTCCAGCTCCCACAGGAAAACCTCCATCGAGGTTCCAGCTGCCTGGAGGGTCCTCTGGGCATGACTATCACCACCTCTTCTATCTGTCCCTACAACCTGAGGCAAGGAGTGCCTTCCTGGTCTTGCTCATTCATCTCTGGGTACCTCATTTTGTCCTGTTTGATTTTTCATAATTACCTCAATAAGTGCCGGGGTCCAGCCCCGGTGAATCCAGGGTAATTCGAAGGGGAGACGGAATTGGCATCCTAGGAAAAAGCTATTTAATTAGAAGTATAAAGAGAGATTAGAAAGAAATAGTGTAGTAGGAAAATTAGTGGAGAAAAAGAGGCTGAATAACTTGGTTTACGTGGGATACCAATAAAGCTTCGAGACAAGAAGCTTGAACCACCTACGTAGGCCACAGGTGTCTCTCCGTTCTCCTGAAGGAGAGGAGGCACTGAGGCCTCCCCGGTTCGGTCTTAGAAGCCCAGGCAAAATTAGCAGGCTTGGTGAGTACCCACGCTCCAGATGGGAATTCAGCCACAAAAACGGAGAACAAGAAAGAAACGACACAGGGGAATCAGTCTTTCCAGAAACTGATCCGTTTTCTTTATTTTCAGGTTTGCTTATATACTTTTTGTTATACATAGGGATGAATACAGAGTCACACGGGGTCAGCAGACCTGACCCTTGTCAGAATCAGGTGCTTCATATAAAATTATACAAAGGTCTTAGGGGTTTTACATCATCTTCTGGCCATGAGGCCTGCTGACATTTTATGGCCCTTTCTGATAATGGTCAGTCAACCAGAAAAATTTTTTCCAGGGGTGATTTTTTTCTTAAACCAGGCTCCAACCTCCAAATAAAGTTGCATTCCTATATGGTGAGGGTGTTGTGGGTTACAGTCAAGAAAGGAATTTACTTAGCCTAAGGTTTAACATGATTAATCTTTAAGGTTAATACTTATTTTTCCTATATGCTAGTTATATTCATTATAAGGGCAGGGAATATGGAGATTTAGCAGCAAATATTGGCTCAACAAATGAAAAGCCCTTCACCAATATAATTTTTAATCAACCCACTATACTATACTAATAATTTTGTAACTTCTCAAAAGAATCTGTATATAGAAAGTTTAAAGCATCTCATACCTGCCACGGTTGGGAGGCTGTAAACAATCACATGCAGCCAGACGAACCTGCTGAGGCAGGCTAGAGAACCTTCAGAGGAGTTTGTAAGTTGAATCACTCTTGTCATGCCCAGGAATTTATATTAACTGGAGCTGCAAGTTAACTCCTTCTCCAAGAGAGGTGGTGGGGGGTCAGCCCCTCGTAAAGTCAGAGGTATAGGTGAGAGCATAAAACAGTAAAGTAGGCAGTCTGGTTTTGGGGGTAGATGCTCAGGAACAGGGGGTCTCCTGAGGCTCGATCTCACCTTTGCATAATGCCGAGCCTCCTTCCTCATGACCTTTGCCAAGGGCGGAGTTCCTCACGCTGGCTCCCGGCAAATAAGTTTCTATTTTTTTTTTTTTGAAACATACAAAGTGGTTTCTGTTTTCTTGACCAGACTGTGACAAACACCTTTGTCTAGAGATTTTTATTCAGGAGAACTATCGGGTTGGCCAAAATGTTCATTTGGATTTTTCGTACCATCTTATGAAAAATCCAAACAAACTTTTTGGCAATCTCAATACAATGGGCTCACTAGTTAAGACTTAGTGAATAAATGAACTCTATGACTTCTTGCTTTAAACACTGAGTTATAAGAATTGTTTAAGCCCTTTCAGGTTTAAAATATTATGATTATTAGCAGGAAAGAAGATTCAGTTTAATTTAAATATCACTTACTGAGCTTTACTACTATCAGAAAACACACATGTAGTTTGGAGATACCAGAATCTCAAAAAAATACGAGAGAAATACTACTGAAATACTATTTCAGTGCCAATGCTACCATTGACACTGAAATAACTATTTAGAAACTATTTAGAAAACTAATCACCATCAATGACAGGAAGGTTCTTCTATACCAGCTTCCAGTTTAAAATCCAGAGCTAGTTCAGTTCATTGACCAAGTCTAGGTCACTTACCCATGCCATAGCTGTAAGAAAACCTGAGGGAAAAAAATAGCATCTGGATTTTTCAACTTTTATAGTTGGAGATATGCTTTT